>NC_141685.1:1289053946-1289653946 GCF_964263255.1 Lissotriton vulgaris
GCAGGCACTTTTGAGACTTTGGAAATAAAGCCAGTTTCTACTGTATTGCGCCTCACCTTGTTTGTTTTGCCAGGAAGGTGATGGTGGGCTGCCCTGTGCCCATGTTTATCTGATGCTTTTTGGGGGAATATATATATATATATACACACACACACAGAAACTCCAGAGTCTTCCTCTGTTGCACTCTCAGGCAAAGTTAGTGATAGAGTAGGCATTTCAAATGCACTTGTTCCTGACCCTCTTACTTATCCCATGTATCCTTCCCTGGATTCAATTACACACCTGGGGCTTTCCTTTTGAATCCCGCTTTCTCCACAAATCTTCTGGGGAGAGGCCTTTGGCATAAACTGAACTATCATGTATAATGTAGTAGTAACAGTGCCTGTCTGGATGTGCCAATTGAAAATTAAAGTGACTACCCTGGGCGAAAACGATCAGTCTGCGAATTTATCAATAATGATGTATCAATATCACTACTAAATACTCCTGGCGCATTAGTACAAGTCCCTTACTCTTTGTGGTCTCAACATGCTAGTAATGTACGGTGCATTTTAACTACAGAGCATTTCAGTATCAGATTCAACCCAATGAAGAAGCGTCCCCTTATAGCCAGAACCACTGAAATTGTGAGGCAGCGGAGGGCCGAATTATGCAGCAGGGATGAGTAAATTGGGTGAGAAAAGACAAATTATGAGGCATTATGCGGCACATTTTGGGAGAATAATACTACAATATTTTGTCATTTTTAAACTTATTATCACTCTCTGTGCATTAATTGCAAGTCATTAGTAC
Organism: Lissotriton vulgaris; assembly: GCF_964263255.1. Taxonomy (NCBI): domain Eukaryota; kingdom Metazoa; phylum Chordata; class Amphibia; order Caudata; family Salamandridae; genus Lissotriton; species Lissotriton vulgaris. Next base: position 1,289,054,739 of record NC_141685.1, read on the forward strand.
CAGTTTGAGGGAAACATCCTTTACGACGCAACTTTTACCACGCAGTGCCTTTACAACGCAGGTTTTTCAACGCAAGTCATTACAACAAATTGCGCTGGGGGGCGCTCTAGGATAGGTAATAGTTTAATTTACTATCCAACACCTTCCCTACTATCCACGGGGACTGGAGTTGGAATAGTAAATAAACTATTCACTATCCAGCACCCTGCGTTGAAAAACCTGCGTTGTAAAAGCATGCGTGGTAAAAGCATGCGTTGTAACAATGTACATCCCCAGTTTAACACCCCCCCCCAAAAAAAATATGCTACAGAAACGTGACAAGTCAACATTTCAAATGAGCCTTCGACTGCACTGCAACACATGTCGCTGCGTTTTTATGAACTTTTAAACCATTTGAGCCAGTCGCGGCCCATGCAGGTAAGCATGGTGGGGTGGGGCAGGGTGGACGGAAGTGAAAGTGACAAACGACGGAGTAGGGAAAATAAAATAAATAAATAAATAAAACCAATTACTGCTGCAACGTGCTTATCTGCATGGGCCGCCAATGGTTTGAGCTAGAAACATATTTTTTTGTTAAAATCTGCAAATTATGCAGCAATTGCGCCAAACTCACATAAGTCACCACGTGTGACTGTCCATAGGCCAACTGGCCTTGTGGGGGCTAGGACGCCCTGTGTCCCAAAGTCAGGGGGAGCCTAAACGTAGCAGCTGCCCACGAAGTGCTGGGCAGCTGTGGAGACACTGGGGCCAACGCTGGAGCCTTGTGGCCATAAACAAATACAATGCCCCCTAAGCCTCTCAGGCTCTGAAGAATGAAATGCCCCCACAAGCCTCTCTGGGCTCGCAACTTAAGGAATGCCTGGAGCCTCTCTGGGCTCCAGGTAAAGAAATGCCGCCAAGAGCCTTTCATGCTCGAACACAAACTGCGGCCTTTGTTGGAGTCTTGCTGGGCTCAAAAACAAGCAATGCCCCCGAGCCTCTCTGGGCTCTGAAAACAACTGCTGCCTGTTTGGCTGGAGTCCGCCTCCTGGGGACTCAAAAACGACAATGGCCCCCGGAGCCCTCGTGGGCTTCTGAACAAATGCCCCAGAACCCTTCAAGCTCTAACTAAACAAATGGGCCGTCGTTGGAGTCCCCCTCCTGGGGACTCTTAAGACAAGAGAAATGCCGCCTCAAGCCTCGCAGGCTCGTAAATACAAATGTGGCGCTGTGAGCCTATCGTGGAAAACAGCATCAATGCGCCGTTGTTGGAGTCCCCCTTCTGGGGACTCTGACAAGGGCTCTGTATACCATAAGGCCCAAGAGCCTTTCACGGGGGTGAGGAGGGACACGCGGGGACGCCCGCACTCACCGGTAGTAGGCGGCGTCTCCCCTCGGCGGTGTCTCCTATCGGCTCCTGGGCTGCGGGGCTCTCCCTCCTTTCAAGGGAGCCCCGATGGGGGGAAAACACCGGTTGCTTCTTTATGGCAGCGCGGGGCTCTCCTGCGACACCGGAGCCCCGTCTGCTCTCTCCACCGCCCTGCTCCTCTCCTCGTGCTGCGGGGGCGGGACTTCCGGGTCGCCCCTTCGGCTTCCGGGTCGTCGCTGGCAGCGCGGCGGCCCGGGGGGAGGACTGCAGCTGGTGGCACGATCTGGGGCAAATGCCGGGTGGGCACCGGCTCCTTTTACATAAATATTAAATCGAGGTGGGCACTCGATCGGGGTCCCAAAAATGGCACCAGGTCCCTGGCCGAGGTGGGCACCTGCCATGGGTAAGAAACCTGCAAAAACGGATCCAATGCCGGGTGGGCACCTGCCAAAGTGAATAAAGTGCCCCCAGGCGCTCAGAAAGCAATTAAAGTGCTCCCAAGCGCTAGCAGCACGGATAAAGTGCTCCCCAGCGCTAGGGTACAAATAAAGTGCTCACAGGCGCTTAGAGGCCCACAAGTCCAGCAAAGTTTTGGAGGCAGGCAGGGGGGCAAGGCTGGACCCAGAGCCAGCTCACTGGGCCTCCAGGCAGGGAGGCAGTCCAAGTGGCGGTCCTCCTGGCGCCCAACAGCAACAGCCCCCCTCAGCAAAAGGATCCTGGAAGAGAACAAATTGTAAGGGGACACAGCCCCTTCTTATACTGTAAATTCCTTTGTCTGTGGGTAGGGTGGGGAAGAACCAGTTGCAGCTGGTCTGGGAGCACCTTTGATGTGCTCAGCACCTCACTCTATTCACTGGCAGGGTTAGGGTCATTAGACGCACCACAGGGGGCGGAGCCAGCATTGTGTGAGGAAAGCCCAGCCCTATTCAGGAACCAGGTGCACACCTCCCCAGCCATCAGCATGCTAATCTCCACACTCACCACTGGGCAGACCCATCCAGACTCCTGAAGCCAGGCTCACCAGCCAGCCCCAGCCAATCAGACGCCAGCACCTTTACAGCACACGCACAGCCATGTCTAGAAGTGGCACTTCCACACTAGACACATACACGCCGCATACATCATTTCACAGCATTCAATCACACGAGTCCGCACATACCAGACTCGAGCCTGTACACCCCACGCATCAGGAACTACCAGGGACACAGACATTCCCCATGCATTCCTATGGGAGGGCAGGCCAACCTTACTCCACGCACTCAGAGTGCGCAGGCACTTTCCACTGGGACACAGTGAAAGTGCGCAGAACCCAAAAATCACCATCACCAGGTCACCATTAAAAGCAAAAAGTTTAGGGGTGAACCTGCCAGAAGGGCCAAGTCCAACACAACCCCCTTCCAGCCAAAACCCAGGGGAGACCAAACACCACCATGATGGACTTCCCTGCGTGGGGCGATAGAACACGGACGTGGGCCCGCAACTGCAGGGACACCCTCCTGTTCTACGCCACGGTGAACCCATGGGATTCCTTCCAAAACCACTGTCTGGAACAACTGGGCTACCTCACTGGAACTCCCAAGCTGTCAGCGGCCAGGATCAGGCCCTGGGCCACCCAGGTGCCACTGGTCCTTGCCTATTCGCAGAGCGGGGGGTAGTAACCCCTGGCACATAGTAGCCATTCTCCACTCTTCCTGTCTGCATGACAGGACTAGACTGCCACTGGTTCTCCAGCCTAGGGTCTACACCCTTAGGCGGACCAGGAGTCTCAGAGAAGGCTCTCCTCCCCCTACCTCTTCTTCTAGGGTTCCTCCACCTCCGACGAGGGGTACACCTAGAACGCCATTCCAACCCAGGGTTTAACCCCTCAGGTTGCACCGGGGTCAGAGGTGGGCTCTCCCACCCTCTGCACTCCCTTCCAGAGTCCTGCTCCCTACCAACTGGGACGGTACCTCTGGAAGAAGAACCGGTCAGGACACTGATTACAGTCGTCCTTACCTCCAGGTCAGGCGTATCCTGAACCTGGCCTTCTAACCTCTGGTCTAGAACCTTTGGAGGAATAACTGCCTGGCACTCCAGGACTTCTGGGGATTCACACGCCATCCCCCTGAGGCTGACACATGACCCATGTGTCGTGTGACTGTCTGTCTGGCGCAGATCTCCCATCCCCTATCCACCTGACAGTGCGTGAAGATCCCCTAGAGCAGAAGTGGCGCCACCCGGGTCCCCCAAGAAGATCTAGCCCAACTGGCTAGTCCCTGGTCCACTGGTGCATCCACTGGGAAACTCATCCCCCAATCACTCCTCACTTCGGGCTTCTGTGCCCTCCCAACTGGAGTGACACTGTCGGATACTGGAACCCCTGGAGCTCTAGTTACAGATGCTCCTGGTTCCCTAGACACTAGGAGATCCTCCTCAAGTGGACTAACAGGACAACCTAGGTCCCCAACCTGGTGGTCCCTCATGAAACCACCCAGGTTCTGAGATAGGGCTTCGGCCATCTGGGGACTCTCAGCCACCCACTGACTCCTGCTCCACTGAGCCAGTTAGTAAGCCTCTCCACCCCTCTCACGATACTGGGACCTAGCTGGGCTACACTGAGCCTCTTCCACCACGCTGGGCTGGAAAATACCTGAACCACTACTTTTGGAATCACTCACTAATGATTCTAAAGAACCTCTGGCACTTTCCCAGCGGTCTGCTTCATCTGCAAGCTCACAGGCATCAGACAATCCACACCCCAACAGGTGTTGGCGCAACCCTGGTGAACAACAACTGAGCAGGTGCTCTTTGACAATCAGATCAAACAGTTTGTCAAAATCAGAGTCAGTGTGAACCTGTACCCAATCAAACAGTGTCCCACAACATTCATCTTCAAAATCTTCCCAAGACTGGTGAGACAGTTTCTTACTGTCCCTGAAGTTCAACCTTAACTCCTCCTCTTGGGAAACAGGTACCATACTTTGGGAACTGGGAATGGGACTGCTCGCACTGGGCTCTATATAGCTGCCATCACTGGACTCAACCCGCCCTGGGGAGTCCAGAAAATTAAAACTGTGCGCAGGGGATAGTCTACCCTCCAGAGGTAAGTTCTCTCTGGTGAAGGCCCTCTCAGCCTCCTCTATCCTCTCCTGCGCTAAGACCCTCTGAGTCTCTAGCTGTTGCTTTCTAATGCCCAGCTGTGCCATAGCCTGGGCATGCTCTGACCTGAGCTTTTCTAAAGCCAGCTGGTGCTCCCTTTCTTTCCTCCTATCTTCCCACTCCTCTGGGGACAGGGAAAGGGATGAGACACTACCTCCTACATTGGACCCAGCAAGGGACTCCCTATCTATGGGGTCCTCACTATCTGCTGGTGTCCCTGTACTCTCGTTTTCTTCCTCCTCTTCAGACTCTTCAGGGCTCCCCTCAGACCCACCACCCTCATGGTGTGAGACCCGGGCCATCTCCTCACTGTGCTCACGCTCCCAGTCATCCTTCTGCCATTGGATTAGGTTACCCCTAAGTTGGGACTGGGTGTCTGACTCATTCACTGCAATGTCTCTCTCTTCGCAAAATTCTCTCAACTCATGCATAAACAGACCCCAGACATTAAAAGCAGACTCCATCTTGGCAGGATGCTCACAGACACGTGCAACACAGGGGACTTAACTGTCAGAGTTGAAGCAAGAGTACACAATTTACAAAGAAATTCAGTGAGCTCCCTATCCCAGAGAACTCACACTCACTTGTCTAGTGCCACACACCATTCATCCACACACAACCCCCCCCTCGGATTAGTAAGGCAGTTTCTACCACCCCTGATTTCTCAACCTGACCACACGTGACACAGGTACCAGACTCTGGGCGCAGGGCGGGGAACAAATGTACTGGACACTATTACGCTGCTACCACTGGATCCCACCCTCTGGTGAATCCAGAAAATTCAAACAGCACTTAGGGGATAGAAAACCACCCAGAGCTAGTGACACTAACTCACAGTGCACAAGAAACACATTTCCAAAGAAATGACATTAAGAACAATTTAGAAACAATGATCCCCAAAATGTGATTTATCTAAAATGCAAAGTTTTGTAGTGCGGCCAGTTGCCACTGAGGTACAACGCAAACACAAATCCTTATCCTTTCCGCTGCCGCCAATGTTAGAAATTAGATCCCTGGCTGGCCAGGGCTTGCGCCAAAGTCAGTCAGAGACCACCACTTCCACGTCAGGGCAAGGGAGTTACACGCCAAGATAACCCCTGCTCACCCCCTTGGTAACGTAGCACGAGCAGTAAGGCTAAACTTGGAGGCAATGTGAGTTAATTGTTTGCGCACGCACCCCAGCAACAACACCCAAGGCCCACCACAAAGGAAATGCCACACAAGGTTATAAATAAAAATAGCCTTTGTATTACACCAAAACACATTAGATAAAAACACACACTTTACAATGTGCCAACAGGCACAGGCAGAATTTACAGGGCATATGTACAAGACAGGGCCACCTGGACCACTGTCAGGAATCAGCACTTTTAGAACTAGCACTTAGAATATTACTTAGAACATAGCACATAGAATGTAAAATCACTGTAGCACAAATTAGAAAATGTAGCACACAACCAGTAACTACTGGTAACAGGTAAGTACCACCTACGCAACCCTAACCACCTTAGGAGAATATTGCGCAGGGAGCCTGGACCTCACTAGCAACACCTGCACTAGGAGAAAAACAACCACCTAAGTATCACAATACCTGTAGGGGCATAGGCACATTACGCATGATGCATCACTACACATTCAGAGGTGTAGGGAAGGAAAACACATGATGCATAACATACATTCAGCGGTGTAAGAACATGGCACATAACACCTGTGACTGTCCATAGGCCAACTGGCCTTGTGGGGGCTAGGACGCCCTGTGTCCCAAAATCAGGGGGAGCCTAAACGTAGCAGCTGGGCAGCTGTGGAGACACTGGGGCCAACGCTGGAGCCTTGTGGCCCTAAACAAATACAATGCCCCCTGAGCCTCTCAGGCTCTGAAGAACGAAATGCCCCCACGAGCTTCTCTGGGCTCGCACCTTAAGGAATGCCTGGAGCCTCTCTGGGCTCCAAGTAAAGAAATGCAGCCAAGAGCATTTCAGGCTCGAAAACAAACTGTGGCTGTTGTTGGAGTCTTGCTGGGCTCAAAAACAAGCAATGCCCCCGAGCCTCTCTGGGCTCCGAAAACAACTGCTGCCTGTTTGGCTGGAGTCCCCCTCCTGGGGACTCAAAAACGACAATGGCCCCCGGAGCCCTCATGGGCTTCTGAACAAATGCCCCCAGAGCCCTTCAAGCTCTAACTAAACAAATGGGCCGTTGTTGGAGTCCCCCTTCTGGGGACTCTAAGACAGGAGAAATGCCGCCTCGAGCCTCGCAGGCTCGTAAATACAAATGTGGCGCCGTGAGCCTCTCGTGGCTCTCAGCACCAATGCGCCGTCGTTGGAGACCCCCTCCTGGGGACTTTGACAAGGGCTCTGTATACCATGAGGCCCAAGAACCTTTCACGGGGCTGAGGAGGGACCCGCGGGGACACTTGCACTCACCGGTAGTAGGCGGCGTTTCCCCTCGGCGGTGTCTCCTCTCGGCTCCTGGGCTGCGGGGCTCTCCCTCCTTTCAAGGGAGCCCCGATGGGGGGAAAACACCTGTTGCTTCTTTATGGCAGCGCGGGGCTGTCCTGCGACACCGGAGCCCCGTCTGCTCTCTCCACCGCCCTGCTCCTCTCCTCGTGCTGCAGGGGCGGGACTTTCAGGTCGCCCCTTCGGCTTCCGGGTCGTCGCAGGCAGCACGGCGACCCGGCGGGGAGGACACTAGCTGGTGGCACGATCCGGGGCAAATGCCGGCTCCTTTTACATAAATATTAAATCGAGGTGGGCCCCAAAAACGGCACCAGGACCCTGGTGGGGTGGGCACCTGCCAGGGGTACGAAATCTGCAAAAACGGATCCACTGCCGGGTGGGCACCGGCCACAGTGAATAAAGCGCCCCCAGGCGCTCAGAAGGCAATTAAAGCGCTCCCAAGCTCTAGCAGCAAGGATAAAGCGCTCCCCAGCGCTAGGGTACAAATAATGCGCTCACAGGCGCTTAGAGGCCCACAAGTCCAGCAACGTTTTGGAGGCAGGCAGGGGGGCAAGGCTGGGCCCAGAGCCAGCTCAATGGGCCTCCAGACAGGAAGGCAGTCCAAGTGGCGGTCCTCCTGGCGCCCAACAGCAACAACCCCCCTCAGCAAAAGGATCCTGGAAGAGAACAAATTGTAAGGGGACACAGCCCCTTCTTATACTGTAAATTCCTTTGTCTGTGGGTAGGGTGGGGGAAGAACCAGTTGCAGCTGGTCTGGGAGCACACTTGATGTGCTCAGCCCCTCACTCTATTCACTGGCAGGGTTAGGGTCATTAGGCGCACCACAGGGGGTGGAGCCAGCATTGTGTGGGGAAAGCCCAGCCCTATTCAGGACCCAGGTGCACAATTTTAATAATTTAGTGTCACTTTCATTACCTGTTTTAATTCTCCTGCACACTTCCCCTGAACCCTGCTCTGGGCTCACACGCTCTGGACCTAAACCGCACAGCGAATCTAAGCGCTGGTTGCAGTTTCAAACCGCAAAACACAGGGACGCCATTCCCGCCGCGGACACAGGCCATGCCCCTTTTTCGAGAGGCCACGCCCCGCCGGCCGTCACTACTAAAGGACGCTGAATACAAGCGTCACATAGATAGAAATTTCTCCTGAGGCGGAAGCCGGGAGTAGGTTGCACAATTTTAATAATTGAGTGTCACTTTTATTACCTGTTTTAATTCTCCTGCAAGCTTCCCCTGTACCCTGCTCTGGGCTCACACGCTCTGGACCTAAACCGCACAGCGGATCTAAGCGCTGGTTGCAGTTTCAAACCGCAAAACACAGGGACGCCATTCCCGCCGCAGACACAGACCACGCCCCTTTTTCGAGAGGCCCCGCCCCCTGCCGGCTGTCACTACTAAAGGACGCTGAATACAAGCGTCACATAGATAGAAATTTCTCCTGAGGCGGAAGCCGGGAGTAGGTTGCACAATTTTAATAATTGAGTGTCACTTTTATTACCTGTTTTAATTCTCCTGCACACTTCCCCTGTACCCTGCTATGGGCTCACACGCTCTGGACCTAAACCACACAGCGGATCTAAGCGCTGGTTGCAGTTTCAAACCGCTAAACACAGGGATGCCATTCCCGCCGCGGACACAGGCCATGCCCCTTTTTTGAGAGGCCACGCCCCCCCCCCCAGGTTATCCTTCCCGGTATAAAAAATGTGTATCTTCCGGTCGTGCAGCGGGCGCGCCGTTTGCGCGGCGAAGGCGTGCCTAAGGCAAGCCCGTTTGTGCCCGTCCGCGCCTGGACCGGGCCGAGGGCCATGCCCCTTACATCTCGGCCACAAAAGACCAGGCAATGTAGTGCGGAAGCTCTCCTCAGCATAAGCCTTTTAGGAACTGATTGTGGCTTGCACTGTTATCACGCTACAGAGCTCCCAGTGATCTGCCCAAAATTTAAACAAATCCTCAAACCTAAGCAGGTTCGTGATGCGAAACAGGATAACTGTATGTTTTTGTTAAACTGCAGGTCCCTGTCAAAACATAGGGTGGAAATTGCCCTTTTGTTAGAGGAACGCATGCCAGATGCAGTGTTTCTCACTGAAACGTGGCTTGCGTCGGACTCCGACCCTGTCTTAGTGACAGCCCTTCCTCCAGGTTTCCAAATTATTCGGCGAGATCGCCTGGAGGGAGAGGAGGAGGCCTAGCCATTATATATAAGGAGCAATACCACTGTCGAGTAATCTCTGAAGTAATTCCAGATTTTGAGAGCTTAGCATTCACTCTGGAATTCTCCCCTAACAATTGCTTTTCAGGTACGGTGGTATATCGCCCCCCGGGACCCCCCAAACAGTTTCACAATCTCCTTCCGCCGATCGTGGATGAACGTGTTAGCACTGCCTCTAATTATACTTTGCTAGGGGATCTCAACTTTCATTTTGATACTGCCCTGGATCATACAGCTATGACACTTGTAGACGACCTAGCTGCTCTACAATTAGTCCAACGTGTGAAGGCACCGACTCACGTTAAGGGCCACTTACTGGACCCTGTGTTCAGTAATTGTGTAGATCTTGTGGTTGGGCTACCAATCTCCCTCCCGTGGACTGATCATCTACTGGTGCCTTTCACCTGGACCACATTTAAGCCACTCCCTTAGAGACCCACTGTAAGGCATGCCAGATCCTGGGCGTGGCTACCAGTCGATGACTGGGCAAGTAGACTCGCAACTGACCAACCCTCCTATAATGAGGACCCATGTTTGGCCAACCAGGAATATGAAGACTGGATCACACAATCCCTTGAAGCCACTCTCCCCCTGAGTAAGATAATGCTGAAACGTTCCCAAAAAACTGCCCCCTGGTACTCAGAGGCTCTCAGGGAAAAGAAACGCCAATGCAGGAAAATAGAAAGACGATGGCGTTTAGATTACTCTTTGGAGGAAAAAACCCGATACCGAGAGGCAATTAAAATCTACAAAACCGAGGTTAAATCTGCCCAATCTGTATACTTCTCTGATAAAATCTTACAAGCTAAGTCCAAGCCTAAGGAAATTTTTCAAATACTGAAAAAACTCACAAAACTTCCCCCTTCTAGCTTGCACGAGGAAAAAACAACAGCCCACTGCAATGACCTGGCAGAATTTTTCCACCAGAAAGTTAATAAAATATATTCATCTCTCCCCTCTATAGCAATTGTCCCCATAGCTCAGGATCGAACAAATCTGGGGGATACTTCATTGGAACCCTTGCTAACACTGGACCACTTCCCTCCACTAGACCTTGAATCTTTGGATTCTATTGCCCGCAAGGTAAAATCTGGGTCTCCATGTGATCCAGCACCTCCAGAAGCCATGATGTTGGCATCTCAGGTCACTTTACCAACTATTTTGGACCTCCTGAATGCCTCCATCACCTCTGGCACTGTCCCTCCCGCTTGGAAGCGGGCCATGTCCGAGCTCTGCTAAAAAATCCCAATCTGGATCCCTTTGACTTTAGCAACTATCAGCCGAGTTCTCTGCTCCCCTGGGTGAGCAAAATCCTTGAGAGATACATCAATCTCCAGCTGGTGAATTTTCTTGAAAACAACAAGCTGTTAGATGCCACCCAGACGGGTTTTAGACCCAGACACGGAACAGAGACTGCCCTTCTAGCAGTCACGGAGGAAACCAGAAAAATCCTAGATCGGGGGGGTCAGTGGCAGTGATCCTCCTTGACCTAAGCGCGGCATTCGATACGGTCAGCCAAGACACTCTGCTGACCCGCCTCTTGAATGTCGGAATAGTGGATGGAGCTTGGCTATGGCTCAAATCCTTCTTGAGTGACAGATCATTCCAAGTTTTTGATGGAGACACTGTATCCATGAGCAGGCCGTTGAGGTGTGGAGTCCCACAAGGCTCCTCTTTAAGCCCCGCGTTTTTTAACATCTACATGAGACCACTGGCTGAGGTTGTTCGTCCGTTTGGGGTTAAGATTATTTCTTACGCGGACGACACCCAGCTGGTGGTGTCCTTGGCGCAGGAGGCCGCTCTACCGTCGTCAGGTGGGCTAATAAAGTGCCTAGAGGAGGTAAAGGGCTGGATGACCTCCTCATCTCTTAAGCTCAATGGGGACAAAACGGAGCTTATGCTCCTGGGTCCCTCAAACCCCACCTTTTTCAACTCCTTGTGGCCTCCTTGTCTAGGTACCCCCCCAGTACCCAAGGACAATATTAAGAAGAGCCTTGGGGTGTGGCTGGACAAGACCCTCTCGTTTAACATCCAGGCTACAAAACTCTCGGCCACCTGCTTCGGACTTCTCAGGATGCTAAAGAAAGTCCTCCCTCTTTTGCCTATGGAGGCAAAGCAGGTGGCCATCCAAGGTCTGATACAGTCCCGCTTAGACTTCAACCTTGGCTCCCCGGAATACACCTTGCGTAGACTACAGATAGTGCAGAACTGTGCAGCCCGCACACTGTTACAGCTGCCACGCAGACAATCAGCCAGACCTGGTCTGATTAGCCTGCACTGGCTGCCAGTGCGACAGAGTCATCTTTAAGGCCATGTGTATTGCCCATCAGGCCTTTTGGGACACAGGACCAATGATTGCCCGGGACCTAGTAAATCAGTACCAACCTGGCAGAAACCTTTGCTCTAGCCAGGCCTGTTTGGCTATAGCTCTGAGAATAAAAAAGGCAAGGGCGGGCGGCAGGACGTTTACCTATAATGCCGCCAAGATCTGGAACTCACTTCCTCTTCATCTCAGATCCAACCCTAACCTCTCCTCCTTTCGAAAACAGCTGAAGACTTTTTTGTTTAACACTCCTTGTTAAATTCTGCAAGTTACCTTTGTCAAGCAATTTCTATTCTGGTCTTTAGCGCTTGGACGCCTCTGGGCAGCAACCGCGCTCTACAAATCTACGTTTCATTTCATTTCATTTCCTCCCCAGCCATCATCATGCTAATCTCCACACTCACCACCGGGCAGACCCATCCAGACTCCTGGAGCCAGGCTCACCAGCAGCCCCAGCCAATCACACGCCAGCACCTTTACAGCACACGCACAGCCATGTCTAGAAGTGGCACTTCCACACTAGACACATACACGCCGCATACATCATTTCGCAGCATTCAATCACACGAGTCTGCACATACCAGACTTGAGCCTGTACACCCCACGCATCAGGAACTACCAGGGACACAGATATTCCCAATGCATTCCTATGGGAGAGCAGGCCAACCTTACTCCACGCACTCAGAGTGCGCACGCACTTTCCACTGGGACACAGTGAAAGTGCGCAGAACCCAAAAATCACCATCACCAGGTCACCATTAAAAGCAAAAAAGTTAGGGGTGAACCTGCCAGAAGGGCAAAGTCCAACAATATATATATATATATTTTTTGGAAGCTTTATATAGCGCAAACTAGACCCGAAGGTATCAGAGCGCTTTACCTGAGCACTAGTTAGGTTACAGAAGGACACATACATTTTTGTTAGGCACGGGGAGATTAAGCTATTTGCCCAGAATCACAGAATGTTGAGCGTCCCTGCTGAGACTCGAACCCGAGTCCCCAGCTCCGAGGTCGACCGCCCTAGCCGTTAGGCCACATTCCCTCCCCCTTCATGCTTTCTGCTGTGAAGGAAAGAGTTAGGGGTACCAGTGGCCAGACTTGTTTTCACTGCTTCTGAAGACACAATGTAGACCAGCATCTGTACCCATTGCCCTGCATAGGGGTAGTGCACTGTAGGGGCTGCTGCTGGAGGGAAGATTGAGCTGAGGCTGTAGGGATTAGAGTGAGACAGGGGGGATGGTTATGGAGGCGCCGCAGTGGTTAATTTGTAAAAATAAATACGTGCAGGGGCTCTCGTCAGGTGGCAGCCTGCACCAGCCCATTTCTTCTGTAACACTGCCTGAAACAGAGCCAACTACTAACTAGGCAGTGGGGAAAGGGTGTGGCATAGTGACCAGAGCTGCGGACCTCGGAGCTGGGGAACCAGGTTCGGGTTTTGATATCAGCTCAACATCCTATGATTCAGGGCAAATCACGTAATCTTCCTGTGCCTACCAAAAATGAGTGTGTCCTTTACTGGCGCTCATGAAACTACTGAGCCGGTGTTGATGATTACATTTCAGTGCTGAGGACCAGAAACCACTGGCTCAAATTAAGCACTGAGGAGCTGGTGTATTTGGAGAGAGTGAACTGAAGCTGTGAGTTGGTGTGGGAGGAGTGAGTGTTGGTAGGAGGCTTTTTGGGATGGCAACCCATAGGCTATGGTTGCAGCAAACAGCACATTAATTGGATTGCCGGAAAGGGTGGGTAGGTGTGTTTTCTGGACTTCATAAATGCAGATGGGGAAGAAAAAACATAAAGAAGCTCAGACTTCATCACAATTTGTGCAGCAACCATTTTAATGTGGGACAAAACCTTATCGAAAAGCTCTATTCACCAATACTTCTACCAGTCATACTGCTAATGGCTCACAGAGCAATACTGTTAGCCAGTACTATCACACCATGATTTTGGGGTGTTCCTCTTGCACACTACCATGTCAGTTTTATGGAGCAGTCATGTTAGGTAAGGTAATAACCCTAAGGAGCAATAGGAGTGCAGAAAACACTCTGCAGCTAATTCACGAAGGTAAACGTAGTCCTGGAGTCTAAGTTTAGACTTGAGGTCTAAAGGGCCCAATTCTCAAAGGTAAATTCAAACCTGAAGTGTAAGGGCCCAATTCACAAAGGGAGACTTAGACTTGAAGTCTAACTTTACCTTTGTGAACTTGGCCCTTAGACTTCAGGTCTAAACTTGGACTTCAGGTCTAACTTTACCTTTGTGAACTGGGCCTTTAGACTTCAAGACTAAACTTAGACTTAAGGTCTAACTTTCCCTTATGAACTCAGCCCTTAGACTTCAGGTCTAAACTTAGACTTCAGGTCTAACTTTACCTTTGTGAACTGGACCCTTAGACTTCAGGTCTAAAGTTAGACTTCAGGTCTAAACTTAGACTTCAGGTCTAACTTTACCTTTGTGATCTTGGCCCTAAGACTTCAGGTCTAAACTTAGACTTCAGGTCTAACTTTACCTTTGTGAACTCAGCCCTTAGACTTCAGGTCTAAACTTAGACTTCAGGTCTAACTTTACCTTTGTGAACTGGGCCCTAAGACTTCAGGTCTAAACTTAGACTTCAGATCTAACTTTACCTTTGTGATCTTGGCCCTAAGACTTCAGGTCTAAACTTAGACTTCAGATCTAACTTTATCTTTGTGAACTGGGCCCTAAGACTTCAGGTCTAAACTTAGACTTCAGGTCTAACTTTACCTTTGTGATCTGGGCCCTAAGACTTCAGGTCTAAACTTAGACTTCAGGTCTAACTTTACCTTTGTGATCTTGGCCCTAAGACTTCAGGTCTAAACTTAGACTTCAGATTTAACTTTACCTTTGTGAACTCAGCCCTTAGACTTCAGATCTAAACTTAGACTTCAGGTCTAACTTTACCTTTGTGAACTCAGCCCTTAGACTTCAGGTCTAACCTTAGACTTCAGGTCTAACTTTACGTTTGTGAAATCGGTCTTAGACTTCAGGTCTAAACTTAGACTTCAGGTCTAACTTTACCTTTGTGAACTGGGCCCTCATACTTGAGGTCTAAACTTAGACTTCAGGTCTAACTTTCCCTTTGTGAACTTGGCCCTTAGATTTCAGGTCTAAACTTAGACTTCAGGTCTAACTTTACCTTTGTAAATTGGGCTTTTAGACTTCAGGTCTAAACCTAGACTTCTTTACCATTGTGAATTGGGGCCTCTTTCTCTGCAGCAGCATATAATACTTGCCCAATCACGTGCTTTACTCAAGGTAACCAACATGAGTTGAGCCAACACCTTCTCTTAGTTGCGCCCTTCATAGGTCCTTTTCTTTTGATCACACAAGTACTGGCTGCAGCTGCACTATCAAGCTAAATCTAAAAAAGTAAGCCTCTGAAGTACTGAAATACACCCATGAAGGTGCTGAAAAACAACCTAAAGCACTATTCAAGTGCATTAACTCTTCGACAATTAAGCATGGAGTTATATCATGTGGCGGGGAGTACTGGTGAACATCAGTAAAGTATTTCAAATAACAGTATTAGTT
Organism: Lissotriton vulgaris; assembly: GCF_964263255.1. Classification (NCBI taxonomy): domain Eukaryota; kingdom Metazoa; phylum Chordata; class Amphibia; order Caudata; family Salamandridae; genus Lissotriton; species Lissotriton vulgaris. The sequence goes on from NC_141685.1 coordinate 1,289,069,761, forward strand.
TAATTTAAAATCCCCCTGTTCTCACTCCTTTGATTTAAGTCTTTAGTGCCAAGAAATTTGCACCATTTCTTTCTGCATCCATTGTGCCCTTGACTACTATTGGCGATGTAGTATTGAGTGAATCGCAGTGACTATATAGAGTTAGGAGTCACACAGTGCATAGTTGGTCAGTTTGAGTACATATTCTTTCTATTAGAGGACATGTGTCAGACCCTTTCAGGGGGCGTGGTGTAAGCATGGGTTACTTAGACCTCACTTTTAGGGCTGGAGTTGTTTGCCTCTGATGTCCAGAAAGCCATCCTATCAAGGCTGTAAAAACTGGGTCAAATACATCCCCTGCCTCACTTCAGTGGTATCCTTGGGAAACAGTCACAGGCTTCTCAGGGAGGTAGTGTGGGGTGTACAAACTCAGAACCTAACCACCCAGCAGAACAATGTGTTTGCCCAGTACAGGGCTTAAATTGGATACATTGAGAACTCACTATAAATGGGGTGAAACATAGGTATTAGTAGCAGGTGCAATAATATACATTGCAGCATGAACTACTGTGCTTTGGGATAATGCCCTTTTTTCCCCGTTTCCCCAAAGTCACTCCTCTTGTGTCAGTCAGCCACTCAAATCACTTTATCTTTTGGCCACCATGGCCATAAAAGTACATACAAGTTAAAGCAACAATAAATAGATAACATAATTCATAAAAACATAGTTACAGAGTCAGACCAGAGCTACATTAAACAAGCATTTGCAATGCAATAGGTCTCGCATTAATTAAGTTTGAGCTATTGGCATTGCTAAATATTGCAACACCAATTACAAAAAATGTCTATAAATTGTAGGCCAAAAAAATGTGTATCTATTTTTTTAGCAATGGTGGCATGCTGCGCTTTACATGAATATGTTTAGTAAAGTGTGACATACTGCGATTGCTACAATAATTAATTGTGGATGCGTAAACAATTGATGTGTGCACTGATGGCTGGTGGTGTGTGTGCCTGTAGAAACTGTGCACTGATGGCTAGTGGTGTGTGTGCCTTTTGGAAGTGTGCACTGCTGGCTGGTGGTGTGTGCCTGGTGAAAGCGTGCACTTACAGCTGGTGGTGTGTGTGTCCCTGGTGAAAGTGTGCACTGATGTCTGGTGGTATGTGTGTGCCTGGTAAAAGCGTGCACGGACGGCTGGTGTTGTGTGTGTACCTGAAAGCGTGCACGGATGTCTGGTGGTGTGTGCCTGGTGGAAGCGTGCACGGACGGCTGGTAGTGTTTGTGCCCAGTGAAAGCGTGCACTGATGGCTGGTGGTGTTTGTGCCCGTTGAAAGTCTGCACTGACGACTGATGGTGTCTGTGCCTGGTGAAAGTGTGCACTGATGGTGTGGTTGAGTGTGTGGTTGTGTGTGTGGTTCTATGTGTGTGGTTGTGTGTGTGGTTGTGTGTGTGGTTGTATGTATGGTTGTATATGTGGTTTGTGTGGTTGTTGTGGGTGGTTGTGTGTGGTTGTGTGTGTGTGTGTGTGTGTGTGTGGTTGTATGTGTGTGTGTTTGTGTGTGTGGTTATGGTTGTGTGTGTGGTTATGTGTGTGGTTGAGTGGGGAGTGAGCCAGAAAGAACTAGCGGTTGGCAGTCTGGAGAGAGTTACAAAGATAGATACCATTAAATGTAGATATTCAAAGGAAAAATAAATTGTTAAAGGCAGACAGTGAAGCAAAGGCAGGGTTGAAACAGGGAGAAAGGCAGGTGGAAATGTTATGAGCAATTAAATAAAAGAGAAGGTTAGAGAAAGAAAATAAAGGGGGCACATTTTGGAGGGACCGAAACAGAGGTGTAGGAAAGAGCGTGAGAGAGAAAAAAAATAGCAGAGAGGTGAAGCAGGCGACTGGCCTATACCTAGATGGAGGATGGAAAACAGGAGAGAATTAACTGAAAGGAAGAAATGAGAGTTGAGAGCAGAAAAAGACAGAAGTGAAGATAGTGGAGGAGAAAAGGAGGTAATAAAAGAGATGAGAAATGCAGAATAGACAGTAAAAAAGGTCGAATAGGGAGAGAGGAGCGAAATATTAGAAGATGGAGCGACGGAGAGCACGTCTACAGTTAGTTTCACATAGTACAGCTGTGAACTGTGACTGCTCAGCTGCCCATATCTTGCTTGAAAGTACATCGGAATAGACAATGTTCTGGTGTTTCAAGATATAAAACACAAAAAGTTATGTTTTTATAAGAACCAAGTCCACTCTTCCAGGGCAGAGGCATGTCATTTGCGGATTCACCGTGAGTGGTGCTGGGCCTGGACAGACATTTGTTGGAGAGCTGTCCTGTGTTCCTGTGACCTGCCCTAAGCAAGCACATGCGCGCACCCATTCATCAAGAGAGCCAAAGAAAGGTGCAATTAAGTGAATAATGAACCTGAAATACAGGATCAAACACCGAAGTGTAACACGATTTGTCACAGCGTGCAGGTTACATGCACAGTCCTCTCAGTGTGTTCATTGTCACCTTTATAATGGATTGTGAGATAGCTTTCAGTGAGGCAGCAACACAGATCCGATTGCTCGAGCACGTGTTTTGTACTTTGCTTGAATTCATATAGCTTGCTTACCAAACTCATTGTGAGACGTAATGCGCCCGGCCGACGACCACCCCGCTTGTCAGTGCAGAGCTGGTACCAGAGAAGCGCAAGAACGCCACCACTCGTCTCAAGCCTTGCAGGCTGCTTCTGAAACTTTGGAGGGTGGAAGTGAGGAAGTGGAGGCGGGGGTGTGTAACCACCCCATGGGGTAAAGTGGTTGCGCCCAGTTTGTACTGGAAAAAGATGCGGTTTCTGTAGTTTGTTTCTTGCACGTGATAAATAACAGGGGGAGGGGCACTGGCGGGTCACAAATGCATCACGATGATAGTGCGTTAAAACAAGTAGGGAGATAACATTCTGAAATGTAAATTCTGTTTATTCGGCGGAAAAGTTGGGCGTTGTCACCCCCATGTAGTGTTAGGTTAATTACTGCCCAACCCGCAGGAGTGAGACGAAAGCGGCCTGCGGCAGTAGTTTTATCCAGGAGAGGAGGAAGGCAACATGCACCGCCTCGTGAAATGGATCCAGAGAAAACCAAGCTCTAGGCATTGATGTGGCGGGGGCGGGTTACATGAGGTAAAAGTGACAATTGTGAGCAAACAAAATACAAGAGGTAGCAAACGGTGCATTACAGGAGGAAAGGTGACATGTGTGCAAGTTACAAAGGCGTAACTCAGGAGGCAGATGACTGCAGTGAAAGATGCTGGCAAATGTCGAGCCATGGCAAACTCCCGAGACCTGCCCTAAGCAAGCCCATGCGTGCACCCGTTCATCAAGAGAGCGAAAGAAAGGTGCCATTAAGTGGAAAACAAACTTGAAATATAGGACCAAACACCGGAAGTGTAACAAGATTTGTCACAGCGTGCAGGTTACATGCACAGTCCTCTCAGTGTGTTCATTGTCACCTTTATAATGGATTGTGAGGTAGCTTTCAGTGAGGCAGCAAAAGAGATCCGATTGCCCGAGCACGTGTTTTGTACTTTGCTTGAATTCATATAGCGCTTGGTTCCTTACCAAACTCATTGTGAAACGTAAAGCACTCGGCCGACGGCAACCCTACTTGTCAGTGCGGAGCTGGTACCAGAGAAGCGCAAGAGCGCCATCACTCGTCACAAGCCTGGCAGGCTGTCTCTAAAACTTGGGAGGGTGGAAGTGAGGAAGTGGAGGTGAGGGTGTGTAGCCACCCCCTGAGATAAAGTGTTGGCAAATGGAATCAGAGCGGCCGCGGTCGCTTTGATGTTCTTGTCTTGTCTTGCTTTGTGGGAGGGGTAGGGGGAGCGAAGTGCTGTGCACGCGCCTGGCTCACATAAACTGTACGTGATCCGCAGTGGGTAGACCTTTTAGGTCTGCTTACTATAAATCTCGCCTATCTTTCCTTTGGGATGGACAGGCGAGACCTAAAAAATAAAAGCTAAGTGCAATGTTAATCACGGATTTGAAATAAGAAGTGCACATAGATACGACAACAGGATTTCCCCAGGATAAATAGTCCATGTGATATCAGGCAAATACAGGGGTACCTTCCTTCTAAGGCCCCTTATAGCAGCCAAGGATTTGGCAACAGATATGGCAACAACCGGACGGCTATCCACCCTGAAAATGTCAAGGGTGCGGAATAATTACGTATGTCTAGCAGCATACATATAGTAGCTAGCCAGGTGCGGCAGGGGAGGCGTAAGCTGGACACAAGTGCTAGCGGATCGCTCTGCTCCGCCCGCGGAGTGTGCAGAGATTTGCCTACTCCACGGAGAACTTAGAGAAGGCAAATCTCCGCACACTCCACAGCGGAGCGGAGATGACCAGCCCCCGCCTCCACCCCGCCTATTAAGAATTAATTCAAAATACATTAAAGGTGAAAGAAAACAAGCGTACCTTGACTGCAGCGCCCAGGGGCGTCCTTGCGGGAAAGGCACATGCACGGGTGCGCACGCATGCACAGATCACCCTGAAACGGCGAGGAAGAGGACAGCAGCCTGGGGTCGCCACAGTCAAGGTAAGTCTTTTTTATTTTACCTTTAATTAATTTTTAATTAATTCTTATTAGGGGATTAGATGCGGGTGACGGAGCGGAGTTCCACAGAATTTGTTCCTAACTCCGTGGACCTCCACGTAGTCCCGCTCTACCAGCTCCGCCCAGGGTTACTGGACACACAAAGAAACATGCGGAATGCTCTTGACTGTAGAAATCTAAGCGGGGCACGCTAAAGCTCCCCCAGCTGCCTAATTGGAAGTGAACACTCTCAGTGGGAGGGTCCCCACTCGGACCTGGAAGTAAAGCTTCCTGTCCAGCACAACAGACACCTGATCCCAGAAGAGCTCAAACCCACAAGTGGGCTTGAAATCAATCTAATCATTAGTAAGCTTAGAGGAGGCAGCTTTTCTGCATTTATTGCCCATTAGTGTTGCCCAGTAATGCTTTTACAGAAAATCTTTGGACAGGAAATGAGTAGAATCTGGCTGATCCCACAACTCAGGCATCCCAAGTCAGTGTAACGCCTCCTTGATTCTCGTGAACCAGGAGACCTTACTGAAGTGGTCAGCCTTCATGACATCCTTAAGACAAATCACATAGTGGACAAGTTTAGGGGTGGTCCATAGGCATCTCCAATAAAATATGGGGCTTAGAAGGAGTTTAACCGAACCCTATTTACTCCCAGGTCCATTAAAAGCAAACAGAGTGGAGTGCTAGGAGGAAGATAGTCAAGATTTCTAAAGAATTTATTTTCAATTATGGTTACTTCTAAATGGTTGGAAAATCCCCATAGTTCCGCCCTGTATATGGTGGAACCCAGTGCTTTGGCCTTGTAAAGCTGGCGTAATGGGTTGGGTGTATGAAGTTGAATACTCTTTGAGGTACACACCAGTGGTCTGCTTAAGTTTCAAGGCTGCCTTATTGATGTGGGAGTCATACCCCCAGAAATTGTTACCCCAAGATAGGTAATAGAATCAACAAAGTGTTGTCTGCAAAGAGGAGAATCTGAGATATGATTTGTGCCAAGGAGGGAGCATCTGTATCAAAGTGGGACAGGAAGTGAACAATATCAATTATAAATAACAAGAATAATGTGGGGGCCACCACACAACTCCGGCAAACACCTTTGCGAACTGCTAACCTTTCAGTAAATTGACTTTGCGCCCCCACCTAATATGTGCATAATGGTCCTCATGTAAACAGATTAGTAATGATAGAATGTGAGGAGGTACAGCCAGATCAGCAAGGGATTTCCAAAGGGCAGACGGGGGATCAGGTCAAAAGCCAATTTTAGATTGACAAAGGCAATATAAAGGTTGGACTGGCCAATCACAACGGTTCTCCCAATAGATTTTTAAAAATGGAAGACCTGGTCGCTGGTTGAGACCTTCCTGCGAATTTGTACAGAGGACATCTTGTTCCACAATCCAATCATGGATTTTTGGCAGCAGACAGAGGCAAAACCACTTTTTGGAGGCAGTTTATTGAGCTTATTGGTCTGCAATTGCTCAGTTGAGATCGGTCACCATTTTAATGGATAGGTAAAACCATTGCGCCCTTCCAAGAATCAGGAATGGGTGCCCCCTTTGACTGATGGCATTAGCAATGGCTAAAATATAGCTGGACAATCCTCCATATCAAATAAGAATGTGTCAGCTGGAACACCATCTGGTACTGCGGCTTGGCCCCGCAAGACAGCGTTTAGGGGCTCGATGATATCAGTGATAGCAAACATGGGTATAACACGGGAGGGAGGTGGAAGGACTTCGGTTGTAGCCTGAGTTGGAGTGTTAGAGTCACGAGAATATAAAGTGTGAAGTTCAGTAAATCTTTATTTCGAAGAATAAAAATTCCTCATAAAAGCACATTACATAAAATTTCATTACATTTCATTCCTGAACTTTTCATGTTAAAAACAACAATAGAGAAGAGAGGATATGATTCACGGGGCAGGTATGATTTTACAACACTAATTCATTTCTTGTATTCCTCAATCTTACTGCTACTTTTAAAAAGCTTAAAATGGCACATAGGGTGTGAGGATCAGTGGCTTTCTGTAAAAACAACAATGCAGTTCTTGCTTGGCGGAATTTCTGTTTCTTTAAAATGTCTACCAAAAACAATCGTCTGGAGTTACTATAAAATGAACATAAAAGTACAAAATGAAGGGTGTCCTGCGGAGACCTATTATCGCAGCCGCAGGCACCCTTCTGCTTAATTGATACGGTAAAACCAGCAGGGTAAGCTAAAATGTTTGGTAACCAATTGAGCCTAAAACTGCACATTAAAAACCGATCATTTTGGCTATACATAAGAAACAGATATGATTCCATTCCCCCTCCATTTCTTACAAGGTCATAGGCTGCTAGTGATTTCTTTGCCAGGTCACAACTTCTGTCAGCGACAAATTTTTCTAAAAGCAATTTTTTTACCTTCATTTTACAACTATTTACAATCAAGGAGGGATCATTAAAAAGCTGGCCCTGGTCAATACTTGTTAAAGAGTCTTTCACATATTTCAACCAGGGGATTTGTAGGGCCTTGTCTCTTTGTAAGCAGTCTGTAATTATTTCCCTGGTCAGAGCTGCCTCCGGGTTAGTCCAAGTTCTCATCCATGCCATAATTGGCCTTAGTTTAACAATATCAGAAATATATGGCATCCCCAATTCATCATGGGCAATTTCAGCAGGGATGGCTTGCGGGACTTTTAAGATTCTCCGAAAGAATTTATCTTCATGCTGTTGAAGTTGCTTACAGTCCCTAAAGCCCCATATCTCAGCACCATACAGGGCCTTAGCTGTACTGATTGAGGCATATAATGCCATTATCTGTTCTGGGCACCAGCGTCCCAATCTACGGGCAAAGCTCAAAATAGCCCCATTTGAGGACACAAGCTTGGTGCAATGGGCCTCAAGCAGGTGATTAAATAGCATGTCCCCGTCCATTAGCAGCCCTAAGTAGGGGAAGGTCTTTACTTTGCCCAGAGTCTGTGACCCAATTTTGAACACGCTCTTGTTAGTAGGTTTTTTACCGGCCACCATGACAAAGGATTTTGTTAGGTTGACAGACAAGTCCAAGTCCCCCATGAACTTAACGAATCCGTCCACCAGAATTTGCAAAGCCCTTGGGGTCCTGGCCAGCAGGACTGCGTCATCCGCGTACAATAGTACTGGGACATGACGCGGTCCGACTTTGGGGGAATCAACTTCTAGGGCGAAGAGGGCATTCTCTATGGCATTAATGTAAAGGGAGAAAAGAAAAGGGGCTAATATGCACCCTTGTCTTATATAAAGTGTGAAAGTAATCAACCCATTCAGATGGAGCAACTTTATTTTATTGCTCCAATATGGCTGAAGAGCCACCACATGCGACTCATTTCTAGAATATGTGGCTGAGCATACATCTAAAAGGGCCCTCCACCTCTGTTCATCCCAGTCCCATTTAGCATTAGCAATGGCCATCTTGTAGGTCTTCCTCTACAAGGGAATGTGGACAGATCCTTAGATGTGATGGCTGTAACTAGGGAATGATTGAGTTTGCAGCACTCTTTATTAAACCAGGATCGATTCTTATCAGTAAGTTTCCTGTTGCGTGAAACAGGGATGGTGAAATTACCTAAAATGCGCTTAAAGGGGGCCTTATGAATATCCATCAGTTGGCCTGGTGTGTCTAACTGGTCAATCTTAATTTGAGCCGGACTGTTTTAAGGTCCATATCTATGACAGATAATACATCAGGAAGAGCAGCTACCTGATGTCATTTCAGGTTACGCTTGTCAGCAGTCAAGGTAATATCCCTGGTGTAAGAGGGCAGATCAAGATCTGAAGGGATGCTCTCACAAAAGGCATGGGTGGTCAAAGAGAGGGGGTTGTGATTGCTTTCTGATCTTTCTAAAACAATCATATCGATTACAGATGACTACAGCCTTAAGTCGACTAATATATAATCAATTCGGCTTGTGTGATGTGACTTGTTGTAAGTGTGGACACCTTTTAAATCAGATTTATTTCTAGCATTAAGGGTACTGAGGCCATGTTCCACTGTAAGTGCCTTTAATTGGAGAGCGGCTTTTGTCCATCTGTTTATTGGTGGAATATCTAACAAAGGAATAGCCCAAGCATAATCTTCATACCTGGTTAAATAAACGTCATCATTGTCGAGTGGCTCGAATGTTATGTTAAAGTCACTCGCTACAATAAGACAGTGTTGGTAAGAGCGCTGTTCAAGAAAGTTTTCAAGAACCTGTAGCATTTGCGAAACCAAACTATCCCTGACCCCTCCTACATAAACATTAAAGATGGTTATCCCGTGGTTATTTCTAGTGTTCAACAAGATACCCAAGATGTCAGGAGAATTCATGTTAAGTTGACGTATTCAACAGTTTAGTGAGGCTATAACCCAGATGACTAGACCCCCTCTGGTTAGGAATTGCAAGAATGAAAAAACTAAGATAATCTTAGCTGTGGATTGAATCTAGTGGCCAGTTTTCTTGGACTAGACATTCATCAAAATTGTCCATAAATTGGTTCCAGTCTAGAAGGGTTACTTTGGATCTATGCTCTGTCACATTCCAGGAGACAAAGAGCAGCTCGCTGGGCTTAGAAGATGGAGGTCCCTTGTGTATAACACCATCACGGCTGGACAGGGAACCGAAAACGGCCCTGGCAAACACCTCGGCCGGCCCCTGGGCGTGCTAGTTTAGAGCACCACTCCCATCTCACTGATGCAGTTTACAATGGGCCGATATTGCAGCTATGTTGCAAAACCACCCCCGGTAACAAAAACGGCCTCCCTGGGGTCCAAAATGGGTCCCCACTAGGGGTAGGCGTAGTTTGCGAAGTAGCGCTACGCGAAGCTACGCGAAGTGCACTTCGCACTACGTGAACTTCACGTAGCACTATGCGAGCTGCGTAGTAGCATGTTTGCACTGTGCAAGATGCATTTTCAATGATTGCACAGTGCGAACAAGCATCCGGCACTGTGCAATCATTGAAAATGGCATCTTGCACATTGCGAGCTGTAGTTTTCTACTGCTCGAGTAGATTATTACTCGAGCGGCAGCTTTCTCAACGCAAACTGGTAGTTTCTCATTGAGAGCGGTCGCGAGCATGCGCAACCACTCACAATGAGAAACCTGACCTCCCCGCGTTGAGAATCTCGCCGGGATGTCATTTTGCTTGCTCGCGGTCGTGAACATGACGTTGAGGACCGCGAACAAGCAAAAAATTACCGCTGCACTACGCTACGCTGCACTACGCGTGTTCGCACTGTGCTACGTGCAGCTCGCATAGTGTGAAGTTGCGCAAACTTCGCAAACTCCGCGAGTGTAGCGTAGTGCTTCGCCCAGGGTTAGTCCCCACCCTGGCGGTCCACTGGGTAAATGCCCGGTGACTACTCCGGCCAGTCTGGCACTGAGCACCATTCTCAGACAACTCAACTGAGATGACACTATTGGACACAAAAGGGACGTAATTGTTAGGACCACTAGAGGAATATTCACAAGCATGCTATGGATTAAAGTTAGTAGCAGACATGATCAACACCTCGGAGGAACAGGAATGAGTTGGATGGTCAGACCCACTAGCATCCATTGGACAGCCAGGCAGAGCAGAATTGAATATAAGCAATATTGATGGATCAGAAGGTGGAACAGCCACCCCCTGAGTCAGTCATTATCACTAAGATGTGAGATGTAATTGAAAGATACCCTCTGGAATCTCTCACCAGGGAACTGTACTGTCCTGTGATACTTAAATAGAATACTGGAATGACTAGGGGGGCTTGTCCTAACAGCAAGGGCCACCAAATTCTCAACCATAGCTTTGTAAATGAGAATTAGGTATATCGCGCCAAAGTTGGAATCAGGGATGACTATCGTTTTGGCACTGACAATGTCATCTCGGATAAGTGAATGACAACCCCTGACGTAACATATCCAGTGTGTCATTGTTCTTTATATATTTTTCCTTTTCATGGCCAATTTAATGGGTTAGCTTAGGACAGGGGCCTCCAAACCTTTCAGTAATAATAGCTACTTATGTTCAATGAAGGTCATCCTGAGCTTATAATAGTACGAGTGTTATAATAGTGACCATATCAGACAAGATTACATTAGTGGTCTCCATATGCAAGATGACTAACAGTGATCTCATCAGTGCATCAGTCAGGATTGCCGACAATAATGTTAATAAGCCTTTATCAGTTCGGAATGCCTCTACATCAGAAGTCTTCAAACTGTGTAGTGTGCCTCCCAGAGGGGCATAAATGCCTCTGCAAGTCCATGTAAATGAAGATGGCCTGGAAGTGCAGCGATGCTTATTTGCTGCATTTCCAGGCTGTCTTCATTTACTCTGAAACCCTTGAAGTGAGATCAGAGTGCTGTGGGGCCGTATGTCAGTGAGTGTGGTGCCGCCGGCTTGGCTGGGCAGTGTCTGGAGTCTTATCTCTGGCACACCCGAGTTTTTCACAGGTCTTTAAAGACCATTTGTATATTTACATACCGTTGTATGCCTCTGTTATTTTTCTGGTTCCAGAACCCCCTATTCCTTACATTTTCCATTTTACATTTACTAGTGTGAGCATGCATTTCATGAAAAGGAATATAAAGTAGGGTTGCCAAAAGATAAATGCCAGCCATATGTTGTTTAAAGAACCTGCAAAGATCTCGTCTTGACACTAAATAGGGTTATAAATAAAAAGTATGTATTCATTTGTAATGTGACTTTTCTGTCTTTATTCCCTTTAATTATCAGTCGGGAATCATTCAGGCCATGCCAGGAACACAATTAAAGGTGCTTTCTATTTATATGTGCTGTTCGAAGTGTGCACCTGTTTATTTTTCTACTGTCTGCAACAACAAAATAATGAGCTGGCGACCCTAATCATAAGACTGGAAGCTTGCTGCAGAATCAGCACATCATTTGTTTCCTCCACCCTCGATCCCTGAATAATGCCATAAAAGCAATAGTTTAACTTGTATCTGAAACCCTATGCCGCCATCAATAACATGCTGTGTTACTTCAAGTGTCTAGGAATGCACCCTGCATTCAGACAACTCACTCCTCATTCTTGCCCTTTACTTTCACGTTCACCCTGCACTCACAGCAATCACAATGCACTCACAGTGATCACCATGCACTCACATCATTTACCCGCTCCCCCTGCACTCACAGTCAAAACCCCGCACTCACAATGCACTTGCGCTGTTCACCCTGTATTTCACCCTTCAGTCACACGAGCACACTACTCACCTTTCACTCATGTGATACTTCACTCACCTGTCCCCCTCACTGCTCAATCTGCAATCTCACTCAAACAAGCCCATCACTAACCATGCATTCATTCGTCCCACTCTGCACTTATATCCACACCAAAAATCATATGGTCACCTCACTCACCCTGCAGTCACTCCTTTTACCCTACTCTCTCACTGTCATATCGCTCACCATGCACTCACATGGGCACTCCTACCACCCACACAGCGCAGAGGGTTAATGTGCTTGCTACAAAGAACGGGTGCCATGTGGATCACAGAACTGAGTGTGAGTAAACTATGAGTAGTGCTATTAAAAAATGAAATGTTTGTCTGAAAGCGGCTATAAAGAGATGAGGTGCATTGCTGGTAAGTAGTAGTGAGGGAATTCATGGAGGCGAAAATGGGGGAGGGGCGCCAAAAAAGACGGTTACACCATGTGCGGCCAGTGCTAGGGCCAGCCCTGGCTGGGAGTGTTAGTCCCCCGAAGTTCAGGTCTAGTTGAAACCCTGGTGTGCTGGCAGGGTCAAAGTGAGTCAGAAAAGGGGGTGGTGATGAACAGAGTGTCTGAATTAAGCAGACCACTCTTACCCAGTCCAAAGATCAGGGCTTGATCCATCACCGTTTTTTAGCTCACTGCACCATCCCAGCTCAGAACTTGGCTATATGCAAATTAGTCTGACCCTGGCCCAGTGCATCATGGGAACAGGGCAGACCAAACTACCAAGCCAATTCTTATACTGGGAAGGAAACAAGCTTCCGGGGACCGGTTTCTGGCATTTCAGCCGTCTTCGGCCCGGCTTGCTTGAATCCTGATGGTGCAATGAGCAAGGGACTCACATCTGAGTATACCCTTCCACGCTTAGGGTGGACAAAAATGATTCAGAAAAGGGGGTGGTGATGAACAGAGTGTCAAAGTGGTTGCTAAAAATAAAATGAAAAGCCTAAGCGTTATGTGTTTTCACAGTCTTGCAGGTGTGTATAAAATAATGCAATAACAACTTAATTGGATAATAAATGCAAGTTAAACTAACTGGTGATAACTGCACTCTTTTAGGATATGAAACCTCAGTTCGTGACTGCCATCACTGCAGATGTCTGTGTGTGTTAAAGCTAAGCAACACATAATTGAACCCTAGTTGGTGCAGAGGAATAGTGACCTTTGTACTTATAGTCAGGGCCACTGGAATTATGCAATTGTGCGGTTTGGGCATTTTGTGCATAGTTATGGATTTCCCGCATTTGCCACATAATCCATTGTCTGCTACATAAATTGCAGATTTAAAAAAAAACTTGTTTCTAGCTCAAATGGTTCAAAAGTTACTAAAAATGCAGCAACACATTACCTCACAGTGGAAGGCCCTTTCTAAAGATTGACTGATCTTCTTTCTGTTGCTTATTGCTATATGTGGGTATTAATGTGGTACTTATGAGGGCCAATAAAACCCAGGGCAGTGTTAACAAGTGTACAAATTGCAAAATAATGCAGTAATGCTAATGACGAAATATGCAGCATTATGCAGCATAATTCACCTTTACTTGCTGCAGAAATTAGTCAACCCTGCTGCATAATTTGGCCTTCTCCTGCGTAATAATTCCAGTGGCCCCCTGTTTATAGTGCTATGAGGTCTCAGCCTGTGGCAGGAAGCACTGTGAATATGTAAGTCATTATTTTAAAACAATATTTACATACTCTAAGCTAGGTTGCTGCATATGTATCCAATACAGACATTTTTGTAAGTGTCTCCCCTATTCCAGATCTCGGCTGATAACACCCTTACATTACATCTCAAAAAGAATACATCTTTGCCACCATGAAGCCTTAAGCAGAGCCACTGGAATTATTCAGCAGAAGAGGACCTCATTATGCGGCATGCTTGACTAAATTATGCAGCAAGAAAAGGTAAATTATGCAGCACAATGTGCCACATTTTGTGGTTAGCATTACTTCATTATTTTGTCGTTTTAACTCAAGGTAACGCAGTCACTGGAAATATTTCACCTCATTATTACCATTTTAACACCCAAATACAGCAGTAAGCAACTACAAGACTACCAGTGAATCTTTGCAAAGGGCCTTCCAATTCTCCGGAACACTTTGTCATGCTTTAAGTAACTTTTGTTCCGTTTGAGCTAGAATCATGTTTCTTTAGTTCAAATCTGCAGATTAGGGAGCAAATGCAGTAAAACTATAATTATGTGGAAAACACTGCTGATGCAGAAACTCGTAATTCCAGTGGCCCTGGCTTTAAGTGACTCAATCAATTAATAGCTGGTAAGAAGGCTGTTTTTTTAAAACTATCTGCACTACCACCACACCCTTCGCTTTCAGGCAGAGGCACCTCAAAGTCAGTATTAACCATTCAGGGGCAGTTTTTTTTGTGAATGCTGAGTCAATTGGGTGGCAGGTAGAAGGCAAGCAGGGTTGCATTCAAATGCAGAGCTCTAATCCTCTCGACCCTGGGGCCTCACAATAATGGTCTAGGAGACAAAGGAAAGGAGCGAGATTCATAGATTTTGTCACAGAGAAGGCCCAGAATAGGGAGCACTGTATGTTGAATTATTTTTATGTTACAAATGGCCAGAGACAGCTTCTTCAGAGCTATACCCCAAAGGAGGAGACAATATGAGGTTTTTTTTAGGGACATTCATTAGTGGAGATGGTACTGCTGCCAAGTGTGTAAGTAGACAATGCTGGTTATCAATAAGGAAGCAGATGCATCAGGACTGCGGCCCAGGAATTTGAGGGTATGACTGTCTACCTTTAAAAAAGGGGCATTGGAGCTTATTTCCTTTCAATCCGAGGTGATGATCCATCATGGTGGGGAAGAGGTAAAAGATGCAGAGGAGATGGCCTGCTACTCAGGACTGCGGTTATCATTAGTGCAGCAGGTATAGTTGCTTTGGGGTCAAAGAGTATGAGAGGCTCACAACACCCCAACTATGGGGAGCAGTTTTGTTTGGGATAATGTCTGTTTTTGTATGATGCATTTGCTGTCTTATAAGTCTCATATTTAGTGCAGTTCATAAGCTATAGAAAAAGTATTCTTGAAATCGTCTCATAAGCCCAGCTCCTTGCACGAACCATGTCCCTCCCGCTCCCCCAATCCTTGCCATAATGTTTTAAAGAGGGGGCCTGACCCCAAAACATTTTGCTTACGTGGGGCTCAGAGTGAAAATGTTTGAAGACCTCTGCTCTACATGGATAAAACATAACAGCCATAGATGCAATGCAGCTGGCACCAAGGTATTAATAGTAGTACTAAGTCTCCCCATTGCCACCTGATTTATCACTGAAATATCAGCTTTAAATATGTTTGCGAAATTATGAGGTTTAAAAATACAAGTATTTTTGTGTTGAATAGACACTTTAAAATTTTGGTCAACACGACTAATTTAACTAACCAAAAGTGTCTAATTTAGTAGGTTGGGCTGCACACAGGAGAGCTACTTACAGGTGGTTGGAGAGCTGCCAGTAACTCACGAGCTACTCATTGGAGAAGCCTGGCTTAGGAACACCAATCATCATGATGGAATCAGTACTGGCAGGTCTACTTTTAGTGGTTCACAGGGAGTTGTTAGGTTCATGACCGAGATAGGCCCCAAAGGAAGAAGAAGAGGGAAAATTATCCAGAGTCAAGTGCCCAGTATGAGCGGCTAAGCTTTGAGTACTCGAGGTATTGGAAGTTACCCCGTTGTAGTTAAGCGGCCACAAAGGCACATGACTGGGAATTTGCTGATCATGATTAGCAGTGGGAACTTCATCGAATATGGGATCGGCACCCTTATTCACAGGAGTCACCATCTGGTTACAGCAGCAGATGGTCTGGAGATGGTTCCAGGTAGATCAATTTGCCCAATAAATGCATGCTTTTTGCAAAGAGCTAGAAGCTGTTTCAAAGAATTGAGCAGTGATGTAATCATGGATTTTAGACCCCCCACCTCAGTTTTAAAATCTAAGATAAAAGCAAGGAGGGGTTGGTGAATAACGTTTAACAGTTTTTAACACGTTTATTGATAATAGTGTTGTGTTTAGAATGCTTGTGTCCCCTGCGGGACACCATTCCTGATGTGCTTGTCGGTGTCCCTGCGAGGACACCGTACCAGCAGTGAGTTCATCAGCTGGTAACTGTCAGAAGTGAAAGTTCCCAGCTGATCGCCAACCTGATTGCAGCTCAGCTCCGACGGCTGTAGGAGCATGCGTGTTGGCTCGTATTAATAAAAGAATTATCTTCTAAGCTTGGTGGAGTAAATAATAACAATACTGGTGACGATGAGCCAACACAGAACCCACAGAATATGAAAGAGTAAATTGAAAAAGATCGAGTGAAAAACCACGCTACCCGTCATTATGCTGCAGATGGGGTTTGAAAGGAACGAAAAAAAATAAACCAGGCACAAAGGAACAAGTAATCGGAAAAAAAGACTTTTGGCAATCGGAAGATAAAAAAAAAAGAAGAAGAAGAAGGAAGAACCTGCCATGGATGCGGAGCGAGTAGTTTGCTGGAATCTGACTAAAACAGATAATTTACGAGTGTGGCAAGGAAACGAGTTAACCAGTACCTAACCAACTGCTAAGTGGCTTATTGCGAGGCATAGGAAATTGGTGTGCGCAAAGTGTAAACTGACTGGAAATATCTTCAAGGAAAATTGACTTCAATTTCATGACTGAATTGCGCATGTTGACACCCTACTAACGTGTGCACGAACCAGATTGAGGAACGTGTGGCGCATAAGGAATAAATAATACTGGTCAACTGGATCAACGGCAAACTCCAACCGTCATTCTGCAACTGCAACCAGGACAGCTGTGATCACCGTCAGCCGCCTCCCACGTCATCGCGTCACACGTGATTGATGTCGGCGGCCATTTTGAAGAGGAAAATACATGCATTTGTAAAAAGCGGTGCAGTCTATGTGGAAAAGACGTCCAGGAAGCGATCCACTCGCAAAAGACAACGCGGACTGTGCGCTCGATATAAAACAACCATAAAGAAAAGCCTTGTGAATCTCAGCAAACAGAGGATAAGACGGTAATTAAAACTATATAAAAAGAATTCATAATATTTTAAAGTTTATGCAGAGTGCTTTTAATTCATTCTTGTGGAAGGTATTACACCAACACAAACTAAAACGAACAATAGGACACATTCAGGGGTCATAAGTATAGCACTTTGCACTCAACATACAGCTACAATTTACCCAAAAACTGTATAAACCGAAGAATACAAATGAGTGACATGGCAACTGGCTGTATATGGAACCTTTCACCCCCTGAGTAATTTCTGCGTGCAGGCAGTGAACCAGTGTTAAAGTGGGAAGAGTGGAGGGAATATTTCCTCAACTACATATCCACCCTTGAAGAAGATGCAGAAATAAAACCTGAAAAGAAGTACAAAATGCTGATGCACAACTTAGGGGCAGGAGGAATAAAAGTTTACAATTCTATAAACAAAAAAATAAGAGGGGAAAATGAAGGTGATGCATTCACCAATGCAATTGATGATTTAAATGCATATTACAAACCGATGGTTTGCGTTGGAGTAGATAGGTACAAATTCTTTCATAGGAAACAAGGAAAGGAAGAGTCAATAGATAACTATGTGTCTGCTCTTAAAGACTTAGCTATAAACTGTCGGTTTGGACAACTTCACAATGAATTAATAAGGGATCAAATTGTAATGCAAGGCTCAACCGAAAATATTTAAGACAATCTTTGGGCTAAGGGTGGGTATCCCCTGCAGAACATAATAGATATACCTAGGAAGGCTGAACTCACGGGACGATGCGCAAAAGCGGTGCTAAAAGAAGACAAAGTAAAGAAGGAAGGCGAGAATGTCAACAAGGTGTCTGATCAAGGGAGTTGGAAAGTTAATAAGCAGAATGTGAAAACAAAAGACACCACACAAACTTACAGGAGGAATGAGACATGAGGTAGGGGATATTGTTATCGATGCCTCAGCATTGCTCACATGGCATACGACTTTAAGTGCCCTGCCCGTGAAGCAAAATGCACATTTTGTGGTCTGATTGGACCTTTTAACAAAGCATGCAATAGGAAGAGACCCCAACGTGTAAAAGCAGTGGAAGATGAAGAAGAGTTAAATGATGAGGATGATGAAGACATCAGCATGTGCATTCTCAACATAGATGATGAACAAGAAAAAGACAATGGAACAAAATTGAAGGCTAAGACAAAAAAACGGTTTGCACCATGACAATCGGTAGAGTGGAAATAAACATAGTGGCAGATTAAGGGTCACCTTATACCATCGTGAACGAGAAGGTCTGGGAGGCCAAATTTAAAGAAAAAATTGGAGAAAGACTCTATAAACCAGACATTGCAATAAAATCATTCAATTGTAAACCTATAGAAGTACGGGGTTACAGAAGTCTTAAGTTTATATACAAAGGTAGAGAAGCCAAATGTAAGCTCTATGTTTCAAAAGTAGGACCATCTGTACTCGGATGGATGGACCAGGGAAGTCTAGGAATCAAGCTTGATCCAAGCAGCTATGAACCGGTGCTGAGTCTGTTGGACACTGACAACTATGCTAGCCAAATACTAGCAAAATACCCCAAAGTATTCAGTGGCAATGTAGGAGTACTTAAGGGATACCAGCATAAAATAAAATTGAAACCCATCACCACACCTACGGTGCACAAAGCAAGGAACATACCATTTGCAATAAGAGATGAGATCAGAAATCAACTTGACAAATTACTAAGTGACGGAATAATAGAGAGGGTAGAGGCATCAGAGTGGGTTGCACCACTCGTCGTGGCTAAACGCCCCAATGGAAAACTTAGACTTTGCATTGACCTTCGAGACCTGAACCAAAACATAGTAGTGGAACAGTACCCACTCCCCAAGATAAATGAGATGCTGTCCACCACCAAGGGTGTCAAGTGGTTTACCACCATCGACTTAAAATCTGCATACCATCAAGTACAACTACACCGTGAGAGCAAGTCATTGACCACCTTTGTAACACAGTTTGGATGTTTTAGATTCACCCGCGTTCCATTCGGTTTAGCCTCTGCGGCTGCAATGTTCCAAAGCTTAATGAATAGCATATTTGAAGGTGTCATTAGGCATTAAAACAGCAATTGAAACTAAAAAACAAATTTGATTGGACTGAGGAATGTGAACAAACCTTTCAAGACCTGAAACGGCACATGTGCAAAACGTTACCTTTACAAGGATTTGATCCCACTCTCCAAAACTACGTGACAACTGACGCAAGCAACAAAGGCATTGGAGCCGTACTAACACAAAAAGATGCAAAAGGAGCGGAGTATACTATCGCTTTTGCGTCACGATCCTTAACGTCAGCAGAGGAAAAATTTTCAGTAATTGAACGTGAGGCCTTAGCCTGTGTCTGGGCCCTCGAGCACTTCCGACAGTACATCTGGGGTAGGAAGGTAAATCTTTGCACGGACCACAAACCTTTAAAGAAGGTACTCAGCACGAAGGGTCTACACACAGCCTCTCCACAACTGGCAAGAATTTTGATGCACCTGTTCGATTACATGTATAACATACAATATGTTCCAGGTGTAAAGAACGTAGTATCGGACTTTTTAAGCAGAATGCCACTGGAATCAAAAAGCAACACGGAAACCAATGAAATGGAAGATTCGTGCATAGCGAATTTGTGGGACTGCAGGAATGAAATAACAAAGGAAAAATGGTTGAAAGAACAGGACAAGGATAAAGGGATATTTTGTTCAATGTTTATGGAGGCGCACCAAATAGAAGTCCAAAGAGAGTTTCGTTCAAGTATGTAGAAAAGTTCTTTATTTGTTTTTGTCCATTCTTAAAATACAAATCATCAGATATTTTACAAAAAGGTCAGCCAACGCGTTTCACTCCCTTCCAGGGAGTTTCTTCAGGGCTGAAAACAGAATAGATAAAAGAAAGCTAAGATCAGTTTCATGTGTCGAAGGACTTGTGCATATTTCCCATTTCACAATTCATTTTAAAAAGGAAAGACATATGATTAGATTGTTAGCTTTTCAAAAGAACGACACAGTATCCAGATTTAGGGAAAGACTGTTAAAAAACGCAACAGCAAATTACATTGTGTGGATGTAGTCCAAAACAAAACACCTTGTGGTTATCTATAAACCACCTCTCTAAAATGTGCCGTCGCGGAAGGGGGATGAAATAAATTTTTACGCGGAAACACATAAAGAGAAATAGAAAATTGGCGATCGATTATCAAAACCACAGACAGATCTTATTTAGGCTTCAATTGACACACTTTAAAACAAACAAACATCAGACAGGTTTCAAATCATATACTACATTGTCACTGATAATACATAATTCCCTATCTGTTCAGGGTCATTTCATTGCCTTAGTAACCCACCCCTCTCACCTCTCACTTTTTTCCTTTTTCCCCTTTTTACAAAAACCTCTTTTCTTTTCACTCCCACTCCTAAGTTCCATAAAACGTTGAGAACTGTGGGCTATGTGGGCCATACAGTCAATACACAACTTTGAGAACTACCTAATTTGGAGACCTTTTATCCCTTAAAAGTAGTTAGGGTATACCACATACCTATCCTTACGCTTTGAGAAATGCGATTGATCATGAAGATTTAACTGGATTGACAACATTAAACTCTCAACCTAGTAATAATCAATACGATACACAAGGAGACCTTATATATATATATTTTTTTTTAAATCCCCCCAAGAAAACCAGCACAAACCCTATATCTAACAGTATGTTCTAAAATGGGTCTGCCTTATATAGATTGGTGATATCATAGACTACAATAACCGAAAAAGAAATTGAGATGCCCCTTTTTAAAGACCACTAACAATGTAAAAAACTTGATAAAAAGAAAGGAACAGCATTGTCTGAATCGCACTATAGCGCAAACACCATCTAAAGATGGCGCCCATTTAGAGATCTATGTTTGGGTAAACTATGCCTTAAGGATAGGATCCGTGATTTTACTATCGTAAGCTCTCACAACAGTGGGAACAAATGTTAAATGGTAAACATGCTCCCAACGCATATTCTGGGGATACACCAGTATGTAGCACGCCTTTTTATAGCGTAAACAACATTAAAAGATGTCACCAACCGAGAGAGATTTAACTCTAGGTGTAACACACGTCGGGTTGATTAATGTATCTCCTGTCACAAGACTCCTAGATAGCGTAAATTAACTCATTTCCGTTTAAGTACACATTTATTTTAAACAGTACCCATGCTATTATTGCCTATTCAAATATGGCGCCCGCGATCATGCAGGAACCAAGGGAGATGCATTTCCGGGGTTAGCGTCACTACCTAATTGGTGGCTTGGAATTTAGAATATAAGGCGGTCTCCGACATGGCAGCTCCAGCTTGGGACCATCCATGCCGCTACGGTGATACATCTACGCCGACAGATACAGGTGAGGGAAAAGGGGGCAGGACTATTGTATGTGGTTAAGGGGAACCCTCCCTTTTCTGCATTACATCAGGCTCGATTGTCATTTGTTTTGGGGACCTGGCATGGGGGGTCCATATCTTCATTTTAAATGTAACGACTGTCTTGCTCTGGGTTTAAAGTAAGGAAGGGTAAGAGTACACGTGGTAACTTATAAACTCTGAACGATTTCGTTGACACATGTCAGAAGGTGGCTGCAGGATACGCTAGTGCTCCACTGAACCCGTAACCTCTAGGGAACAACGCGTTGCGATAGCCGAACGCCGCGGGGTTCGCAAACATGTATACAAACACATGGTGAACCTTTTGACTGATATCAAAAGGTGGCTGCAAGATACGCTAGCGCCTTACTGAACCCGTAACCTTTAGGGAACGCCGCGCTGCTCTAACCGAACGCCGCGGTGTTCCCAACTGAGTATACAAATATAGGGCAGATATATGGTGAACATCCTTCGTGTGGGGCAAGATAGAAATGAAGTGCCGACTGTTAGACTACTTGGTCACCTTAACTGTGCCTTACTATTCACCAGGTACAGGGCATGTGGGGGGTCATAGTTGATTGTAATCCGTACAAATACAGTATAAACTGTCAAATTAGAAAATATTCTATGCTTGGGGCAACATGTAAATAAAATGCCGGCAGTTTAATTACTCGGCCATATTAACTGGGTTCACAAATGGGAGGTAATATTTGAATATAGTTTGAATATAGTGCGCTTAAATATAGTGCAGCTAAAAGATACCTCTTGTGATAGACAAGTACCCATGTTTATGGGAGACCGTCTAACCAATACTGTTGGTCTCTTCAATATTAGAATTGCGACGACTTTACACCGACACGGTCAGGGAAAGGAAGAGATTGAACTTCCTGGACTAATTGTGGTAAAAACTCCCAACACCGGAAGCGTGGAAACTTATATGGGGAAGAATTTATCACATTGATAACAGGTATGCATGAAAGAATACAAACAAAAAACTAAAGGATCCCCTTAAATAGCAATTGTAGAGACCTAAAAGTATTCTCTTTTTCTGTATAGACCAATATAAGAACAACCAAGTGGGCAGGACTAAAAGGAAACTAAGTGGGAAAAGGAAGGATTCAATCCCACGTTACTGGAAAAAGACCATTGTGGTAAGAATCTGCACGTAAATATTGTATTGTCAGTATTGCACGTACATATGCGAATAGGACTTGGATAATTCAAGAAGCACTGTGAGGTATATGCAAGATGAATTAGTATACTAGCGGAAAAAGATTGTTGTGGTAATAATTTGCACCAAATCACTATACTGTCCACATATATGTAAATAGGATTTGGATACCTTAAGGTGTAACTTGAGCGATCCTTAGGTATCTATAAGAATGCGCAAATAGGAAATACTCCCCTTTCTTTGAAGAAATAGTACCGTTTGGTATCCCATGCAAAAAACTGGCTTCTATTACTACAACTGTTTCTCTCTCAAATTCTTTTGACAATACTCTTTGTCTGCCTCTGCCTACCCCTCCATCCTCTCTCTCTCTTCCTCTCACTTTGAAAAGTCCCAAAATGCCCAAAATATACACACAAAAATAAATCTTACTTGGGGCATTGCCTATCCATTGACAATTAATGTGGAATCTTTACTCTAAAGGACAGGAATATGATGGGAAACCACAATATGTATGAAATCTATTGAAAATATACTATGAAGCTGTGAAATGACCCTGAACAGATAGGGAATAATGTATTATCAGTGACAATGTAGTATACGATTTGAAACCTGTCTGATGTTTGTTTGTTTTAAAGTGTGTCAATTGAAGCCTAAATATGATCTGTCTGTGGTTTTGATAATCGATCGCCAATTTTCCATTCTCTTTATGTGTTTCCGCGTAAAAATGTATTTCATCCCGCTTCCGCGGCGGCACATTTTAGAGAGGTGGTTTATAGATAACCACAAGGTGTTTTGTTTTGGACTACATCCACACAATGTAATTTGCTGTTGTGTTTTTTAACAGTCTTTCCCTAAATCTGGATACTGTGTCGTTCTTTTGAAAAGCTAACAATCTAATCATATGTCTTTCCTTTTTAAAATGAATTGTGAAATGGGAAATATGTACAAGACCTTCGACACGTGAAAATGATCTTAGCTTTCTTTTATCTATTCTGTTTTCAGCCCTGAAGAAACTCCCTGGAAGGGAGTGAAACGCGTTGGCTGACCTTTTTGTAAAATATCTGGTGATTTGTATTTTAAGAATGGACAAAAACAAATAAAGAACTTTTCTACATACTTGAACAAAACTCTCTTTGGACTTCTATTTGGTGCGCCCCCATAAACATTGAACGAAATATCTATTTGATCTGGAAAACACAGCAACGTCAAACAGCAGCTGACGTTGGGGTTGGCAGCACAAAGTGTTAAAGAGGACTTATTTTGGAACTGGATTCTAGGTGCGGCGTTGTAGGGTCCGCTGCTGCTTCTTTTGTTGATTTTCAAGGACAAAGGGATGTATGACGTTACAACGCATGCATTAACCACGCATGCCTTTACAACGCGGTTTTTACATCGCAATCCATCACAACGCATAGCGCTTAGAGGTGCTGGATAGTGAAAAGTTTAATTTACCAGGACAAAGACATGGGATTGGTAATACAAATGACCAAAGAAGGTTGGTCTAGCAAAAACAAGTTAAATGCCCAAGCAAAACCCTTCTGGGAAGTTATAAACAAATTATCAATGGAGGATGGACTACTTATGAGAAGCGGAAGATATGTACCGCTGACAGTTATCAGGGAGAACATTTTGGAAATATGCCATGCAGTGGCGGCTGGTGACATTTGAAAGTGGTGGGGCGGAAACTGCTAATCATACTGCACCGTAGCGAGCGAGCGTAGCGAGCGAGCCCAAACCCCCCTAAGGAGGGTTCGGGGGGATTTCCCCCCGAGAAAATTTTGAAAAAATAGTGGGAAAATGGTGCATTTTCAAGCAAATTTGAGAAAGCAGGAAGGTTAATACAAGTGTCCTGATATTTGTAGTAATACTCTGCCTGAATACATACAGCTAGTGCCTGGTGCAGTATATACCAATGGATGGCATTGCCACAGGATTGGTTTATGGTATAAGTGAAAGGACGAGGAGCTGAGGCGCATTTTATCTAATGTATCAGAAAAGGCTGATGAGTTGGGAAGGAGAGTGGTCTACATCACTACATGGCTTGTGTAGCACCAGACAAACAGCTCCCATAATGATGTGGGAGAATACTATTACCTGCTTACCACTGACATGAGCTAAAGCTTGACAGATGCTCAAATGGATTGTATCATAGGAAGACTAGAGATTGTGTGTGTCTGAAGACCTCCAACTCGTTCAAGTATCTCCAGAGTTTCTCCAAGACCTTCCTGGTATTTATTTGGGTGACAGGCAGCAACTTCTGTATATTGACCCTTTACCTCTGGCAAATGCAGCAAGCTACAGCTCATGCAATACTGATGCTCAGCAGACATGTTAACATTTCATTATTCAGAATGTGGACAGTGCACAAGAGATTGCTCATGTTCTTCCAGCTTAACACCCACCCATCCATCCATCCATCTACTTAATCACCCATGCACACAAGAGCCATTCATTCATACAAGCACGCAGCTGTCCATCCACATATGTGTGCATTGCCCCACTGGGCTACGGTGGCACTATCTCAACGTGGTACTCCACGCCCCTCCTCTTGTACTAATGAGAGAATCAGGGAAAAACATGAGCACACTATTCGAGGATCCATCACCATCCCAGTCACACAGCAACGTTTAGTACCAATACTCATGCTTTCCGACAACCCCTTGTGCCAGAATGAATAGCTTAATAATCGAGGCGCTCAGAAATCTTAAGTTGTTCTCAGTAGGTCATTTAGTCGTGGATGTCTGATTTACATTTTGGCTCTTGTGGGTGGGTGTCACTACAAGTACCAGAATGCAACGTGACTCACGACCGCAAAACCGCATGCGCTGCTATGACGTGCCGCAGGGCACCTCGCGATCACCGGAAGACCCAGGCACACAGCGGAAAGCGGTGCAGGGCTGCCTAACCTGAAGTGCAGCCTCCTGGTGCCGGGCTCCGGGTGCTCGCTGTGCAGGAGGAGAGCCATGCACTGCAAGAGGAAACACAAAGCTGCTGACACCCTTCCAAACACTGCCCAGCCGAGGTTACCACAAACTGGAGGGGAAAGGCACAATCCACTCCGAAAATACGCCGGCAGCGGCAATACAGGGGCCAGGACGCGTCTGGCTCCCAGTTCCTGGTCCATAATGTAACTGTTCATGCTCTGGCAGCTAGGAAGTGAGGTATAGAGTACACACAAACTGTGCAGCAGGCCCTGCCCCGCACCGTGATGTCACCGCAGCTAACATTGTCAAGAGTGTGGGAGAGAGGAGGGGCCGGGGCTGCCCAGTTCTCTCTACTTCTGCCCAGAAGGACCTCGGTCTGTCCCCGTCTGAGGGGAGAGCCAGTCAGACGTCCATGAGCAGCGCCGCCCTGTGCAGTCAGAAAGTGTGATGTGCACTACGGAATTACTTTCTCAACTGTGGCGTGTGAGAGTCCTGCTGCCGTCACACCGCTGCTCTTTCACCACCCATTAATCCACATTTCTCACTGCTACCTTTTCATTATGTCATTGCATGGCCCTTCCCCGGGTGTGACAATGCCACTTATGCTTGGGAGGCAGCGAGGTCCTGCAGCTGACCTGGGTGAGACCAGGCCTCGCCCAGTGCAGACACGTGGCATTCAGTGCCAAAACATTTTCAAGCAATTACATCTGTCGTGTTAAATATACCTCTCATCCAACATCCCTAATGTTTTCAACATGAGATGTAAACAAGTGCCCAATGTCGGTGGATTTTTTTACTTTTTGTGTGTTCAAATGAAGGCACGCAGGTTTGAAGGGGGGCCACATCCTTACGTGACACTAGAAGGTGCATTGCCTCATCTTGACATAAGGCTCTCGAACTCTCTATGCATGTGCCAAGCAGGTGCTACTCTCATCACCTGTGATTTAGGAAATATTAAAACTTTGGCTTTTCTCTGGCCCAATCCATTAATGATGCATGATGTTTAGTGTCCATGCTCTGATTTGTGCCAAGGCTCTCTTATTGGTTGAGACAGGTGCTTAACAAGACCCATGTAGCGTAACGTAGCACAAGTTCAAGCATCCAAGAAATTAGAGCATGATGCTAGGGTCTGGTGTGCGAGTTCTCAGGCTATTCTGTGCAGGAGGAAACAAAGGTAGGTGGGGCTAAAAAATATGTGTTTTCCCATTTTAGCTCCTATAGGAAATGTTGTCCATCACTACAACACCAACCACTGAAAGGAATTATGGCAAACTTGGCATAAATGAAGATATTTATAAAAAATTGGTATTTTTGTGGTTGGGTGTAAATCTGTGCAATAGTGTTGAGATACTAGGGTTTAAAAAGGTGCAGAGTAGGCTCTAAAGGATAAACACTAGTATATCTAGACAGTTGCTTGACAAATATGCATGAAATTTACCAGACACTTAGCTTACTAAGCCTACTCTTGGCTTTTCAAAGGCATGGAGCTCCATCAAGGGGGTGCTCAGTTAACACCTTGGCTGCTAGGCGTTTTCCCCCCCTGTGCTGGAAATTGCTCTTACTATGTATTCATGACGAGCTCAGCTCGTCATCAGCACAGCTCACCTGTGCATCATGACGAGCTGAGCTCGTCATCAGCATCGAAAGGGTTAAGAAGGGGGGGTATAGAAAGTGTTAATTTGCTAATAATTTGGCACTGGGTGATACATCTGCACAAAATATGGAGAAAATGTAGAAGAATGAGTTTTCTTTTAGTATGTCAAGTATTGTGCCAATCTAATGGGGTTGAGGGATTAGGGGGCGGGGGTCAAAATTAAAAGGGGGCAATAAGATTTTCATTTGCTAGCAATAACTTCGGCTCTGTTTGCTCAATGTCTGGGAAATGCAGTAAACAGTGAGCAGGTTACACTCAAATGCAGGTATTTCAGGTTTTGTGTAGCTCCAATATAGGGGAGTTGGGCAAATTAATAGGAAGAGTAAAATAACATTTGAATTGGTTGTCACGCTGGCACTGTTTGTCAGACCTGCATGAAATGAGGTAGATGCTCAGCATATTCAGCTTACACTTGGTGTTTTCAGTTTCAAAGGTCTGTTGAGGCAGGCACATTTAATTGTGCAGTCAATGAAGTGTTCATTTGCAAAACATTTGGCACAGTTTGATAAATCCACACAAAATAGGGCAGACATTTAGCAGGTTTCACTTTTTTTTTGGTATTTCACGTTTAAAGCAGATCCATCAGAGGACAACAACAATAAATGGGGTTTAAAAAAAGTTTCACCATTATTAATTTAGGTATCAATTAATGAATCTGCATGAAATTTTGCAGTTACCAGATTAAACATATTGCAAGAATATCAAGTTTCATGCAGATGTGTAGTGGGGGATGTTTACCCATGGAGTTTGGGGACTTGGCCTATCCAAGGCCATATTCTGCGACTGTAGCTTGCTTGCGAATGTCAGGGATTTTTCGGTTTCATATTCTCTGAAACTTTCAGTAAAACACAGATACACACACACACACACACAGACACACCATGACTCTGAGAAATGAAACCTCTGGTGGTTTATGATGCCCCTCAACAATGGTGGTAAATAGCATAGTATACTCTGCATGTCTGGATGTATAATTTATGGCATGGCATATTTCTGTCCCTGTGTATTTGTTTTAGCAAAAGGTATTTAACAAACACCAAGATTCAAGGTGTTAAATTTGTGCCCGCATTGCTGATCCCTGACCAAAGGGCGGTAGGCTCCCTCGTGAGTTCAGAACCTGCCTGCTCTTGCTGGGAGAAATGATTGGCTCGGAAGCTGTGAGAGGCTGCCCTGAGAAATACCGCTTGACTGCAAAGGGGGTGATTGAGATCGGAGATACCCAGAATGACTGAAGGGTGCATAATAACCAAGGACTGTACCAGCTTGTCCTCTTCGTCTTCTGCATGAAAAAAAGTCTATTGCAAATGGCGACAGGGGCATAGCTGCAGAAGCCTTGTGTCTGACTCTCCATCATTAAACATACTGAATTGTCTATCTTAGCTATTGAACCCTTAGATGGAGTAACTGCTTCTTACAGTCTCTGGAGTATACAAAAAAGTGACGGACTGCATACTTGAATTCATCTTAGTGACGTACAAAACGCCAGAGGTACTGGTCTGTGTACATGCCGGTGGTACCCAAAGACTAGTTCCTAATGCCCTGCTCACCCTGGGCATCCACGCGCTTCTCACCCCCCCTCCCCCCTCTCCTCCCAGTCTTCTAATCTCCGAGCATGGATGCAGCCTCAGGGGTGGAGTCTGGCAGACAACACACACATACACAACAGACAACACTCAAAGAAATGTATTCAATTTCACACACGCATACACATCCATTCACGACAACACTCTCCACCAAACATTCATGCATACACGCACGCTTGCACAAAACACTTTAAAATAAACACTGACTAGCAGCAAGGCCTCCCTCGAACTTAGACTTAGGGCCCCAGATTTATTTCTGACAGGAGCGTGCCCTCCGAGCCAATATTCGTTCAAAAGAATTGCAATAATCATTTCTTTTTTGCGTTTTTAACTGTTTGCCCAAACCAATTTCAAAATCTGCCACCCCCCCTCTCCCAATATACACACTTGGCAATAACTATACTCTTGTCCCTGAACTGCTGCCACCTTTGTAGGCTTGTTTTCCCCATTAAAAAAGCCGGAGTACAAGTCCCAGAATTGAAAGAGAAACCAGGACTTGGGCATTACATCAATCTCATTGCAAAACTTTCGGTTTATATCAGATGACAACAATATTGTCCCCAGCAAAGGTTTTTCACTCATAGGTGTGTTCCCAGTTTCATTTAGGTCTACTGTGAACGGAAGCCTCAGCTTTTAATATCACAGTTATAAAAACAATCATTACATTTACAAAACAAAAAAAAATTAAAAAAACAGAAAACAAACATGCTAATGATGAGTAGGTGCACTTCAGGGTATTTTGTTCCATCCTGGAGTTCAAGCCACGTGTTTCAAAAACGGTCTGTCCATCCCAAAGCTTTGCATTCTGGTACTTACAGTTCTGAAGTTCTACCTAGTGCAAAAGCGACGAGTAGCAACAACATAAAGCATTGTGATGATAGCGCGCGTGGGTGCCAGCATAACCCTGATCCCCTGCTCGTGGGTGGATGTAAAACACTAGACAAATCCATATAAAACATGAGCACCATGAATCTTGTAAACGGAGCTGGGTAATCACCACGAGAACAATCAGTCGGAGCAGAGCAGATTTTCTGATTGGATCACACAGCAGCAGGGCATGTATTTACCCTCAGAACGCACAGTGCCACTTCTTACTTTGCAATCTCTCAGAGGTGGGCCAACTTTTACCGTCGATACTCGAAGAAAAGAATACAAAAAACTTGAAATGCTCACTACGTTCAGAACTTAATTAGGATGCTTTTTTACCTCGGCATTGGGAGTCTGCATGCTAACAACGCAGGTCCGAATCACACTGCACCATCTTTCCTCCACGCCGCCACCCGGTCCAGGAATCTGCTCCTGGCTGCCAGACAGGCCATGGCTATGTGGTGCCATACACGTGTAATGCACCTACGATCACTTGGCGCGAATAGTGTCCTTTGCAAAGTGTAGCATGGGAAGCAGAAACCTTGAGTCTGCGCAGCAGTGTGTCTTCAAGAATAGTGTTAAATCACTGCGCAGCCTCAGTTTGTCTGCTTCCAGCCTGCCTGCAGCTCGTCAAAGGGTGGGACCAACACATTGTGACGAGGTGAAAATGGGTGGGGTAGCCATGCTCTCCACTCCCTGATTGACGTGAAGCCCCGGCACTACAGGGCTTTAGCCTGAAGCGCCCGGGGCAAACTTTACGCCCACGTCATCAGGGGGTGGAGACTGGACCTGTGGGCTATGCATTTGCCGAGCTGATGACCTCACAGACCTCAGGTCGGTGAGCTCGTCAGCCCGGAAAAGAGTTCACCCAGTGTCACTCAGCGGCATTAACTCAGGCTAAGTGTCAGCCTGGCAGTTTGCAGCACTTCTGAAACCGACACGGAAAAAAGAATGAAGTATTTACCCGCGCGTGAGTGCATCATGTATTTCAGCAACCTTGTTTGGTTTTATTTTAGAATTTGGTGATGGGGGGCGAAAGTAAAGGGGGCGGAGCCCCACCGCCCTGCAAGAGAAACCGCCACTGTGAAGGACACCTGGGCATCACTAAAAGCAAAAACAGAGTGAAAAACATGTATTGGTGGCCTGGTGTCAGCCTGGATGTAGAAAGAAAGGTTAGATGTTGTAAGTTGTGCATGAACTCTGACAAGGCACAAGTAACTTTTAAACCACCTTTGCATCCAATACAATGTCCATCCATGCCATGGGAAAGGACTGGCATTGACATAATGGGCCAACAACAAAAGACCCTGTCCAAAGGACGCTACTTGTGTCAGTTACTTATATAATAGGACAGTCTAAACGTACTGATAACTATTATCCTCCCCTACATACTTTTGTTCTGATAAGGGGACATTTCACTGCACCTCGTCCATAGTTTTCTTACACTTAGGAATAAAAACCAAAGGCCAGACCTCTTTGACAGCTACACAGAACACCATACAGAAATGTCTGATACTTCTAATCAATACCAAGCATCCACACCATCAGTGTTAGACCAAGTTCTACTTAGAAAAAAATGTGCGAGAAACGAATTACACCTCACGGAAACACCACCAACGGGGTAACTGGTATGTAATCTCAAGACAGGCCCCTGTCTCATCATCGGTTGTCATCCGATTCTCAAAGAAACAGGAGGAACAAAACAACAAACAAAACAGTGCAACGAACAGTGGAAGCAGAGGCAATCTGCTAGTGACAAACAAATAACATAAACAAGTGCTTAAAACAATAGGCAATTGTATGCATGAATAGCTACCAGCCTTTTTAATCTCAATTGCAGTCATTCATCTCTCTATGAATAAAGTTATTAAAGAGATTTGGATGCTGTGTTTTAAAACTGAATTCTTACTAATATCTCCACCAAAGAAACAGACAGAAGTGAAGGAATGGTCCAATATGATCACAGCATTAAATTGCACCCCTACCCTAGTTGGCTCAGCGAAATCTCTAGGAATCACTCTAGATGAGAAACTAAACATGAAAGCCCATATCAACGCAATGGCAAAAAGCGCCCGCTACCATCTGAACTACATCAGAAAAGTGAAACAATTAATATCCAAAGCAGACCTCAAACTGGCAGTTCAGTCTCTAGTTATCGTGAGGATTGAATATGGATGCACAACACTAGCAGGTCTACCAAAAATTTCAACAGCACCTCTGAAAGCATGTCTCAATGCAGCCGCACGACTGATCACCGGATCAAGGAAATTTGACCATATATCGCCACATTTGAAGGCATTAAACTGGCTACCGTACAAAGCCAGAATCCAGCTAAAAATGGCATGCATAACCCACAAGGCGCTCCACCACAATACACCCAAATACCTTGCTCAGAAAATCAAGTTATCTGGAGGTAACAGACCAGCCAGGAGCACAAATGAGCTAATGCTGAGACCTGCCATCTTCCAGAAGAAGAAAACTGGCGACAGGGCTTTCTCAGGAGCAGCCCCTAGAATCTGGAATTCACTTCCGTCAAACATTAGAAAGATTTAAGATACAGCATCCTTTAAGAGGGAAACTAAGATCTTCCTAATGAGTAAATTCCTTCCATAGACGAGACACAGGAAGTCAGAATTCATGTTTCATGACTGGAGCTGAAACATACACAGGAAATAGACCATTAGGATCGATTGATTCTATTGCACATTATATTTTACTATATACTAAACCTGTGTCATACTATATGCTATTACTCTTTGTAGAAATGTTATTGATATAGTCGCTTTATGTATTATATATGTACCTACCTCATAATATTGTAAAGTTACGATAACAATGCAGGACTTTAACTACCTCATGTAATGTGAAGCGCTCTGATACTCAAGGGTCTTGTTCGCGCTATACAAAACTCTTAATAAATAAATAAATAAATAAATAGGGCATATTGACTTGTACCTCACAGGAAATATTCCCATCCCAATAGCATGTTCAGGCAATATTATGTTTTCCTAAATTAATATGGCTTCCCTTATGGTCTTTCCACTCTGCAGGTGTAAATCTGATGTTTTGTGGATACTAAACAAGTGCCCATGTGTGGCTCAGTGTATAGTCACTGGTATAAACATACATTATTTCCATGCACACATGCAGTAATAGCTGCTCTTCAGCCTGTAAATGGTAAACAATGAGGATGTTTTATGTTATTTCCTTCTGAAGAAGGTTGTGAAGAAAGCTGGCTGAAGCGATACCTGAGGACTTCCTTGCTTCAAGGAGACCTGCCCTTTGACCTGGGGAGGTGAGCTGCAGCTTGGAGAGTGGACAGCAGCCGAGAGCCCAGAACACAAGAAAGGAAATCTGAATAGAGAGAGCTGCTGAGTGGCCTGTAAACCTGACAAGGGGCCTGTAAGTCACAAGCAACAGCCCCTCTAGAAGAGTTCAGAGCAGAAAGGTTCCTTCAACCGCGATACCTGAAGTGGTAGTATCTAAAGACATCTTGGTTCCTTCGCAACACACTAAAAAGGCCTTCACACCCCTGACCCTGGCAGTCTGCAGGACACACCTGAAATAATTCCCACTCACCTGTGTCAGTCTTCCTCCTTGCCTTCCCACTGCTCAACCACAATTCTAGCAGCACAGCCCAGTTCACCAGAAAACAAAACATGAAATCACCTTTAACCTTCCTAACCATAGAAGAATTCATCAATGCTGAAAACGCTTGCCTTTGGGATGTCTGTCCTGCCTAGCTACCCAGGGGGTGAGCAGGGGTTATCTTAGGTGTGTATCCTCCTTACCCTGACTAGAAGCAACGGTCCCAATTTGGACAAAGGTACCTACCTCTGCCAAGTAGAGAACCCCATTTCTAACAATAAATTAACATGTCACAAATCAAAATATGTATGTGCAGCAAAAGGATCAAACACTGCTATGAACAATTTGGCCTTAGTAGCTAGCCCCCCACGTAACTCAACCCTAGGGAGGAATATAGGGGTAAACATGGACTCCAATCTTTCAATTTATTTTTTTTATTTTATTTTCTGGTATTTATAGAGCGCGACATTCATCCCAAGGGATATCAAGGCGCTAAAAAGAAAAGGGGACTGCTGAGGTTGTGCGGGGGGAGTTAGTTTTTAGGGAAGAGGTGGGTTTTGAGTTTATGCCGGAATTGGAGGAGGTTTGTAGTGTGTCTAAGATCCATAGGTAGTTCATTCCATCGTTTGGCCGCCAGGTGAGAAAAGGCTCGTCCACCTGTCCTTGTTTTGTAGATGCGCTTAGGTTTTGCTAGGGCTGAATTATTGGATCTTAAGTTCCTATTTGGAATATAGAACTCGATTTTCCCTTGTAGGATTGTAGGACCTGTTTTGTGGAGGGCTTTGTGCGTGTGACAGAGCAGTTTGAATGTGGCACGCTGGCGCATTGGCAGCCAGTGAAGTTGTTTCAGGCATGCTGATGCCGAGTCTCGTTTGCCTTTATTGCATACCAGTTTGGCTGCCTGGTTTTGAAGGACCTGTAGGCGGGAGAACAGTTGCTCGTTCATCCCTTCGAATATGGCATTGCCATAATCCAGGCGGCTGACTAGGAGGGCCTGGGTAATCGTACGTTGGCAGTCCAGTGGGATCCAAGAGAAAATTTTGGCTAGGAGTTTCAGGATTGCAAATCCTTTACCCCAGAGTATGCGTACATGATCTTTCATGGACAGTGCGTCATCCATCATAATGCCAAGGTTTCTGGCATACTGTTTCGGGGTGGGGGCTGTTCCCAGTGACGGTGGCCACCACGTATCGTTCCACGATAGTTTGGCTCCTCCGAACAGTAATATTTCCGATTTTCCGGCATTGATCTTAAGGCAGTGGTTGCGCATCCAATCTGCCATTTCGGAGAGGCAGCTGTGTAGTTTGTTTTTGGTTGTTTCCGATCTTTCCGATCTTTCGTCCATAGTCACCATCAGCTGTGTATCGTCGGCATATGATTTGATTTGATTTGATTTGGTTTTTGTATAGCGCTCTATCACTCCGAGGAGTATCTTGGCGCTGGATGTGAATTGTGTAAGCCTGAAAAAGAAACGGAGGGGCAGAAGGTGAAGTAGCCCCTAGAGATGATTCAGGAAATTTAGACCAGGGTTTTGCAGAAGGTGGCTGTTTGGTTGTATATCCAGGTTTTAATGGCTTTCCTGAATTTACTCTCACATGAGATTTCTCGGATATGAGGGGGAAGTTTGTTCCAGGCTCTAGAGCCTCTTACTACTAGAGATTTGCCACCTCTGGTGAACATGTGCCGAACATGTGCCGAACATATGCCGATGCCCCACTTTCTTCCAATGTCGGCCAGAGATGAAACGTAGACATTAAAGAGAGTGGGGCTTAGAGAGGCCCCTTGTGGGACTCCACAGCCGATGGGACGGGGTTTTGAATGGAATTGGCCCATGTGCACTGCTTGGGTGCGGTTGCTCAAGAAGGATGCAATCCATTGTAACGCCATGGCTTGTATTCCTTTGCTCCGGAGGATGTTTAGTAGGCATTCGTGCGACACCGTGTCGAACGCTGCCGACAGGTCTAACAGTATCAGAGCCACCGATCCCCCTTGGTCAGTGATGCATCTGACACTGTCCGACACTGCCAGCAGCGTAGCCTCGGTGCTGTTGTTGGATCTGAAGCCGGTTTGGGTGGGGTCCAGAAGCGAGTTGTCCTCCAGGTATTTGGACAATTGTAAGTTGACCATTTTCTCCAATGCCTTGGAGAGGTAGGGGAGCTGTGAGATTGGTCTATAGTTCTCGGGCTTGAGGATATCGGAACCGGCTTTCTTCAGGAGGGGGGTTACAGATGCGTGTTTCCAGCAGTCTGGAAAGGACGCGGAGGCGAGGGACTGGTTGAAGAGTTTGGTAATGAGGGGGCAGAGAGTCGGTGCAATTTCTGAGAACACAAAGTGCGGGCAGGGGTCTGCAGGAGAGCCGGATTTTATTGCTTTAAGAACTGCTTACACCTCTTCTTCGGAGAGTGGTTGGAAGTTGGTTAGACGTGGGGAGTTGGCTACGTCTAGGTGGACGTTGTCTTTGTCGGGTGTAGATGGACATACATCAGAGTTGTCGTAAGGGGTAGTGGGATGGGAGGGGGTGAAGGTGGAATACATTTTGTTAATTTTTTCGGAAAAGAAAGTGCTAATCCGTTCGCATGCTTCTGTTGAGGGGGTGAGGGTTTGCGAAGTGCTAGATGGGTTGCTGAGCTCTTTCACGATTTTGAACAACTCCTTTGCGGAGTTGTGGTTTTCGAGAATTCATTGCGTAAAAAATGCTTTTTTTGCCTCTCGAATGGCAAGGATGTATTGTTTCCTTTTGGCGGTATAGTTGGCTCTGGTTACGGAGTCTTTCGTTTGTCTCCATTGGTGTTCTGTTTTTTGGCATTCCCTTTTAAGGCTCTTGAGGGTGGGGGGTGTACCATTTTTCGTTAGTAGTTGTTTTTTTCCTGACTTCTCGTAAGGGTGCTATTTTGTCCAACGTTTGGCGGATTCCGGTTTCTAGCCGGATGACGTTGTTACCAATAGATGCATTGTCTGGTAGGGAGATATCTGTTTCGTGAAAGTGATTTTGGAAGTTGGAGTCGTTGATTAGTCTCCAGGCAGCTTTTCTGCATTTATTGCCCATTAGTGTTGCCCAGTAATGCTTTTACAGAAAATCTTTGGACAGGAAATGAGTAGAATCTGGCTGATCCCACAACTCAGGCATCCCAAGTCAGTGTAACGCCTCCTTGATTCTCGTGAACCAGGAGACCTTACTGAAGTGGTCAGCCTTCATGACATCCTTAAGACAAATCACATAGTGGACAAGTTTAGGGGTGGTCCATAGGCATCTCCAATAAAATATGGGGCTTAGAAGGAGTTTAACCGAACCCTATTTACTCCCAGGTCCATTAAAAGCAAACAGAGTGGAGTGCTAGGAGGAAGATAGTCAAGATTTCTAAAGAATTTATTTTCAATTATGGTTAATTCTAAATGGTTGGAAAATCCCCATAGTTCCGCCCTGTATATGGTGGAACCCAGTGCTTTGGCCTTGTAAAGCTGGCGTAATGGGTTGGGTGTATGAAGTTGAATACTCTTTGAGGTACACACCAGTGGTCTGCTTAAGTTTCAAGGCTGCCTTATTGATGTGGGAGTCATACCCCCAGAAATTGTTACCCCAAGATAGGTAATAGAATCAACAAAGTGTTGTCTGCAAAGAGGAGAATCTGAGATATGATTTGTGCCAAGGAGGGAGCATCTGTATCAAAGTGGGACAGGAAGTGAACAATATCAATTATAAATAACAAGAATAATGTGGGGGCCACCACACAACTCCGGCAAACACCTTTGCGAACTGCTAACCTTTCAGTAAATTGACTTTGCGCCCCCACCTAATATGTGCATAATGGTCCTCATGTAAACAGATTAGTAATGATAGAATGTGAGGAGGTACAGCCAGATCAGCAAGGGATTTCCAAAGGGCAGACGGGGGATCAGGTCAAAAGCCAATTTTAGATTGACAAAGGCAATATAAAGGTTGGACTGGCCAATCACAACGGTTCTCCCAATAGATTTTTAAAAATGGAAGACCTGGTCGCTGGTTGAGACCTTCCTGCGAATTTGTACAGAGGACATCTTGTTCCACAATCCAATCATGGATTTTTGGCAGCAGACAGAGGCAAAACCACTTTTTGGAGGCAGTTTATTGAGCTTATTGGTCTGCAATTGCTCAGTTGAGATCGGTCACCATTTTAATGGATAGGTAAAACCATTGCGCCCTTCCAAGAATCAGGAATGGGTGCCCCCTTTGACTGATGGCATTAGCAATGGCTAAAATATAGCTGGACAATCCTCCATATCAAATAAGAATGTGTCAGCTGGAACACCATCTGGTACTGCGGCTTGGCCCCGCAAGACAGCGTTTAGGGGCTCGATGATATCAGTGATAGCAAACATGGGTATAACACGGGAGGGAGGTGGAAGGACTTCGGTTGTAGCCTGAGTTGGAGTGTTAGAGTCACGAGAATATAAAGTGTGAAGTTCAGTAAATCTTTATTTCGAAGAATAAAAATTCCTCATAAAAGCACATTACATAACATTTCATTACATTTCATTCCTGAACTTTTCATGTTAAAAACAACAATAGAGAAGAGAGGATATGATTCACGGGGCAGGTATGATTTTACAACACTAATTCATTTCTTGTATTCCTCAATCTTACTGCTACTTTTAAAAAGCTTAAAATGGCACATAGGGTGTGAGGATCAGTGGCTTTCTGTAAAAACAACAATGCAGTTCTTGCTTGGCGGAATTTCTGTTTCTTTAAAATGTCTACCAAAAACAATCGTCTGGGGTTACTATAAAATGAACATAAAAGTACAAAATGAAGGGTGTCCTGCGGAGACCTAATATCGCAGCCGCAGGCACCCTTCTGCTTAATTGATACGGTAAAACCAGCAGGGTAAGCTAAAATGTTTGGTAACCAATTGAGCCTAAAACTGCACATTAAAAACCGATCATTTTGGCTATACATAAGAAACAGATATGATTCCATTCCCCCTCCATTTCTTACAAGGTCATAGGCTGCTAGTGATTTCTTTGCCAGGTCACAACTTCTGTCAGCGACAAATTTTTCTAAAAGCAATTTTTTTACCTTCATTTTACAACTATTTACAATCAAGGAGGGATCATTAAAAAGCTGGCCCTGGTCAATACTTGTTAAAGAGTCTTTCACATATTTCAACCAGGGGATTTGTAGGGCCTTGTCTCTTTGTAAGCAGTCTGTAATTATTTCCCTGGTCAGAGCTGCCTCCGGGTTAGTCCAAGTTCTCATCCATGCCATAATTGGCCTTAGTTTAACAATATCAGAAATATATGGCATCCCCAATTCATCATGGGCAATTTCAGCAGGGATGGCTTGCGGGACTTTTAAGATTCTCCGAAAGAATTTATCTTCATGCTGTTGAAGTTGCTTACAGTCCCTAAAGCCCCATATCTCAGCACCATACAGGGCCTTAGCTGTACTGATTGAGGCATATAATGCCATTATCTGTTCTGGGCACCAGCGTCCCAATCTACGGGCAAAGCTCAAAATAGCCCCATTTGAGGACACAAGCTTGGTGCAATGGGCCTCAAGCAGGTGATTAAATAGCATGTCCCCGTCCATTAGCAGCCCTAAGTAGGGGAAGGTCTTTACTTTGCCCAGAGTCTGTGACCCAATTTTGAACACGCTCTTGTTAGTAGGTTTTTTACCGGCCACCATGACAAAGGATTTTGTTAGGTTGACAGACAAGTCCAAGTCCCCCATGAACTTAACGAATCCGTCCACCAGAATTTGCAAAGCCCTTGGGGTCCTGGCCAGCAGGACTGCGTCATCCGCGTACAATAGTACTGGGACATGACGCGGTCCGACTTTGGGGGAATCAACTTCTAGGGCGAAGAGGGCATTCTCTAGGGCATTAATGTAAAGGGAGAAAAGAAAAGGGGCTAATATGCACCCTTGTCTTATATAAAGTGTGAAAGTAATCAACCCATTCAGATGGAGCAACTTTATTTTATTGCTCCAATATGGCTGAAGAGCCACCACATGCGACTCATTTCTAGAATTTGGTAGCATCTGTGGCTGAGCATACATCTAAAAGGGCCCCCCACCTCTGTTCATCCCAGTCCCATTTAGCATTAGCAATGGCCATCTTGTAGGTCTTCCTCTACAAGGGAATGTGGACAGATCCTTAGATGTGATGGCTGTAACTAGGGAATGATTGAGTTTGCAGCACTCTTTATTAAACCAGGATCGATTCTTATCAGTAAGTTTCCTGTTGCGTGAAACAGGGATGGTGAAATTACCTAAAATGCGCTTAAAGGGGGCCTTATGAATATCCATCGGTTGGCCTGGTGTGTCTAACTGGTCAATCTTAATTTGAGCCGGACTGTTTTAAGGTCCATATCTATGACAGATAATACATCAGGAAGAGCAGCTACCTGATGTCATTTCAGGTTACGCTTGTCAGCAGTCAAGGTAATATCCCTGGTGTAAGAGGGCAGATCAAGATCTGAAGGGATGCTCTCACAAAAGGCATGGGTGGTCAAAGAGAGGGGGTTGTGATTGCTTTCTGATCTTTCTAAAACAATCATATCGATTACAGATGACTACAGCCTTAAGTCGACTAATATATAATCAATTCGGCTTGTGTGATGTGACTTGTTGTAAGTGTGGACACCTTTTTAAATCAGATTTATTTCTAGCATTAAGGGTACTGAGGCCATGTTCCACTGTAAGTGCCTTTAATTGGAGAGCGGCTTTTGTCCATCTGTTTATTGGTGGAATATCTAACAAAGGAATAGCCCAAGCATAATCTTCATACCTGGTTAAATAAACGTCATCATTGTCGAGTGGCTCGAATGTTATATTAAAGTCACTCGCTACAATAAGACAGTGTTGGTAAGAGCGCTGTTCAAGAAAGTTTTCAAGAACCTGTAGCATTTGCGAAACCAAACTATCCCTGACCCCTCCTACATAAACATTAAAGATGGTTATCCCGTGGTTATTTCTAGTGTTCAACAAGATACCCAAGATGTCAGGAGAATTCATGTTAAGTTGACGTATTCAACAGTTTAGTGAGGCTATAACCCAGATGACTAGACCCCCTCTGGTTAGGAATTGCAAGAATGAAAAAACTAAGATAATCTTAGCTGTGGATTGAATCTAGTGGCCAGTTTTCTTGGACTAGACATTCATCAAAATTGTCCATAAATTGGTTCCAGTCTAGAAGGGTTACTTTGGATCTATGCTCTGTCACATTCCAGGAGACAAAGAGCAGCTCGCTGGGCTTAGAAGATGGAGGTCCCTTGTGTATAACACCATCACGGCTGGACAGGGAACCAAAAACGGCCCTGGCAAACACCTCGGCCGGCCCCTGGGCGTGCTAGTTTAGAGCACCACTCCCATCTCACTGATGCCGTTTACAATGGGCCGATATTGCAGCTATGTTGCAAAACCACCCCCGGTAACAAAAACGGCCTCCCTGGGGTCCAAAATGGGTCCCCACTAGGGGTAGGCGTAGTTTGCGAAGTAGCGCTACGCGAAGCTACGCGAAGCTACGCGAAGTGCACTTCGCACTACGTGAACTTCACGTAGCACTATGCGAGCTGCGTAGTAGCATGTTTGCACTGTGCAAGATGCATTTTCAATGATTGCACAGTGCGAACAAGCATCCGGCACTGTGCAATCATTGAAAATGGCATCTTGCACATTGCGAGCTGTAGTTTTCTACTGCTCGAGTAGATTATTACTCGAGCGGCAGCTTTCTCAACGCAAACTGGTAGTTTCTCATTGAGAGCGGTCGCGAGCATGCGCAACCACTCACAATGAGAAACCTGACCTCCCCGAGTTGAGAATCTCGCCGGGATGTCATTTTGCTTGCTCGCGGTCGTGAACATGACGTTGAGGACCGCGAACAAGCAAAAAATTACCGCTGCACTACGCTACGCTGCACTACGCGTGTTCGCACTGTGCTACGTGCAGCTCGCATAGTGTGAAGTTGCGCAAACTTCGCAAACTCCGCGAGTGTAGCGTAGTGCTTCGCCCAGGGTTAGTCCCCACCCTGGCGGTCCACTGGGTAAATGCCCGGTGACTACTCCGGCCAGTCTGGCACTGAGCACCATTCTCAGACAACTCAACTGAGATGACACTATTGGACACAAAAGGGACGTAATTGTTAGGACCACTAGAGGAATATTCACAAGCATGCTATGGATTAAAGTTAGTAGCAGACATGATCAACACCTCGGAGGAACAGGAATGAGTTGGATGGTCAGACCCACTAGCATCCATTGGACAGCCAGGCAGAGCAGAATTGAATATAAGCAATATTGATGGATCAGAAGGTGGAACAGCCACCCCCTGAGTCAGTCATTATCACTAAGATGTGAGATGTAATTGAAAGATACCCTCTGGAATCTCTCACCAGGGAACTGTACTGTCTTGTGATACTTAAATAGAATACTGGAATGACTAGGGGGGCTTGTCCTAACAGCAAGGGCCACCAAATTCTCAACCATAGCTTTGTAAATGAGAATTAGGTATATCGCGCCAAAGTTGGAATCAGGGATGACTATCGTTTTGGCACTGACAATGTCATCTCGGATAAGTGAATGACAACCCCTGACGTAACATATCCAGTGTGTCATTGTTCTTTATATATTTTTCCTTTTCATGGCCAATTTAATGGGTTAGCTTAGGACAGGGGCCTCCAAACCTTTCAGTAATAATAGCTACTTATGTTCAATGAAGGTCATCCTGAGCTTATAATAGTACGAGTGTTATAATAGTGACCATATCAGACAAGATTACATTAGTGGTCTCCATATGCAAGATGACTAACAGTGATCTCATCAGTGCATCAGTCAGGATTGCCGACAATAATGTTAATAAGCCTTTATCAGTTCGGCATGCCTCTACATCAGAAGTCTTCAAACTGTGTAGTGTGCCTCCCAGAGGGGCGTAAATGCCTCTGCAAGTCCATGTAAATGAAGATGGCCTGGAAGTGCAGCGATGCTTATTTGCTGCATTTCCAGGCTGTCTTCATTTACTCTGAAACCCTTGAAGTGAGATCAGAGTGCTGTGGGGCCGTATGTCAGTGAGTGTGGTGCCGCCGGCTTGGCTGGGCAGTGTCTGGAGTCTTATCTCTGGCACACCCGAGTTTTTCACAGGTCTTTAAAGACCATTTGTATATTTACATACCGTTGTTTGCCTCTGTTATTTTTCTGGTTCCAGAACCCCCTATTCCTTACATTTGTATTTTACATTTACTAGTGTGAGCATGCATTTCATGAAAAGGAATATAAAGTAGGGTTGCCAAAAGATAAATGCCAGCCATATGTTGTTTAAAGAACCTGCAAAGATCTCGTCTTGACACTAAATAGGGTTATAAATAAAAAGTATGTATTCATTTGTAATGTGACTTTTCTGTCTTTATTCCCTTTAATTATCAGTCGGGAATCATTCAGGCCATGCCAGGAACACAATTAAAGGTGCTTTCTATTTATATGTGCTGTTCGAAGTGTGCACCTGTTTATTTTTCTACTGTCTGCAACATCAAAATAATGAGCTGGCAACCCTAATTATAAGACTGGAGGTTTGCTGCAGAATCAGCACATCGTTTATTTCCTCAACCCTCGATCCCTGAATAATGCCATAAAAGCAATAGTTTAACTTGTATCTGAAACCCTATGCCGCCATCAATAACATGCTGTGTTACTTCAAGTGTCTGGGAATGCACCCTGCATTCAGACAACTCACTCCTCATTCTTGCCCTTTACTTTCACGTTCACCCTGCACTCACAGCGATCACAATGCACTCACAGTGATCACCATGCACTCACATCATTTACCCGCTCCCCCCGCACTCACAGTGAAAACCCTGCACTCACAATGCACTTGCGCTGTTCACCCTGTATTTCACCCTGCAGTCACACGAGCACACTACTCACCTTTCACTCATGTGATACTTCACTCACCTGTCCCCCTCACTGCTCAATCTGCAATCTCACTCAAACAAGCCCATCACTAACCATGCATTCATTCGTCCCACTCTGCACTTACATCCGCACCCAAAATCATATGGTCACCTCACTCACCCTGCAGTCACTCCTTTTACTCTACTCTCTCACTGTCACATCGCTCACCATGCACTCACATAGGCACTCCTACCACCCACAGAGCGCAGAGGGTTAATGTGCCTGCTACAAAGAACGGGTGCCATGTGGATCACAGAACTGAGTGTGAGTAAACTATGAGTAGTGCTATTAAAAAATGAAATGTTTGTCTGAAAGCGGCTATAAAGAGGTGAGGTGCATTGCTGGTAAGTAGTAGTGAGGGAATTCATGGTTCGGGTCTAGTTGCAACCCTGGTGTGCTGGCAGGGTCAAAGTGGTTGCTAAAAATAAAATGAAAAGCCTAAGCGTTATGTGTTTTCACAGTCTTGCAGGTGTGTATAAAATAATGCAATAACAACTTATTAGGATAATAAATGCAAGTTAAACTAACTGGTGATAACTGCACTCTTTTGGGATATGAAACCTCAGTTCATGACTACCATCACTGCAGATGTCTGTGTGTGTTAAAGCTAAGCAACACATAATTGAACCCTAGTTGGTGCAGAGGAATAGTGACCTTTGTACTTATAGTCAGGGCCACTGGAATTATGCAATTGTGCGGTTTGGGCATTTTGTGCATAGTTATGGATTTCCCGCATTTGCCACATAATCCATTGTCTGCTACATAAATTGCAGATTTTAAAAAAAACTTGTTTCTAGCTCAAATGGTTCAAAAGTTACTAAAAATGCAGCAACACATTACCTCACAGTGGAAGGCCCTTTCTAAAGATTGACTGATTTCCTTTCTGTTGCTTATTGCTATATGTAGGTATTAATGTGGTACTTATGAGGGCCAATAAAACCCAGGGCAGTGTTAATAAGTGTACAAATTGCAAAATAATGCAGTAATGCTAATGACGAAATATGCAGCATTATGCAGCATAATTCACCTTTACTTGCTGCAGAAATTAGTCAACCCTGCTGCATAATTTGGCCTTCTCCTGCGTAATAATTCCAGTGGCCCCCTGTTTATAGTCCTATGAGGTCTCAGCCTGTGGCAGAAAGCACTGTGAATATGTAAGTCATTATTTTAAAACAATATTTACATACTCTAAGCTAGGTTGCTGCATATGTATCCAATACAGACATTTTTGTAAGTGTCTCCCCTATTCCAGATCTCGGCTGATAACACCCTTACATTACATCTCAAAAAGAATACATCTATGCCACCATGAAGCCTTAAGCAGAGCCACTGGAATTATTCAGCAGAAGAGGACCTCATTATGCGGCATGCTTGACTAAATTATGCAGCAAGAAAAGGTAAATTATGCAGCACAATGTGCCACATTTTGTGGTTAGCATTACTTCATTATTTTGTCATTTTAACTCAAGGTAACGCTGTCACTGGAAATATTTCACCTCATTATTACCATTTTAACACCCAAATACAGCAGTAAGCAACTACAAGACTACCAGTGAATCTTTGCACAGGGCCTTCCAATTCTCCGGAACACTTTGTCATGCTTTAAGTAACTTTTGTTCCGTTTGAGCTAGAATCATGTTTCTTTAGTTCAAATCTGCAGA
Organism: Lissotriton vulgaris; assembly: GCF_964263255.1. Taxonomy (NCBI): domain Eukaryota; kingdom Metazoa; phylum Chordata; class Amphibia; order Caudata; family Salamandridae; genus Lissotriton; species Lissotriton vulgaris. The sequence goes on from NC_141685.1 coordinate 1,289,114,342, forward strand.
TTAGGGAGCAAATGCAGTAAAACTATAATTATGTGGAAAACACTGCTGATGCAGAAACTCGTAATTCCAGTGGCCCTGGCTTTAAGTGACTCAATCAATTAATAGCTGGTAAGAAGGCTGTTTTTTTAAAACTATCTGCACTACCACCACACCCTTCGCTCTCAGGCAGAGGCACCTCAAAGTCAGTATTAACCATTCAGGGGCAGTTTTTTTTGTGAATGCTGAGTCAATTGGGTGGCAGGTAGAAGGCAAGCAGGGTTGAATTCAAATGCAGAGCTCTAATCCTCTCGATCCCTGGGGCCTCACAGTAATGGTCTAGGAGACAAAGGAAAGGAGCGAGATTCATAGATTTTGTCACAGAGAAGGCCCAGAATAGGGAGCACTGTATGTTGAATTATTTTTATGTTACAAATGGCCAGAGACAGCTTCTTCAGAGATATACCCCAAAGAAGGAAACAATATGAGTTTTTTTTTTTTAGGGACATTCATTAGTGGAGATGGTACTGCTGCCAAGTGTGTAAGTAGACAATGCTGGTTATCAATAAGGAAGCAGATGCATCAGGACTACGGCCCATGAATTTGAGGGTATAACTGTCTACCTTTAAAAAAGGGGCATTGGAGCTTATTTTCCTTTCAATCATTAGGACCGAGGTGATGATCCATCATGGTGGGGAAGAGGTAAAAGATGCAGAGGAGATGGCCTGCTACTCAGGACTGCGGTTATCATTAGTGCAGCAGGTATAGTTGCTCTGGGGTTAAAGAGTATGAGAGGCTCACAACACCCCAACTATGGGGAGCAGTTTTGTTTGGGATAATGTCTGTTTTTGTATGATGCATTTGCTGTCTGTGGAGCTGGGTGGTGGGCGGACCGGAATAACATGCTGGGAGGCCGGATATAGTGAGCTATGACAAGTGTTTTATTGAAGTTGAAGAACAAAGTCACAGGGAGGGAGGGACGCAGTGTTGAATCCAAGGGGTGGTGGGCCGATAGTAACTGCGGGGGACCAGGCTCGGTGAGGATGTTGGGGATCAGGATTCGCTTCTCCTTGTTCCGCCAGTAGTCTCGTCGGTGTGGTACTGGGGCTCCTTGGAGGCTTAAAGAAAGGAGAGAAGTGTAGGGCTTTAGTCTGAGTACTCCAACAGTACACCCCACCACCTACACCGGGGAGTGAAAGGGTACTGAGAAAGACTAGTGAGGACGGGACGGTAAAGGGGGGGAATGGAACAGGCAAGAATGAGGTAGGAGGGAGAAAAGCGGGATGGTGCAGGACAGTGCTCGGTCTTTGTACAGTGCGCGTGAGTAATCACTAAATATCCCTGTGCTCGTGCAGTCTAAGGACTATATACCAGGCTATTTACATATACTATTTACAAGAGGGAACACGGAGAAAGGGTAACTGGTACTCACGTGCCCCGCCGCAACTCTCGTCCGAGTTGCGGCCGCTCTCCAGCTTCCTCCTGAGGACGCCACCAGTCCTCCGTCCAGACGTCCTCTTCCTCGTCCTCGCTTCGGTCTCGCAGTGTTGCTCCTCTCTCTCTCAAGGGTCCGTCGCTGTCCGTTGCCTCCTGCCACGAGTCGGTTGCTCCGAACACCTCTCCTTTGTCCTCGGAGCCTTTTCTACCTTCCGGGTTCTGGTCTGGCCGTCCACTTCCGGGGTCGGGGTCGATCGCTTCCGGGTCGCTAGGGGTCGACCCACCGTCACTTCCGGTGTTCCTGGCGAGGGTTTCCGGTCCTTCGAGCTCCAGTGTCGGTACCTGCAGGGGACGACAAAGAAAGGGTGTCCGGGACGTTAAGTGACCGGGCGCGGGAGACATGACCCCTGCGCCCGGACTTGGTTGCGCCGAGGTAGGTGTCGCCTCCGCTCCACATCCCCTTTCCCTAGCTGTCTTTCTTGTAGGGGAACTGGGAGGTGGGTATCGGGACAAATAATCAGCGTTGCCCTGTTGCAGTCCTTTCCTGTGTAACATTTGAACCGAAAGGGCTGTAGGGAGAGGAACCACCGTAGTACTCGGTCGTTATGGCCCCTATTGCGGGCCATCCACTCTAGAGGGGCATGATCTGTGTAGAGTTCGAATTCTCGCCCCTCCAAATAGTACCGAAGGCTGTCCACTGCCCATTTGATGGCTAGGGCCTCTTTCTCTACCACTGCGTAGTTCATCTCCCGGGGAAATAGTTTCCGGCTGAGGTAGAGGATAGGCCGTTCGACCCCTGTTTTATCCCTCTGGGAGAGTACCGCCCCTAAGCCCTGATCAGAGGCGTCTGTTTGTAGTATGAATGTTCGGGTATAGTCTGGACTGACTAACACAGGTTCGGTTACCAGGGATTGTTTCAGACGCTCAAAGGCGTGGACCACCAGGGTTGGGGGATGTTGGAGAAGTGCTTCTGTGTTCGTGGTTTTCTTTAACAGGTCGGTTAAAGGGGCCGCTGTTTGGGAAAAACATGGGATAAACCTCCTATAGTACCCCAATAAACCTAGAAAGGCTCGGAGATCCTTCCGGGTTCGGGGAAAAGGGATGGCCTGGATGGCCTTGATCTTATTGTCCTGAGGCCGGATGAGACCTTCCCCTAACAGGTAGCCCAGGTATTTCACACTCTGGGCCGCTAAGGTGGTCTTGGAGGGGTTGATGGTAAAACCATTGTCCCCAAGTGAGGTGACCACGGCTCTCAGGTGGCGTAGATGTTGTCCCCAATCATCGCTATATATAACGATATCGTCAAGGTAGGCCCCGGCGTACTTGGTATGTGGTTGTAACACCAGGTTCATGGCCCTTTGAAAAGTAGCCGGGGCTCCGTGAAGTCCGAAGGGCATCACTTTAAACTGAAATAAGCCCTCAGGCGTGGAGAAGGCGGTCTTGGGTTTGTCGGCGGCTTTGAGGGGGATCTGCCAGTACCCCTTGCAGAGATCCAGGGTACTTATATACTTGGCCTTGCCTATTCGTTCCACCATTTCATCTACGCGGGGTAGGGGGTAGGTGTCGAATGCCGATATTTTGTTCACTTCCCTAAAGTCGATACAGAATCTTGTAGATCCGTCTGGCTTGGGGACTAGAACTATCGGGGAGTTCCAGCTGCTATTGGAGGGTTCTATGATGCACATTTTCAGCATTAGCTTCGTTTCCTCTTGTATGGTGGCTCTACGTGCTTCGGGAATACGGTAAGGTCTTTGTCTTACTATTTTTCCTGGTTCTGTGTGGATGGCATGTTCCACTACCGTGGAGTGTCCGGGTAGGGAGGAAAATACGGGTTGTAAGGAGAACAAGGCCCGCCTGAGATCTCGTTTGTGCTGTTCGGGAAGGTCAGGATCCATGCATGTTTCGAAGGGGGGTTCTGTTACGCCTGTTAGTACGGGACAGGGTCCCTCCCACTTCTTTAGGAGGTTCACGTGATAGATTTGGGTTACTCCTCTGGTGGGTTCGGTTTCTATTTCGTATGTTACAGGGGTCACGGCTCTTAACACCGGGAAGGGGCCTTGCCACTGTCCGAGTAGCTTATGGTCGGAGGAAGGAAGCAACAACAACACTAGATCCCCAGGGTTGAATTTCCGAGCCTTAGTTCCTTTATCATATTGGTGTTTCTGGGTGTTTTGGGCGGCCACTAGATTCTGTCTCACAATGACCCTGATCTGTTCAAGGTGGGTCTTTAAATTATCCACGTATTCCGGCAGGGGTCGGGTTCTGCCGGGTTCGGCTTCCCATGCTTCCCTAGCCATATCCAGAAGTGTCCGTGGGGCTCGGCCATACAACAACTCATAAGGAGAGTAACCAGTGCTGCTTTGTGGCTTGCACCTGATGGCAAACAGCGCCAGGGGAAGCATCTCCTCCCACCTTTTGCTTTCAAGGCCTAGGAGTTTCTTCAATGTCATTTTGAGGGTGGCGTTGTAGCGCTCTACCAACCCATCGGTCTGGGGGTGGTAGGCCGATGTCCTTATCTGCTTGATGCCCAGGTGGGAGCAGACCTGGCGCATGAGGGAGGACACGAAGGGCGTCCCCTGATCGGTAAGTATCTCACGGGGAAAACCCACCCTCGAGAAGATGGATATGAGGGCCTTGGATATGGTTTGTGTGGTGGGATGGCGTAGGGGTATCGCTTCAGGGAAGCGGGTGGCGTAATCAACCACCACAAGAGCATATCGACAACCGGTTCGGGAGGGCAACAATGGTCCGATAATGTCCATGCCTACTCGGGTGAAAGGGACGTCGATAAGGGGGAGAGGCTGCAAAGGAACCCTGGGGGGACGGTAGCGGCTGTTTCGTTGACATACTGGACATTCCCGGCAATACTGTTTGATCTGTCCGTGAACCCCTGGCCAATAAAACTTATCAAGGATCGTGCGTCCGGTTTTCTCATCGCTGAAATGACCTCCCAGCAAGTGGCTATGAGCCAGAAACAGCACTTTGTCGCGGAATAACCCGGGGATAACCAGCTGGGTTGGTTGTTGGGGTCCCCCTTTCCTGTAGAGGAGCCCGTTTTTTCGAAAGAAATAAGGACCTACATGTAGGGGGTCCTCGGCGTCCAGAGCATGGGCCCAGGCTTCCTGCAACACTGGATCTTCCTGTTGTGTGGCGCGGAATTCCCGGTCGGTTTCCCAGGGATGGACATCTATTTGAGCAGGAAAGGCCATCGCGTATTCTCTCTTTTCTTTTTTCTTCTGTCCTCGGGTCTTGGGAGGTCTGTTCACCGGATTCACAGGAGAAAGTTCATGGGAGAAAGGGGCCTCGGCCCACCAGTTCCTCAGGGAATCAGTGGTGTCTTGGAGCAGACGAGGAAGACCGCTATAGTCGCTGCCCAATATCGCTTGCTCCGGGAGATTAGGGATCAGGCCCACCGTTAGCAGACTGCCCGCGTCGGTGGGGTGCTGTACATGGACCTGGGTGGTTGGATAGCTCTTAGTGTCGCCATGCACACACGTAATAGCCACGTTGCCTGTCATTGGCCTGGCAGGACGGGGCAACTCCTGGGGTCTTATAACGCTTTGTCGGCACCCCGTGTCGGCCAGGGCCATCATTCCGTGTCCGTCTATCCGCACCGGGCACCGAAAAGGAGGAGGGGTGGTGTCCGCGGTGAGACAGGCATAGTTTCTCGCCAACCCTATGTCCATGGGTTCCTCCTTTTGGGGGCAGACTCGAGCAATATGCCCGAACCCACCACAGTGGTAACATTGAGGGCCCGGTGGGTGGGGTCGAGGCAGGATAGGGTATGGCATCAGAGGAGCAGGGTCGGGTTTCCTGACCACCTGAGGGGGTCGAGGGACCCGAGGATGGCTTCCAGGAGTTATGCGGGACGGGTGTTCCTCCTTTGGTCGCTGAGTTTCCTGCGCTCGGCTGTAGGCGCTGGCAATCTCTACAGCGGTGTCGAGCGTTAGGCGAGCATGCTGACGCACCCACTTTTGGGTGGCCGGGTGTAGGGAAGCCAAATACTGTTCTAAATATATTTTGGCCAGAATGTCCTCCTTGGTGGCCGTAGCAGGTTTCAACCACCGGTTGGCCAGATCCTGTATGCGGAAGGACAAGGCCCTAGGCGTTTCTTGGGGCCCTTCCCTGGCCTGGCGCAGCCTCACCCTATAGGTCTCGTCGTCTATTCCTAGCCGTTCCAGGATGCAGGTCTTGATGTCGGCATAGGGGGTTTGGCCCTGAATGTTGGCTTGTTGGTAGGCAGCTTGCAGCTCACCCGTCAACAGGGGACCCAGGTAGTGGCCCCACCGGTCAGCGGGCCAGGCCGCCGCCTGGGCTAGGCGCTCAAAGTTCGTGAAGAAGTAGTCGGGGTCTTCTCCGGGGACATACTTCTGAAGAACTACTGAGGGCAGGGAGGTGGCTGGTCATTGCTGCCCCATGACTGTAGTGAGCTTCTCAAGGGCTTGATCCTGGGCGCTTCCCTGTCCCTTCAGCACGTCATGTAGTTGGCCCCGATCGTCTTCTGCCGTCTTGAGGAACCTCTCCATCATTTTCCCCAGTTCTTCCTGGCTTTTCGCCAGTTGCTTGACCGCGGCCTCCATGCCTCCGGGATATCCCACTTCTGACACCACTTGTGGAGCTGGGTGGTGGGCGGACCGGAATAACAGGCTGGGAGGCCGGATATAGTGAGCTATGACAAGTGTTTTATTGAAGTTGAAGAACAAAGTCACAGGGAGGGAGGGACGCAGTGTTGAATCCAAGGGGTGGTGGGCCGATAGTAACTGCGGTGGACCAGGCTCGGTGAGGATGTTGGGGATCAGGATTCGCTTCTCCTTGTTCCGCCAGTAGTCTCGTCGGTGTGGTACTGGGGCTCCTTGGAGGCTTAAAGAAAGGAGAGAAGTGTAGGGCTTTAGTCTGAGTACTCCAACAGTACACCCCACCACCTACACCGGGGAGTGAAAGGGTACTGAGAAAGACTAGTGAGGACGGGACGGTAAAGGGGGGGAATGGAACAGGCAAGAATGAGGTAGGAGGGAGAAAAGCGGGATGGTGCAGGACAGTGCTCGGTCTTTGTACAGTGCGCGTGAGTAATCACTAAATATCCCTGTGCTCGTGCAGTCTAAGGACTATATACCAGGCTATTTACATATACTATTTACAAGAGGGAACACGGAGAAAGGGTAACTGGTACTCACGTGCCCCGCCGCAACTCTCGTCCGAGTTGCGGCCGCTCTCCAGCTTCCTCCTGAGGACGCCACCAGTCCTCCGTCCAGACGTCCTCTTCCTCGTCCTCGCTTCGGTCTCGCAGTGTTGCTCCTCTCTCTCTCAAGGGTCCGTCGCTGTCCGTCGCCTCCTGCCACGAGTCGGTTGCTCCGAACGCCTCTCCTTCGTCCTCGGAGCCTTTTCTACCTTCCGGGTTCTGGTCTGGCCGTCCACTTCCGGGGTCGGGGTCGATCGCTTCCGGGTCGCTAGGGGTCGACCCACCGTCACTTCCGGTGTTCCTGGCGAGGGTTTCCGGTCCTTCGAGCTCCAGTGTCGGTACCTGCAGGGGACGACAAAGAAAGGGTGTCCGGGACGTTAAGTGACCGGGCGCGGGAGACATGACCCCTGCGCCCGGACTTGGTTGCGCCGAGGTAGGTGTCGCCTCCGCTCCACACTGTCTTATAAGTCTCATATTTAGTGCAGTTCATAAGCTATAGAAAAAGTATTCTTGAAATCGTCTCATAAGCCCAGCTCCTTGCACAAACCATGTCCCTCCCGCTCCCCCAATCCTTGCCATAATGTTTTAAAGAGGGGGCCTGACCTCAAAACATTTTGCTTACGTGGGGCTCAGAGTGAAAATGTTTGAAGACCTCTGCTCTACATGGATAGAACATAACAGCCATAGATGCAATGCAGCTGGCACCAAGGTATTAATAGTAGTACTACGTCTCCCCATTGCCACCTGATTTATCACTAAAATATCAGCTTTAAATATGTTTGCGAAATTATGAGGTTTAAAAATACAAGTATTTTTGTGTTGAATAGACACTTTAAAATTTTGGTCAACACGACTAATTTAACTAACCAAAAGTGTCTAATTTAGTAGGTTGGGCTGCACACAGGAGAGCTACTTACAGGTGGTTGGAGAGCTGCCAGTAACTCACGAGCTACTCATTGGAGAAGCCTGGCTTAGGAACACCAATCATCATGATGGAATCAGTACTGGCAGGTCTACTTTTAGTGGGTCACAGGGAGTTGTTAGGTTCATGACCGAGATAGGCCCCAAAGGAAGAAGAAGAGGGAAAATTATCCAGAGTCAAGTGCCCAGTATGAGCGGCTAAGCTTTGAGTACTCGAGGTATTGGAAGTTACCCCGTTGTAGTTAAGCGGCCACAAAGGCACATGACTGGGAATTTGCTGATCATGATTAGCAGTGGGAACTTCATCGAATATGGGATCGGCACCCTTATTCACAGGAGTCACCATCTGGTTACAGCAGCAGATGGTCTGGAGATGGTTCCAGGTAGATCAATTTGCCCAATAAATGCATGCTTTTTGCAAAGAGCTAGAAGCTGTTTCAAAGAATTGAGCAGTGATGTGATCATGGATTTTAGACCCCCCACCTCAGTTTTCAAATCTAAGATAAAAGCAAGGAGGGGGGTGGTGAATAACCTTTAACAGTTTTTAACACGTTTATTGATAATAGTGTTGTGTTTAGAATGCTTGTGTCCCCTGCGGGACACCATACCTGATGTGCTTGTCGGTGTCCCTGCGAGGACACCGTACCAGCAGTGAGGTCATCAGCTGGTAACTGTCAGAAGTGAAAGTTCCCAGCTGATCGCCAACCTGATTGCAGCTCAGCTCCGACGGCTGTAGGAGCATGTGTGTTGGCTCGAATTAATAAAAGAATTATCTTCTAAGCTTGGTGGAGTAATTAATAACAGAATGGCGACGATGAGCCAACACAGAACCCACAGAATATGAAAGAGTAAATTGAAAAAGATCGAGTGAAAAACCACGCTACCCGTCATTATGCTGCAGATGGGGTTTGAAAGGAACGAAAAAAAATAAACCAGGCACAAAGGAACAAGTAATTGGAAAAAAAGACTTTTGGCAATCGGAAGATAAAAAAAAAATAAAAAGAAGAAGGAAGAACCTGCCATGGATGCGGAGTGAGTAGTTTGCTGGAATCTGACTAAAACAGATAATTTATGAGTGTGGCAAGGAAACGAGTTAACCAGTACCTAACCAACTGCTAAGTGGCTTATTGCGAGGCATAGGAAATTGGTGTGCGCAATGTGTAAACTGACTGGAAATATCTTCAAGGAAAATTGACTTCAATTTCATGACTGAATTGCACATGTTGACAACCTACTAACGTGTGCACGAAACAGATTGAGGAACGTGTGGCGCATAAGGAATAAATAATACTGGTCAACTGGATCAACGGCAAACTCCAACCGTCATTCTGCAACTGCAACCAGGACAGCTGTGATCACCGTCAGCCCCCTCCCACGTCATCGCGTCACACGTGATTGATGTCGGCGGCCATTTTGAAGAGGAAAATAAATGCATTTGTAAAAAGCCGTGCAGTCTATGTGGAAAAGACGTCCAGGAAGCGATCCACTCGCAAAAGACAACGCGGACTGTGTGCTCGATATAAAACAACCATAAAGAAAAGCCTTGTGAATCTCAGCAAACAGAGGATAAGACGGTAATTAAAACTATATAAAAAAAAATTATAATATTTTAAAGTTTATGCAGAGTGCTTCTAATTCATTCTTGTGGAAGGTATTATACCAACACAAACTAAAACGAACAATAGGACACATTCAGGGGTCTTAAGTATAGCACTTTGCACGCAACATACAGCTACAATTTACCCAAAAACTGTATAAACCGAAGAATACAAATGAGTGACATGGCAACTGGCTGTATATGGAACCTTTCACCCCCTGAGTCATTTCTGCGTGCAGGCAGTGAACCAGTGTTAAAGTGGGAAGAGTGGAGGGAATATTTCCTCAACTGCATATCCACCCTTGAAGAAGATGCAGAAATAAAACCTGAAAAGAAGTACAAAATGCTGATGCACAACTTAGGGGCAGGAGGAATAAAAGTTTACAATTCTATAAACAAAAAAATAAGAGGGGAAAATGAAGGTGATGCATTCACCAATGCAATTGATGATTTAAATGCATATTACAAACCGATGGTTTGCGTTGGAGTAGATAGGTACAAATTCTTTCATAGGAAACAAGGAAAGGAAGAGTCAATAGATGACTATGTGTCTGCTCTTAAAGACTTAGCTATAAACTGTCGGTTTGTACAACTTCACAATGAATTAATAAGGGATCAAATTGTAATGCAAGGCTCAACCGAAAATATTCAAGACAATCTTTGGGCTAAGGGTGAGTATCCCCTGCAGAACATAATAGATATACCTAGGAAGGCTGAACTCACGGGACGATGCGCAAAAGCGGTGCTAAAAGAAGACAAAGTAAAGAAGGAAGGCGAGAATGTCAACAAGGTGTCTGATCAAGGGAGTTGGAAAGTTAATAAGCAGAATGTGAAAACAAAAGACACCACACAAACTTACAGGGGGAATGAAACACGAGGTAGGGGATATTGTTATCAATGCCTCAGCATTGCTCACATGGCATACGACTTTAAGTGCCCTGCCCGTGAAGCAAAATGCACATTTTGTGGTCTGATTGGACCTTTTAACAAAGCATGCAATAGGAAGAGACCCCAACGTGTAAAAGCAGTGGAAGATGAAGAAGAAGAGTTAAATGATGAGGATGATGAAGACATCAAGGGGGGCGTGGCTAAGGCGCCGATGTAGGTGGACGCGGGACTCCGGAGCTCCTCCGTGCCCGCCTCGCATCACCACACATCCTGCACCCCGACTCACTCCTTGACCCCCCAACAGTGCCCAGGTGGGCACCAGGGGCACGCAGGGAGATTTTGGAGGACCGGGGGCCCCTGCAACTGCCCCCGCCGGACTTTTATCGGTGAGCGCGGCACACGGGGACGAGAAAGCCCAAAATGGCGGCCGCCGTCCTGATGAGACGCGCCTGGCGACGGAGCCCGAGAGAAGGGGAGAAGCCCCCTGGAGCTGAGGTGGCGGGCCACTGGTGAGAAGAGACCCTCCGGGAGCGGGCAGAGGTGAGGGGTAGAGGCTGCCACCCTCGCGGGCGGATTTGGGGGACCGGGGAAGATCGGCCTGCCTGACCCCAAAATGGCGCCGACAGAGACCCGGCGATCGCCTTAGCGGCCGGCTGGAGATCCACTGGACCCGCGTGGGGCACTGAGACAGCGTGGGACACCTGACCTGCCCCCCTGGTGGTGATCTGAGGGGAGAGCCTACACCATGGGGGATCTGGGGACACACGAGTGCGGCAGGCGGCGAGAAGGGCGGGGGACGAGGTACTGGCTACCCTCCCCCACGCGCCTTTGACTCTGAAGGCGGGAAGAGGCACCTATCTGGCCTTGACGGTCGTTTGCTGGGCCGCGGTGGCCGCGTGGGGTACTGGACCTGCGGAGAGCACCTGTCCTGCCCTCCTGGCGGTGGCAGTGCCAGGGAGCCTGCGCCACAGGTGATCGGTGGCACATACGTGAAAAGGGCGACGGGGAGAGCAGGGGACGAGTTGCTGGCGTCCCGCCCTCATGAGGCGCTGAAATAGAGGACGGAAGAAAGCGCCTAACTGGCCGGGGACGCCCGACTACAGGGGGCCACACTGGGACTGGTGATCAGTGGCGCACACCCTGCCTGAGCCTTCCAGGTGCCCTGACCTGGGGCGCTGGTGCCCCACGACGCTGGTGGGACAGGACCTGGCCTCTGGACGATACCGCGGACTGGACCCCGCGAGGCGCGGGCCCAGAGATCGAAAGGGACGGCAGACCTGAGGAGGACGAGGAGCGGGAACATCGGCGGCCGCTGCGGAGGCATCGGACGAGCGCTGCCCGCAAGGATGGTACGTGGCAACAGGAAGAAGGGCTTCGAGGCCCTGAGGCTGGACGACCCGGGGCACCCTGACGACGACGTCCCGCCTGTGGGGGGAGCTGGGGGCTCGGCCCACCCGCGAGACCCCTCCCTGGGAGACATTATGCAGGCGATTGTGGCGTCGCGGGAGGCTCTTCAGAAGCGCATAGACACCATTGGGTCGGACCTGACCCTACTGAAGGACGACCACAAGAAGCTGAAGGAGCGAGTGGCGACCTCTGAGGTCACCCTGAAAAGTCTCCCAGGGGACGTAGTGGAGCTGAAAAAGTCACTGGCGGACATGGCACAGAAAGTACGGGTGCTGGAGCTCCGAGCGGAGGACAGTGAAGGGCGCTCTCGGCGCAATAACCTCCGCCTCGTTGGGGTCCCTGAAAACACAGAGGGGCGGGACGTGGTCACCTACCTGGAGGGCTGGCTGCGATCTGAGGTGGCCCCGGAGGGGCTCTCGCCGTTCTTTGCCATTGAACGGGCAAACAGGGTCCCTGCGCGTCCCCCCAAACCGGGGGCGCCTCCGCGTCCGATTGTACTGCGCCTCCTGCACTTCAGGGACAGAGACCACATACTGCAGAAGGTGAGAGATGTCCCGGACCTGAGAATCGACAACAGCAGGGTCATGATCTTTCCGGACTTCACCAGGGATGTGCAAAAACAGCGGGCCTCCTTCCTGGCGGTCAAGCGAAAATTGAGGTCGCTACAACTGCCCTATGCTATGCTGTTCCCGGCGCGGCTGTGGGTGGTCGATAGAGAACGCACGCACTTTTTTACAACGCCACAGGAGGCCTGGAGCTGGTTGGATGCGAGGGGGGAGCCGAACACGGACCCCACACCACAGACCCCTCCCAGGAGACACTCCACGGAAACAACACCAACGCGACGTTCTGGCTCCCCTTCGGGCTGGCAGCAGGAACGGGCCAAGGCGGTGCAGGCAGTGGTGGCCATCAGCCAGGGGGACGCCAGCCCCTCCAGCAGCGCGTCGGAGCAGTCGAAAGCCAGAGCTCCCAGCCCTGGCTCCAGCAGCGGACACGAGCTGTCAGAGACAGACATGCCGGTGGTGACTCCCCAGACGGCGGATGGTATCCTTGGCTGAGGAGGCTCGTGGGACACTGGCCACATAAGTAAGGTATTGGGGCGTGCAGGCGGGGGGGGCCACTTCTGGACGCTATGCAGTGAGGTGCGAGTGCCCCCCGGGACTTCTTACTGAGACCTTGGGGACGGGGAGAGTCGGGAGACCTCTCCTGTTTGTTGTTAGGGGTGTGGGACGGGGGCGGGGGGTTTCGGGCCTGCATGGAGCCGGCATCGCTGCCTCTCCAGCCCTATTTTGTAGTGACACGCTTTTTGATACTTGAGTTTGGATGGGGTTTCCACGTTGGTTGTCTGTCCGGGGGTGTGGGTGTTGGGGTAGTTTGACTATGCAAGTTGGGGGGGGATCGAGGGAGGGACCTAGGCGTGCCGGGGGGGTTGCTGAGAGGGCGAATGGGGCTTGGTGGACTCTGACATGGGATCCGACTTAGGCTACAAATGTCTCACATGGAACGTAAGGGGGATGCACTCGATGCATAGGCGCCATAAGATCCACTCCTATCTGGTCAGGCGGGGCATACACATAGCCTTCCTTCAGGAAACCCATCTGCTGGACAAAGAGGGGAAGGCGCTACAGAGGCGCTGGAGGGGACAGGTCTTTCACACATTACTCTGCTTATGCTAGGGGGGTGGCCATCTGGATACGGGCGGGGGTCCCCTTTCAATGCACACAACAGGTAATTGACCCGGAGGGGAGATATATAATGGTACGAGGCAAGCTGGACGGGAGGGACCTTAACCTGGGTTGCGTGTACGCCCCGAAGGTGGACCAACCTGCATTCCTCTCCCTACTGTCCAATAAACTAGCCCAGTTCTTAGTGGAGCCCCTGCTACTGGGCGGCGACTTTAACAGTGTGGCTGACACCGCCATGGATAGATCCCACCCCCCCCCCTTCCGAATGCACCAGCTGGTAGACTCGCACTCGCGCGCTCAGCCTGGCAACGCCAGTGGGGACTGGTCGACTCCTGGAGGGCTAACCACCCGGCGGACAGAGACTACTCATTCTTCTCCGCCCTTCACGAGTTACATGTCCGTATTGACGCCTTCCTGTGCTCACAGGACGTGCACGCGGAAGTGTGCCACAGTGAGTACCTCACGCGCTCGATCTCGGACCACAACCCGCTTCTCGTGCGGCTGCGCTGGTCGCAGATCCGCCCGAGAATACCGGCTTGGAAGCTCCGCCCTGAGGCACTGGAAGATCAGCTCTTCCGCGCCACGATCGCCTCGGGCATCGAGGAGTATTTCCAGGTGAACGCGGGCACGGCGGGTTCGGCCACAACGGAATGGGACGCCTTCAAATCCGAACTACGGGGCCAGTGCATTGCGACGTCATCGGGCGTGCGGAGAACACTACTGGCAGAAATTGAGAAGGAGGACGAGACCCTCCGGAGGATGGAGAGAGAGAGACCTGAACGGCCGGACACTCACGAGGCCCTGCTGGGGGCGCGGGAGGCGGTGGCGGCAACGGTGGAACGCCTCCGATGCTTTGATTACAAGGCCTACCTAACGCGGGCGCACTCGGACCGCGACAAATCGGGGGCTCTTCTGGCCTGGTTGGCCAACCCGGCCCGCCGAAGCTCGGTCATCCTTGAGCTCAGAGACCACGCGGGGGCGGCGAGGTTTGATCAGCAGGGGATCAACGCACTGTTTTACGACTACTATACAGAGCTCTACCGCAGCAGGGTCCTCCCTTCGGTGGGGGAGTTCCAGTCCTTTATGGAATGTCTTGACCTGCCGGAAATGGAAGAGGCGGACGCGAAACGACTCGGGGACCAGATCATGGAGAGAGAGGTGCGGGTCGCCATCAAGAGCATGGCGAGAAACAAGACACCGGGCACCGATGGATTCCCCACGGAATTCTATCTCACCTACGTGGATCTCCTGGCGCCCCGGCTGACGTGGCTCTACAATGAGTCGAGGCGGCTGGGCTGTCTCCCTGCGACCACGAGGGAGGCGTTGATTGTCCCCCTACTGAAGCCGGGTAAGCAGCCATGGGACAGATCGGCGTACCGCCCCCTGTCCATGCTCAACCTGGATTACAAGATCCTGAGCAAGGTCTTGGCGACGCGTTTGCTCCCCCACATGCCCGTACTGGTGCATGCGGACCAATCGGGTTTCATCCCAGCACGCAATACGGCGCTTAATGTGCGACGACTCCTGCACATCCTAGAGGCTGACACATACGATGGCGACGAGGCGGTGGTGTTTGCTGTCGACATGGAGAAGGCCTTCAACAGCCTGGAATGGCCTTATCTCTTCCATGTGCTACGAACGCTGGGCCTTGGCGAGGGCTTCGTCGATTGGACGAGACTGCTCTATACGAACGCGACGGCGAGAGTCAGAACAGGGAGGGTTATCTCTGAGATGTGTGGGGTGGGCAGGGGCACCCGCCAGGGATGCCCTCTTTCCCCCTTGCTGTTTGCCCTGGCTGTCGAGCCTCTCGCGGCGCGGGCCCGGCTGGGCCGGGCTTATCGGGGCCTGGACGTCTATGGCCAAATACACCACATCGCATTGTACGCTGATGACCTACTGATGTTCCTGGCGGACTCGGCGGACTCCCTGCGCGGAGCTAAGACCCTCCTGCAATCGCTGAGTACGGTATCTGGCCTCCGAGTGAACTGGGCGAAGTCCCACCTATTCCCGGCCCGCCCATGGAGAGAATGCCCGCAAATAACGGAAGGCGTGACTTGGGAAGAGAGATGCCTGCGATATCTTGGCACCTCGATCTTTCATGACAATGCTGATGTCCTTGAGGGGAATATCGGTACGGCGATCAGGCACGCTAAAGGGAGCTTCGACTTTTGGGGCACGCTCCCATTGTCACTCATGGGGAGGGTGGCGCTTCTCAAGATGGTGACCCTGCCGCGGCTGCTTTACTTCTTCGGGACCCTACCGATCTGGATCCCAGCGAGCTACTTTCGACGGCTGCGGTCGATGGTCATCGGCTTTCTATGGGGGGGCGGGCAGGCGTAGGGTGGCCCTTGCCACACTTCTCCGCCCTCGGGCGGACGGAGGTCTAGCTGTCCCAGACTATGAGCTCTACTACTTGGCGGCACAGCTGCAGTGGCTGACGCAGTGGGTGGCACGGGCTAGGAGAGAGGCGGACGGGTCGGGGGAGCCGGCGGGTCCGGTCCAGGTATTATCCCGGATTGTCCTGGGACTTCCGCTGGGGGACTTCCATCTCACGCAGGAGTTTGCAACGGCCAGAAAATGCTGGAACAGATACCGCCGGAGGTGCGGTGTCGCGGTCCCGTACGCACCTGAGATCCCACTTAGACTCTGCGAGACATTGCCGCACGGGGGCTCGTGGCACGGGCTGGACGGCTGGGATCAGCGGGGGCTCTCGTCCATGGGCGATCTGTATGAAAACGGGGCGATGCTGCCCTTCGACCTCCTACAAGAGCGCTTTGAGTTGGCGGGGGGGGACTTCCTCCTACATGCGGCTTTAACGGCGGCGATCCGCAGGCACTGGGGGGCGGGCATGTCGGAGCCGACGCTGTCGCTGGGCTGCCAGTACGTCGTGATGATGACGGGGACGGTCAGGGTGGTCACGTGCCTATCTCGACGCATGGTCTCGGAATCCACCGCTCCACTGTTGGCCTTGAAGGCAAAATGGGAGGCTGATCTGGCGACTGAGATCCCCGAGGAGGCCTGGAATGGCATACTGGAAAGGGCCCGGAATGGCACGCGCAACGCGAGATTCCAGCTGGTGCACTTTTATGTCCTACATAGGGCTTACCTAACCCCTGACAAACTACATAAGTACTTCCCGGCCCACCCGGCGTCCTGCCCGCGTTGCCCGGCGGACCCAGCAGACTTCCGGCACATGTTCTGGTCCTGTCCCGAGCTGGGACCCTTTTGGGAGGAAGTAGTGGAGGTTCTGAGGGAGGTGACGGGGAGGGACCTGCAACTCACCATGGCACATTGCATGCTACACTGGTTCCCGCACACATCGAAGAACAAAGTCACTAGCAAGTTCCTGGACTTGGGGCTCCTCCTGGCAAAGCGGGCCATTACGTCCCAGTGGAAGGCGTCCCGGGGCCCCGTGGTTGAGCGCTGGAAGGCTGAACTGCTTAAATGGGCTAGATGTGAGGGTGAGCTTCGCCTGCGGGACGCACTCAGGATAGACAATGACATGGCACTGGAGAGAGCCAGGGCGTGGGAGGGGCTGGTCCTCGATCTCATGCGCCTGGACGAGGAAGAAGAGGACTCCCCGGTGCATAGTCCGGCTCAGGCGGGGCACCCGCCCACCGAGGGGACGGCTTAGGCCCACCTTGCTGCTTCACTACCCTTGCGTTCCAATGTGATGAACTATGACTGTTCGCTGATAAATCCTGTTGCCATGTCTCGGATCTGGTCCTACGAGAGGGGATGAGAGCTCGGTTAGGTGACTCTCTGGCACGCCTGGGGGGGTGGGGGGACCGGAAGGGGGCGGGGGGTGGTCGGGGGGGGCTCTGGTCGAGGGGGGCGGGGTAGTTGGGGACGAGGGTGTTACGGGGGGAGGGAGGGGGTTTTGTTAGAGGGGGGTGTACGTTGACTCCTGATTCCACTGGGCTTGAGACATGAGAGAGGGTGTGTTAGGACTAAAAAGCAGCTCTGCCATCTCCCATACAACTGGGGGCTTTAGATATACACGGATTGTCCCAGCGCAGTTTCTTTTGCCCGTGACTTGGCCGCTCGACCTCAGGGGTGTGAGCTGAATGGCTGTGTGATACAGGAGTAAGGGGACGGCGCTTCAACTGAATATCAATGGGAATGGTTTGATTATACTGTATGACTCTCTGATTTTGCTGCAATAAAAAAATATTTACAAAAAAAAAAAAAAAAAATGATGAAGACATCAACATGTACATTCTCAATATAGATGATGAACAAGAAAAAGACAATGGAACAAAATTGAAGGCTAAGACAAAAAAACGGTTTGCACCATGACAATCGGTGGAGTGGAAATAAACATAGTGGCAGATTAAGGGTCACCTTATACCATCGTGAACGAGAAGGTCTGGGAGGCCAAATTTAAAGAAAAAATTGGAGAAAGACTCAATAAACCAGACATTGCAATAAAATCATTCAATTGTAAACCTATAGAAGTACGGGGTTACAGAAGTCTTAAGTTTATATACAAAGGTAGAGAAGCCAAATGTAAGCTCTATGTTTCAAAAGTAGGACCATCTGTACTCGGAAGGATGGACCAGAGAAGTCTAGGAATCAAGCTTGATCCAAGCAGCTATGAACCGGTGCTGAGTCTGTTGGACACTGACAACTATGCTAGCCAAATACTAGCAAAATACCCCAAAGGATTCAGTGGCAATGTAGGAGTACTTAAGGGATACCAGCATAAAATAAAATTGAAACCCATCACCACACCTATGGTGCACAAAGCAAGGAACATACCATTTGCAATAAGAGATGAGGTCAGAAATCAACTTGACAAATTACTAAGTGACGGAATAATAGCGAGGGTAGAGGCATCAGAGTGGGTTGCACCCCTCGTCGTGGCTAAACGCCCCAATGGAAAACTTAGACTTTGCATTGACCTTCGAGACCTGAACCAAAACATAGTAGTGGAACAGTACCCACTCCCCAAGATAAATGAGATGCTGTCCACCACCAAGGGTGTCAAGTGGTTTACCACCATCGACTTAAAATCTGCATACCATCAAGTACAACTACACCGTGAGAGCAAGTCATTGACCACCTTTGTAACACCGTTTGGATGTTTTAGATTAACCCGCGTTCCATTCGGTTTAGCCTCTGCGGCTGCAATGTTCCAAAGCTTAATGAATAGCATATTTGAAGGTGTCACTGGAATATTGTTGTTTCAAGATGACATCCTAGTGATGGGGAAAACTAGAGAAGAACATGACAGTCGAGTGGAGCAAGTTCTAGACAAATTGAATGAAAAAGGGTTAACAGCCGAGCATTCAAAATGTAAATTCGGATGCAATTTTGTCAGCTATCTGGGCCATCAGATAACCAGTGAAGGTATCAGTCCTAAAAACGATCTAATTCAAGCTATAAAAGACTCACCAGTACCCACCAACAAAGACGAAGTAAGGTCATTCCTTGGATTGGTGGAGTACTACGCAAAGTTCATCAGGAACTTTTCCACCAAAACTTACGCATTAAGACAGCAATTGAAACTAAAAAATAAATTTGATTGGACTGAGGAATGTGAACAAACCTTTCAAGACCTGAAACGGGACATGTGCAAAACGTTACCTTTACAAGGATTTGATCCCACTCTCCAAAACTACGTGACAACTGACGCAAGCAACAAAGGCATTGGAGCCGTACTAACACAAAAAGATGCAAAAGGAGCGGAGTATACTATCACTTTTGCGTCACGATCCTTAACGTCAGCAGAGGAAAGATTTTCAGTAATTGAACGTGAGGCCTTAGCCTGTGTCTGGGCCCTCGAGCACTTCCGACAGTACATCTGGGGTAGGAAGGTAAATCTTTGCACGGACCACAAACCTTTAAAGAAGGTACTCAACACGAAGGGTCTACACACAGCCTCTCCACGACTGGCAAGAATTTTGATGCACCTGTTCGATTACATGTATAACATACAATATGTTCCAGGTGTAAAGAACGTAGTATCGGACTTTTTAAGCAGAATGCCACTGGAATCAAAAAGCAACACGGAAACCAATGAAATGGAAGATTCGTGCATAGCGAATTTGTGGGACTGCACGAATGGAATAACAAAGGAAGAATGGTTGAAAGAACAGGACAAGGACAAAGGGATATTTTGTTCAATGTTTATGGAGGCGCACCAAATAGAAATCCAAAGAGAGTTT
Source organism: Lissotriton vulgaris (assembly GCF_964263255.1). NCBI lineage: Eukaryota > Metazoa > Chordata > Amphibia > Caudata > Salamandridae > Lissotriton > Lissotriton vulgaris. The sequence continues at coordinate 1,289,133,602 of NC_141685.1, forward strand.
CGTTCAAGTATGTAGAAAAGTTCTTTATTTGTTTTTGTCCATTCTTAAAATACAAATCACCAGATATTTTACAAAAAGGTCACCCAACGCGTTTCACTCCCTTCCAGGGAGTTTCTTCAGGGCTGAAAACAGAATAGATAAAAGAAAGCTAACATCAGTTTCATGTGTCGAAGGTCTTGTACATATTTCCCATTTCACAATTCATTTTAAAAAGGAAAGACATATGATTAGATTGTTAGCTTTTCAAAAGAACGACACAGTATCCCGATTTAGGGAAAGACTGTTAAAAAATGCAACAGCAAATTACATTGTGTGGATGTAGTCCAAAACAAAACACCTTGTGGTTATCTATAAACCACCTCTCTAAAATGTGCCGCCGCGGAAGGGGGATGAAATAAATTTTTACGCAGAAACACATAAAGAGAAATGGAAAATTGGCGATCGATTATCAAAACCACAGACAGATCTTATTTAGGCTTCAATTGACACACTTTAAAACAAACAAACATCAGACAGGTTTCAAATCATATACTACATTGTCACTGATAATACATAATTCCCTATCTGTTCAGGGTCATTTCATTGCCTTAGTAACCCACCCCTCTCACCTCTCACTTTTTTCCTTTTTCCTCTTTTCTTTTCACTCCCACTCCTAAGTTCCATAAAACATTGAGAACTGTGGGCTATGTGGGCCATACAGTCAATACACAACTTTGAGAACTACCTAATTTGGAGACCTTTTATCCCTTAAAAGTAGTTAGGGTATACCACATACCTATCCTTACGCTTTGAGAAATGCGATTGATCATGAAGATTTAACTGGATTGACAACATTAGACTCTCAACCTAGTAATAATCAATACGATACACAAGGAGACCTTATATATATATATATTTTTTTTTTTTAAATCCCCCCAAGAAAACTAGCACAAACCCTATATCTAACAGTATGTTCTAAAATGGGTCTGCCTTATATAGATTGGTGATATCATAGACTACAATAACCGAAAAAGAAATTGAGATGCCCCTTTTTAAAGACCACTAACAATGTAAAAAACTTGATAAAAAGAAATGAACAGCATTGTCTGAATCGCACTATAGCGCAAACACCATCTAAAGATGGCGCCCATTTAGAGATCTATGTTTGGGTAAACTATGCCTTAAGGATAGGATCCGTGATTTTACTATAGTAAGCTCTCACAACAGTGGGAACAAATGTTAAATGGTAAACATGCTCCCAACGCATATTCTGGGGATACACCAGTATGTAGCACGCCTTTTTATAGCGTAAACAACATTAAAAGATGTCACCAACCGAGAGAGATTTAACTCTAGGTGTAACACACGTCGGGTTGATTAATGTATCTCCTGTCACAAGACTCCTAGATAGCGTAAATTAACTCATTTCCGTTTAAGTACACATTTCTTTATTTTTTTTAAACAGTACCCATGCGATTATTGCCTATTCAAATAAGGCGCCCGCGATCATGCAGGAACCAAGGGAGATGCATTTCCGGGGTTAGCGTCACTACCTAATTGGTGGCTTGGAATTTAGAATATAAGGCGGTCTCCGACATGGCAGCTCCAGCTTGGGACCATCCATGCCGCTACGGTGATACATCTACGCCGACAGATACAGGTGAGGGAAAAGGGGGCAGGACTATTGTATGTGGTTAAGGGGAACCCTCCCTTCTCTGCATTACATCAGGCTCTATTGTCATTTGTTTTGGGGACCTGGCATGGGGGGTCCATATCTTCATTTTAAATGTAACGACTGTCTTGCTCTGGGTTTAAAGTAAGGAAGGGTAAGAGTACACGTGGTAACTTATAAACTCTGAACGATTTCGTTGACACATGTCAAAAGGTGGCTGCAGGATACGCTAGCGCTCCACTGAACCCGTAACCTCTAGGGAACACCGCGTTGCGATAACCAAACGCCGCGGGGTTCACAAACATGTATACAAACACATGGTGAACCTTTTGACTGATATCAAAAGGTGGCTGCAAGATACGCTAGCGCCTTACTGAACCTGTAACCTTTAGGGAACGCCGCGCTGCTCTAACCGAACGCCGCGGTGTTCCCAACTGAGTATACAAATATAGGGCAAATATATGGTGAACATCCTTCGTGTGGGGCAAGATAGAAATGAAGTGCCGACTGTTAGACTATTTGGTCACCTTAACTGTGCTTTACTATTCACCAGGTACAGGGCATGTGGGGGGTCATAGTTGATTGTAATCCGTACAAATACAGTATAAACTGTCAAACTAGAAAATATTCTATGCTTGGGGCAACATGTAAATAAAATGCCGGCAGTTTAGTTACTTGGCCATATTAACTGGGTTCACAAATGGGAGGTAATATTTGAATATAGTTTGAATATAGTGTGCTTAAATATAGTGCAGCTAAAAGATACCTCTTGTGATAGACAAGTACCCATGTTTATGGGAGACCGTCTAACCAATACTGTTGGTCTCTTCAATATTAGAATTGCAACGACTTTACACCGACACGGTCAGGGAAAGCAAGAGATTGAACTTCCTGGACTAATTGTGGTAAAAACTCCCAACACCGGAAGCGTGGAAACTTATATGGATAGAATTTATCACATTGATAACAGGTATGCATGAAAGAATACAAACAAAAAACTAAAGGATCCCCTTAAATAGCAATTGTAGAGACCTAAAAGTATTCTCTTTTTCTGTATAGACCAATATAAGAACAACCAAGTGGGCAGGACTAAAAGGAAACTAATTGGGAAAAGGAAGGATTCAATCCCACGTTACTGGAAAAAGACCGTTGTGGTAAGAATCTGCACGTAAATATTGTATTGTCAGTATTGCACGTACATATGCGAATAGGACTTGGATAATTCAAGAAGCACTGTGAGGTATATGCAAGATGAATTAGTATACTAGCGGAAAAAGATTGTTGTGGTAATAATTTGCACCAAATCACTATACTGTCCACATATATGTAAATAGGATTTGGATACCTTAAGGTGTAACTTGAGCGATCCTTAGGTATCTATAAGAATGCGCAAATAGGAAATACTCCCCTTTCTTTGAAGAAATAGTACCGTTTGGTATCCCATGCAAAAAACTGGCTTCTATTACTACAAATGTTTCTCTCTCAAATTCTTTTGACAATACTCTTTGTCTGCCTCTGCCTACCCCTCCTTCCTCTCTCTCTCTTCCTCTCACTTTGAAAAGTCCCAAAATGCCCAAAATATACACACAAAAATAAATCTTACTTGGGGCATTGCCTATCCATTGACAATTAATGTGGAATCTGTACTCTAAAGGACAGGAATATGATGGGAAACCACAATATGTATGAAATCTATTGAAAATATACTATGAAGCTGTGAAATGACCCTGAACAGATAGGGAATAATGTATTATCAGTGACAATGTAGTATACGATTTGAAACCTGTCTGATGTTTGTTTGTTTTAAAGTGTGTCAATTGAAGCCTAAATAAGATCTGTCTGTGGTTTTGATAATCGATCGCCAATTTTCCATTCTCTTTATGTGTTTCCGCGTAAACATTTATTTCATCCCCCTTCCGCGGCGGCACATTTTAGAGAGGTGGTTTATAGATAACCACAAGGTGTTTTGTTTTGGACTACATCCACACAATGTAATTTGCTGTTGCGTTTTTTAACAGTCTTTCCCTAAATCTGGATACTGTGTCGTTCTTTTGAAAAGCTAACAATCTAATCATATGTCTTTCCTTTTTAAAATGAATTGTGAAATGGGAAATATGTACAAGACCTTCGACACATGAAACTGATGTTAGCTTTCTTTTATCTATTCTGTTTTCAGCCCTGAAGAAACTCCCTGGAAGGGAGTGAAACGCGTTGGCTGACCTTTTTGTAAAATATCTGGTGATTTGTATTTTAAGAATGGACAAAAACAAATAAAGAACTTTTCTACATACTTGAACGAAACTCTCTTTGGACTTCTATTTGGTGCGCCCCATAAACATTGAATGAAATATCTATTTGATCTGGAAAACACAGCAACGTCAAACAGCAGCTGACGTTGGGGTTGGCAGCACAAAGTGTTAAAGAGGACTTATTTTGGAACTGGATTCTAGGTGCGGCGTTGTAGGGTCCCCTGCTGCTTCCTTTGTTGATTTTCAAGGACAAAGGGATGTATGACGTTACAACGCATGCATTAACCACGCATGCCTTTACAACGTGGTTTTTACATTGCAATCCATCACAACGCATAGCGCTTAGAGGTGCTGGATAGTGAAAAGTTTAATTTACCAGGACAAAGACATGAGATTGGTAATACAAATGACCAAAGAAGGTTGGTCTAGCAAAAACAAGTTAAATGCCCAAGCGAAACCCTTCTGGGAAGTTATAAACAAATTATCAATGGAGGATGGACTACTTATGAGAAGCGGAAGATATGTACCGCTGACAGTTATCAGGGAGAACATTTTGGAAATATGCCATGAAGGACACCTGGGCATCACTAAAAGCAAAAAAAGAGTGAAAAACATGTATTGGTGGCCTGGTGTCAGCCTGGATGTAGAAAGAAAGGTTAGATGTTGTAAGTTGTGCATGAACTCTGACAAGGCACAAGTAACTTTTAAACCACCTTTGCATCCAATACAATGTCCATCCATGCCATGGGAAAGGACTGGCATTGACATAATGGGCCAACAACAAAAGACCCTGTCCAAAGGATGCTACTTGTGTAAGTTACTTATATAATAGGACAGTCTAAACGTACTGATAACTATTATCCTCCCCTACATACTTTTGTTCTGATAAGGGGACATTTCACTGCACCTCGTTCATAGTTTTCTTACAATTAGGAATAAAAACCAAAGGCCAGACCTCTTTGACAGCTACACAGAACACCATACAGAAATGTCTGATACTTCTAATCAATACCAAGCATCCACACCATCAGTGTTAGACCAAGTTCTACTTAGAAAAAAATGTGCGAGAAACGAATAACACCTCACGGAAACACCACCACACGGGTAACTGGTATGTAATCTCCAGACAGGCCCCTGTCTCATCATCGGTTGTCATCCGATTCTCAAAGAAACAGGAGGAACAAAACAACAAACAAAACAGTGCAACGAACAGTGGAAGCAGAGGCAATCTGCTAGTGACAAACAAATAACATAAACAAGTGCTTAAAACAATAGGTAATGGTATGCATGAATAGCTACCAGCCTTTTTAATCTCAATTGCAGTCATTCATCTCTCTATGAATAAAGTTATTAAAGAGATTTGGATGATGTGTTTTAAAACTGAATTCTTACTAATATCTCCACCAAAGAAACACACAGAAGTGAAGGAATGGTCCAATATGATCACAGCATTAAATTGCACCCCTACCCTAGTTGGCTCAGCGAAATCTCTAGGATTCACTCTAGATGAGAAACTAAGCATGAAAGCCCATATCAACGCAATGGCAAAAAGCGCCCGCTACCATCCGAACTACATCAGAAAAGTGAAACAATTCATATCCAAAGCAGACCTCAAACTGGCAGTTCAGTCTCTAGTTATCGTGAGGATTGAATATGGATGCACAACACTAGCAGGTCTACCAAAAATTTCAACAGCACCTCTGAAAGCATGTCTCAATGCAGCCGCACGACTGATCACCGGATCAAGGAAATTTGACCATATATCGCCACATTTGAAGACATTAAACTGGCTACCGTACAAAGCCAGAATCCAGCTAAAAATGGCATGCATAACCCACAAGGCGCTCCACCACAATACACCCAAATACCTTGCTCAGAAAATCAAGTTATCTGGAGGTCACAGACCAGCCAGGAGCACAAATGAGCTAATGCTGAGACCTGCCATCTTCCAGAAGAAGAAAACTGGCGACAGGGCTTTCTCAGGAGCAGCCCCTAGAATCTGGAATTCACTTCCGTCAAACATTAGAAAGATTGAAGATACAGCATCCTTTAAGAGGGAAACTAAGATCTTCCTAATGAGTAAATTCCTTCCATAGACGAGACACAGGAAGTCAGAATTCATGTTTAATGACTGGAGCTGAAACATACACAGGAAATAGACCATTAGGATCGATTGATTCTATTGCACATTATATTTTACTATATACTAAACCTGTGTCATACTATATGCTATTACTCTTTGTCGAAATGATATTGATATAGTCGCTTTATGTATTATATATGTACCTACCTCATAATATTGTAAAGTTACGATAACAATGCAGGACTTTAACTACCTCATGTAATGTGAAGCGCTCTGATACCCAAGGGTCTTGTTCGCGCTATACACAACTCTTAATAAATAAATAAATAGGGCATCATGACTTGTACCTCACAGGGAATATTCCCATCCCAATAGCATGTTCAGGCAATATTATGTTTTCCTAAATTAATATGGCTTCCCTTATGGTCTTTCCACTCTGCAGGTGTAAATCTGATGTTTTGTGGATACTAAACAAGTGCCCATGTGTGGCTCAGTGTATAGTCACTGGTATAAACATACATTATTTCCATGCACACATGCGGTAATAGCTGCTCTTCAGCCTGTAAATGGTAAACAATGAGGATGTTTTATGTTATTTCCTTCTGAAGAAGGTCGTGAAGAAAGCTGGCTGAAGCGATACCTGAGGACTTCCTTGCTTCAAGGAGACCTGCCCTTTGACCTGGGGAGGTGAGCTGCAGCTTGGAGAGTGGACAGCAGCCGAGAGCCCAGAACACAAGAAAGGAAATCTGAATAGAGAGAGCTGCTGAGTGGCCTGTAAACCTGACAAGGGGCCTGTAAGTCACAAGCAACAGCCCCTCTAGAAGAGTTCAGAGCAGAAAGGTTCCTTCAACCGCAGTACCTGAAGTGGTAGTATCTAAAGACATTTTGGTTCCTTCGCAACACACTAAAAAGGCCTTCACACCCCTGACCCTGGCGGTCTGCAGGACACACCTGAAATAATTACCACTCACCTGTGTCAGTCTTCCTCCTTGCCTTCCCACTGCTCAACCACAATTCTAGCAGCACAGCCCAGTTCACCATAAAACAAAACATGAAATCACCTTTAACCTTCCTAACCATAGAAGAATTGATCAATGCTGAAAACGCTTGCCTTTGGGATGTCTGTCGTGCCTAGCTACCCAGGGGGTGAGCAGGGGTTATCTTATGTGTGTATCCCCCTTACCCTGACTAGAAGCAACGGTCCCAATTTGGACAAAGGTACCTACCTCTGCCAAGTAGAGAACCCCATTTCTAACAATAAATTAACATGTCACAAATCAAAATATGTATGTGCAGCAAAAGGATCAAACACTGCTATGAACAATTTGGCCTTAGTAGCTAGCCCCCCACGTAACTCAACCCTAGGGAGGAATGTAGGGGTAAACATGGACTCCAATCTTTCAATCATAATCAGATTGGGTTTGTCAATGTGCCTACACTGCTAAATGTGTCACTTCTTTCCCTCATATTGGCTATCAAGGTGGGTCTGCACGCATTGCCTGAAATTCTTGGCCCGCTCCACTTGCTGAAAGTGTTAGCCCCCCCCCGCCCCCCCCCCCCAAAAAAAAAAAAAGATTGGGTCTAGTTGCTCTCCTGAGCACAAGTTTTTTGCAGAGCTGCCAAGTTTTTCAGGTCCATCCGTGGTGTGCTGCTCCAGTCTACGTTTTTTTCCTTGAATTCTGGGGCTTGTAGTCTTGTTTATTTCATTATAAAACAGGACTACATGTCCCATAATTCAGAGGGAAAAACCTGGACTGGAGCCGCACATCACACAACGGCCGAAGAAACTTGGCAGTTATGATAAGACTCACAAGTAGAAGCACCCCGGAGCAACACACAGTAAAGATTGTTCTAGAAATTCACACAAGTGAGACCCGTCAGGAGCCTGGTGAAGAATGAGAGCTGCTGCTGTGAATGATATACCGTCCACGAGGGGTGACCCATCTATCAGCAGGGACGCAACAACTGCTCCCGGGTGTGATTGGTTCGAAGTTATCTCACTGTGACCAATGAAGAGTGGCCCTAATTGGGCTCTCTTGTTAAAGTTCATAATAAATTGTAGCGTATGACCCCCCTGTGTGAGTGTCTTCGCAAGTGCTTGTATGGATGTGTGTGTGTGTGCAAGTTGTGACAGCCTTAGGGCCCCGCCTTCCCAGCAGCAGAATCCTATGGATGGAACACCTGTGACGTGCCAGGCCCTGCACTGTGATGTCACGAGGTCCAGGCTAGCACCAGCAGGGGAATCCTGTGGATGGAACACCTGTGACGTGCCAGGCCCTGCACTGTGATGTCACGAGGTCCAGGCTAGCACCAGCAGGGGAATCCTGTGGATGGAACGCCTGTGACGTGCCAGGCCCTGCACTGTGATGTCACGAGGTCCAGGCTAGCACCAGCAGGGGTATCCTGTGGATGGAACACCTGTGACGTGCCAGGCCCTGCACTGTGATGTCACGAGGTCCAGGCTAGCACCAGCAGGGGAATCCTGTGGATGGAACACCTGTGACGTGCCAGGCCCTGCACTGTGATGTCACGAGGTCCAGGCTAGCACCAGCAGGGGAATCCTGTGGATGGAACACCTGTGACGTGCCAGGCCCTGCACTGTGATGTCACACGGTCCAGGCTAGCACCAGCAGGGGAATCCTGTGGATGGAACACCTGTGACGTGCCAGGCCCTGCTCTGTGATGTCACGAGGTCCAGGCTAGCACCAGCAGGGGAATCCTGTGGATGGAACACCTGTGACGTGCCATGCCCTGCACTGTGATGTCACGAGGTCCAGGCTAGCACCAGCAGGGGAATCCTGTGGATGGAACACCTGTGACGTGCCGGGCCCTGCACTGTGATGTCAGGGGGTCCAGGTTGCACCTGCAGGGGTATCCTGTGGATGGAACACCTGTGACGTGCCAGGTCCTGCACTGTGATGTCACGAGGTCCAGGCTAGCACCAGCAGGGGAATCCTGTGGATGGAACACCTTTGACGTGCCAGGCCCTGCACTGTGATGTCACGAGGTCCAGGCTAGCACCTGCAGGGGCATCCTGTGGATGGAACACCTGTGACGTGCCAGGCCCTGCACTGTGATGTCACGAGGTCCAGGCTAGCACCTGCAGGGGCATCCTGTGGATGGAACACCTGTGACGTGCCAGGCCCTGCACTGTGATGTCACGAGGTCCAGGCTAGCACCAGCAGGGGAATTCTGTGGATGGAACACCTGTGACGTGCCAGGCCCTGCACTGTGATGTCACGAGGTTGAGGCTAGCAGCCTGTGGATGGAACACCTGTGACGTGCCAGGCCCTCCACTGTGACGTCACGAGGTCGAGGCTAGCAGCCTGTGGATGGAACACCTGTGACGTGCCGGGCCCTGCACTGTGACGTCACGAGGTCCAGGCTAGCACCAGCAGGGGAATCCTGTGGATGGAACACCTGTGACTTGCCGGGCCCTCCACTGTGACGTCACGAGGTCGAGGCTAGCAGCAGCAGGGGAATCCTGTGGATGGGACACCTGTGACGTGCCGGGCCCTGCACTGTGACGTCACGAGGTCGAGGCTAGCAGCAGCAGGGGAATTCTGTGGATGGAACATCTGTGACGTGCCAGGCCCTGCACTGTGAACTCACGAGGTCCAGGCTAGCACCAGCAGGGGAATCCTGTGGATGGAACACCTGTGACGTGCCAGGCCCTGCACTGTGATGTCACGAGGTCCAGGCTAGCACCAGCAGGGGAATCCTGTGGATGGAACACCTGTGACTTGCCGGGCCCTCCACTGTGACGTCACGAGGTCGAGGCTAGCAGCAGCAGGGGAATCCTGTGGATGGGACACCTGTGACGTGCCGGGCCCTGCACTGTGACGTCACGAGGTCGAGGCTAGCAGCAGCAGGGGAATTCTGTGGATGGAACATCTGTGACGTGCCAGGCCCTGCACTGTGAACTCACGAGGTCCAGGCTAGCACCAGCAGGGGAATCCTGTGGATGGAACACCTGTGACGTGCCAGGCCCTGCACTGTGATGTCACGAGGTCCAGGCTAGCACCAGCAGGGGAATCCTGTGGATGGAACACCTGTGACGTGCCAGGCCCTGCACTGTGATGTCACGAGGTCCAGGCTAGCACCAGCAGGGGAATCCTGTGGATGGATCACCTGTGACGTGCCAGGCCCTGCACTGTGACGTCACGAGGTCGAGGCTAGCACCTGCAGGGGAATCCTGTGGATGGAACACCTGTGACGTGCCAGGCCATGCACTGTGATGTCACGAGGTCCAGGCTAGCACCTGCAGGGGCATCCTGTGGATGGAACACCTGTGACGTGCCAGGCCCTGCACTGTGATGTCACGAGGTCCAGGCTAGCACCAGCAGGGGAATCCTGTGGATGGAACACCTGTGACTTGCCGGGCCCTCCACTGTGACGTCACGAGGTCGAGGCTAGCAGCAGCAGGGGAATCCTGTGGATGGGACACCTGTGACGTGCCGGGCCCTGCACTGTGACGTCACGAGGTCGAGGCTAGCAGCAGCAGGGGAATTCTGTGGATGGAACATCTGTGACGTGCCAGGCCCTGCACTGTGAACTCACGAGGTCCAGGCTAGCACCAGCAGGGGAATCCTGTGGATGGAACACCTGTGACGTGCCAGGCCCTGCACTGTGATGTCACGAGGTCCAGGCTAGCACCAGCAGGGGAATCCTGTGGATGGAACACCTGTGACGTGCCAGGCCCTGCACTGTGATGTCACGAGGTCCAGGCTAGCACCAGCAGGGGAATCCTGTGGATGGAACACCTGTGACGTGCCAGGCCCTGCACTGTGACGTCACGAGGTCGAGGCTAGCACCTGCTGGGGCATCCTGTGGATGGAACACCTGTGACGTGCCAGGCCCTGCACTGTGATGTCACGAGGTCCAGGCTAGCACCAGCAGGGGAATCCTGTAGATGGAACACCTGTTACGTGCCAGGTACTGCACTGTGATGTCACGAGGTCCAGGCTAGCACCTGCAGGGGCATCCTGTGGATGGAACACCTTTGACGTGCCAGGTCCTGCACTGTGATGTCACGAGGTCCAGGCTAGCACCAGCAGGGGAATCCTGTGGATGGAACACCTGTGACGTGCCAGGCCCTGCACTGTGATGTCACGAGGTCCAGGCTAGCACCTGCAGGGGCATCCTGTGGATGGAACACCTGTGACGTGCCAGGCCCTGCACTGTGATGTCACGAGGTCCAGGCTAGCACCTGCAGGGGCATCCTGTGGATGGATCACCTGTGACGTGCCAGGCCCTGCACTGTGATGTCACGAGGTCAGGCTAGCACCAGCAGGGGAATCCTGTGGATGGAACACCTGTGACGTGCCAGGCCCTCCACTGTGACGTCACGAGGTCGAGGCTAGCAGCCTGTGGATGGAACACCTGTGACGTGCCGGGCCCTGCACTGTGACGTCACGAGGTCGAGGCTAGCAGCAGCAGGGGAATCCTGTGGATGGAACATCTGTGACGTGCCAGGCCCTGCACTGTGATGTCACGAGGTCGAGGCTAAGTGCAGAGGGGAGGCCTCCGCCGGAGAAGAGACAAGGAGAGGCCACTGAGGGGGGAGAAGGTCTGGCAGGATTAGATCGTCTTTGAGGTTCATCGCAGGATCCTTTTGTGACTAAGTAGGTTTGCTTTTTTTTAGGTAATTGAATTAATATCCGTGTCTCGGCTGCCCCCCCCCCCCTTACACTGCAACACTTGTCATCGCCCATAAGCCGGTGATGCATGATGACAGGTTAAATGGCTATTGTGACGTGTCCGTGGTATACAAGGCTGGTAACCAGGCAGCCGCAGCATTGCACTCATGAGTACCGGACGGAGAGGACCACTGCTGGCGGCCGGAGCCGAGGCCCCCGAGAGGCGGAGGGGGCCGGGGCCTCACAGGCTCCAAAAAGAACTGGACTAGGCTGGGTGAAAGGAACACGGTGAGTATAGAAACTAAATGAAAACCGAACTTGAAACCAAACTGAAACCGAACTTGAATCCAAACTTTAAACTGACTTGATACTGGCTTGATACTGACTTGATACTGACTTGATACTGGCTTGATACTGGCTTGATACTGACTTGAAACTGACTTGATACTGGCTTGAAACTTCCCTTCCCTCTTCCTTTCTTTTTCCCGTTTTTCCTTATCTGCCTTACATTCCTATCTCTCCTCTCATATCCCCATCACCCCCTTTCTTTTAAGTTCCCCTTTTCTCCATCACTCTTTAATCCTCTCCCTTTCTGTCACTCCCCTCCCCTTCCCATTCAATCCATTCCGACCCCATAGTGCACTCTCCTATCTCCTTTTCCATCTCCACCCCACCCCTTCCATTCTCGTCCCCTCCATTCCCTCCCATTCACAGGCTCTTTCCCTTCCAATCTGTTCCCATCGCCTCTGCTCCTTTTCTGCTCCCCTTTCACTTACCCATCTTTCTTCTTTCTTCTTCCTTCCTTCACCTCCCTTCCTCTTCACCATTCCCTCCCCTTTCCCCTCACCCATCCCTTCCCCTCATTACCCTTCCCCTCACCTCCCTCTCTCTCATTTACCTTCTCCCCTCCATTCTCCTTTCCTTTCCCTGCCTTTCTCCTCCTTTCTCTTTTCCGCCTTCTTCCGATCATTCTTCCTTTCCTTTCCAGTCCCTGCCCCCGCCCTTCTCTAACCCATCCCTTCTTTCCCTTTACCCCACCCTCCAACTACCCCTCTCCCTCCATGTCCCCCCTCCCCCCTTTATTTCCATTACTTTCTTCTTTACCTCTTTAATCCTCCTCCCTTCTGTCAGGTTCAGGTTTTAATGTCTTTATTTCGATAATGAAATCATAAAAGACAATTTTAACAAACATTTAAAACAATTTCATTATCACTACATATTACAAAATCTTATAAAAGTAATTATATCTATATATAATCAACAGTATAAAGTCAATCTAGAATCCACAGTTAAAAAGTTATTAAACCATTATTGAAAGGAAACAAGACATTAATTTTAACAAATCTTAAAAATATGTTTAGCATTTGCTAAAAAGCACTATACAATTTACACACTTTATTTGATCATGTGGCGATTGAATTCCTTCTTGCTCTGATTGCCCATGCCCAACCTAAATATTTGGCCAAACATATCACAGTAAAATCAGTTGTATTTGTTTTTAAAGCCCATATTGCATCCGAGGATTTTTTACATTTCATGCGTTTAAAAATGGGTTTTAGCCATTTTGAACGGGGTTCTCTATATTGAGGGCAGGCGAACAAAAAATGGCCCTCTGTTTCCTTACACCCGGGGCAGCGACTACAAAGATTAGTAGTGTTGTTGTTCCAAGATGAGGTGAAGGAATTAAGGGGTAATGAGCCCACCCGAAATTGATGGAACAGTTTTCTGTCCAATGGCCTGGAGATAAGATCCCAATATATCTCACGAGCCGGATCCAATTTAAATCTTAAAAAACGCCCCGTCAGATCTTCAGAGCTGGATGCATGTGCCAAAGAATGGCGAGTTGAGGCCCAAAATAAACTCTTAAATTCCTTTTTCGGGGGGAAATTGTTAGTGCCTGGCGAAACCCACAGATGACTAAGACCCATATCACACAGGCTCTTTTTCACCGAGTGGAGCCAGGGGATTCGCTCGGAACCCCCAATTGCCTTCACCTCGGTTAACTCCTTTGCAAAGAGTGCCAACTCCTCCGTGGACCACAACCGCCTCCAGGTAGACACTACTCTATACCTTGCCATGTCTGTTATTGGAAGGCAACCCATGTCGTGACAAAGAGGGATCAGTGGAGTTGATTGGGGAAGCCCCACCAGGTTGCGAAGAAACCTACACTGGATTTTGTACAAGCTCGAGAGATCCATAAAGCCCCATAACTCTGCCCGTAGAGTGTCGCAGCATTAATTTTGACATCATAAATTTGTAATGCGGGGGCAACCCTTTTGGTGATAGATTTCTTTTGCTCTCGCAGGAGGCAGCCAGTCAATTGGGCCAGTTTTAACTGCTGGGTCTCAATTTGTGGTTTCCAGGACAGACGGCAATCCAGAGTGACCCCCAGATACGTCATCGTGTCAACTTGTTCCAGGTTGACCCCGTTAAGTTGTACACTACTACGTATAGGTTTTTTCCTGGAGAAAACCATAAATTTAGTTTTCCCCACATTTATCTGGAGGTCATTTTGGTTGCAGTATTCCTCAAAGTGATTTAGAGCCCTCTGCAGACCCCCCCTCGTCTTTGATAAGAGGAGGGTGTCGTCCGCAAAGATCAACATTGGGAATTTAGTCCCCGCCAGGGACGGTGCATCCGTGTTAGTAGACCCGAAGAATTTCACTACCTGATCTATGAAGAGTAAGAATAGGGTGGATGCGAGGACGCACCCCTGACGGACTCCTCGTGACACTGGGAATGAGTCCGTAAATTGCCCTTGTGCCCCCCATCTGACCCTGGCGAAATTATCTTCGTGTAGTCTAATAATAATTTCCACTAATTCCCCCGGCATTCCTAGGTCCCTTAATACCTGCCATAGTTTTCCCCTCGGCACCAAATCAAAAGCTGATTTCAAGTCTATGAAAGCAGCGAAGATGGTACCACCGCCAAGTATGACAGTCTTCCAGAAGATCATACAGAACCTCAAGACCTGGTCAATGGTACTTGTACCAGATCTAAAGCCCGCCTGTAATGGGGACAATATTCCTTCAAGTTCCATCCACCCAAGAACCCTCACCAGAATCATGCGAGCAAACACTTTCTGAAAGCTGTCAATTAGGCTAATCGGGCGGTAGTTCCCTGGGTTTGATCTATCTCCCTTTTTGTGTATGGGGAGAATCTCCGCCCCTTTCCATGTCTTAGGGATACGGGCACCTCTCGCTATGATATTAGCTATGCTTGTTAAGTAAGGTACCCAAAGGCCTGTATTTGCTTTGAAAAGGTCTGCCGGAATTTGATCCAACCCAGGTGCCTTCCCCCTCTTTGTTAACCCTAATGCATACTCCGTTTCTGCTTCAGTAAAAGACAGGGTCGTATTGCCAGGATTTGTGACCGGCAACATAGTCGATCTGGACAAGGAGTCAACGGCTACTGGGCAGAATTGGGTAGAGTAATGTTTAATCCAATCTTCTGGGCATACATGGTTAGACGGGGTACGAAACTCACCATCCTTTCCACATTTAACAATATCCCAGAATTTGGTCTGGTCGTTTGATTTACTGGCGTCCAGAAGGTCAGCCCAAAAATCGTCTTCCCATTCCTTCTTTGCCACCCATTGAACTTTTTTATACCTTTTCCTGGCCTCTTTAACTGCATCAGAATCTCTAGATTTAACTTTCTCAATGAGATAGCTATGGGCCTCTCTACATTCTCTATTGTACCATTTTGCTCTTGGTGGATTCAGGTGCCCAGTGTTAGACTTACATGGCTTTGATAAAATAATTTTAAGTTCAGAGAAACATTTGTCATGTAAGCCCATCATCTTATGTAGTTCGCCCTGGCCCCGCTCAACAGCAACAGTCCTCATATTATTTAAAGCATTTGTCACCACATTTTCAATATTGGCCTGTATCGTTACATCATTTGAAATTAATGACCACTTCACTCTCCTCCGATCATTTGATATGGTTACAACCCCTTGCCCCCTCGGATCAGGTTCCCCTAATCTTATCTGATCACACATTTTAAATTTCAGGGACAGGGGGTTATGGTCACTTTCTGGGCGTATTATGATTTCCATATCATCGATTACACTCCAATATTCCATTTTTATAAAGATGTAATCGATACGACTTTTCCTCACACCATTGTCAAAAGTGGGGTTGGCTCCAAAGTCTGATTTGGTGCGACCATTCACAGCCCTTAAACCCCATGTAAGGCAAAAAGCTGTCCAGTTCAGAGCGGCCTCCGTTGCTTTGACTGGAATTTTATTGGAAAGTTCAGGGATTTTCCACGTGGCATCTTCTTCAAACCCCCAGTTGTCCTCCGGTAGATACAATGGCTCAATCGTACAGTTGATATCCCCTGCTAACATGATGAATGAGGCTTTATTCCAGCCCGTTAATAGTGTGTCTAAGGCACCTATCAACTTGGGGCATCGGCCGCCAGGGAGGCCTCTGGAGTATATGTTGATAATAAGCATATCCTGCCCCCCTGCTTTGCTCAACCTTATAGCCAGTATATCAGGGTTATCTACATACAATTCAGCAGCTGAAAAACACCAGGCCTGCTTTACCCATGTGGTTAATCCCCCAGACGCCCGCCCCTTTATACCTTTTATTGCCGGTTTAGAAAAGTTTATATATCCAGCCATGTAAAACGGAGCTGTAGCCCACGTTTCCTGCAGAAGTACAACCTCGTAATTGCCTATAAACCCCAACCAATCCTCAGATACCAGGCGTGACTTGGCTCTAGCAACATTCCAAGACACCATATGTGAAGTTAGTGAGTCTATCTCTGCATGGTTGTTGCTGACAGAGAGAGGAGATTGGGGACTCAGTAGGCAGGTATCTGTTGGTCCAATTTCTTCTGTGTTAGAAGAGGTAGCATTGATCCCCACAGGCCCCCTCTGCGTCCTGATATTATGGGGCATGAACAGTTGCTCCTTTGCTAGTTTTGGGGTGGGGGTGAATGGGGTATACACTCCTTCAACTTCCACTGATACTAGGTTAGATAACTGGGTCGGTGCACATAGTCAGTCAACCCATTCTAAGTCTGACAGTGCCTCAAAATGGTTATAGAGGGGAGGGTAATATTGGGGGTAGTGTATTGCAGGCTCTCGAGGTCTTCCCCCTTTAACTTTCCATGGATTGTGGCCCATATAATTAGTTTGGTGTGTATGGGGGTAGAAGTAGCCAAGGTGTAAGGTCTGGACATCACCCAAGCGGGCGAATCTGGCTTTCCTTTGGATTCTATCCACTACCCAGGGGTCTCTGAATGAAACTAAAATACAGTCCCCTTCCAGGTCTTTTTCACCCTTTCCTACCCATTCTACTCTCCTTACATAGAGGATTTCGGTAGGGGACGACGGGGAAAGTGGGCGATGTTTATTCAACCAGAATGTGACCTTGTTCCGCAAATCCCCTTGGGATTCTTTAATACCCTCTCTAAGGGGGGCCACTCCTGTTAGTACGATGGTGTATTGTGATGCTTCTGGAGGTAGGTTAACCCTCGGTGGATTTCGTGTAGTTCTATTATCTGTCCTCTTGTTCCTATCTGGATATGGGGTTTTATTATCCCTACCCAATGCAGGTGTATGTGCTGGGGTATTTTTTAGTTGATTTGATACACCATTCGCTTGATGTTTTTTCCCCTGAGCGTTGTTGGCTGCCAATGGATGTTTGGCCTTAGGTGTTTCTTTGATAGGGACTCTACTAGCAGATGGTGTTTTTGCCCCCGTTTGTGGTTTCTTATTTAGGTTAATAGTTGATGTCACTGCGGGAATAGTTGTAGTTGTCCCCGTATTTAGGGTTGTTCCCCCTGTTGGATTTGGGCCCCTCGACTTTGTACCAATAGCTGTTAAATTTTGTAGGAGGTCCATATTAATATTAATAGCTGCTTCTAAAACATCTATTTTAGCGGACATTATCCTGGTACTCTCTAAGACCAGAAGCAATAAAGTTTTAACCATTGCTTCCATTTTTGCCAACAGGACGTCATCACTACTGAGACAGGTTGGGCAGGGGTTAGAAGACCCAGAATGGGCCAATGATGGACAGTACACTATTGGGGGTACTTGAATGGTCTGGGAGTGGGAGGAGCTATTTGCATGATCTATTTTAGGTTGTTTCTGTATCATGACTCCCTGTGGGCTTGAAACATGTTTTCTTTTTCGTGATACCTGATTGGTATTTACTGGTAGCGGGACAGGGGTACTGGGTAGGGTAGGGACATTTGATTGTGGGGTTCCTGGCAAACTACGCTTATCATTCTCAATAAGTAGGCTATCCACTTCTGCACTAGTCAAATTATTGTCAGAGTTCAGATCCATATTTTCTTGTGACCTAGGTGTTATAGCTTCGACCCCATCCACATGGACTATTATGTCGGCGTCTGATGTAGAAATACAGTTAAACGCTGCGTTGGTTAGTGGGCTTTTAGCACGAGCCAAAGCACCTATTGAGGAGCGTTTCCCAGTGACTAAGTCCAGGGACAATCTGTGCTCAACCAGTTCAATTTCTTTTTCTAGTATTCCTGTAGCTCTGGTAATAAAGGCATCTAGGGGGCCTGAAACAACACCCTTTGAAGTTTGAATATGCACTAGTCGTTGTTTACCAGATCTCAGGGCCATATTTAGGAGCAGGTGTTAGAGCCTCTGGGTACAGTTTGACAAAGTATCTAAATATTAGAACCAGGACTCTAGGCCCAACCCAACCTCGTCCGACCCCGGACGGCCACAGACGGTCCCGCCCTTGTCCCGGGCTTCTCCCGGCGCCCTCCCGCGCGCTCCCGCGCAGCGGGGCTGGCCCTTCCCTTTTATTACAGTGGGATTGGACGTGAGGGGCGGAGCCGGCAGGGAGAGCAGCCCAGGTGGCCACGGGCGCGCGGGGACTCCTGGAACTTGGAGTCCACCGCTTCTAGCTCGCAGCCCTGCCGGTCAAGAGAGCAAACCAAACCTCAATGCCGTAAAGTCCGCTCCTAGCCGCGAAGCGGGACCCGCGAAGCGGGTCCGGCGAGGGGCAGCGGCGGAAGCAGGCAAACAGGCAACAACAGGCTCCCTCAGCTCCCTCCTCGGTCTCTGGAGCTGTAGGTCCGTCAGTGTCCAGCAAGTTTAGGCGAAGGAATCCGCTGGAAGCAATGTAGGACGCCGCTTTGTTCTTCCAGGTGGGGGCGGAGCCGGCAGGGAGAGCAGCCCAGGTGGCCACGGGCGCGCGGGGACTCCTGGAACTTGGAGTCCACCGCTTCTAGCTCGCAGCCCTGCCGGTCAAGAGAGCAAACCAAACCTCAATGCCGTAAAGTCCGCTCCTAGCCGCGAAGCGGGACCCGCGAAGCGGGTCCGGCGAGGGGCAGCGGCGGAAGCAGGCAAACAGGCAACAACAGGCTCCCTCAGCTCCCTCCTCGGTCTCTGGAGCTGTAGGTCCGTCAGTGTCCAGCAAGTTTAGGCGAAGGAATCCGCTGGAAGCAATGTAGGACGCCGCTTTGTTCTTCCAGGTGGGGGCGGAGCCGGCAGGGAGAGCAGCCCAGGTGGCCACGGGCGCGCGGGGACTCCTGGAACTTGGAGTCCACCGCTTCTAGCTCGCAGCCCTGCCGGTCAAGAGAGCAAACCAAACCTCAATGCCGTAAAGTCCGCTCCTAGCCGCGAAGCGGGACCCGCGAAGCGGGTCCGGCGAGGGGCAGCGGCGGAAGCAGGCAAACAGGCAACAACAGGCTCCCTCAGCTCCCTCCTCGGTCTCTGGAGCTGTAGGTCCGTCAGTGTCCAGCAAGTTTAGGCGAAGGAATCCGCTGGAAGCAATGTAGGACGCCGCTTTGTTCTTCCAGGTGGGGGCGGAGCCGGCAGGGAGAGCAGCCCAGGTGGCCACGGGCGCGCGGGGACTCCTGGAACTTGGAGTCCACCGCTTCTAGCTCGCAGCCCTGCCGGTCAAGAGAGCAAACCAAACCTAAATGCCGTAAAGTCCGCTCCTAGCTCCGGCGAGGGGCAGCGGCGGAAGCAGGCAAACAGGCAACAACAGGCTCCCTCAGCTCCCTCCTCGGTCTCTGGAGCTGTAGGTCCGTCAGTGTCCAGCAAGTTTAGGCGAAGGAATCCGCTGGAAGCAATGTAGGACGCCGCTTTGTTCTTCCAGGTGGGGGCGGAGCCGGCAGGGAGAGCAGCCCAGGTGGCCACGGGCGCGCGGGGACTCCTGGAACTTGGAGTCCACCGCTTCTAGCTCGCAGCCCTGCCGGTCAAGAGAGCAAACCAAACCTCAATGCCGTAAAGTCCGCTCCTAGCCGCGAAGCGGGACCCGCGAAGCGGGACCCGCGAAGCGGGTCCGGCGAGGGGTAGCGGCAGAAGCAGGCAAACAGGCAACAACAGGCTCCCTCAGCTCCCTCCTCGGTCTCTGGAGCTGTAGGTCCGTCAGTGTCCAGCAAGTTTAGGCGAAGCAATCCGCTGGAAGCAATGTAGGACGCCGCTTTGTTCTTCCAGGTGGGGGCGGAGCCGGCAGGGA
Source organism: Lissotriton vulgaris (assembly GCF_964263255.1). Lineage (NCBI taxonomy): Eukaryota > Metazoa > Chordata > Amphibia > Caudata > Salamandridae > Lissotriton > Lissotriton vulgaris. Next base: position 1,289,153,686 of record NC_141685.1, read on the forward strand.
GAGCAGCCCAGGTGGCCACGGGCGCGCGGGGACTCCTGGAACTTGGAGTCCACCGCTTCTAGCTCGCAGCCCTGCCGGTCAAGAGAGCAAACCAAACCTCAATGCCGTAAAGTCCGCTCCTAGCCGCGAAGCGGGACCCGCGAAGCGGGTCCGGCGAGGGGCAGCGGCGGAAGCAGGCAAACAGGCAACAACAGGCTCCCTCAGCTCCCTCCTCGGTCTCTGGAGCTGTAGGTCCGTCAGTGTCCAGCAAGTTTAGGCGAAGGAATCCGCTGGAAGCAATGTAGGACGCCGCTTTGTTCTTCCAGGTGGGGGCGGAGCCGGCAGGGAGAGCAGCCCAGGTGGCCACGGGCGCGCGGGGACTCCTGGAACTTGGAGTCCACCGCTTCTAGCTCGCAGCCCTGCCGGTCAAGAGAGCAAACCAAACCTCAATGCCGTAAAGTCCGCTCCTAGCCGCGAAGCGGGACCCGCGAAGCGGGTCCGGCGAGGGGCAGCGGCGGAAGCAGGCAAACAGGCAACAACAGGCTCCCTCAGCTCCCTCCTCGGTCTCTGGAGCTGTAGGTCCGTCAGTGTCCAGCAAGTTTAGGCGAAGGAATCCGCTGGAAGCAATGTAGGACGCCGCTTTGTTCTTCCAGGTGGGGGCGGAGCCGGCAGGGAGAGCAGCCCAGGTGGCCACGGGCGCGCGGGGACTCCTGGAACTTGGAGTCCACCGCTTCTAGCTCACAGCCCTGCCGGTCAAGAGAGCAAACCAAACCTAAATGCCGTAAAGTCCGCTCCTAGCTCCGGCGAGGGGCAGCGGCGGAAGCAGGCAAACAGGCAACAACAGGCTCCCTCAGCTCCCTCCTCGGTCTCTGGAGCTGTAGGTCCGTCAGTGTCCAGCAAGTTTAGGCGAAGGAATCCGCTGGAAGCAATGTAGGACGCCGCTTTGTTCTTCCAGGTGGGGGCGGAGCCAGCAGGGAGAGCAGCCCAGGTGGCCACGGGCGCGCGGGGACTCCTGGAACTTGGAGTCCACCGCTTCTAGCTCGCAGCCCTGCCGGTCAAGAGAGCAAACCAAACCTCAATGCCGTAAAGTCCGCTCCTAGCCGCGAAGCGGGACCGGCGAGGGGTAGCGGCAGAAGCAGGCAAACAGGCAACAACAGGCTCCCTCAGCTCCCTCCTCGGTCTCTGGAGCTGTAGGTCCGTCAGTGTCCAGCAAGTTTAGGCGAAGGAATCCGCTGGAAGCAATGTAGGACGCCGCTTTGTTCTTCCAGGTGGGGGCGGAGCCGGCAGGGAGAGCAGCCCAGGTGGCCACGGGCGCGCGGGGACTCCTGGAACTTGGAGTCCACCGCTTCTAGCTCGCAGCCCTGCCGGTCAAGAGAGCAAACCAAACCTCAATGCCGTAAAGTCCGCTCCTAGCCGCGAAGCGGGACCCGCGAAGCGGGTCCGGCGAGGGGCAGCGGCGGAAGCAGGCAAACAGGCAACAACAGGCTTCCTCAGCTCCCTCCTCGGTCTCTGGAGCTGTAGGTCCGTCAGTGTCCAGCAAGTTTAGGCGAAGGAATCCGCTGGAAGCAATGTAGGACGCCGCTTTGTTCTTCCAGGTGGGGGCGGAGCCGGCAGGGAGAGCAGCCCAGGTGGCCACGGGCGCGCGGGGACTCCTGGAACTTGGAGTCCACCGCTTCTAGCTCGCAGCCCTGCCGGTCAAGAGAGCAAACCAAACCTCAATGCCGTAAAGTCCGCTCCTAGCCGCGAAGCGGGACCCGCGAAGCGGGTCCGGCGAGGGGCAGCGGCGGAAGCAGGCAAACAGGCAACAACAGGCTCCCTCAGCTCCCTCCTCGGTCTCTGGAGCTGTAGGTCCGTCAGTGTCCAGCAAGTTTAGGCGAAGGAATCCGCTGGAAGCAATGTAGGACGCCGCTTTGTTCTTCCAGGTGGGGGCGGAGCCGGCAGGGAGAGCAGCCCAGGTGGCCACGGGCGCGCGGGGACTCCTGGAACTTGGAGTCCACCGCTTCTAGCTCGCAGCCCTGCCGGTCAAGAGAGCAAACCAAACCTCAATGCCGTAAAGTCCGCTCCTAGCCGCGAAGTGGGACCCGCGAAGCGGGTCCGGCGAGGGGCAGCGGCGGAAGCAGGCAAACAGGCAACAACAGGCTCCCTCAGCTCCCTCCTCGGTCTCTGGAGCTGTAGGTCCGTCAGTGTCCAGCAAGTTTAGGCGAAGGAATCCGCTGGAAGCAATGTAGGACGCCGCTTTGTTCTTCCAGGTGGGGGCGGGGCCGGCAGGGAGAGCAGCCCAGGTGGCCACGGGCGCGCGGGGACTCCTGGAACTTGGAGTCCACCGCTTCTAGCTCGCAGCCCTGCCGGTCAAGAGAGCAAACCAAACCTCAATGCCGTAAAGTCCGCTCCTAGCCGCGAAGCGGGACCCGCGAAGCGGGTCCGGCGAGGGGCAGCGGCGGAAGCAGGCAAACAGGCAACAACAGGCTCCCTCAGCTCCCTCCTCGGTCTCTGGGGCTGTAGGTCCGTCAGTGTCCAGCAAGTTTAGGCAAAGGAATCCCTTCTGTCACTCCCCCTCCCCTCCCATCCCATTCTGTTACCCCACACACAACCCCACACACAACCCTCCAACACGCACAACCCCACACACATGCTACCTCCCACACACAAACCCACACACACATACAATTCCACACACCACACACACCCCACACTCCACACACAATCACACACACCACACACAACCACACACACACAGCCCCACACAGAGACAACCCCCACACACAAGACCCCTAACACACCCATCACACACACAGAACCCCACACACAATACTCCACACACAAACCTGCACACATGCAACCCCACACCCACCACACACACTACCCCCCCGCCCACAACCCCACACACACACAACCCCACACACACAACCCCACACACACGCAACCCCACCCCCCACTCCACACACACACTACCCCACACATACTAACCACCACACACACAACCCCCTCTACACACAACCACACACAACCCCGCACACACACAAAAACCCACACACACACAACCACAAAAAAAAACACACACACACAACACACAACCACATACACTTTCTTCCCACAAACTCGATGTTTGTTCCTTTATTTTGAGATGCTTTTAGTACAGTCACACACACAATCCCCACACACAACACCACAACCCCATGCACACAAACCCAAACACACACAACCAAACACAAACCCACACAACCACACACACAACTCGACACACACACTACCCCCACACATACATACAAGTCCACCCCCCACAATGCCACACACAATCCCACACATGACACATACAACCCCCCCACACAAACACACAACCCACACACACATCCATTAACACACAACCCCTAACACAATCCCACACAAATGCAACCCCACACACAAACAACCCCTCACACACAACCCCCTCCCACACACAACACCCCACATACACAAAACCACACATACACAACCCCCACACACACATCACCACACACACACAACCCCACACACACACTACTCCACATGCACACACCCCCCACACACACGACCCCATGTACACAACCCCCCACACACAATACCCCTCACACAACCCCACCACACACAACCCCTCCACACAACTCCCCACACACAAGCCCACCACACACACATACACACACCCACACACACCCCCACCACACAAACCCACACACAATGTCAGTGAGTGTCAGTGAGAGTGTCAGTGAGAGTTAGAGTGTCAGTGAGAGTGTCAGTGTCAGTGAGCGTGTCAGTGAGAGCATTGATGAGATTGTCAGTGAGAGTGTCAGTGTCATTGAGAGTGTCAGTGTGTCAGTGAGAGTGTCAGTGTCAGTGAGAGTGTCAGTGAGAGTGTCAGTGTGAGTGTCAGTGAGAGTGTCAGTGAGTGTGTCAGTGAGTGTGTCAGTGAGACTGTCAGTGTCAGTGAGAGTGGCAGGCAGTGTGAGTGAGAGTGTGAGTGTCAGTGTCAGTGAGAGTGTCAGTGAGAGTGTCAGTGAGAGTGTCAATGTCAGTGAGAGTGGCAGCGTCAGTGAAAGTGTCAGTGAGAGTGCCAGTGTCAGTGTCAGTGAGTGTCAGTGAGAGTGTCAGTGAGAGTGTCAGTGAGTGTGTCAGTGAGACTGTCAGTGTCAGTGAGAGTGGCAGTCAGTGTGAGTGAGAGTGTGAGTGTCAGTGTCAGTGAGAGTGTCAGTGAGAGTGTCAGTGAGAGTGTCAGTGTCAGTGAGAGTGTCAGCGTCAGTGAAAGTGTCAGTGAGAGTGTCAGTGAGAGTGCCAGTGTCAGTGTCAGTGAGTGTCAGTGAGAGTGTCAGTGAGAGTGTCAGTGAGAGTGTCAATGTCAGTGAGAGTGTCAGTGAGAGTGTCAGTGAGTGTCGGTGAGAGTGTCAGTGTCAGTGAGAGTGTCATTGAGAGTGTCAGTGCCAGTGAGAGTGTCAGTGAGTGTGTGAGTGGAGTGTCAGTGTCAGTGAGAGTGTCAGTGAGAGTGTCAGTGAGTGTGTCAGTGAGAGTGTCAGTGAGAGTGTCAGTGGAAGTGTCAGTGAGAGTGTCAGTGGTAGTGTCAGTGTCAGTGAGAGTACCAGTGAGAGTGTCAGTGAGTATAAGTGAGAGTGTCAGTGAGAGTGTCAGTGAGAGTGTCAGTGTCAGTGAGAGTGTCAGTGAGAGTGTCAGTGGTAGTGTCAGTGAGAGTGCCAGTAATTGTCAGTGAGAGTGTCAGTGTCTGTGAGAGTGTCAGTGGGAGTGTCAGTGAGAGTGACAGTATCAGTGAGAGTGTCAGTGAGTGTGAGTGAGAGTGTCAGTGTCAGTGTAAGTGAGAGTGTCGGTGAGAGTGTCAGTGTCATTGAGAGTGTCAGTGGCAGTGAGTGTCAGTGAGAGTGTCAGTGAGTATCAGTGAGAGTGTCAGTGTCAGTGAGAGTGAGAGTGTCAGTGAGAGTGTCAGTGAGAGTGTCAGTGAGAGTGTCAGTGTTAGTGAGAGTGTCAGTGAGAGTGTCAGTGTCAGTGAGAGTGTCAGCGTCAGTGAGAGTGTCAGTGAAAGTGTCAGTGTGAGTGTCAGTGAGAGTGTCAGTGAGAGTGTCAGTTTCAGTGTGTCAGTGAGAGTGTCAGTGAGAGTGTCAGTGAGAGTGTCAGGGAGAGTGTCAGTGTCAGTGAGAGTGTCAGTGAGAGTGTCAGTGTCAGTGAGAGTGTCAGCATCAGTAGAGTGTCAGTGAAATTGTCAGTTTGAGTGTCAGTGAGAGTGTCAGTTTCAGTGTGTCAGTGAGAGTGTCAGTGAGAGTGTCAGTGTCAGTGAGAGTGTCAGTGAGAGTGTCAGTTTCAGTGTGTCAGTGAGAGTGTCAGTGAGAGTGTCAGTGAGAGTGTCAGTGTCAGTGAGTGTGTCAGTGTCAGTGTCAGTGAAAGTGTCAGTGAGTGTGTCAATGAGTGGGTCAGTGAGAGTGTCAATGTCAATGAGAGTGTCAGTGAGTGTCAGTGTCAGTGAGAGTGTCAGTGAGAGTATCAGTGAGTGTCGGTGAGAGTGTCAGTGTCAGTGAGAGTGTCATTGAGAGTGCCGATGAGATTGTCAGTGAGAGTGTCAGTGTCAGTGAGAGTGTCAGTGAGAGTGTCAGTGAGAGTGTCAGTGAGAGTGTCAGTGTTAGTGAGAGTGTCAGTGAGAGTGTCAGTGAGAGTGTCAGTGTCCTCATCAGTGAGAGTGTCAGTGAGAGTGTCAGTGTCAGTGAGAGTGTCAGTGTGTCAGTGAGAGTGTCAGTGAGAGTGTCAGTGAGAGTGTCAGTGAGTGTGAGTTAGAGTGTGAGTGAGAGTGTCAGTGTCAGTGAGAGTGTCAGTGAGTGTGAGTGAGAGTGTCAGTGTCAGTGGCAGTGAGTGTCAGTGAGTGTGTCATTGAGAGTGTCAATGTCAGTGAGAGTGTCAGTGAGAGTGTCAGTGAGAGTGTCAGTGTCAGTGAGAGTGTCAGTGAGAGTGTCAATGAGTGTCGGTGAGAGTGTCAGTGTCAGTGAGAGTGTCATTGAGAGTGTCGATGAGATTAATAGTGAGAGTGTCAGTGTCAGTGACAGTGTCAGTGAGAGTGTCAGTGTAATTGAGAGTGTCAGTGAGAGTGTCAGTGAGAGTGTAAGGGTCAGTGAGACTGTCAGTGAGAGTGTCAGTGGAAGTGTCAGTGAGAGTGTCAGTGAGAGTGTCAGTGAGAATGCCAGGGTCAGACTTTCAGTGAGAGTGTCAGTGAGAGTGTCAGTTTCAGTGAGAGTGTCAGTGAGAGTGTCAGTGAGTGTGTCAGTGAGAGTGTCAGTGAGAGTGTCAGTGTCAGTGAGAGTGTCAGTGAGAGTGTCAGTGAGTGTGCCAGTGAGGGTGTCAGTGAGTGTGTCAGTGAGAGTGTCAGTGTCAGTGAGTGTGTCAGTGAGAGTGTGAGTGTCAGTGAGAGTGTCAGTGAGTGTGTCAGTGAGAGTGTCAGTGTCAGTGAGAGTGTCAGTGTCAGTGAGAGTGTCAGTGAGAGTGTCGATGAGATTGTTAGTGAGAGTGTCAGTGTCAGTGAGAGTGTCAGTGTAACTGAGAGTGTCAGTGAGAGTGTCAGTGAGAGTGTCAGTGAGAGTGTAAGTGTCAGTGAGAGTGTCAGTGAGAGTGTCAGTGTCAGTGAGAGTGTCAGCATCAGTGAGAGTGTCAGTGAGTGTGTCAGTTTCACTGTGAGTGTCAGTGAGAGTGTCAGTGAGAGTGTGAGTGTGTGTGAGTGAGAGTGTCAGAGTCAGTGTCAGTGAGAGTGTCAGTGAGTGTGTCAGTGAGTGGGTCAGTGAGTGTCAGTGAGAGTGTCAGTGAGAGTGAGTGTCAGTGTCAGTGAGAGTGTCAGTGAGAGTGTCAGTGGAAGTGTCAGTGGAAGTGTCAGTGAGAGCGTCAGTGAGAGTGTCAGTGAGAGTGTCAGTGAGAGTGTCAGTGTCAGAGTTTCAGTGAGAGTGTCAGTGAGAGTGTCAGTTTCAGTGAGAGTGTCGTTGAGTGTGTCAGTGAGAGTGTCAGTGAGAGTGTCAGTGAGAGTGTCAGTGAGAGTGTCAGTGAGAGTGTCAGTGTCAGTGAGAGTGTCCGTGAGTGTGAGTGAGAGTATCAGTGTCAGTGAGAGTGTCAGTGAGAGTGTCAGTGAGGGTGTCAATAAGTGTGTCAGTGAGTGTGTCAGTGAGAGTGTCAGTGTCAGTGAGAGTGTCAGTGAGTGTGAGTGAGAGTGTCAGTGAGATTTTCAGTGAGAGTGTCAGTGTCAGTGAGTGTGTCAGTGAGAGTGTCAGTGTCAGTGAGAGTGTCAGTGAGTGTGTCAGTGAGAGTGTCAGTGTCAGTGAGAGTGTCAGTGTCAGTGAGAGTGTCAGTGAGAGTGTCAGTGAGTGTGTCAGTGAGTGTCAGTGATAGTGTCAGTGAGAGTGTCAGTGTCAGTGAGACTGTCAGTGAGAGTGTCAGTGGAAGTGTCAGTGGAGGTGTCAGTGGAAGTGTCAGTGAGAGTGTCAGTGAGAGTGTCAGTGAGAATGCCAGTGTCAGACTTTCAGTGAGAGTGTCAGTGAGAGTGTCAGTTTCAGTGAGAGTGTCAGTGAGAGTGTCAGTGAGTGTGTCAGTGAGAGTGTCAGTGAGAGTGTCAGTGTCAGTGAGAGTGTCAGTGAGAGTGTCAGTGAGTGTGCCAGTGAGGGTGTCAGTGAGTGTGTCAGTGAGAGTGTCAGTGTCAGTGAGAGTGTCAGTGTCAGTGAGAGTGTCAGTGAGAGTGTCGATGCGATTGTTAGTGAGAGTGTCAGTGTCAGTGAGAGTGTCAGTGTAATTGAGAGTGTCAGTGAGAGTGTCAGTGTCAGTGAAAGTGTCAGTGAGAGTGTCAGTGTCAGTGAGAGTGTCAGTTTCACTGTGAGTGTCAGTGAGAGTGTCAGTGAGAGTGTCAGTGAGAGTGTCAGTGAGAGTGTCAGTGTCAGTGAGAGTGTCAGTGAGTGTGAGTGAGAGTGTCAGAGTCAGTGTCAGTGAGAGTGTCAGTGAGTGTGTCAGTGAGTGTGTCAGTGAGTGTCAGTGAGAGTGTCAGTGAGAGTGTCAGTGTCAGTGAGATTGTCAGTGAGGGTGTCAGTAAGTGAGTCAGTGAGTGTGTCAGTGAGAGTGTCAGTGACTGTCAGTGAGAGTGTCAGTGAGTGTGTCAGAGAGAGTGTCAGTGAGAGTGTCAGTGTCAGTGAGAGTGTCAGCATCAGTGAGAGTGTCAGTGAGGGTGTCAGTGTGAGTGTCAGTGAGGGTGTCAGTGTGAGTGTCAGTGAAAGTGTCAGTTTCACTGTGAGTGTCAGTGAGAGTGAGTTTCAGTTTCAGTGTCAGTGAGAGTGTGAGTTTCAGTGTCAGTAAGTGTGTCAGTGAGAGTGTCAGTGTGTGTCAGTGAGAGTGTCAGTGAGAGTGTCAGTGAGAGTGTCAGTGTCAGTGAGAGTGTCCGTGAGTGTGAGTGAGAGTAGCAGTGTCCGTGAGAGTGTCAGTGAGAGTGTCAGAGAGGGTGTCAGTAGGTGTGTCAGTGAGTGTGTCAGTGAGTGTGTCAGTGAGTGTGTCAGTGAGAGTGTCAGTGAAAGTGTCAGTGAAAGTGTCGATGAGAGTGTCAGTGAGTGTCAGTGAGTGTCAGTGAGAGTGTCATTGAGTGTCAGTGAGTATCAGTGAGATTGTCAGTGAGAGAGTCAGTGAGTGTCAGTGGGAGTGTCAGTGTCAGTGAGTGTCAGTGTGTCAGTGAAAGTGTCAGTGAGAGTGTCAGTGAGTGTCAGTGAGTGTCAGTGAGAGTATCAGTGAGAGTCTCAGTGAATATCAGTGAGTATCAGTGTCAGTGTCAGTGAGAGTGTCAGTCAGTGTGTCAGTGAAAGTGTCAGTGAGTGTCAGTGAGAGTGTCAGTGAGAGTGTCAGTGGGAGTGTCAGTGAGAGTGTTAGTGGGAGTGTCAGTGAGAGTGTCAGTTTCAGTGAGAGTGTCAGTGAGAGTGTCAGTGAGTGTGTCAGTGAGAGTGTCAGTGAGAGTGTCAGTGTCAGTGAGAGTGTCAGTGAGAGTGTCAGTGAGTGTGCCAGTGAGGGTGTCAGTGAGTGTGTCAGTGAGAGTGTCAGTGTCAGTGAGTGTGTCAGTGAGAGTGGGAGTGTCAGTGAGAGTGTCAGTGAGTGTGTCAGTGAGAGTGTCAGTGAGAGTGTCAGTGTCAGTGAGAGTGTCAGTGAGAGTGTCGATGAGATTGTTAGTGAGAGTGTCAGTGTCAGTGAGAGTGTCAGTGTAATTGAGAGTGTCAGTGAGAGTGTCAGTGAGAGTGTCAGTGAGAGTGTCAGTGAAAGTGTCAGTGAGAGTGTCAGTGAGTGTGAGTGAGAGTGTCAGAGTCAGTGTCAGTGAGAGTGTCAGTGAGTGTGTCAGTGAGTGTGTCAGTGAGTGTCAGTGAGAGTGTCAGTGAGAGTGTCAGTAAGTGAGTCAGTGAGTGTGTCAGTGAGAGTGTCAGTGAGAGTGTCAGTGACTGTCAGTGAGAGTGTCAGTGAGTGTGTCAGAGAGAGTGTCAGTGAGAGTGTCAGTGTCAGTGAGAGTGTCAGTGTCAGTGAGAGTGTCAGTGAGTGTGTCAGTGAGAGCGTCAGTGTCAGTGAGAGTGTCAGTGTCAGTGAGAGTGTCAGTGAGAGTGCCAGTGAGTGTGTCAGTGAGTGTCAGTGAGAGTGTCAGTGTCAGTGAGACTGTCAGTGAGAGTGTCAGTGGAAGTGTCAGTGGAAGTGTCAGTGGAAGTGTCAGTGAGAGTGTCAGTGAGAGTGTCAGTGAGAATGCCTGTGTCAGACTTTCAGTGAGAGTGTCAGTGAGAGTGTCAGTTTCAGTGAGAGTGTCAGTGAGAGTGTCAGTGAGTGTGTCAGTGAGAGTGTCAGTGAGAGTGTCAGTGTCAGTGAGAGTGTCAGTGAGAGTGTCAGTGAGTGTGCCAGTGAGGGTGTCAGTGAGTGTGTCAGTGTCAGTGAGTGTGTCAGTGAGAGTGGGAGGGTCAGTGAGAGTGTCAGTGAGTGTGTCAGTGAGAGTGTCAGTGTCAGTGAGAGTGTCAGTGAGAGTGTCAGTGAGAGTGTCGATGAGATTGTTAGTGAGAGTGTCAGTGTCAGTGAGAGTGTCAGTGTAATTGAGAGTGTCAGTGAGAGTGTCAGTGAGAGTGTCAGTGTCAGTGAAAGTGTCAGTGAGAGTGTCAGTGTCAGTGAGAGTGTCAGTTTCACTGTGAGTGTCAGTGAGAGTGTCAGTGAGAGTGTCAGTGAGAGTGTCAGTGTCAGTGAGAGTGTCAGTGAGAGTGCCAGTGAGTGTGTCAGTGAGTGTCAGTGATAGTGTCAGTGAGAGTGTCAGTGTCAGTGAGACTGTCAGTGAGAGTGTCAGTGGAAGTGTCAGTGGAAGTGTCAGTGGAAGTGTCAGTGAGAGTGTCAGTGAGAGTGTCAGTGAGAGTGTCAGTGAGAATGCCAGTGTCAGACTTTCAGTGAGAGTGTCAGTGAGAGTGTCAGTTTCAGTGAGAGTGTCAGTGAGAGTGTCAGTGAGTGTGTCAGTGAGAGTGTCAGTGAGAGTGTCAGTGTCAGTGAGAGTGTCAGTGAGAGTGTCAGTGAGTGTGCCAGTGAGGGTGTCAGTGAGTGTGTCAGTGTCAGTGAGTGTGTCAGTGAGAGTGGGAGGGTCAGTGAGAGTGTCAGTGAGAGTGTCAGTGAGTGTGTCAGTGAGAGTGTCAGTGTCAGAGTCAGTGTCAGTGAGAGTGTCAGTGAGTGTGTCAGTGAGTGTGTCAGTGAGTGTCAGTGAGAGTGTCAGTGTCAGTGAGATTGTCAGTGAGGGTGTCAGTAAGTGAGTCAGTGAGTGTGTCAGTGAGAGTGTCAGTGAGAGTGTCAGTGACTGTCAGTGAGAGTGTCAGTGAGTGTGTCAGAGAGAGTGTCAGTGAGAGTGTCAGTGTCAGTGAGAGTGTCAGCATCAGTGAGAGTGTCAGTGAGGGTGTCAGTGTGAGTGTCAGTGAAAGTGTCAGTTTCACTGTGAGTGTCAGTGAGAGTGAGTTTCAGTTTCAGTGTCAGTGAGAGTGTGAGTTTCAGTGTCAGTAAGAGTGTCAGTGAGAGTGTCAGTGTGTGTCAGTGAGAGTGTCAGTGAGAGTGTCAGTGAGAGTGTCAGTGTCAGTGAGAGTGTCCGTGAGTGTGAGTGAGAGTAGCAGTGTCCGTGAGAGTGTCAGTGAGAGTGTCAGAGAGGGTGTCAGTAGGTGTGTCAGTGAGTGTGTCAGTGAGTGTGTCAGTGAGTGTGTCAGTGAGAGTGTCAGTGAAAGTGTCAGTGAAAGTGTCGATGAGAGTGTCAGTGAGTGTCAGTGAGAGTGTCAGTGAGTGTCAGTGAGTATCAGTGAGAGTGTCAGTGAGAGTGTCAGTGAGAGTGTCAGTGAGAGAGTCAGTGAGTGTCAGTGAGAGTGTCAGTGTCAGTGCGTGTCAGTGTGTCAGTGAAAGTGTCAGTGAGAGTGTCAGTGAGTGTCAGTGAGTGTCAGTGAGAGTGTCAGTGAGAGTGTCAGTGACTGTCAGTGAGAGTGTCAGTGAGTGTGTCAGAGAGAGTGCCAGTGAGAGTGTCAGTGTCAGTGAGAGTGTCAGCATCAGTGAGAGTGTCAGTGAGGGTGTCAGTGTGAGTGTCAGTGAAAGTGTCAGTTTCACTGTGAGTGTCAGTGAGAGTGAGTTTCAGTTTCAGTGTCAGTGAGAGTGTGAGTTTCAGTGTCAGTAAGAGTGTCAGTGAGAGTGTCAGTGTGTGTCAGTGAGAGTGTCAGTGAGAGTGTCAGTGAGAGTGTCAGGGTCAGTGAGAGTGTCCGTGAGTGTGAGTGAGAGTAGCAGTGTCCGTGAGAGTGTCAGTGAGAGTGTCACAGAGGGTGTCAGTAGGTGTGTCAGTGAGTGTGTCAGTGAGTGTGTCAGTGAGTGTGTCAGTGAGAGTGTCAGTGAAAGTGTCAGTGAAAGTGTCGATGAGAGTGTCAGTGAGTGTCAGTGAGTGTCAGTGAGAGTGTCAGTGAGTGTCAGTGAGTATCAGTGAGAGTGTCAGTGAGAGTGTCAGTGAGAGAGTCAGTGAGTGTCAGTGAGAGTGTCAGTGAGAGTGTCAGTGTTAGTGAGAGTGTCAGTGAGAGTGTCAGTGTCAGTGAGAGTGTCAGCGTCAGTGAGAGTGTCAGTGAAAGTGTCAGTGTGAGTGTCAGTGAGAGTGTCAGTGAGAGTGTCAGTTTCAGTGTGTCAGTGAGAGTGTCAGTGAGAGTGTCAGTGAGAGTGTCAGGGAGAGTGTCAGCATCAGTAGAGTGTCAGTGAAATTGTCAGTTTGAGTGTGAGTGAGAGTGTCAGTTTCAGTGTGTCAGTGAGAGTGTCAGTGTCAGTGAGAGTGTCAGCATCAGTAGAGTGTCAGTGAAATTGTCAGTTTGAGTGTCAGTGAGAGTGTCAGTTTCAGTGTGTCAGTGAGAGTGTCAGTGAGAGTGTCAGTGAGAGTGTCAGTGAGAGTGTCAGTGAGAGTGTGTCAGTGAGAGTGTCAGTGAGAGTGTCAGTGAGAGTGTCAGTGTCAGTGAGTGTGTCAGTGTCAGTGTCAGTGAAAGTGTCAGTGAGTGTGTCAATGAGTGTGTCAGTGAGAGTGTCAATGTCAATGAGAGTGTCAGTGAGTGTCAGTGTCAGTGAGAGTGTCAGTGAGAGTATCAGTGAGTGTCGGTGAGAGTGTCAGTGTCAGTGAGAGTGTCATTGAGAGTGTCGATGAGATTGTCAGTGAGAGTGTCAGTGTCAGTGAGAGTGTCAGTTAGACTGTCAGTGAGAGTGTCAGTGAGAGTGTCAGTGAGAGTGTCAGTGTTAGTGAGAGTGTCAGTGAGAGTGTCAGTGAGAGTGTCAGTGTCCTCATCAGTGAGAGTGTCAGTGAGAGTGTCAGTGTCAGTGAGAGTGTCAGTGTGTCAGTGAGAGTGTCAGTGAGAGTGTCAGTGTCAGTGAGAGTGTCAGTGAGTGTGAGTGAGAGTGTGAGTGAGAGTGTCAGTGTCAGTGAGAGTGTCAGTGTGTGTGAGTGAGAGTGTCAGTGTCAGTGGCAGTGAGTGTCAGTGAGTGTGTCATTGAGAGTGTCAATGTCAGTGAGAGTGTCAGTGAGAGTGTCAGTGAGAGTGTCAGTGTCAGTGAGAGTGTCAGTGAGAGTGTCAATGAGTGTCGGTGAGAGTGTCAGTGTCAGTGAGAGTGTCATTGAGAGTGTCGATGAGATTAATAGTGAGAGTGTCAGTGTCAGTGACAGTGTCAGTGAGAGTGTCAGTGTAATTGAGAGTGTCAGTGAGAGTGTCAGTGAGAGTGTAAGGGTCAGTGAGACTGTCAGTGAGAGTGTCAGTGGAAGTGTCAGTGAGAGTGTCAGTGAGAGTGTCAGTGAGAATGCCAGGGTCAGACTTTCAGTGAGAGTGCCAGTGAGAGTGTCAGTTTCAGTGAGAGTGTCAGTGAGAGTGTCAGTGAGTTTGTCAGTGAGAGTGTCAGTGAGAGTGTCAGTGTCAGTGAGAGTGTCAGTGAGAGTGTCAGTGAGTGTGCCAGTGAGGGTGTCAGTGAGTGTGTCAGTGAGAGTGTCAGTGTCAGTGAGTGTGTCAGTGAGAGTGTGAGTGTCAGTGAGAGTGTCAGTGAGTGTGTCAGTGAGAGTGTCAGTGTCAGTGAGAGTGTCAGTGTCAGTGAGAGTGTCAGTGAGAGTGTCGATGAGATTGTTAGTGAGAGTGTCAGTGTCAGTGAGAGTGTCAGTATAATTGAGAGTGTCAGTGAGAGTGTCAGTGAGAGTGTCAGTGAGAGTGTAAGTGTCAGTGAGAGTGTCAGTGAGAGTGTCAGTGTCAGTGAGAGTGTCAGCATCAGTGAGAGTGTCAGTGAGTGTGTCAGTTTCACTGTGAGTGTCAGTGAGAGTGTCAGTGAAAGTGTGAGTGTGTGTGAGTGAGAGTGTCAGAGTCAGTGTCAGTGAGAGTGTCAGTGAGTGTGTCAGTGAGTGGGTCAGTGAGTGTCAGTGAGAGTGTCAGTGAGAGTGAGTGTCAGTGTCAGTGAGAGTGTCAGTGAGAGTGTCAGTGGAAGTGTCAGTGGAAGTGTCAGTGAGAGCGTCAGTGAGAGTGTCAGTGAGAGTGTCAGTGAGAGTGTCAGTGTCAGAGTTTCAGTGAGAGTGTCAGTGAGAGTGTCAGTTTCAGTGAGAGTGTCAGTGAGTATGTCAGTGAGAGTGTCAGTGAGAGTGTCAGTGAGAGTGTCAGTGAGAGTGTCAGTGTCAGTGAGAGTGTCCGTGAGTGTGAGTGAGAGTATCAGTGTCAGTGAGAGTGTCAGTGAGAGTGTCAGTGAGGGTGTCAATAAGTGTGTCAGTGAGTGTGTCAGTGAGAGTGTCAGTGTCAGTGAGAATGTCAGTGAGTGTGAGTGAGAGTGTCAGTGAGATTTTCAGTGAGAGTGTCAGTGTCAGTGAGTGTGTCAGTGAGAGTGTCAGTGTCAGTGAGAGTGTCAGTGAGTGTGTCAGTGAGAGTGTCAGTGAGAGTGTCAGTGTCAGTGAGAGTGGCAGTGTCAGTGAGAGTGTCAGTGAGAGTGTCAGTGAGTGTGTCAGTGAGTGTCAGTGATAGTGTCAGTGAGAGTGTCAGTGTCAGTGAGACTGTCAGTGAGAGTGTCAGTGGAAGTGTCAGTGGAAGTGTCAGTGGAAGTGTCAGTGAGAGTGTCAGTGAGAGTGTCAGTGAGAATGCCAGTGTCAGACTTTCAGTGAGAGTGTCAGTGAGAGTGTCAGTTTCAGTGAGAGTGTCAGTGAGAGTGTCAGTGAGTGTGTCAGTGAGAGTGTCAGTGAGAGTGTCAGTGTCAGTGAGAGTGTCAGTGAGAGTGTCAGTGAGTGTGCCAGTGAGGGTGTCAGTGAGTGTGTCAGTGAGAGTGTCAGTGTCAGTGAGAGTGTCAGTGTCAGTGAGAGTGTCAGTGAGAGTGTCGATGAGATTGTTAGTGAGAGTGTCAGTGTCAGTGAGAGTGTCAGTGTAATTGAGAGTGTCAGTGAGAGTGTCAGTGTCAGTGAAAGTGTCAGTGAGAGTGTCAGTGTCAGTGAGAGTGTCAGTTTCACTGTGAGTGTCAGTGAGAGTGTCAGTGAGAGTGTCAGTGAGAGTGTCAGTGAGAGTGTCAGTGTCAGTGAGAGTGTCAGTGAGTGTGAGTGAGAGTGTCAGAGTCAGTGTCAGTGAGAGTGTCAGTGAGTGTGTCAGTGAGTGTGTCAGTGAGTGTCAGTGAGAGTGTCAGTGAGAGTGTCAGTGTCAGTGAGATTGTCAGTGAGGGTGTCAGTAAGTGAGTCAGTGAGTGTGTCCGTGAGAGTGTCAGTGACTGTCAGTGAGAGTGTCAGTGAGTGTGTCAGTGAGTGTGTCAGAGAGAGTGTCAGTGAGAGTGTCAGTGTCAGTGAGTGTCAGCATCAGTGAGAGTGTCAGTGAGGGTGTCAGTGTGAGTGTCAGTGAAAGTGTCAGTTTCACTGTGAGTGTCAGTGAGAGTGAGTTTCAGTTTCAGTGTCAGTGAGAGTGTGAGTTTCAGTGTCAGTAAGAGTGTCAGTGAGAGTGTCAGTGTGTGTCAGTGAGAGTGTCAGTGAGAGTGTCAGTGAGAGTGTCAGTGTCAGTGAGAGTGTCCGTGAGTGTGAGTGAGAGTAGCAGTGTCCGTGAGAGTGTCAGTGAGAGTGTCAGAGAGGGTGTCAGTAGGTGTGTCAGTGAGTGTGTCAGTGAGTGTGTCAGTGAGAGTGTCAGTGAAAGTGTCAGTGAAAGTGTCAGTGAAAGTGTCGATGAGAGTGTCAGTGAGTGTCAGTGAGAGTGTCAGTGAGTGTCAGTGAGTATCAGTGAGATTGTCAGTGAGAGAGTCAGTGAGTGTCAGTGAGAGTGTCAGTGTCAGTGAGTGTCAGTGTGTCAGTGAAAGTGTCAGTGAGAGTGTCAGTGAGTGTCAGTGAGAGTGTCAGTGAGAGTCTCAGTGAATATCAGTGAGTATCAGTGAGAGTGTCAGTGAGTGTGTCAGTGAGTGTTTCAGTGAGTGTCATTGAGAGTGTCAGTGTCAGTGAGAGTGTCAGTCAGTGTGTCAGTGAAAGTGTCAGTGAGTGTCAGTGAGAGTGTCAGTGAGAGTGTCAGTGGGAGTGTCAGTGAGAGTGTTAGTGGGAGTGTCAGTGAGAGTGTCAGTTTCAGTGAGAGTGTCAGTGAGAGTGTCAGTGAGTGTGTCAGTGAGAGTGTCAGTGAGAGTGTCAGTGTCAGTGAGAGTGTCAGTGAGAGTGTCAGTGAGTGTGCCAGTGAGGGTGTCAGTGAGTGTGTCAGTGAGAGTGTCAGTGTCAGTGAGTGTGTCAGTGAGAGTGGGAGTGTCAGTGAGAGTGTCAGTGAGTGTGTCAGTGAGAGTGTCAGTGTCAGTGAGAGTGTCAGTGTCAGTGAGAGTGTCAGTGAGAGTGTCGATGAGATTGTTAGTGAGAGTGTCAGTGTCAGTGAGAGTGTCAGTGTAATTGAGAGTGTCAGTGAGAGTGTCAGTGAGAGTGTCAGTGTCAGTGAAAGTGTCAGTGAGAGTGTCAGTGTCAGTGAGAGTGTCAGTTTCACTGTGAGTGTCAGTGAGAGTGTCAGTGAGAGTGTCAGTGAGAGTGTCAGTGTCAGTGAGAGTGTCAGTGAGTGTGAGTGAGAGTGTCAGAGTCAGTGTCAGTGAGAGTGTCAGTGAGTGTGTCAGTGAGTGTGTCAGTGAGTGTCAGTGAGAGTGTCAGTGAGAGTGTCAGTGTCAGTGAGATTGTCAGTGAGGGTGTCAGTAAGTGAGTCAGTGAGTGTGTCAGTGAGAGTGTCAGTGAGAGTGTGAGTGACTGTCAGTGAGAGTGTCAGTGAGTGTGTCAGAGAGAGTGTCAGTGAGAGTGTCAGTGTCAGTGAGAGTGTCAGTGTCAGTGAGAGTGTCAGTGAGTGTGTCAGTGAGAGCGTCAGTGTCAGTGAGAGTGTCAGTGTCAGTGAGAGTGTCAGTGAGAGTGCCAGTGAGTGTGTCAGTGAGTGTCAGTGATAGTGTCAGTGAGAGTGTCAGTGTCAGTGAGACTGTCAGTGAGAGTGTCAGTGGAAGTGTCAGTGGAAGTGTCAGTGAGAGTGTCAGTGAGAGTGTCAGTGAGAATGCCAGTGTCAGACTTTCAGTGAGAGTGTCAGTTTCAGTGAGAGTGTCAGTGAGAGTGTCAGTGAGTGTGTCAGTGAGAGTGTCAGTGAGAGTGTCAGTGAGTGTGTCAGTGAGAGTGTCAGTGAGTGTGTCAGATAAAGTGTCAGTGAGAGTGTGAGTGTCAGTGAGAGTGTCAGTGAGTGTGTCAGTGAGAGCGTCAGTGTCAGTGAGAGTGTCAGTGTCAGTGAGAGTGCCAGTGAGTGTGTCAGTGAGTGTCAGTGATAGTGTCAGTGAGAGTGTCAGTGTCAGTGAGACTGTCGGTGAGAGTGTCAGTGGAAGTGTCAGTGGAAGTGTCAGTGAGAGTGTCAGTGAGAGTGTCAGTGAGAATGCCAGTGTCAGTGAGAGTGTCAGTGTCAGTGAGAGTGTCAGTGAGAGTGTCGATGAGATTGTTAGTGAGAGTGTCAGTGTCAGTGAGAGTGTCAGTGTAATTGAGAGTGTCAGTGAGAGTGTCAGTGAGAGTGTCAGTGTCAGTGAAAGTGTCAGTGAGAGTGTCAGTGTCAGTGAGAGTGTCAGTTTCACTGTGAGTGTCAGTGAGAGTGTCAGTGAGAGTGTCAGTGAGAGTGTCAGTGTCAGTGAGAGTGTCAGTGAGTGTGAGTGAGAGTGTCAGAGTCAGTGTCAGTGAGAGTGTCAGTGAGTGTGTCAGTGAGTGTGTCAGTGAGTGTCAGTGAGAGTGTCAGTGTCAGTGAGATTGTCAGTGAGGGTGTCAGTAAGTGAGTCAGTGAGTGTGTCAGTGAGAGTGTCAGTGAGAGTGTCAGTGACTGTCAGTGAGAGTGTCAGTGAGTGTGTCAGAGAGAGTGTCAGTGAGAGTGTCAGTGTCAGTGAGAGTGTCAGCATCAGTGAGAGTGTCAGTGAGGGTGTCAGTGTGAGTGTCAGTGAAAGTGTCAGTTTCACTGTGAGTGTCAGTGAGAGTGAGTTTCAGTTTCAGTGTCAGTGAGAGTGTGAGTTTCAGTGTCAGTAAGAGTGTCAGTGAGAGTGTCAGTGTGTGTCAGTGAGAGTGTCAGTGAGAGTGTCAGTGAGAGTGTCAGTGTCAGTGAGAGTGTCCGTGAGTGTGAGTGAGAGTAGCAGTGTCCGTGAGAGTGTCAGTGAGAGTGTCAGAGAGGGTGTCAGTAGGTGTGTCAGTGAGTGTGTCAGTGAGTGTGTCAGTGAGTGTGTCAGTGAGAGTGTCAGTGAAAGTGTCAGTGAAAGTGTCGATGAGAGTGTCAGTGAGTGTCAGTGAGTGTCAGTGAGAGTGTCAGTGAGTGTCAGTGAGTATCAGTGAGAGTGTCAGTGAGAGTGTCAGTGAGAGAGTCAGTGAGTGTCAGTGAGAGTGTCAGTGTCAGTGAGTGTCAGTGTGTCAGTGAAAGTGTCAGTGAGAGTGTCAGTGAGTGTCAGTGAGTGTCAGTGAGAGTGTCAGTGAGAGTGTCAGTGAATATCAGTGAGTATCAGTGAGAGTGTCAGTGAGTGTGTCAGTGAGTGTTTCAGTGAGTGTCATTGAGAGTGTCAGTGTCAGTGAGAGTGTCAGTCAGTGTGTCAGTGAAAGTGTCAGTGACAGTGTCAGTGAGTGTCAGTGAGAGTGTCAGTGAGAGTGTCAGTGGGAGTGTCAGTGAGAGTGTTAGTGGGAGTGTCAGTGAGAGTGTGAGTGTCAGTGAGAGTGTCAGTGAGTGTGTCAGTGAGAGTGTCAGTGTCAGTGAGTGTGTCAGTGAGAGTGGGAGTGTCAGTGAGAGTGTCAGTGAGTGTGTCAGTGAGAGTGTCAGTGTCAGTGAGAGTGTCAGTGTCAGTGAGAGTGTCAGTGAGAGTGTCGATGAGATTGTTAGTGAGAGTGTCAGTGTCAGTGAGAGTGTCAGTGTAATTGAGAGTGTCAGTGAGAGTGTCAGTGAGAGTGTCAGTGTCAGTGAGAGTGTCAGTTTCACTGTGAGTGTCAGTGAGAGTGTCAGTGAGAGTGTCAGTGTCAGTGAGAGTGTCAGTGAGTGTGAGTGAGAGTGTCAGAGTCAGTGTCAGTGAGAGTGTCAGTGAGTGTGTTAGTGAGTGTGTCAGTGAGTGTCAGTGAGAGTGTCAGTGAGAGTGTCAGTGTCAGTGAGATTGTCAGTGAGGGTGTCAGTAGGTGAGTCAGTGAGTGTGTCAGTGAGAGTGTCAGTGACTGTCAGTGAGAGTGTCAGTGAGTGTGTCAGAGAGAGTGTCAGTGAGAGTGTCAATGTCAGTGAGGGTGTCAGCATCAGTGAGAGTGTCAGTGAGGGTGTCAGTGTGAGTGTCAGTTAAAGTGTCAGTTTCACTGTGAGTGTCAGTGAGAGTGAGTTTCAGTTTCAGTGTCAGTGAGAGTGTGAGTTTCAGTGTCAGTAAGAGTGTCAGTGAGAGTGTCAGTGTGTGTCAGTGAGAGTGTCAGTGAGAGTGTCAGTGAGAGTGTCAGTGTCAGTGAGAGTGTCCGTGAGTGTGAGTGAGAGTAGCAGTGTCAGTGAGAGTGTCAGTGAGGGTGTCAGTAGGTGTGTCAGTGAGTGTGTCAGTGAGTGTGTCAGTGAGTGTGTCAGTGAGTGTGTCAGTGAGTGTGTCAGTGAGTGTGTCAGTGAGAGTGTCAGTGAAAGTGTCAGTGAAAGTGTCAGTGAGAGTGTCAGTGAGTGTCAGTGAGAGTGTCAGTGAGTGTCAGTGAGTATCAGTGAGAGTGTCAGTGAGAGTGTCAGTGAGAGAGTCAGTGAGTGTCAGTGAGAGTGTCAGTGTCAGTGAGTGTCAGTGTGTCGTGAAAGTGTCAGTGAAAGTGTCAGTGAGTGTCAGTGAGAGTGTCAGTGAGAGTGTCAGTGAGAGTGTCAGTGAATATCAGTGAGTATCAGTGAGAGTGTCAGTGAGTGTGTCAGTGAGTGTTTCAGTGAGTGTCATTGAGAGTGTCAGTGTCAGTGAGAGTGTCAGTCAGTGTGTCAGTGAAAGTGTCAGTGACAGTGTCAGTGAGAGTGTCAGTGAGAGTGTCAGTGGGAGTGTCAGTGAGAGTGTTAGTGGGAGTGTCAGTGAGAGTGTCAGTGAGTGTGAGTGCGAGTATCAGTGTCAGTGAGAGTGTCAGTTAGAGTGTCCGTGAGAGTGTCCGTGAGAGTGTCAGTGTCAGTGAGAGTATCAGTGAGAGTGTCAGTGAGTGTGTCAGTGAGTGTCAGTGAGAGTGTCGGTGTCAGTGAGAGTGTCAGTGAGTGTGTCAGTGAGAGTGTCAGTGAGTGTGTCAGATAAAGTGTCAGTGAGAGTGTGAGTGTCAGTGAGAGTGTCAGTGAGTGTGTCAGTGAGAGTGTCAGTGTCAGTGAGAGTGTCAGTGTCAGTGAGAGTGTCAGTGAGAGTCTCGATGAGATTGTTAGTGAGAGTGTCAGTGTCAGTGAGAGTGTCAGTGTAATTGAGAGTGTCAGTGAGAGTGTCAGTGAGAGTGTCAGTGTCAGTGAAAGTGTCAGTGAGAGTGTTAGTGTCAGTGACAGTGTCAGTTTCACTGTGAGTGTCAGTGAGAGTGTCAGTGAGAGTGTCAGTAAGAGTGTCAGTGTCAGTGAGAGTGTCAGTGAGTGTGAGTGAGAGTGTCAGAGTCAGTGTCAGTGAGAGTGTCAGTGAGTGTGTCAGTGAGTGTCAGTGAGAGTGTCAGTGAGAGTGTCAGTGTCAGTGAGAGTGTCAGTGAGAGTGTCAGTGGAAGTGTCAGTGGAAGTGTCAGTGGAAGTGTCAGTGAGAGTGTCAGTGAGAGTGTCAGTGAGAGTGTCAGTGTCAGAGTTTCAGTGAGAGTGTCAGTTTCAGTGAGAGTGTCAGGGAGAGTGTCCGTGAGTGTGTCAGTGAGAGTGTCAGTGTCAGTGAGAGTGTCAGTGAAAGTGTCAGTGAGAGTGTCAGAGAGTGTCAGTGAGAGTGTCAGTGAGAGTGTCAGTGTCAGTGAGTGTGAGTGAGAGTATCAGTGTCAGTGAGAGTGTCAGTGAGAGTGTCAGTGAGTGTGTCAGTGAGTGTGTCAGTGAGAGTGTAGTGTCAGTGAGAGTGTCAGTGAGAGTGTCAGTGACTGTCAGTGAGAGTGTCAGTGAGTGTGTCAGAGAGAGTGTCAGTGAGAGTGTCAGTGAGAGTGTCAGCATCAGTGAGAATGTCAGTGAGGGTGTCAGTGATAGTGTCAGTGTGAGTGTCAGTGAGAGTGTCAGTTTCACTGTAAATGTCAGTGAGAGTGAGTTTCAGTTTCAGTGTCAGTGAGAGTGTGAGTTTCAGTGTCAGTAAGAGTGTCAGTAAGAGTGTCAGTGAGAGTGTCAGTGTGTGTCAGTGAGAGTGTCAGTGAGAGTGTCAGTGTCAGTGAGAGTGTCAGTGAGTGTCAGTGAGAGTGTCAGTGAGAGTGTCAGAGAGGGTGTCAGTAGGTGTGTCAGTGAGTGTGTCAGTGAGTGTGTCAGTGAGTGTGTCAGTGAGTGTGTCAGTGAGAGTGTCAGTGAAAGTGTCAGTGAAAGTGTCGATGAGAGTGTCAGTGAGTGTCAGTGAGTGTCAGTGAGAGTGTCAGTGAGTGTCAGTGAGTATCAGTGAGAGTGTCAGTGAAAGTGTCAGTGAGAGTCAGTGAGTGTCAGTGAGAGTGTCAGTGTCAGTGAGTGTCAGTGTGTCAGTGAAAGTGTCAGTGAGAGTGTCAGTGAGTGTCAGTGAGTGTCAGTGAGTGTGTCAGTGAGAGTGTTAGTGAGTATCAGTGAGTATCAGTGAGAGTGTCAGTGAGTGTGTCAGTGAGTGTTTCAGTGAGTGTCATTGAGAGTGTCAGTGTCAGTGAGAGTGTCAGTCAGTGTGTCAGTGAAAGTGTCAGTGACAGTGTCAGTGAGTGTCAGTGAGAGTGTCAGTGAGAGTGTCAGTGGGAGTGTCAGTGAGAGTGTTAGTGGGAGTGTCAGTGAGAGTGTCAGTGAGTGTGAGTGAGAGTATCAGTGTCAGTGAGAGTGTCAGTTAGAGTGTCCGTGAGAGTGTCAGTGTCAGTGAGAGTATCAGTGAGAGTGTCAGTGAGAGTGTCAGTGAGTGTGTCAGTGAGAGTGTCAGTGAGTGTGTCAGAGAAAGTGTCAGTGAGAGTGTCAGTGTCAGTGAGTTTCAGTGAGTGTGTCAGTGAGTGTGTCAGTGAGTGTCAGTGAGAGTGTCAGTGAGAGTGTCAGTGCCAGTGAGAGTTACAGTGTCAGTGAGAGTGTCAGTGTCAGTGAGGGTGTCAGTGATAGTGTCAGTGTGAGTGTCAGTGAGAGTGTCAGTTTCACTGTGAGTGTCAGTGAGAGTGTGAGTTTCAGTGTCAGTAAGAGTGTCAGTGAGAGTGTCAGTGTGTGTCAGTGAGAGTGTCAGTGAGAGTGCCAGTGAGAGTGTCAGTGAGAGTGTCAGTGTCAGTGAGAGTGTCAGTGAGTGTGAGTGAGAGTAGCAGTGTCAGTGAGAGTGTCAGTGAGAGTGTCAGAGAGGGTGTCAGTGAGAGTGTCAGTGAGTATCAGTGAGTATCAGTGAGAGTGTCAGTGAGTGTGTCAGTGAGTGTTTCAGTGAGTGTCATTGAGAGTGTCAGTGTCAGTGAGAGTGTCAGTCAGTTTGTCAGTGAAAGTGTCAGTGACAGTGTCAGTGAGTGTCAGTGAGAGTGTCAGTGAGAGTGTCAGTGGGAGTGTCAGTGAGAGTGTTAGTGGGAGTGTCAGTGAGAGTGCCAGTGAGTGTGAGTGAGAGTATCAGTGTCAGTGAGAGTGTCAGTTAGAGTGTCCGTGAGAGTGTCAGTGTCAGTGAGAGTATCAGTGAGAGTGTCAGTGAGTGTGTCAGTGAGTGTCAGTGAGAGTGTCAGTGTCAGTGAGAGTGTCAGTGAGTGTCAGTGAGTATCAGTGAGAGTGTCAGTGAGAGTTTCAGTTTCAGTGTCAGTGAGAGTGTCAGGTTCAGTGTCAGTGAGAGTGTCAGCGAGAGTGTCAGTGTGTGTCAGTGAGAGTGTCAGTGAGATTTTCAGTGAGAGTGTCAGTGTCAGTGAGTGTGTCAGTGAGAGTGTGAGTGTCAGTGAGAGTGTCAGTGAGTGTGTCAGTGAGAGTGTCAGTGTCAGTGAGAGTGTCAGTGTCAGTGAGAGTGTCAGTGAGAGTGTCGATGAGATTGTTAGTGAGAGTGTCAGTGTCAGTGAGAGTGTCAGTGTAATTGAGAGTGCCAGTGAGAGTGTCAGTGAGAGTGTCAGTGAGTGTGTCAGATAAAGTGTCAGTGAGAGTGTGAGTGTCAGTGAGTGTGTCAGTGAGAGTGTCAGTGTCAGTGAGAGTGTCAGTTTCACTGTGAGTGTCAGTGAGAGTGTCAGTAAGAGTGTCAGTAAGAGTGTCAGTAAGAGTGTCAGTGTCAGTGAGAGTGTCAGTGAGTGAGAGTGTCAGAGTCAGTGTCAGTGAGAGTGTCAGTGAGTGTGTCAGTGAGTGTGTCAGTGAGTGTCAGTGAGAGTGTCAGTGAGAGTGTCAGTGTCAGTGAGAGTGTCAGTGAGAGTGTCAGTGTCAGTGAGAGTGTCAGTGGAAGTGTCAGTGTCAGTGAGAGTGTCAGTGGAAG
The DNA here is from genome assembly GCF_964263255.1 of Lissotriton vulgaris. NCBI lineage: Eukaryota > Metazoa > Chordata > Amphibia > Caudata > Salamandridae > Lissotriton > Lissotriton vulgaris. The sequence continues at coordinate 1,289,177,143 of NC_141685.1, forward strand.
TGTCAGTGGAAGTGTCAGTGAGAGTGTCAGTGAGAGTGTCAGTGAGAGTGTCAGTGTCAGAGTTTCAGTGAGAGTGTCAGTTTCAGTGAGAGTGTCAGGGAGAGTGTCCGTGAGTGCGTCAGTGAGAGTGTCAGTGTCAGTGAGAGTGTCAGTGAAAGTGTCAGTGAGAGTGTCAGTGAGAGTGTCAGTGAGAGTGTCAGTGTCAGTGAGAGTGTCAGTGTCAGTGAGTGTGAGTGAGAGTATCAGTGTCAGTGAGAGTGTCAGTGAGAGTGTCAGTGAGGGTGTCAGTAAGTGTGTCAGTGAGTGTGTCAGTGAGAGTGTAGTGTCAGTGAGAGTGTCAGTGAGAGTGTCAGTGACTGTCAGTGAGAGTGTCAGTGAGTGTGTCAGAGAGAGTGTCAGTGAGAGTGTCAGTGAGAGTGTCAGCATCAGTGAGAATGTCAGTGAGGGTGTCAGTGATAGTGTCAGTGTGAGTGTCAGTGAGAGTGTCAGTTTCACTGTGAGTGTCAGTGAGAGTGAGTTTCAGTTTCAGTGTCAGTGAGAGTGTGAGTTTCAGTGTCAGTAAGAGTGTCAGTGAGAGTGTCAGTGTGTGTCAGTGAGAGTGTCAGTGAGAGTGTCAGTGAGAGTGTCAGTGTCAGTGAGAGTGTCAGTGAGTGTGAGTGAGAGTAGCAGTGTCAGTGAGAGTGTCAGTGAGAGTGTCAGTGAAAGTGTCAGTGAAAGTGTCGATGAGAGTGTCAGTGAGTGTCAGTGAGTGTCAGTGAGTGTCAGTGAGTGTCAGTGAGAGTGTCAGTGAGTGTCAGTGAGTATCAGTGAGAGTGTCAGTGAAAGTGTCAGTGAGAGTCAGTGAGTGTCAGTGAGAGTGTCAGTGTCAGTGAGTGTCAGTGTGTCAGTGAAAGTGTCAGTGAGAGTGTCAGTGAGTGTCAGTGAGTGTCAGTGAGAGTGTCAGTGAGTGTGTCAGTGAGAGTGTTAGTGAGTATCAGTGAGTATCAGTGAGAGTGTCAGTGAGTGTGTCAGTGAGTGTTTCAGTGAGTGTCATTGAGAGTGTCAGTGTCAGTGAGAGTGTCAGTCAGTGTGTCAGTGAAAGTGTCAGTGACAGTGTCAGTGAGTGTCAGTGAGAGTGTCAGTGAGAGTGTCAGTGGGATTGTCAGTGAGAGTGTTAGTGGGAGTGTCAGTGAGAGTGTCAGTGAGTGTGAGTGAGAGTATCAGTGTCAGTGAGAGTGTCAGTTAGAGTGTCCGTGAGAGTGTCAGTGTCAGTGAGAGTATCAGTGAGAGTGTCAGTGAGAGTGTCAGTGAGTGTGTCAGTGAGAGTGTCAGTGAGTGTGTCAGAGAAAGTGTCAGTGAGAGTGTCAGTGTCAGTGAGTGTCAGTGAGTGTGTCAGTGAGTGTGTCAGTGAGTGTCAGTGAGAGTGTCAGTGAGAGTGTCAGTGCCAGTGAGAGTTACAGTGTCAGTGAGAGTGTCAGTGTCAGTGAGGGTGTCAGTGATAGTGTCAGTGTGAGTGTCAGTGAGAGTGTCAGTTTCACTGTGAGTGTCAGTGAGAGTGAGTTTCAGTTTCAGTGTCAGTGAGAGTGTGATTTTCAGTGTCAGTAAGAGTGTCAGTGAAAGTGTCAGTGTGTGTCAGTGAGAGTGTCAGTGAGAGTGTCAGTGAGAGTGTCAGTTTCAGTGAGAGTGTCCGTGAGTGTGAGTGAGAGTAGCAGTGTCAGTGAGAGTGTCAGTGAGAGTGTCAGAGAGGGTGTCAGTAGGTGTGTCAGTGAGTGTGTCAGTGAGTGTGTCAGTGAGAGTGTCAGGGAAAGTGTCAGTGAAAGTGTCGATGAGAGTGTCAATGAGTGTCAGTGAGTGTCAGTGAGAGTGTCAGTGAGTGTCAGTGAGTATCAGTGAGAGTGTCAGTGAGAGTGTCAGTGAGAGAGTCAGTGAATGTCAGTGAGAGTGTCAGTGTCAGTGAGTGTCAGTGTGTCAGTGAAAGTGTCAGTGAGAGTGTCAGTGAGTGTCAGTGAGTGTCAGTGAGAGTGTCAGTGAGAGTGTCAGTGGGAGTGTCAGTGAGAGTGTCAGTGAGAGTGTTAGTGGGAGTGTCAGTGAGAGTGTCAGTGAGTGTGAGTGCGAGTATCAGTGTCAGTGAGAGTGTCAGTTAGAGTGTCTGTGAGAGTGTCCGTGAGAGTGTCAGTGTCAGTGAGAGTATCAGTGAGAGTGTCAGTGAGTGAGTCAGTGAGTGTCAGTGAGAGTGTCGGTGTCAGTGAGAGTGTCAGTGAGTGTGTCAGAGAGAGTGTCAGTGAGAGTGTCAGTGTCAGTGAGAGTGTCAGCATCAGTGAGAGTGTCAGTGAGGGTGTCAGTGATAGTGTCAGTGTGAGTGTCAGTGAGAGTGTCAGTTTCACTGTGAGTGTCAGTGAGAGTGAGTTTCAGTTTCAGTGTCAGTGAGAGTGTGATTTTCAGTGTCAGTAAGAGTGTCAGTGAGAGTGTCAGTGTGTGTCAGTGAGAGTGTCAGTGAGAGTGTCAGTGAGAGTGTCAGTTTCAGTGAGAGTGTCCGTGAGTGTGAGTGAGAGTAGCAGTGTCAGTGAGAGTGTCAGTGAGAGTGTCAGAGAGGGTGTCAGTAGGTGTGTCAGTGAGTGTGTCAGTGAGTGTGTCAGTGAGTGTGTCAGTGAGAGTGTCAGGGAAAGTGTCAGTGAAAGTGTCGATGAGAGTGTCAATGAGTGTCAGTGAGTGTCAGTGAGAGAGTCAGTGAGTGTCAGTGAGTATCAGTGAGAGTGTCAGTGAGAGTGTCAGTGAGAGTGTCAGTGTCAGTGAGAGTGTCCGTGAGTGTGAGTGAGAGTAGCAGTGTCCGTGAGAGTGTCAGTGAGAGTGTCAGAGAGGGTGTCAGTAGGTGTGTCAGTGAGTGTGTCAGTGAGAGTGTCAGTGAGTGTGTCAGTGAGAGTGTCAGTGAAAGTGTCAGTGAAAGTGTCGATGAGAGTGTCAGTGAGTGTCAGTGAGTGTCAGTGAGAGTGTCATTGAGTGTCAGTGAGTATCAGTGAGATTGTCAGTGAGAGAGTCAGTGAGTGTCAGTGGGAGTGTCAGTGTCAGTGAGTGTCAGTGTGTCAGTGAAAGTGTCAGTGAGAGTGTCAGTGAGTGTCAGTGAGTGTCAGTGAGAGTATCAGTGAGAGTCTCAGTGAATATCAGTGAGTATCAGTGTCAGTGTCAGTGAGAGTGTCAGTCAGTGTGTCAGTGAAAGTGTCAGTGAGTGTCAGTGAGAGTGTCAGTGAGAGTGTCAGTGGGAGTGTCAGTGAGAGTGTTAGTGGGAGTGTCAGTGAGAGTGTCAGTTTCAGTGAGAGTGTCAGTGAGAGTGTCAGTGAGTGTGTCAGTGAGAGTGTCAGTGAGAGTGTCAGTGTCAGTGAGAGTGTCAGTGAGAGTGTCAGTGAGTGTGCCAGTGAGGGTGTCAGTGAGTGTGTCAGTGAGAGTGTCAGTGTCAGTGAGTGTGTCAGTGAGAGTGGGAGTGTCAGTGAGAGTGTCAGTGAGTGTGTCAGTGAGAGTGTCAGTGAGAGTGTCAGTGTCAGTGAGAGTGTCAGTGAGAGTGTCGATGAGATTGTTAGTGAGAGTGTCAGTGTCAGTGAGAGTGTCAGTGTAATTGAGAGTGTCAGTGAGAGTGTCAGTGAGAGTGTCAGTGAGAGTGTCAGTGAAAGTGTCAGTGAGAGTGTCAGTGAGTGTGAGTGAGAGTGTCAGAGTCAGTGTCAGTGAGAGTGTCAGTGAGTGTGTCAGTGAGTGTGTCAGTGAGTGTCAGTGAGAGTGTCAGTGAGAGTGTCAGTAAGTGAGTCAGTGAGTGTGTCAGTGAGAGTGTCAGTGAGAGTGTCAGTGACTGTCAGTGAGAGTGTCAGTGAGTGTGTCAGAGAGAGTGTCAGTGAGAGTGTCAGTGTCAGTGAGAGTGTCAGTGTCAGTGAGAGTGTCAGTGAGTGTGTCAGTGAGAGCGTCAGTGTCAGTGAGAGTGTCAGTGTCAGTGAGAGTGTCAGTGAGAGTGCCAGTGAGTGTGTCAGTGAGTGTCAGTGATAGTGTCAGTGAGAGTGTCAGTGTCAGTGAGACTGTCAGTGAGAGTGTCAGTGGAAGTGTCAGTGGAAGTGTCAGTGGAAGTGTCAGTGAGAGTGTCAGTGAGAGTGTCAGTGAGAATGCCAGTGTCAGACTTTCAGTGAGAGTGTCAGTGAGAGTGTCAGTTTCAGTGAGAGTGTCAGTGAGAGTGTCAGTGAGTGTGTCAGTGAGAGTGTCAGTGAGAGTGTCAGTGTCAGTGAGAGTGTCAGTGAGAGTGTCAGTGAGTGTGCCAGTGAGGGTGTCAGTGAGTGTGTCAGTGTCAGTGAGTGTGTCAGTGAGAGTGGGAGGGTCAGTGAGAGTGTCAGTGAGTGTGTCAGTGAGAGTGTCAGTGTCAGTGAGAGTGTCAGTGAGAGTGTCAGTGAGAGTGTCGATGAGATTGTTAGTGAGAGTGTCAGTGTCAGTGAGAGTGTCAGTGTAATTGAGAGTGTCAGTGAGAGTGTCAGTGAGAGTGTCAGTGTCAGTGAAAGTGTCAGTGAGAGTGTCAGTGTCAGTGAGAGTGTCAGTTTCACTGTGAGTGTCAGTGAGAGTGTCAGTGAGAGTGTCAGTGAGAGTGTCAGTGTCAGTGAGAGTGTCAGTGAGAGTGCCAGTGAGTGTGTCAGTGAGTGTCAGTGATAGTGTCAGTGAGAGTGTCAGTGTCAGTGAGACTGTCAGTGAGAGTGTCAGTGGAAGTGTCAGTGGAAGTGTCAGTGGAAGTGTCAGTGAGAGTGTCAGTGAGAGTGTCAGTGAGAGTGTCAGTGAGAATGCCAGTGTCAGACTTTCAGTGAGAGTGTCAGTGAGAGTGTCAGTTTCAGTGAGAGTGTCAGTGAGAGTGTCAGTGAGTGTGTCAGTGAGAGTGTCAGTGAGAGTGTCAGTGTCAGTGAGAGTGTCAGTGAGAGTGTCAGTGAGTGTGCCAGTGAGGGTGTCAGTGAGTGTGTCAGTGTCAGTGAGTGTGTCAGTGAGAGTGGGAGGGTCAGTGAGAGTGTCAGTGAGAGTGTCAGTGAGTGTGTCAGTGAGAGTGTCAGTGTCAGAGTCAGTGTCAGTGAGAGTGTCAGTGAGTGTGTCAGTGAGTGTGTCAGTGAGTGTCAGTGAGAGTGTCAGTGTCAGTGAGATTGTCAGTGAGGGTGTCAGTAAGTGAGTCAGTGAGTGTGTCAGTGAGAGTGTCAGTGAGAGTGTCAGTGACTGTCAGTGAGAGTGTCAGTGAGTGTGTCAGAGAGAGTGTCAGTGAGAGTGTCAGTGTCAGTGAGAGTGTCAGCATCAGTGAGAGTGTCAGTGAGGGTGTCAGTGTGAGTGTCAGTGAAAGTGTCAGTTTCACTGTGAGTGTCAGTGAGAGTGAGTTTCAGTTTCAGTGTCAGTGAGAGTGTGAGTTTCAGTGTCAGTAAGAGTGTCAGTGAGAGTGTCAGTGTGTGTCAGTGAGAGTGTCAGTGAGAGTGTCAGTGAGAGTGTCAGTGTCAGTGAGAGTGTCCGTGAGTGTGAGTGAGAGTAGCAGTGTCCGTGAGAGTGTCAGTGAGAGTGTCAGAGAGGGTGTCAGTAGGTGTGTCAGTGAGTGTGTCAGTGAGTGTGTCAGTGAGTGTGTCAGTGAGAGTGTCAGTGAAAGTGTCAGTGAAAGTGTCGATGAGAGTGTCAGTGAGTGTCAGTGAGTGTCAGTGAGAGTGTCAGTGAGTGTCAGTGAGTATCAGTGAGAGTGTCAGTGAGAGTGTCAGTGAGAGTGTCAGTGAGAGAGTCAGTGAGTGTCAGTGAGAGTGTCAGTGTCAGTGCGTGTCAGTGTGTCAGTGAAAGTGTCAGTGAGAGTGTCAGTGAGTGTCAGTGAGTGTCAGTGAGAGTGTCAGTGAGAGTGTCAGTGACTGTCAGTGAGAGTGTCAGTGAGTGTGTCAGAGAGAGTGCCAGTGAGAGTGTCAGTGTCAGTGAGAGTGTCAGCATCAGTGAGAGTGTCAGTGAGGGTGTCAGTGTGAGTGTCAGTGAAAGTGTCAGTTTCACTGTGAGTGTCAGTGAGAGTGAGTTTCAGTTTCAGTGTCAGTGAGAGTGTGAGTTTCAGTGTCAGTAAGAGTGTCAGTGAGAGTGTCAGTGTGTGTCAGTGAGAGTGTCAGTGAGAGTGTCAGTGAGAGTGTCAGGGTCAGTGAGAGTGTCCGTGAGTGTGAGTGAGAGTAGCAGTGTCCGTGAGAGTGTCAGTGAGAGTGTCACAGAGGGTGTCAGTAGGTGTGTCAGTGAGTGTGTCAGTGAGTGTGTCAGTGAGTGTGTCAGTGAGAGTGTCAGTGAAAGTGTCAGTGAAAGTGTCGATGAGAGTGTCAGTGAGTGTCAGTGAGTGTCAGTGAGAGTGTCAGTGAGTGTCAGTGAGTATCAGTGAGAGTGTCAGTGAGAGTGTCAGTGAGAGAGTCAGTGAGTGTCAGTGAGAGTGTCAGTGAGAGTGTCAGTGTTAGTGAGAGTGTCAGTGAGAGTGTCAGTGTCAGTGAGAGTGTCAGCGTCAGTGAGAGTGTCAGTGAAAGTGTCAGTGTGAGTGTCAGTGAGAGTGTCAGTGAGAGTGTCAGTTTCAGTGTGTCAGTGAGAGTGTCAGTGAGAGTGTCAGTGAGAGTGTCAGGGAGAGTGTCAGCATCAGTAGAGTGTCAGTGAAATTGTCAGTTTGAGTGTGAGTGAGAGTGTCAGTTTCAGTGTGTCAGTGAGAGTGTCAGTGTCAGTGAGAGTGTCAGCATCAGTAGAGTGTCAGTGAAATTGTCAGTTTGAGTGTCAGTGAGAGTGTCAGTTTCAGTGTGTCAGTGAGAGTGTCAGTGAGAGTGTCAGTGTCAGTGAGAGTGTCAGTGAGAGTGTCAGTGAGAGTGTGTCAGTGAGAGTGTCAGTGAGAGTGTCAGTGAGAGTGTCAGTGTCAGTGAGTGTGTCAGTGTCAGTGTCAGTGAAAGTGTCAGTGAGTGTGTCAATGAGTGTGTCAGTGAGAGTGTCAATGTCAATGAGAGTGTCAGTGAGTGTCAGTGTCAGTGAGAGTGTCAGTGAGAGTATCAGTGAGTGTCGGTGAGAGTGTCAGTGTCAGTGAGAGTGTCATTGAGAGTGTCGATGAGATTGTCAGTGAGAGTGTCAGTGTCAGTGAGAGTGTCAGTTAGAGTGTCAGTGAGAGTGTCAGTGAGAGTGTCAGTGAGAGTGTCAGTGTTAGTGAGAGTGTCAGTGAGAGTGTCAGTGAGAGTGTCAGTGTCCTCATCAGTGAGAGTGTCAGTGAGAGTGTCAGTGTCAGTGAGAGTGTCAGTGTGTCAGTGAGAGTGTCAGTGAGAGTGTCAGTGTCAGTGAGAGTGTCAGTGAGTGTGAGTGAGAGTGTGAGTGAGAGTGTCAGTGTCAGTGAGAGTGTCAGTGTGTGTGAGTGAGAGTGTCAGTGTCAGTGGCAGTGAGTGTCAGTGAGTGTGTCATTGAGAGTGTCAATGTCAGTGAGAGTGTCAGTGAGAGTGTCAGTGAGAGTGTCAGTGTCAGTGAGAGTGTCAGTGAGAGTGTCAATGAGTGTCGGTGAGAGTGTCAGTGTCAGTGAGAGTGTCATTGAGAGTGTCGATGAGATTAATAGTGAGAGTGTCAGTGTCAGTGACAGTGTCAGTGAGAGTGTCAGTGTAATTGAGAGTGTCAGTGAGAGTGTCAGTGAGAGTGTAAGGGTCAGTGAGACTGTCAGTGAGAGTGTCAGTGGAAGTGTCAGTGAGAGTGTCAGTGAGAGTGTCAGTGAGAATGCCAGGGTCAGACTTTCAGTGAGAGTGCCAGTGAGAGTGTCAGTTTCAGTGAGAGTGTCAGTGAGAGTGTCAGTGAGTTTGTCAGTGAGAGTGTCAGTGAGAGTGTCAGTGTCAGTGAGAGTGTCAGTGAGAGTGTCAGTGAGTGTGCCAGTGAGGGTGTCAGTGAGTGTGTCAGTGAGAGTGTCAGTGTCAGTGAGTGTGTCAGTGAGAGTGTGAGTGTCAGTGAGAGTGTCAGTGAGTGTGTCAGTGAGAGTGTCAGTGTCAGTGAGAGTGTCAGTGTCAGTGAGAGTGTCAGTGAGAGTGTCGATGAGATTGTTAGTGAGAGTGTCAGTGTCAGTGAGAGTGTCAGTGTAATTGAGAGTGTCAGTGAGAGTGTCAGTGAGAGTGTCAGTGAGAGTGTAAGTGTCAGTGAGAGTGTCAGTGAGAGTGTCAGTGTCAGTGAGAGTGTCAGCATCAGTGAGAGTGTCAGTGAGTGTGTCAGTTTCACTGTGAGTGTCAGTGAGAGTGTCAGTGAAAGTGTGAGTGTGTGTGAGTGAGAGTGTCAGAGTCAGTGTCAGTGAGAGTGTCAGTGAGTGTGTCAGTGAGTGGGTCAGTGAGTGTCAGTGAGAGTGTCAGTGAGAGTGAGTGTCAGTGTCAGTGAGAGTGTCAGTGAGAGTGTCAGTGGAAGTGTCAGTGGAAGTGTCAGTGAGAGCGTCAGTGAGAGTGTCAGTGAGAGTGTCAGTGAGAGTGTCAGTGTCAGAGTTTCAGTGAGAGTGTCAGTGAGAGTGTCAGTTTCAGTGAGAGTGTCAGTGAGTATGTCAGTGAGAGTGTCAGTGAGAGTGTCAGTGAGAGTGTCAGTGAGAGTGTCAGTGAGAGTGTCAGTGAGAGTGTCAGTGTCAGTGAGAGTGTCCGTGAGTGTGAGTGAGAGTATCAGTGTCAGTGAGAGTGTCAGTGAGAGTGTCAGTGAGGGTGTCAATAAGTGTGTCAGTGAGTGTGTCAGTGAGAGTGTCAGTGTCAGTGAGAATGTCAGTGAGTGTGAGTGAGAGTGTCAGTGAGATTTTCAGTGAGAGTGTCAGTGTCAGTGAGTGTGTCAGTGAGAGTGTCAGTGTCAGTGAGAGTGTCAGTGAGTGTGTCAGTGAGAGTGTCAGTGAGAGTGTCAGTGTCAGTGAGAGTGGCAGTGTCAGTGAGAGTGTCAGTGAGAGTGTCAGTGAGTGTGTCAGTGAGTGTCAGTGATAGTGTCAGTGAGAGTGTCAGTGTCAGTGAGACTGTCAGTGAGAGTGTCAGTGGAAGTGTCAGTGGAAGTGTCAGTGGAAGTGTCAGTGAGAGTGTCAGTGAGAGTGTCAGTGAGAATGCCAGTGTCAGACTTTCAGTGAGAGTGTCAGTGAGAGTGTCAGTTTCAGTGAGAGTGTCAGTGAGAGTGTCAGTGAGTGTGTCAGTGAGAGTGTCAGTGAGAGTGTCAGTGTCAGTGAGAGTGTCAGTGAGAGTGTCAGTGAGTGTGCCAGTGAGGGTGTCAGTGAGTGTGCCAGTGAGAGTGTCAGTGTCAGTGAGAGTGTCAGTGTCAGTGAGAGTGTCAGTGAGAGTGTCGATGAGATTGTTAGTGAGAGTGTCAGTGTCAGTGAGAGTGTCAGTTTCACTGTGAGTGTCAGTGAGAGTGTCAGTGAGAGTGTCAGTGAGAGTGTCAGTGAGAGTGTCAGTGTCAGTGAGAGTGTCAGTGAGTGTGAGTGAGAGTGTCAGAGTCAGTGTCAGTGAGAGTGTCAGTGAGTGTGTCAGTGAGTGTGTCAGTGAGTGTCAGTGAGAGTGTCAGTGAGAGTGTCAGTGTCAGTGAGATTGTCAGTGAGGGTGTCAGTAAGTGAGTCAGTGAGTGTGTCCGTGAGAGTGTCAGTGACTGTCAGTGAGAGTGTCAGTGAGTGTGTCAGTGAGTGTGTCAGAGAGAGTGTCAGTGAGAGTGTCAGTGTCAGTGAGTGTCAGCATCAGTGAGAGTGTCAGTGAGGGTGTCAGTGTGAGTGTCAGTGAAAGTGTCAGTTTCACTGTGAGTGTCAGTGAGAGTGAGTTTCAGTTTCAGTGTCAGTGAGAGTGTGAGTTTCAGTGTCAGTAAGAGTGTCAGTGAGAGTGTCAGTGTGTGTCAGTGAGAGTGTCAGTGAGAGTGTCAGTGAGAGTGTCAGTGTCAGTGAGAGTGTCCGTGAGTGTGAGTGAGAGTAGCAGTGTCCGTGAGAGTGTCAGTGAGAGTGTCAGAGAGGGTGTCAGTAGGTGTGTCAGTGAGTGTGTCAGTGAGTGTGTCAGTGAGAGTGTCAGTGAAAGTGTCAGTGAAAGTGTCAGTGAAAGTGTCGATGAGAGTGTCAGTGAGTGTCAGTGAGAGTGTCAGTGAGTGTCAGTGAGTATCAGTGAGATTGTCAGTGAGAGAGTCAGTGAGTGTCAGTGAGAGTGTCAGTGTCAGTGAGTGTCAGTGTGTCAGTGAAAGTGTCAGTGAGAGTGTCAGTGAGTGTCAGTGAGAGTGTCAGTGAGAGTCTCAGTGAATATCAGTGAGTATCAGTGAGAGTGTCAGTGAGTGTGTCAGTGAGTGTTTCAGTGAGTGTCATTGAGAGTGTCAGTGTCAGTGAGAGTGTCAGTCAGTGTGTCAGTGAAAGTGTCAGTGAGTGTCAGTGAGAGTGTCAGTGAGAGTGTCAGTGGGAGTGTCAGTGAGAGTGTTAGTGGGAGTGTCAGTGAGAGTGTCAGTTTCAGTGAGAGTGTCAGTGAGAGTGTCAGTGAGTGTGTCAGTGAGAGTGTCAGTGAGAGTGTCAGTGTCAGTGAGAGTGTCAGTGAGAGTGTCAGTGAGTGTGCCAGTGAGGGTGTCAGTGAGTGTGTCAGTGAGAGTGTCAGTGTCAGTGAGTGTGTCAGTGAGAGTGGGAGTGTCAGTGAGAGTGTCAGTGAGTGTGTCAGTGAGAGTGTCAGTGTCAGTGAGAGTGTCAGTGTCAGTGAGAGTGTCAGTGAGAGTGTCGATGAGATTGTTAGTGAGAGTGTCAGTGTCAGTGAGAGTGTCAGTGTAATTGAGAGTGTCAGTGAGAGTGTCAGTGAGAGTGTCAGTGTCAGTGAAAGTGTCAGTGAGAGTGTCAGTGTCAGTGAGAGTGTCAGTTTCACTGTGAGTGTCAGTGAGAGTGTCAGTGAGAGTGTCAGTGAGAGTGTCAGTGTCAGTGAGAGTGTCAGTGAGTGTGAGTGAGAGTGTCAGAGTCAGTGTCAGTGAGAGTGTCAGTGAGTGTGTCAGTGAGTGTGTCAGTGAGTGTCAGTGAGAGTGTCAGTGAGAGTGTCAGTGTCAGTGAGATTGTCAGTGAGGGTGTCAGTAAGTGAGTCAGTGAGTGTGTCAGTGAGAGTGTCAGTGAGAGTGTGAGTGACTGTCAGTGAGAGTGTCAGTGAGTGTGTCAGAGAGAGTGTCAGTGAGAGTGTCAGTGTCAGTGAGAGTGTCAGTGTCAGTGAGAGTGTCAGTGAGTGTGTCAGTGAGAGCGTCAGTGTCAGTGAGAGTGTCAGTGTCAGTGAGAGTGTCAGTGAGAGTGCCAGTGAGTGTGTCAGTGAGTGTCAGTGATAGTGTCAGTGAGAGTGTCAGTGTCAGTGAGACTGTCAGTGAGAGTGTCAGTGGAAGTGTCAGTGGAAGTGTCAGTGAGAGTGTCAGTGAGAGTGTCAGTGAGAATGCCAGTGTCAGACTTTCAGTGAGAGTGTCAGTGAGAGTGTCAGTTTCAGTGAGAGTGTCAGTGAGAGTGTCAGTGAGTGTGTCAGTGAGAGTGTCAGTGAGAGTGTCAGTGAGTGTGTCAGTGAGAGTGTCAGTGAGTGTGTCAGATAAAGTGTCAGTGAGAGTGTGAGTGTCAGTGAGAGTGTCAGTGAGTGTGTCAGTGAGAGCGTCAGTGTCAGTGAGAGTGTCAGTGTCAGTGAGAGTGCCAGTGAGTGTGTCAGTGAGTGTCAGTGATAGTGTCAGTGAGAGTGTCAGTGTCAGTGAGACTGTCGGTGAGAGTGTCAGTGGAAGTGTCAGTGGAAGTGTCAGTGAGAGTGTCAGTGAGAGTGTCAGTGAGAATGCCAGTGTCAGTGAGAGTGTCAGTGTCAGTGAGAGTGTCAGTGAGAGTGTCGATGAGATTGTTAGTGAGAGTGTCAGTGTCAGTGAGAGTGTCAGTGTAATTGAGAGTGTCAGTGAGAGTGTCAGTGAGAGTGTCAGTGTCAGTGAAAGTGTCAGTGAGAGTGTCAGTGTCAGTGAGAGTGTCAGTTTCACTGTGAGTGTCAGTGAGAGTGTCAGTGAGAGTGTCAGTGAGAGTGTCAGTGTCAGTGAGAGTGTCAGTGAGTGTGAGTGAGAGTGTCAGAGTCAGTGTCAGTGAGAGTGTCAGTGAGTGTGTCAGTGAGTGTGTCAGTGAGTGTCAGTGAGAGTGTCAGTGTCAGTGAGATTGTCAGTGAGGGTGTCAGTAAGTGAGTCAGTGAGTGTGTCAGTGAGAGTGTCAGTGAGAGTGTCAGTGACTGTCAGTGAGAGTGTCAGTGAGTGTGTCAGAGAGAGTGTCAGTGAGAGTGTCAGTGTCAGTGAGAGTGTCAGCATCAGTGAGAGTGTCAGTGAGGGTGTCAGTGTGAGTGTCAGTGAAAGTGTCAGTTTCACTGTGAGTGTCAGTGAGAGTGAGTTTCAGTTTCAGTGTCAGTGAGAGTGTGAGTTTCAGTGTCAGTAAGAGTGTCAGTGAGAGTGTCAGTGTGTGTCAGTGAGAGTGTCAGTGAGAGTGTCAGTGAGAGTGTCAGTGTCAGTGAGAGTGTCCGTGAGTGTGAGTGAGAGTAGCAGTGTCCGTGAGAGTGTCAGTGAGAGTGTCAGAGAGGGTGTCAGTAGGTGTGTCAGTGAGTGTGTCAGTGAGTGTGTCAGTGAGTGTGTCAGTGAGAGTGTCAGTGAAAGTGTCAGTGAAAGTGTCGATGAGAGTGTCAGTGAGTGTCAGTGAGTGTCAGTGAGAGTGTCAGTGAGTGTCAGTGAGTATCAGTGAGAGTGTCAGTGAGAGTGTCAGTGAGAGAGTCAGTGAGTGTCAGTGAGAGTGTCAGTGTCAGTGAGTGTCAGTGTGTCAGTGAAAGTGTCAGTGAGAGTGTCAGTGAGTGTCAGTGAGTGTCAGTGAGAGTGTCAGTGAGAGTGTCAGTGAATATCAGTGAGTATCAGTGAGAGTGTCAGTGAGTGTGTCAGTGAGTGTTTCAGTGAGTGTCATTGAGAGTGTCAGTGTCAGTGAGAGTGTCAGTCAGTGTGTCAGTGAAAGTGTCAGTGACAGTGTCAGTGAGTGTCAGTGAGAGTGTCAGTGAGAGTGTCAGTGGGAGTGTCAGTGAGAGTGTTAGTGGGAGTGTCAGTGAGAGTGTGAGTGTCAGTGAGAGTGTCAGTGAGTGTGTCAGTGAGAGTGTCAGTGTCAGTGAGTGTGTCAGTGAGAGTGGGAGTGTCAGTGAGAGTGTCAGTGAGTGTGTCAGTGAGAGTGTCAGTGTCAGTGAGAGTGTCAGTGTCAGTGAGAGTGTCAGTGAGAGTGTCGATGAGATTGTTAGTGAGAGTGTCAGTGTCAGTGAGAGTGTCAGTGTAATTGAGAGTGTCAGTGAGAGTGTCAGTGAGAGTGTCAGTGTCAGTGAGAGTGTCAGTTTCACTGTGAGTGTCAGTGAGAGTGTCAGTGAGAGTGTCAGTGTCAGTGAGAGTGTCAGTGAGTGTGAGTGAGAGTGTCAGAGTCAGTGTCAGTGAGAGTGTCAGTGAGTGTGTTAGTGAGTGTGTCAGTGAGTGTCAGTGAGAGTGTCAGTGAGAGTGTCAGTGTCAGTGAGATTGTCAGTGAGGGTGTCAGTAGGTGAGTCAGTGAGTGTGTCAGTGAGAGTGTCAGTGACTGTCAGTGAGAGTGTCAGTGAGTGTGTCAGAGAGAGTGTCAGTGAGAGTGTCAATGTCAGTGAGGGTGTCAGCATCAGTGAGAGTGTCAGTGAGGGTGTCAGTGTGAGTGTCAGTTAAAGTGTCAGTTTCACTGTGAGTGTCAGTGAGAGTGAGTTTCAGTTTCAGTGTCAGTGAGAGTGTGAGTTTCAGTGTCAGTAAGAGTGTCAGTGAGAGTGTCAGTGTGTGTCAGTGAGAGTGTCAGTGAGAGTGTCAGTGAGAGTGTCAGTGTCAGTGAGAGTGTCCGTGAGTGTGAGTGAGAGTAGCAGTGTCAGTGAGAGTGTCAGTGAGGGTGTCAGTAGGTGTGTCAGTGAGTGTGTCAGTGAGTGTGTCAGTGAGTGTGTCAGTGAGTGTGTCAGTGAGTGTGTCAGTGAGTGTGTCAGTGAGAGTGTCAGTGAAAGTGTCAGTGAAAGTGTCAGTGAGAGTGTCAGTGAGTGTCAGTGAGAGTGTCAGTGAGTGTCAGTGAGTATCAGTGAGAGTGTCAGTGAGAGTGTCAGTGAGAGAGTCAGTGAGTGTCAGTGAGAGTGTCAGTGTCAGTGAGTGTCAGTGTGTCGTGAAAGTGTCAGTGAAAGTGTCAGTGAGTGTCAGTGAGAGTGTCAGTGAGAGTGTCAGTGAGAGTGTCAGTGAATATCAGTGAGTATCAGTGAGAGTGTCAGTGAGTGTGTCAGTGAGTGTTTCAGTGAGTGTCATTGAGAGTGTCAGTGTCAGTGAGAGTGTCAGTCAGTGTGTCAGTGAAAGTGTCAGTGACAGTGTCAGTGAGAGTGTCAGTGAGAGTGTCAGTGGGAGTGTCAGTGAGAGTGTTAGTGGGAGTGTCAGTGAGAGTGTCAGTGAGTGTGAGTGCGAGTATCAGTGTCAGTGAGAGTGTCAGTTAGAGTGTCCGTGAGAGTGTCCGTGAGAGTGTCAGTGTCAGTGAGAGTATCAGTGAGAGTGTCAGTGAGTGTGTCAGTGAGTGTCAGTGAGAGTGTCGGTGTCAGTGAGAGTGTCAGTGAGTGTGTCAGTGAGAGTGTCAGTGAGTGTGTCAGATAAAGTGTCAGTGAGAGTGTGAGTGTCAGTGAGAGTGTCAGTGAGTGTGTCAGTGAGAGTGTCAGTGTCAGTGAGAGTGTCAGTGTCAGTGAGAGTGTCAGTGAGAGTCTCGATGAGATTGTTAGTGAGAGTGTCAGTGTCAGTGAGAGTGTCAGTGTAATTGAGAGTGTCAGTGAGAGTGTCAGTGAGAGTGTCAGTGTCAGTGAAAGTGTCAGTGAGAGTGTTAGTGTCAGTGACAGTGTCAGTTTCACTGTGAGTGTCAGTGAGAGTGTCAGTGAGAGTGTCAGTAAGAGTGTCAGTGTCAGTGAGAGTGTCAGTGAGTGTGAGTGAGAGTGTCAGAGTCAGTGTCAGTGAGAGTGTCAGTGAGTGTGTCAGTGAGTGTCAGTGAGAGTGTCAGTGAGAGTGTCAGTGTCAGTGAGAGTGTCAGTGAGAGTGTCAGTGGAAGTGTCAGTGGAAGTGTCAGTGGAAGTGTCAGTGAGAGTGTCAGTGAGAGTGTCAGTGAGAGTGTCAGTGTCAGAGTTTCAGTGAGAGTGTCAGTTTCAGTGAGAGTGTCAGGGAGAGTGTCCGTGAGTGTGTCAGTGAGAGTGTCAGTGTCAGTGAGAGTGTCAGTGAAAGTGTCAGTGAGAGTGTCAGAGAGTGTCAGTGAGAGTGTCAGTGAGAGTGTCAGTGTCAGTGAGTGTGAGTGAGAGTATCAGTGTCAGTGAGAGTGTCAGTGAGAGTGTCAGTGAGTGTGTCAGTGAGTGTGTCAGTGAGAGTGTAGTGTCAGTGAGAGTGTCAGTGAGAGTGTCAGTGACTGTCAGTGAGAGTGTCAGTGAGTGTGTCAGAGAGAGTGTCAGTGAGAGTGTCAGTGAGAGTGTCAGCATCAGTGAGAATGTCAGTGAGGGTGTCAGTGATAGTGTCAGTGTGAGTGTCAGTGAGAGTGTCAGTTTCACTGTAAATGTCAGTGAGAGTGAGTTTCAGTTTCAGTGTCAGTGAGAGTGTGAGTTTCAGTGTCAGTAAGAGTGTCAGTAAGAGTGTCAGTGAGAGTGTCAGTGTGTGTCAGTGAGAGTGTCAGTGAGAGTGTCAGTGTCAGTGAGAGTGTCAGTGAGTGTCAGTGAGAGTGTCAGTGAGAGTGTCAGAGAGGGTGTCAGTAGGTGTGTCAGTGAGTGTGTCAGTGAGTGTGTCAGTGAGTGTGTCAGTGAGTGTGTCAGTGAGAGTGTCAGTGAAAGTGTCAGTGAAAGTGTCGATGAGAGTGTCAGTGAGTGTCAGTGAGTGTCAGTGAGAGTGTCAGTGAGTGTCAGTGAGTATCAGTGAGAGTGTCAGTGAAAGTGTCAGTGAGAGTCAGTGAGTGTCAGTGAGAGTGTCAGTGTCAGTGAGTGTCAGTGTGTCAGTGAAAGTGTCAGTGAGAGTGTCAGTGAGTGTCAGTGAGTGTCAGTGAGTGTGTCAGTGAGAGTGTTAGTGAGTATCAGTGAGTATCAGTGAGAGTGTCAGTGAGTGTGTCAGTGAGTGTTTCAGTGAGTGTCATTGAGAGTGTCAGTGTCAGTGAGAGTGTCAGTCAGTGTGTCAGTGAAAGTGTCAGTGACAGTGTCAGTGAGTGTCAGTGAGAGTGTCAGTGAGAGTGTCAGTGGGAGTGTCAGTGAGAGTGTTAGTGGGAGTGTCAGTGAGAGTGTCAGTGAGTGTGAGTGAGAGTATCAGTGTCAGTGAGAGTGTCAGTTAGAGTGTCCGTGAGAGTGTCAGTGTCAGTGAGAGTATCAGTGAGAGTGTCAGTGAGAGTGTCAGTGAGTGTGTCAGTGAGAGTGTCAGTGAGTGTGTCAGAGAAAGTGTCAGTGAGAGTGTCAGTGTCAGTGAGTTTCAGTGAGTGTGTCAGTGAGTGTGTCAGTGAGTGTCAGTGAGAGTGTCAGTGAGAGTGTCAGTGCCAGTGAGAGTTACAGTGTCAGTGAGAGTGTCAGTGTCAGTGAGGGTGTCAGTGATAGTGTCAGTGTGAGTGTCAGTGAGAGTGTCAGTTTCACTGTGAGTGTCAGTGAGAGTGTGAGTTTCAGTGTCAGTAAGAGTGTCAGTGAGAGTGTCAGTGTGTGTCAGTGAGAGTGTCAGTGAGAGTGCCAGTGAGAGTGTCAGTGAGAGTGTCAGTGTCAGTGAGAGTGTCAGTGAGTGTGAGTGAGAGTAGCAGTGTCAGTGAGAGTGTCAGTGAGAGTGTCAGAGAGGGTGTCAGTGAGAGTGTCAGTGAGTATCAGTGAGTATCAGTGAGAGTGTCAGTGAGTGTGTCAGTGAGTGTTTCAGTGAGTGTCATTGAGAGTGTCAGTGTCAGTGAGAGTGTCAGTCAGTTTGTCAGTGAAAGTGTCAGTGACAGTGTCAGTGAGTGTCAGTGAGAGTGTCAGTGAGAGTGTCAGTGGGAGTGTCAGTGAGAGTGTTAGTGGGAGTGTCAGTGAGAGTGCCAGTGAGTGTGAGTGAGAGTATCAGTGTCAGTGAGAGTGTCAGTTAGAGTGTCCGTGAGAGTGTCAGTGTCAGTGAGAGTATCAGTGAGAGTGTCAGTGAGTGTGTCAGTGAGTGTCAGTGAGAGTGTCAGTGTCAGTGAGAGTGTCAGTGAGTGTCAGTGAGTATCAGTGAGAGTGTCAGTGAGAGTTTCAGTTTCAGTGTCAGTGAGAGTGTCAGGTTCAGTGTCAGTGAGAGTGTCAGCGAGAGTGTCAGTGTGTGTCAGTGAGAGTGTCAGTGAGATTTTCAGTGAGAGTGTCAGTGTCAGTGAGTGTGTCAGTGAGAGTGTGAGTGTCAGTGAGAGTGTCAGTGAGTGTGTCAGTGAGAGTGTCAGTGTCAGTGAGAGTGTCAGTGTCAGTGAGAGTGTCAGTGAGAGTGTCGATGAGATTGTTAGTGAGAGTGTCAGTGTCAGTGAGAGTGTCAGTGTAATTGAGAGTGCCAGTGAGAGTGTCAGTGAGAGTGTCAGTGAGTGTGTCAGATAAAGTGTCAGTGAGAGTGTGAGTGTCAGTGAGTGTGTCAGTGAGAGTGTCAGTGTCAGTGAGAGTGTCAGTTTCACTGTGAGTGTCAGTGAGAGTGTCAGTAAGAGTGTCAGTAAGAGTGTCAGTAAGAGTGTCAGTGTCAGTGAGAGTGTCAGTGAGTGAGAGTGTCAGAGTCAGTGTCAGTGAGAGTGTCAGTGAGTGTGTCAGTGAGTGTGTCAGTGAGTGTCAGTGAGAGTGTCAGTGAGAGTGTCAGTGTCAGTGAGAGTGTCAGTGAGAGTGTCAGTGTCAGTGAGAGTGTCAGTGGAAGTGTCAGTGTCAGTGAGAGTGTCAGTGGAAGTGTCAGTGGAAGTGTCAGTGAGAGTGTCAGTGAGAGTGTCAGTGAGAGTGTCAGTGTCAGAGTTTCAGTGAGAGTGTCAGTTTCAGTGAGAGTGTCAGGGAGAGTGTCCGTGAGTGCGTCAGTGAGAGTGTCAGTGTCAGTGAGAGTGTCAGTGAAAGTGTCAGTGAGAGTGTCAGTGAGAGTGTCAGTGAGAGTGTCAGTGTCAGTGAGAGTGTCAGTGTCAGTGAGTGTGAGTGAGAGTATCAGTGTCAGTGAGAGTGTCAGTGAGAGTGTCAGTGAGGGTGTCAGTAAGTGTGTCAGTGAGTGTGTCAGTGAGAGTGTAGTGTCAGTGAGAGTGTCAGTGAGAGTGTCAGTGACTGTCAGTGAGAGTGTCAGTGAGTGTGTCAGAGAGAGTGTCAGTGAGAGTGTCAGTGAGAGTGTCAGCATCAGTGAGAATGTCAGTGAGGGTGTCAGTGATAGTGTCAGTGTGAGTGTCAGTGAGAGTGTCAGTTTCACTGTGAGTGTCAGTGAGAGTGAGTTTCAGTTTCAGTGTCAGTGAGAGTGTGAGTTTCAGTGTCAGTAAGAGTGTCAGTGAGAGTGTCAGTGTGTGTCAGTGAGAGTGTCAGTGAGAGTGTCAGTGAGAGTGTCAGTGTCAGTGAGAGTGTCAGTGAGTGTGAGTGAGAGTAGCAGTGTCAGTGAGAGTGTCAGTGAGAGTGTCAGTGAAAGTGTCAGTGAAAGTGTCGATGAGAGTGTCAGTGAGTGTCAGTGAGTGTCAGTGAGTGTCAGTGAGTGTCAGTGAGAGTGTCAGTGAGTGTCAGTGAGTATCAGTGAGAGTGTCAGTGAAAGTGTCAGTGAGAGTCAGTGAGTGTCAGTGAGAGTGTCAGTGTCAGTGAGTGTCAGTGTGTCAGTGAAAGTGTCAGTGAGAGTGTCAGTGAGTGTCAGTGAGTGTCAGTGAGAGTGTCAGTGAGTGTGTCAGTGAGAGTGTTAGTGAGTATCAGTGAGTATCAGTGAGAGTGTCAGTGAGTGTGTCAGTGAGTGTTTCAGTGAGTGTCATTGAGAGTGTCAGTGTCAGTGAGAGTGTCAGTCAGTGTGTCAGTGAAAGTGTCAGTGACAGTGTCAGTGAGTGTCAGTGAGAGTGTCAGTGAGAGTGTCAGTGGGATTGTCAGTGAGAGTGTTAGTGGGAGTGTCAGTGAGAGTGTCAGTGAGTGTGAGTGAGAGTATCAGTGTCAGTGAGAGTGTCAGTTAGAGTGTCCGTGAGAGTGTCAGTGTCAGTGAGAGTATCAGTGAGAGTGTCAGTGAGAGTGTCAGTGAGTGTGTCAGTGAGAGTGTCAGTGAGTGTGTCAGAGAAAGTGTCAGTGAGAGTGTCAGTGTCAGTGAGTGTCAGTGAGTGTGTCAGTGAGTGTGTCAGTGAGTGTCAGTGAGAGTGTCAGTGAGAGTGTCAGTGCCAGTGAGAGTTACAGTGTCAGTGAGAGTGTCAGTGTCAGTGAGGGTGTCAGTGATAGTGTCAGTGTGAGTGTCAGTGAGAGTGTCAGTTTCACTGTGAGTGTCAGTGAGAGTGAGTTTCAGTTTCAGTGTCAGTGAGAGTGTGATTTTCAGTGTCAGTAAGAGTGTCAGTGAAAGTGTCAGTGTGTGTCAGTGAGAGTGTCAGTGAGAGTGTCAGTGAGAGTGTCAGTTTCAGTGAGAGTGTCCGTGAGTGTGAGTGAGAGTAGCAGTGTCAGTGAGAGTGTCAGTGAGAGTGTCAGAGAGGGTGTCAGTAGGTGTGTCAGTGAGTGTGTCAGTGAGTGTGTCAGTGAGAGTGTCAGGGAAAGTGTCAGTGAAAGTGTCGATGAGAGTGTCAATGAGTGTCAGTGAGTGTCAGTGAGAGTGTCAGTGAGTGTCAGTGAGTATCAGTGAGAGTGTCAGTGAGAGTGTCAGTGAGAGAGTCAGTGAATGTCAGTGAGAGTGTCAGTGTCAGTGAGTGTCAGTGTGTCAGTGAAAGTGTCAGTGAGAGTGTCAGTGAGTGTCAGTGAGTGTCAGTGAGAGTGTCAGTGAGAGTGTCAGTGGGAGTGTCAGTGAGAGTGTCAGTGAGAGTGTTAGTGGGAGTGTCAGTGAGAGTGTCAGTGAGTGTGAGTGCGAGTATCAGTGTCAGTGAGAGTGTCAGTTAGAGTGTCTGTGAGAGTGTCCGTGAGAGTGTCAGTGTCAGTGAGAGTATCAGTGAGAGTGTCAGTGAGTGAGTCAGTGAGTGTCAGTGAGAGTGTCGGTGTCAGTGAGAGTGTCAGTGAGTGTGTCAGAGAGAGTGTCAGTGAGAGTGTCAGTGTCAGTGAGAGTGTCAGCATCAGTGAGAGTGTCAGTGAGGGTGTCAGTGATAGTGTCAGTGTGAGTGTCAGTGAGAGTGTCAGTTTCACTGTGAGTGTCAGTGAGAGTGAGTTTCAGTTTCAGTGTCAGTGAGAGTGTGATTTTCAGTGTCAGTAAGAGTGTCAGTGAGAGTGTCAGTGTGTGTCAGTGAGAGTGTCAGTGAGAGTGTCAGTGAGAGTGTCAGTTTCAGTGAGAGTGTCCGTGAGTGTGAGTGAGAGTAGCAGTGTCAGTGAGAGTGTCAGTGAGAGTGTCAGAGAGGGTGTCAGTAGGTGTGTCAGTGAGTGTGTCAGTGAGTGTGTCAGTGAGTGTGTCAGTGAGAGTGTCAGGGAAAGTGTCAGTGAAAGTGTCGATGAGAGTGTCAATGAGTGTCAGTGAGTGTCAGTGAGAGAGTCAGTGAGTGTCAGTGAGTATCAGTGAGAGTGTCAGTGAGAGTGTCAGTGAGAGTGTCAGTGTCAGTGAGAGTGTCCGTGAGTGTGAGTGAGAGTAGCAGTGTCCGTGAGAGTGTCAGTGAGAGTGTCAGAGAGGGTGTCAGTAGGTGTGTCAGTGAGTGTGTCAGTGAGAGTGTCAGTGAGTGTGTCAGTGAGAGTGTCAGTGAAAGTGTCAGTGAAAGTGTCGATGAGAGTGTCAGTGAGTGTCAGTGAGTGTCAGTGAGAGTGTCATTGAGTGTCAGTGAGTATCAGTGAGATTGTCAGTGAGAGAGTCAGTGAGTGTCAGTGGGAGTGTCAGTGTCAGTGAGTGTCAGTGTGTCAGTGAAAGTGTCAGTGAGAGTGTCAGTGAGTGTCAGTGAGTGTCAGTGAGAGTATCAGTGAGAGTCTCAGTGAATATCAGTGAGTATCAGTGTCAGTGTCAGTGAGAGTGTCAGTCAGTGTGTCAGTGAAAGTGTCAGTGAGTGTCAGTGAGAGTGTCAGTGAGAGTGTCAGTGGGAGTGTCAGTGAGAGTGTTAGTGGGAGTGTCAGTGAGAGTGTCAGTTTCAGTGAGAGTGTCAGTGAGAGTGTCAGTGAGTGTGTCAGTGAGAGTGTCAGTGAGAGTGTCAGTGTCAGTGAGAGTGTCAGTGAGAGTGTCAGTGAGTGTGCCAGTGAGGGTGTCAGTGAGTGTGTCAGTGAGAGTGTCAGTGTCAGTGAGTGTGTCAGTGAGAGTGGGAGTGTCAGTGAGAGTGTCAGTGAGTGTGTCAGTGAGAGTGTCAGTGAGAGTGTCAGTGTCAGTGAGAGTGTCAGTGAGAGTGTCGATGAGATTGTTAGTGAGAGTGTCAGTGTCAGTGAGAGTGTCAGTGTAATTGAGAGTGTCAGTGAGAGTGTCAGTGAGAGTGTCAGTGAGAGTGTCAGTGAAAGTGTCAGTGAGAGTGTCAGTGAGTGTGAGTGAGAGTGTCAGAGTCAGTGTCAGTGAGAGTGTCAGTGAGTGTGTCAGTGAGTGTGTCAGTGAGTGTCAGTGAGAGTGTCAGTGAGAGTGTCAGTAAGTGAGTCAGTGAGTGTGTCAGTGAGAGTGTCAGTGAGAGTGTCAGTGACTGTCAGTGAGAGTGTCAGTGAGTGTGTCAGAGAGAGTGTCAGTGAGAGTGTCAGTGTCAGTGAGAGTGTCAGTGTCAGTGAGAGTGTCAGTGAGTGTGTCAGTGAGAGCGTCAGTGTCAGTGAGAGTGTCAGTGTCAGTGAGAGTGTCAGTGAGAGTGCCAGTGAGTGTGTCAGTGAGTGTCAGTGATAGTGTCAGTGAGAGTGTCAGTGTCAGTGAGACTGTCAGTGAGAGTGTCAGTGGAAGTGTCAGTGGAAGTGTCAGTGGAAGTGTCAGTGAGAGTGTCAGTGAGAGTGTCAGTGAGAATGCCAGTGTCAGACTTTCAGTGAGAGTGTCAGTGAGAGTGTCAGTTTCAGTGAGAGTGTCAGTGAGAGTGTCAGTGAGTGTGTCAGTGAGAGTGTCAGTGAGAGTGTCAGTGTCAGTGAGAGTGTCAGTGAGAGTGTCAGTGAGTGTGCCAGTGAGGGTGTCAGTGAGTGTGTCAGTGTCAGTGAGTGTGTCAGTGAGAGTGGGAGGGTCAGTGAGAGTGTCAGTGAGTGTGTCAGTGAGAGTGTCAGTGTCAGTGAGAGTGTCAGTGAGAGTGTCAGTGAGAGTGTCGATGAGATTGTTAGTGAGAGTGTCAGTGTCAGTGAGAGTGTCAGTGTAATTGAGAGTGTCAGTGAGAGTGTCAGTGAGAGTGTCAGTGTCAGTGAAAGTGTCAGTGAGAGTGTCAGTGTCAGTGAGAGTGTCAGTTTCACTGTGAGTGTCAGTGAGAGTGTCAGTGAGAGTGTCAGTGAGAGTGTCAGTGTCAGTGAGAGTGTCAGTGAGAGTGCCAGTGAGTGTGTCAGTGAGTGTCAGTGATAGTGTCAGTGAGAGTGTCAGTGTCAGTGAGACTGTCAGTGAGAGTGTCAGTGGAAGTGTCAGTGGAAGTGTCAGTGGAAGTGTCAGTGAGAGTGTCAGTGAGAGTGTCAGTGAGAGTGTCAGTGAGAATGCCAGTGTCAGACTTTCAGTGAGAGTGTCAGTGAGAGTGTCAGTTTCAGTGAGAGTGTCAGTGAGAGTGTCAGTGAGTGTGTCAGTGAGAGTGTCAGTGAGAGTGTCAGTGTCAGTGAGAGTGTCAGTGAGAGTGTCAGTGAGTGTGCCAGTGAGGGTGTCAGTGAGTGTGTCAGTGTCAGTGAGTGTGTCAGTGAGAGTGGGAGGGTCAGTGAGAGTGTCAGTGAGAGTGTCAGTGAGTGTGTCAGTGAGAGTGTCAGTGTCAGAGTCAGTGTCAGTGAGAGTGTCAGTGAGTGTGTCAGTGAGTGTGTCAGTGAGTGTCAGTGAGAGTGTCAGTGTCAGTGAGATTGTCAGTGAGGGTGTCAGTAAGTGAGTCAGTGAGTGTGTCAGTGAGAGTGTCAGTGAGAGTGTCAGTGACTGTCAGTGAGAGTGTCAGTGAGTGTGTCAGAGAGAGTGTCAGTGAGAGTGTCAGTGTCAGTGAGAGTGTCAGCATCAGTGAGAGTGTCAGTGAGGGTGTCAGTGTGAGTGTCAGTGAAAGTGTCAGTTTCACTGTGAGTGTCAGTGAGAGTGAGTTTCAGTTTCAGTGTCAGTGAGAGTGTGAGTTTCAGTGTCAGTAAGAGTGTCAGTGAGAGTGTCAGTGTGTGTCAGTGAGAGTGTCAGTGAGAGTGTCAGTGAGAGTGTCAGTGTCAGTGAGAGTGTCCGTGAGTGTGAGTGAGAGTAGCAGTGTCCGTGAGAGTGTCAGTGAGAGTGTCAGAGAGGGTGTCAGTAGGTGTGTCAGTGAGTGTGTCAGTGAGTGTGTCAGTGAGTGTGTCAGTGAGAGTGTCAGTGAAAGTGTCAGTGAAAGTGTCGATGAGAGTGTCAGTGAGTGTCAGTGAGTGTCAGTGAGAGTGTCAGTGAGTGTCAGTGAGTATCAGTGAGAGTGTCAGTGAGAGTGTCAGTGAGAGTGTCAGTGAGAGAGTCAGTGAGTGTCAGTGAGAGTGTCAGTGTCAGTGCGTGTCAGTGTGTCAGTGAAAGTGTCAGTGAGAGTGTCAGTGAGTGTCAGTGAGTGTCAGTGAGAGTGTCAGTGAGAGTGTCAGTGACTGTCAGTGAGAGTGTCAGTGAGTGTGTCAGAGAGAGTGCCAGTGAGAGTGTCAGTGTCAGTGAGAGTGTCAGCATCAGTGAGAGTGTCAGTGAGGGTGTCAGTGTGAGTGTCAGTGAAAGTGTCAGTTTCACTGTGAGTGTCAGTGAGAGTGAGTTTCAGTTTCAGTGTCAGTGAGAGTGTGAGTTTCAGTGTCAGTAAGAGTGTCAGTGAGAGTGTCAGTGTGTGTCAGTGAGAGTGTCAGTGAGAGTGTCAGTGAGAGTGTCAGGGTCAGTGAGAGTGTCCGTGAGTGTGAGTGAGAGTAGCAGTGTCCGTGAGAGTGTCAGTGAGAGTGTCACAGAGGGTGTCAGTAGGTGTGTCAGTGAGTGTGTCAGTGAGTGTGTCAGTGAGTGTGTCAGTGAGAGTGTCAGTGAAAGTGTCAGTGAAAGTGTCGATGAGAGTGTCAGTGAGTGTCAGTGAGTGTCAGTGAGAGTGTCAGTGAGTGTCAGTGAGTATCAGTGAGAGTGTCAGTGAGAGTGTCAGTGAGAGAGTCAGTGAGTGTCAGTGAGAGTGTCAGTGAGAGTGTCAGTGTTAGTGAGAGTGTCAGTGAGAGTGTCAGTGTCAGTGAGAGTGTCAGCGTCAGTGAGAGTGTCAGTGAAAGTGTCAGTGTGAGTGTCAGTGAGAGTGTCAGTGAGAGTGTCAGTTTCAGTGTGTCAGTGAGAGTGTCAGTGAGAGTGTCAGGGAGAGTGTCAGGGAGAGTGTCAGCATCAGTAGAGTGTCAGTGAAATTGTCAGTTTGAGTGTGAGTGAGAGTGTCAGTTTCAGTGTGTCAGTGAGAGTGTCAGTGTCAGTGAGAGTGTCAGCATCAGTAGAGTGTCAGTGAAATTGTCAGTTTGAGTGTCAGTGAGAGTGTCAGTTTCAGTGTGTCAGTGAGAGTGTCAGTGAGAGTGTCAGTGTCAGTGAGAGTGTCAGTGAGAGTGTCAGTGAGAGTGTGTCAGTGAGAGTGTCAGTGAGAGTGTCAGTGAGAGTGTCAGTGTCAGTGAGTGTGTCAGTGTCAGTGTCAGTGAAAGTGTCAGTGAGTGTGTCAATGAGTGTGTCAGTGAGAGTGTCAATGTCAATGAGAGTGTCAGTGAGTGTCAGTGTCAGTGAGAGTGTCAGTGAGAGTATCAGTGAGTGTCGGTGAGAGTGTCAGTGTCAGTGAGAGTGTCATTGAGAGTGTCGATGAGATTGTCAGTGAGAGTGTCAGTGTCAGTGAGAGTGTCAGTTAGAGTGTCAGTGAGAGTGTTAGTGAGAGTGTCAGTGAGAGTGTCAGTGAGAGTGTCAGTGTCCTCATCAGTGAGAGTGTCAGTGAGAGTGTCAGTGTCAGTGAGAGTGTCAGTGTGTCAGTGAGAGTGTCAGTGAGAGTGTCAGTGTCAGTGAGAGTGTCAGTGAGTGTGAGTGAGAGTGTGAGTGAGAGTGTCAGTGTCAGTGAGAGTGTCAGTGTGTGTGAGTGAGAGTGTCAGTGTCAGTGGCAGTGAGTGTCAGTGAGTGTGTCATTGAGAGTGTCAATGTCAGTGAGAGTGTCAGTGAGAGTGTCAGTGAGAGTGTCAGTGTCAGTGAGAGTGTCAGTGAGAGTGTCAATGAGTGTCGGTGAGAGTGTCAGTGTCAGTGAGAGTGTCATTGAGAGTGTCGATGAGATTAATAGTGAGAGTGTCAGTGTCAGTGACAGTGTCAGTGAGAGTGTCAGTGTAATTGAGAGTGTCAGTGAGAGTGTCAGTGAGAGTGTAAGGGTCAGTGAGACTGTCAGTGAGAGTGTCAGTGGAAGTGTCAGTGAGAGTGTCAGTGAGAGTGTCAGTGAGAATGCCAGGGTCAGACTTTCAGTGAGAGTGCCAGTGAGAGTGTCAGTTTCAGTGAGAGTGTCAGTGAGAGTGTCAGTGAGTTTGTCAGTGAGAGTGTCAGTGAGAGTGTCAGTGTCAGTGAGAGTGTCAGTGAGAGTGTCAGTGAGTGTGCCAGTGAGGGTGTCAGTGAGTGTGTCAGTGAGAGTGTCAGTGTCAGTGAGTGTGTCAGTGAGAGTGTGAGTGTCAGTGAGAGTGTCAGTGAGTGTGTCAGTGAGAGTGTCAGTGTCAGTGAGAGTGTCAGTGTCAGTGAGAGTGTCAGTGAGAGTGTCGATGAGATTGTTAGTGAGAGTGTCAGTGTCAGTGAGAGTGTCAGTGTAATTGAGAGTGTCAGTGAGAGTGTCAGTGAGAGTGTCAGTGAGAGTGTAAGTGTCAGTGAGAGTGTCAGTGAGAGTGTCAGTGTCAGTGAGAGTGTCAGCATCAGTGAGAGTGTCAGTGAGTGTGTCAGTTTCACTGTGAGTGTCAGTGAGAGTGTCAGTGAAAGTGTGAGTGTGTGTGAGTGAGAGTGTCAGAGTCAGTGTCAGTGAGAGTGTCAGTGAGTGTGTCAGTGAGTGGGTCAGTGAGTGTCAGTGAGAGTGTCAGTGAGAGTGAGTGTCAGTGTCAGTGAGAGTGTCAGTGAGAGTGTCAGTGGAAGTGTCAGTGGAAGTGTCAGTGAGAGCGTCAGTGAGAGTGTCAGTGAGAGTGTCAGTGAGAGTGTCAGTGTCAGAGTTTCAGTGAGAGTGTCAGTGAGAGTGTCAGTTTCAGTGAGAGTGTCAGTGAGTATGTCAGTGAGAGTGTCAGTGAGAGTGTCAGTGAGAGTGTCAGTGAGAGTGTCAGTGAGAGTGTCAGTGAGAGTGTCAGTGTCAGTGAGAGTGTCCGTGAGTGTGAGTGAGAGTATCAGTGTCAGTGAGAGTGTCAGTGAGAGTGTCAGTGAGGGTGTCAATAAGTGTGTCAGTGAGTGTGTCAGTGAGAGTGTCAGTGTCAGTGAGAATGTCAGTGAGTGTGAGTGAGAGTGTCAGTGAGATTTTCAGTGAGAGTGTCAGTGTCAGTGAGTGTGTCAGTGAGAGTGTCAGTGTCAGTGAGAGTGTCAGTGAGTGTGTCAGTGAGAGTGTCAGTGAGAGTGTCAGTGTCAGTGAGAGTGGCAGTGTCAGTGAGAGTGTCAGTGAGAGTGTCAGTGAGTGTGTCAGTGAGTGTCAGTGATAGTGTCAGTGAGAGTGTCAGTGTCAGTGAGACTGTCAGTGAGAGTGTCAGTGGAAGTGTCAGTGGAAGTGTCAGTGGAAGTGTCAGTGAGAGTGTCAGTGAGAGTGTCAGTGAGAATGCCAGTGTCAGACTTTCAGTGAGAGTGTCAGTGAGAGTGTCAGTTTCAGTGAGAGTGTCAGTGAGAGTGTCAGTGAGTGTGTCAGTGAGAGTGTCAGTGAGAGTGTCAGTGTCAGTGAGAGTGTCAGTGAGAGTGTCAGTGAGTGTGCCAGTGAGGGTGTCAGTGAGTGTGCCAGTGAGAGTGTCAGTGTCAGTGAGAGTGTCAGTGTCAGTGAGAGTGTCAGTGAGAGTGTCGATGAGATTGTTAGTGAGAGTGTCAGTGTCAGTGAGAGTGTCAGTGTAATTGAGAGTGTCAGTGAGAGTGTCAGTGTCAGTGAAAGTGTCAGTGAGAGTGTCAGTGTCAGTGAGAGTGTCAGTTTCACTGTGAGTGTCAGTGAGAGTGTCAGTGAGAGTGTCAGTGAGAGTGTCAGTGAGAGTGTCAGTGTCAGTGAGAGTGTCAGTGAGTGTGAGTGAGAGTGTCAGAGTCAGTGTCAGTGAGAGTGTCAGTGAGTGTGTCAGTGAGTGTGTCAGTGAGTGTCAGTGAGAGTGTCAGTGAGAGTGTCAGTGTCAGTGAGATTGTCAGTGAGGGTGTCAGTAAGTGAGTCAGTGAGTGTGTCAGTGAGAGTGTCAGTGACTGTCAGTGAGAGTGTCAGTGAGTGTGTCAGTGAGTGTGTCAGAGAGAGTGTCAGTGAGAGTGTCAGTGTCAGTGAGTGTCAGCATCAGTGAGAGTGTCAGTGAGGGTGTCAGTGTGAGTGTCAGTGAAAGTGTCAGTTTCACTGTGAGTGTCAGTGAGAGTGAGTTTCAGTTTCAGTGTCAGTGAGAGTGTGAGTTTCAGTGTCAGTAAGAGTGTCAGTGAGAGTGTCAGTGTGTGTCAGTGAGAGTGTCAGTGAGAGTGTCAGTGAGAGTGTCAGTGTCAGTGAGAGTGTCCGTGAGTGTGAGTGAGAGTAGCAGTGTCCGTGAGAGTGTCAGTGAGAGTGTCAGAGAGGGTGTCAGTAGGTGTGTCAGTGAGTGTGTCAGTGAGTGTGTCAGTGAGAGTGTCAGTGAAAGTGTCAGTGAAAGTGTCAGTGAAAGTGTCGATGAGAGTGTCAGTGAGTGTCAGTGAGAGTGTCAGTGAGTGTCAGTGAGTATCAGTGAGATTGTCAGTGAGAGAGTCAGTGAGTGTCAGTGAGAGTGTCAGTGTCAGTGAGTGTCAGTGTGTCAGTGAAAGTGTCAGTGAGAGTGTCAGTGAGTGTCAGTGAGAGTGTCAGTGAGAGTCTCAGTGAATATCAGTGAGTATCAGTGAGAGTGTCAGTGAGTGTGTCAGTGAGTGTTTCAGTGAGTGTCATTGAGAGTGTCAGTGTCAGTGAGAGTGTCAGTCAGTGTGTCAGTGAGAGTGTCAGTGAGTGTGTCAGTGAGAGTGTCAGTGAGAGTGTCAGTGTCAGTGAGAGTGTCAGTGAGAGTGTCAGTGAGTGTGCCAGTGAGGGTGTCAGTGAGTGTGTCAGTGAGAGTGTCAGTGTCAGTGAGTGTGTCAGTGAGAGTGGGAGTGTCAGTGAGAGTGTCAGTGAGTGTGTCAGTGAGAGTGTCAGTGTCAGTGAGAGTGTCAGTGTCAGTGAGAGTGTCAGTGAGAGTGTCGATGAGATTGTTAGTGAGAGTGTCAGTGTCAGTGAGAGTGTCAGTGTAATTGAGAGTGTCAGTGAGAGTGTCAGTGAGAGTGTCAGTGTCAGTGAAAGTGTCAGTGAGAGTGTCAGTGTCAGTGAGAGTGTCAGTTTCACTGTGAGTGTCAGTGAGAGTGTCAGTGAGAGTGTCAGTGAGAGTGTCAGTGTCAGTGAGAGTGTCAGTGAGTGTGAGTGAGAGTGTCAGAGTCAGTGTCAGTGAGAGTGTCAGTGAGTGTGTCAGTGAGTGTGTCAGTGAGTGTCAGTGAGAGTGTCAGTGAGAGTGTCAGTGTCAGTGAGATTGTCAGTGAGGGTGTCAGTAAGTGAGTCAGTGAGTGTGTCAGTGAGAGTGTCAGTGAGAGTGTGAGTGACTGTCAGTGAGAGTGTCAGTGAGTGTGTCAGAGAGAGTGTCAGTGAGAGTGTCAGTGTCAGTGAGAGTGTCAGTGTCAGTGAGAGTGTCAGTGAGTGTGTCAGTGAGAGCGTCAGTGTCAGTGAGAGTGTCAGTGTCAGTGAGAGTGTCAGTGAGAGTGCCAGTGAGTGTGTCAGTGAGTGTCAGTGATAGTGTCAGTGAGAGTGTCAGTGTCAGTGAGACTGTCAGTGAGAGTGTCAGTGGAAGTGTCAGTGGAAGTGTCAGTGAGAGTGTCAGTGAGAGTGTCAGTGAGAATGCCAGTGTCAGACTTTCAGTGAGAGTGTCAGTGAGAGTGTCAGTTTCAGTGAGAGTGTCAGTGAGAGTGTCAGTGAGTGTGTCAGTGAGAGTGTCAGTGAGAGTGTCAGTGAGTGTGTCAGTGAGAGTGTCAGTGAGTGTGTCAGATAAAGTGTCAGTGAGAGTGTGAGTGTCAGTGAGAGTGTCAGTGAGTGTGTCAGTGAGAGCGTCAGTGTCAGTGAGAGTGTCAGTGTCAGTGAGAGTGTCAGTGAGAGTGCCAGTGAGTGTGTCAGTGAGTGTCAGTGATAGTGTCAGTGAGAGTGTCAGTGTCAGTGAGACTGTCGGTGAGAGTGTCAGTGGAAGTGTCAGTGGAAGTGTCAGTGAGAGTGTCAGTGAGAGTGTCAGTGAGAATGCCAGTGTCAGACTTTCAGTGAGAGTGTCAGTGAGAGTGTCAGTTTCAGTGAGAGTGTCAGTGAGAGTGTCAGTGAGTGTGTCAGTGAGAGTGTCAGTGAGAGTGTCAGTGTCAGTGAGAGTGTCAGTGTGAGTGTCAGTGAGTGTGCCAGTGAGGGTGTCAGTGAGTGTGTCAGTGTCAGTGAGTGTGTCAGTGAGAGTGGGAGGGTCAGTGAGAGTGTCAGTGAGTGTGTCAGTGAGAGTGTCAGTGTCAGTGAGAGTGTCAGTGTCAGTGAGAGTGTCAGTGAGAGTGTCGATGAGATTGTTAGTGAGAGTGTCAGTGTCAGTGAGAGTGTCAGTGTAATTGAGAGTGTCAGTGAGAGTGTCAGTGAGAGTGTCAGTGTCAGTGAAAGTGTCAGTGAGAGTGTCAGTGTCAGTGAGAGTGTCAGTTTCACTGTGAGTGTCAGTGAGAGTGTCAGTGAGAGTGTCAGTGAGAGTGTCAGTGTCAGTGAGAGTGTCAGTGAGTGTGAGTGAGAGTGTCAGAGTCAGTGTCAGTGAGAGTGTCAGTGAGTGTGTCAGTGAGTGTGTCAGTGAGTGTCAGTGAGAGTGTCAGTGTCAGTGAGATTGTCAGTGAGGGTGTCAGTAAGTGAGTCAGTGAGTGTGTCAGTGAGAGTGTCAGTGAGAGTGTCAGTGACTGTCAGTGAGAGTGTCAGTGAGTGTGTCAGAGAGAGTGTCAGTGAGAGTGTCAGTGTCAGTGAGAGTGTCAGCATCAGTGAGAGTGTCAGTGAGGGTGTCAGTGTGAGTGTCAGTGAAAGTGTCAGTTTCACTGTGAGTGTCAGTGAGAGTGAGTTTCAGTTTCAGTGTCAGTGAGAGTGTGAGTTTCAGTGTCAGTAAGAGTGTCAGTGAGAGTGTCAGTGTGTGTCAGTGAGAGTGTCAGTGAGAGTGTCAGTGAGAGTGTCAGTGTCAGTGAGAGTGTCCGTGAGTGTGAGTGAGAGTAGCAGTGTCCGTGAGAGTGTCAGTGAGAGTGTCAGAGAGGGTGTCAGTAGGTGTGTCAGTGAGTGTGTCAGTGAGTGTGTCAGTGAGTGTGTCAGTGAGAGTGTCAGTGAAAGTGTCAGTGAAAGTGTCGATGAGAGTGTCAGTGAG
The DNA here is from genome assembly GCF_964263255.1 of Lissotriton vulgaris. Classification (NCBI taxonomy): domain Eukaryota; kingdom Metazoa; phylum Chordata; class Amphibia; order Caudata; family Salamandridae; genus Lissotriton; species Lissotriton vulgaris. The sequence goes on from NC_141685.1 coordinate 1,289,207,769, forward strand.
TGTCAGTGAGTGTCAGTGAGAGTGTCAGTGAGTGTCAGTGAGTATCAGTGAGAGTGTCAGTGAGAGTGTCAGTGAGAGAGTCAGTGAGTGTCAGTGAGAGTGTCAGTGTCAGTGAGTGTCAGTGTGTCAGTGAAAGTGTCAGTGAGAGTGTCAGTGAGTGTCAGTGAGTGTCAGTGAGAGTGTCAGTGAGAGTGTCAGTGAATATCAGTGAGTATCAGTGAGAGTGTCAGTGAGTGTGTCAGTGAGTGTTTCAGTGAGTGTCATTGAGAGTGTCAGTGTCAGTGAGAGTGTCAGTCAGTGTGTCAGTGAAAGTGTCAGTGACAGTGTCAGTGAGTGTCAGTGAGAGTGTCAGTGAGAGTGTCAGTGGGAGTGTCAGTGAGAGTGTTAGTGGGAGTGTCAGTGAGAGTGTGAGTGTCAGTGAGAGTGTCAGTGAGTGTGTCAGTGAGAGTGTCAGTGTCAGTGAGTGTGTCAGTGAGAGTGGGAGTGTCAGTGAGAGTGTCAGTGAGTGTGTCAGTGAGAGTGTCAGTGTCAGTGAGAGTGTCAGTGTCAGTGAGAGTGTCAGTGAGAGTGTCGATGAGATTGTTAGTGAGAGTGTCAGTGTCAGTGAGAGTGTCAGTGTAATTGAGAGTGTCAGTGAGAGTGTCAGTGAGAGTGTCAGTGTCAGTGAGAGTGTCAGTTTCACTGTGAGTGTCAGTGAGAGTGTCAGTGAGAGTGTCAGTGTCAGTGAGAGTGTCAGTGAGTGTGAGTGAGAGTGTCAGAGTCAGTGTCAGTGAGAGTGTCAGTGAGTGTGTTAGTGAGTGTGTCAGTGAGTGTCAGTGAGAGTGTCAGTGAGAGTGTCAGTGTCAGTGAGATTGTCAGTGAGGGTGTCAGTAGGTGAGTCAGTGAGTGTGTCAGTGAGAGTGTCAGTGACTGTCAGTGAGAGTGTCAGTGAGTGTGTCAGAGAGAGTGTCAGTGAGAGTGTCAATGTCAGTGAGGGTGTCAGCATCAGTGAGAGTGTCAGTGAGGGTGTCAGTGTGAGTGTCAGTTAAAGTGTCAGTTTCACTGTGAGTGTCAGTGAGAGTGAGTTTCAGTTTCAGTGTCAGTGAGAGTGTGAGTTTCAGTGTCAGTAAGAGTGTCAGTGAGAGTGTCAGTGTGTGTCAGTGAGAGTGTCAGTGAGAGTGTCAGTGAGAGTGTCAGTGTCAGTGAGAGTGTCCGTGAGTGTGAGTGAGAGTAGCAGTGTCAGTGAGAGTGTCAGTGAGGGTGTCAGTAGGTGTGTCAGTGAGTGTGTCAGTGAGTGTGTCAGTGAGTGTGTCAGTGAGTGTGTCAGTGAGTGTGTCAGTGAGTGTGTCAGTGAGAGTGTCAGTGAAAGTGTCAGTGAAAGTGTCAGTGAGAGTGTCAGTGAGTGTCAGTGAGTGTCAGTGAGAGTGTCAGTGAGTGTCAGTGAGTATCAGTGAGAGTGTCAGTGAGAGTGTCAGTGAGAGAGTCAGTGAGTGTCAGTGAGAGTGTCAGTGTCAGTGAGTGTCAGTGTGTCGTGAAAGTGTCAGTGAAAGTGTCAGTGAGTGTCAGTGAGAGTGTCAGTGAGAGTGTCAGTGAGAGTGTCAGTGAATATCAGTGAGTATCAGTGAGAGTGTCAGTGAGTGTGTCAGTGAGTGTTTCAGTGAGTGTGTCAGTGTCAGTGAGAGTGTCAGTGAGTGTCAGTGAGTATCAGTGAGAGTGTCAGTGAGAGTTTCAGTTTCAGTGTCAGTGAGAGTGTCAGGTTCAGTGTCAGTGAGAGTGTCAGCGAGAGTGTCAGTGTGTGTCAGTGAGAGTGTCAGTGAGATTTTCAGTGAGAGTGTCAGTGTCAGTGAGTGTGTCAGTGAGAGTGTGAGTGTCAGTGAGAGTGTCAGTGAGTGTGTCAGTGAGAGTGTCAGTGTCAGTGAGAGTGTCAGTGAGAGTGTCAGTGAGAGTGTCGATGAGATTGTTAGTGAGAGTGTCAGTGTCAGTGAGAGTGTCAGTGTAATTGAGAGTGCCAGTGAGAGTGTCAGTGAGAGTGTCAGTGAGTGTGTCAGATAAAGTGTCAGTGAGAGTGTGAGTGTCAGTGAGTGTGTCAGTGAGAGTGTCAGTGTCAGTGAGAGTGTCAGTTTCACTGTGAGTGTCAGTGAGAGTGTCAGTAAGAGTGTCAGTAAGAGTGTCAGTAAGAGTGTCAGTGTCAGTGAGAGTGTCAGTGAGTGAGAGTGTCAGAGTCAGTGTCAGTGAGAGTGTCAGTGAGTGTGTCAGTGAGTGTGTCAGTGAGTGTCAGTGAGAGTGTCAGTGAGAGTGTCAGTGTCAGTGAGAGTGTCAGTGAGAGTGTCAGTGTCAGTGAGAGTGTCAGTGGAAGTGTCAGTGGAAGTGTCAGTGAGAGTGTCAGTGAGAGTGTCAGTGAGAGTGTCAGTGTCAGAGTTTCAGTGAGAGTGTCAGTTTCAGTGAGAGTGTCAGGGAGAGTGTCCGTGAGTGCGTCAGTGAGAGTGTCAGTGTCAGTGAGAGTGTCAGTGAAAGTGTCAGTGAGAGTGTCAGTGAGAGTGTCAGTGTCAGTGAGAGTGTCAGTGTCAGTGAGTGTGAGTGAGAGTATCAGTGTCAGTGAGAGTGTCAGTGAGAGTGTCAGTGAGGGTGTCAGTAAGTGTGTCAGTGAGTGTGTCAGTGAGAGTGTAGTGTCAGTGAGAGTGTCAGTGAGAGTGTCAGTGACTGTCAGTGAGAGTGTCAGTGAGTGTGTCAGAGAGAGTGTCAGTGAGAGTGTCAGTGAGAGTGTCAGCATCAGTGAGAATGTCAGTGAGGGTGTCAGTGATAGTGTCAGTGTGAGTGTCAGTGAGAGTGTCAGTTTCACTGTGAGTGTCAGTGAGAGTGAGTTTCAGTTTCAGTGTCAGTGAGAGTGTGAGTTTCAGTGTCAGTAAGAGTGTCAGTGAGAGTGTCAGTGTGTGTCAGTGAGAGTGTCAGTGAGAGTGTCAGTGAGAGTGTCAGTGTCAGTGAGAGTGTCAGTGAGTGTGAGTGAGAGTAGCAGTGTCAGTGAGAGTGTCAGTGAGAGTGTCAGTGAAAGTGTCAGTGAAAGTGTCGATGAGAGTGTCAGTGAGTGTCAGTGAGTGTCAGTGAGTGTCAGTGAGTGTCAGTGAGAGTGTCAGTGAGTATCAGTGAGAGTGTCAGTGAAAGTGTCAGTGAGAGTCAGTGAGTGTCAGTGAGAGTGTCAGTGTCAGTGAGTGTCATTGTGTCAGTGAAAGTGTCAGTGAGAGTGTCAGTGAGTGTCAGTGAGTGTCAGTGAGAGTGTCAGTGAGTGTGTCAGTGAGAGTGTTAGTGAGTATCAGTGAGTATCAGTGAGAGTGTCAGTGAGTGTGTCAGTGAGTGTTTCAGTGAGTGTCATTGAGAGTGTCAGTGTCAGTGAGAGTGTCAGTCAGTGTGTCAGTGAAAGTGTCAGTGACAGTGTCAGTGAGTGTCAGTGAGAGTGTCAGTGAGAGTGTCAGTGGGATTGTCAGTGAGAGTGTTAGTGGGAGTGTCAGTGAGAGTGTCAGTGAGTGTGAGTGAGAGTATCAGTGTCAGTGAGAGTGTCAGTTAGAGTGTCCGTGAGAGTGTCAGTGTCAGTGAGAGTATCAGTGAGAGTGTCAGTGAGAGTGTCAGTGAGTGTGTCAGTGAGAGTGTCAGTGAGTGTGTCAGAGAAAGTGTCAGTGAGAGTGTCAGTGTCAGTGAGTGTCAGTGAGTGTGTCAGTGAGTGTGTCAGTGAGTGTCAGTGAGAGTGTCAGTGAGAGTGTCAGTGCCAGTGAGAGTTACAGTGTCAGTGAGAGTGTCAGTGTCAGTGAGGGTGTCAGTGATAGTGTCAGTGTGAGTGTCAGTGAGAGTGTCAGTTTCACTGTGAGTGTCAGTGAGAGTGAGTTTCAGTTTCAGTGTCAGTGAGAGTGTGATTTTCAGTGTCAGTAAGAGTGTCAGTGAAAGTGTCAGTGTGTGTCAGTGAGAGTGTCAGTGAGAGTGTCAGTGAGAGTGTCAGTTTCAGTGAGAGTGTCCGTGAGTGTGAGTGAGAGTAGCAGTGTCAGTGAGAGTGTCAGTGAGAGTGTCAGAGAGGGTGTCAGTAGGTGTGTCAGTGAGTGTGTCAGTGAGTGTGTCAGTGAGTGTGTCAGTGAGTGTGTCAGTGAGAGTGTCAGGGAAAGTGTCAGTGAAAGTGTCGATGAGAGTGTCAATGAGTGTCAGTGAGTGTCAGTGAGAGTGTCAGTGAGTGTCAGTGAGTATCAGTGAGAGTGTCAGTGAGAGTGTCAGTGAGAGAGTCAGTGAATGTCAGTGAGAGTGTCAGTGTCAGTGAGTGTCAGTGTGTCAGTGAAAGTGTCAGTGAGAGTGTCAGTGAGTGTCAGTGAGTGTCAGTGAGAGTGTCAGTGAGAGTGTCAGTGGGAGTGTCAGTGAGAGTGTCAGTGAGAGTGTTAGTGGGAGTGTCAGTGAGAGTGTCAGTGAGTGTGAGTGCGAGTATCAGTGTCAGTGAGAGTGTCAGTTAGAGTGTCTGTGAGAGTGTCCGTGAGAGTGTCAGTGTCAGTGAGAGTATCAGTGAGAGTGTCAGTGAGTGAGTCAGTGAGTGTCAGTGAGAGTGTCGGTGTCAGTGAGAGTGTCAGTGAGTGTGTCAGAGAGAGTGTCAGTGAGAGTGTCAGTGTCAGTGAGAGTGTCAGCATCAGTGAGAGTGTCAGTGAGGGTGTCAGTGATAGTGTCAGTGTGAGTGTCAGTGAGAGTGTCAGTTTCACTGTGAGTGTCAGTGAGAGTGAGTTTCAGTTTCAGTGTCAGTGAGAGTGTGATTTTCAGTGTCAGTAAGAGTGTCAGTGAGAGTGTCAGTGTGTGTCAGTGAGAGTGTCAGTGAGAGTGTCAGTGAGAGTGTCAGTTTCAGTGAGAGTGTCCGTGAGTGTGAGTGAGAGTAGCAGTGTCAGTGAGAGTGTCAGTGAGAGTGTCAGAGAGGGTGTCAGTAGGTGTGTCAGTGAGTGTGTCAGTGAGTGTGTCAGTGAGTGTGTCAGTGAGAGTGTCAGGGAAAGTGTCAGTGAAAGTGTCGATGAGAGTGTCAATGAGTGTCAGTGAGTGTCAGTGAGAGTGTCAGTGAGTGTCAGTGAGTATCAGTGAGAGTGTCAGTGAGAGTGTCAGTGAGAGAGTCAGTGAATGTCAGTGAGAGTGTCAGTGTCAGTGAGTGTCAGTGTGTCAGTGAAAGTGTCAGTGAGAGTGTCAGTGAGTGTCAGTGAGTGTCAGTGAGAGTGTCAGTGAGAGTGTCAGTGGGAGTGTCAGTGAGAGTGTTAGTGGGAGTGTCAGTGAGAGTGTCAGTGAGTGTGAGTGCGAGTATCAGTGTCAGTGAGAGTGTCAGTTAGAGTGTCTGTGAGAGTGTCCGTGAGAGTGTCAGTGAGAGTATCAGTGAGAGTGTCAGTGAGTGAGTCAGTGAGTGTCAGTGAGAGTGTCGGTGTCAGTGAGAGTGACAGTGAGTGTGTCAGTGAGAGTGTCAGTGAGTGTGTCAGATAAAGTGTCAGTGAGAGTGTGAGTGTCAGTGAGAGTGTCAGTGAGTGTGTCAGTGAGAGTGTCAGTGTCAGTGAGAGTGTCAGTGTCAGTGAGAGTGTCAGTGAGAGTCTCGATGAGATTGTTAGTGAGAGTGTCAGTGTCAGTGAGAGTGTCAGTGTAATTGAGAGTGTCAGTGAGAGTGTCAGTGAGAGTGTCAGTGTCAGTGAAAGTGTCAGTGAGAGTGTTAGTGTCAGTGACAGTGTCAGTTTCACTGTGAGTGTCAGTGAGAGTGTCAGTGAGAGTGTCAGTAAGAGTGTCAGTGTCAGTGAGAGTGTCAGTGAGTGTGAGTGAGAGTGTCAGAGTCAGTGTCAGTGAGAGTGTCAGTGAGTGTGTCAGTGAGTGTGTCAGTGAGTGTCAGTGAGAGTGTCAGTGAGAGTGTCAGTGTCAGTGAGAGTGTCAGTGAGAGTGTCAGTGAGAGTGTCAGTGGAAGTGTCAGTGGAAGTGTCAGTGAGAGTGTCAGTGTCAGAGTTTCAGTGAGAGTGTCAGTTTCAGTGAGAGTGTCAGGGAGAGTGTCCGTGAGTGTGTCAGTGAGAGTGTCAGTGTCAGTGAGAGTGTCAGTGAAAGTGTCAGTGAGAGTGTCAGTGAGAGTGTCAGTGAGAGTGTCAGTGTCAGTGAGAGTGTCAGTGTCAGTGAGTGTGAGTGAGAGTATCAGTGTCAGTGAGAGTGTCAGTGAGAGTGTCAGTGAGGGTGTCAGTAAGTGTGTCAGTGAGTGTGTCAGTGAGAGTGTAGTGTCAGTGAGAGTGTCAGTGAGAGTGTCAGTGACTGTCAGTGAGAGTGTCAGTGAGTGTGTCAGAGAGAGTGTCAGTGAGAGTGTCAGTGAGAGTGTCAGCATCAGTGAGAATGTCAGTGAGGGTGTCAGTGATAGTGTCAGTGTGAGTGTCAGTGAGAGTGTCAGTTTCACTGTGAGTGTCAGTGAGAGTGAGTTTCAGTTTCAGTGTCAGTGAGAGTGTGAGTTTCAGTGTCAGTAAGAGTGTCAGTGAGAGTGTCAGTGTGTGTCAGTGAGAGTGTCAGTGAGAGTGTCAGTGTCAGTGAGAGTGTCAGTGAGTGTGAGTGAGAGTAGCAGTGTCAGTGAGAGTGTCAGTGAGAGTGTCAGTGAGAGTGTCAGAGAGGGTGTCAGTAGGTGTGTCAGTGAGTGTGTCAGTGAGTGTGTCAGTGAGTGTGTCAGTGAGAGTGTCAGTGAAAGTGTCAGTGAAAGTGTCGATGAGAGTGTCAGTGAGTGTCAGTGAGTGTCAGTGAGTGTCAGTGAGAGTGTCAGTGAGTGTCAGTGAGTATCAGTGAGAGTGTCAGTGAAAGTGTCAGTGAGAGTCAGTGAGTGTCAGTGAGAGTGTCAGTGTCAGTGAGTGTCAGTGTGTCAGTGAAAGTGTCAGTGAGAGTGTCAGTGAGTGTCAGTGAGTGTCAGTGAGAGTGTCAGTGAGTGTGTCAGTGAGAGTGTTAGTGAGTATCAGTGAGTATCAGTGAGAGTGTCAGTGAGTGTGTCAGTGAGTGTTTCAGTGAGTGTCATTGAGAGTGTCAGTGTCAGTGAGAGTGTCAGTCAGTGTGTCAGTGAAAGTGTCAGTGACAGTGTCAGTGAGTGTCAGTGAGAGTGTCAGTGAGAGTGTCAGTGGGATTGTCAGTGAGAGTGTTAGTGGGAGTGTCAGTGAGAGTGTCAGTGAGTGTGAGTGAGAGTATCAGTGTCAGTGAGAGTGTCAGTTAGAGTGTCCGTGAGAGTGTCAGTGTCAGTGAGAGTATCAGTGAGAGTGTCAGTGAGAGTGTCAGTGAGTGTGTCAGTGAGAGTGTCAGTGAGTGTGTCAGAGAAAGTGTCAGTGAGAGTGTCAGTGTCAGTGAGTGTCAGTGAGTGTGTCAGTGAGTGTGTCAGTGAGTGTCAGTGAGAGTGTCAGTGAGAGTGTCAGTGCCAGTGAGAGTTACAGTGTCAGTGAGAGTGTCAGTGTCAGTGAGGGTGTCAGTGATAGTGTCAGTGTGAGTGTCAGTGAGAGTGTCAGTTTCACTGTGAGTGTCAGTGAGAGTGAGTTTCAGTTTCAGTGTCAGTGAGAGTGTGAGTTTCAGTGTCAGTAAGAGTGTCAGTGAGAGTGTCAGTGTGTGTCAGTGAGAGTGTCAGTGAGAGTGTCAGTGAGAGTGTCAGTGAGAGTGTCAGTGAGAGTGTCAGTGAGAGTGTCAGTGAGAGTGTCAGTGAGAGTGTCAGTGTCAGTGAGAGTGTCAGTGAGTGTGAGTGAGAGTAGCAGTGTCAGTGAGAGTGTCAGTGAGAGTGTCAGAGAGGGTGTCAGTGAGAGTGTCAGTGAGTATCAGTGAGTATCAGTGAGAGTGTCAGTGAGTGTGTCAGTGAGTGTTTCAGTGAGTGTCATTGAGAGTGTCAGTGAGAGTGTCAGTCAGTGTGTCAGTGAAAGTGTCAGTGACAGTGTCAGTGAGTGTCAGTGAGAGTGTCAGTGAGAGTGTCAGTGGGAGTGTCAGTGAGAGTGTTAGTGGGAGTGTCAGTGAGAGTGTCAGTGAGAGTGTCAGTGGGAGTGTCAGTGAGTGTGAGTGCGAGTATCAGTGTCAGTGAGAGTGTCAGTTAGAGTGTCCGTGAGAGTGTCAGTGTCAGTGAGAGTATCAGTGAGAGTGTCAGTGAGTGTGTCAGTGAGTGTCAGTGAGAGTGTCAGTGTCAGTGAGAGTGTCAGTGAGTGTGTCAGTGAGAGTGTCAGTGAGTGTGTCAGTGAGAGTGTCAGTGAGTGTCAGTGAGTATCAGGGAGAGTGTCAGTGAGAGTTTCAGTTTCAGTGTCAGTGAGAGTGTCAGGTTCAGTGTCAGTGAGAGTGTCAGCGAGAGTGTCAGTGTGTGTCAGTGAGAGTGTCAGTGAGATTTTCAGTGAGAGTGTCAGTGTCAGTGAGTGTGTCAGTGAGAGTGTGAGTGTCAGTGAGAGTGTCAGTGAGTGTGTCAGTGAGAGTATCAGTGTCAGTGAGAGTGTCAGTGTCAGTGAGAGTGTCAGTGAGAGTGTCGATGAGATTGTTAGTGAGAGTGTCAGTGTCAGTGAGAGTGTCAGTGAGAGTGTCAGTGTCAGTGAGAGTGTCAGTTTCACTGTGAGTGTCAGTGAGAGTGTCAGTGAGAGTGTCAGTGTCAGTGAGAGTGTCAGTGAGTGTGAGTGAGAGTGTCAGAGTCAGTGTCAGTGAGAGTGTCAGTGAGTGTGTCAGTGAGTGTGTCAGTGAGTGTCAGTGAGAGTGTCAGTGTCAGTGAGAGTGTCAGTGAGGGTGTCAGTAAGTGTCAGTGAGTGTCAGTGAGAGTGTCAGTGAGTGTGTCAGTGAGAGTGTTAGTGAGTATCAGTGAGTATCAGTGAGAGTGTCAGTGAGTGTGTCAGTGAGTGTTTCAGTGAGTGTCATTGAGAGTGTCAGTGTCAGTGAGAGTGTCAGTCAGTGTGTCAGTGAAAGTGTCAGTGACAGTGTCAGTGAGTGTCAGTGAGAGTGTCAGTGAGAGTGTCAGTGGGATTGTCAGTGAGAGTGTTAGTGGGAGTGTCAGTGAGAGTGTCAGTGAGTGTGAGTGAGAGTATCAGTGTCAGTGAGAGTGTCAGTTAGAGTGTCCGTGAGAGTGTCAGTGTCAGTGAGAGTATCAGTGAGAGTGTCAGTGAGAGTGTCAGTGTCAGAGTTTCAGTGAGAGTGTCAGTTTCAGTGAGAGTGTCAGGGAGAGTGTCCGTGAGTGTGTCAGTGAGAGTGTCAGTGTCAGTGAGAGTGTCAGTGAAAGTGTCAGTGAGAGTGTCAGTGAGAGTGTCAGTGAGAGTGTCAGTGTCAGTGAGAGTGTCAGTGTCAGTGAGTGTGAGTGAGAGTATCAGTTTTAGTGAGAGTGTCAGTGAGAGTGTCAGTGAGGGTGTCAGTAAGTGTGTCAGTGAGTGTGTCAGTGAGAGTGTAGTGTCAGTGAAAGTGTCAGTGAGAGTCAGTGAGTGTCAGTGAGAGTGTCAGTGTCAGTGAGTGTCAGTGTGTCAGTGAAAGTGTCAGTGAGAGTGTCAGTGAGTGTCAGTGAGTGTCAGTGAGAGTGTCAGTGAGTGTGTCAGAGAGAGTGTCAGTGAGAGTGTCAGTGAGAGTGTCAGCATCAGTGAGAATGTCAGTGAGGGTGTCAGTGATAGTGTCAGTGTGAGTGTCAGTGAGAGTGTCAGTTTCACTGTGAGTGTCAGTGAGAGTGAGTTTCAGTTTCAGTGTCAGTGAGAGTGTGAGTTTCAGTGTCAGTAAGAGTGTCAGTGAGAGTGTCAGTGTGTGTCAGTGAGAGTGTCAGTGAGAGTGTCAGTGAGAGTGTCAGTGTCAGTGAGAGTGTCAGTGAGTGTGAGTGAGAGTAGCAGTGTCAGTGAGAGTGTCAGTGAGAGTGTCAGAGAGGGTGTCAGTAGGTGTGTCAGTGAGTGTGTCAGTGAGTGTGTCAGTGAGTGTGTCAGTGAGAGTGTCAGTGAAAGTGTCAGTGAAAGTGTCGATGAGAGTGTCAGTGAGTGTCAGTGAGTGTCAGTGAGTGTCAGTGAGAGTGTCAGTGAGTGTCAGTGAGTATCAGTGAGAGTGTCAGTGAAAGTGTCAGTGAGAGTCAGTGAGAGTGTCAGTGTCAGTGAGTGTCAGTGTGTCAGTGAAAGTGTCAGTGAGAGTGTCAGTGAGTGTCAGTGAGTGTCAGTGAGAGTGTCAGTGAGTGTGTCAGTGAGAGTGTTAGTGAGTATCAGTGAGTATCAGTGAGTGTGTCAGTGAGTGTGTCAGTGAGTGTTTCAGTGAGTGTCATTGAGAGTGTCAGTGTCAGTGAGAGTGTCAGTCAGTGTGTCAGTGAAAGTGTCAGTGACAGTGTCAGTGAGTGTCAGTGAGAGTGTCAGTGAGAGTGTCAGTGGGATTGTCAGTGAGAGTGTTAGTGGGAGTGTCAGTGAGAGTGTCAGTGAGTGTGAGTGAGAGTATCAGTGTCGGTGAGAGTGTCAGTTAGAGTGTCCGTGAGAGTGTCAGTGTCAGTGAGAGTATCAGTGAGAGTGTCAGTGAGAGTGTCAGTGAGAGTGTCAGTGAGAGTGTCAGTGAGTGTGTCAGAGAAAGTGTCAGTGAGAGTGTCAGTGTCAGTGAGTGTCAGTGAGTGTGTCAGTGAGTGTGTCAGTGAGTGTCAGTGAGAGTGTCAGTGAGAGTGTCAGTGCCAGTGAGAGTTACAGTGTCAGTGAGAGTGTCAGTGTCAGTGAGGGTGTCAGTGATAGTGTCAGTGTGAGTGTCAGTGAGAGTGTCAGTTTCACTGTGAGTGTCAGTGAGAGTGAGTTTCAGTTTCAGTGTCAGTGAGAGTGTGAGTTTCAGTGTCAGTAAGAGTGTCAGTGAGAGTGTCAGTGTGTGTCAGTGAGAGTGTCAGTGAGAGTGTCAGTGAGAGTGTCAGTGAGAGTGTCAGTGAGAGTGTCAGTGTCAGTGAGAGTGTCAGTGAGTGTGAGTGAGAGTAGCAGTGTCAGTGAGAGTGTCAGTGAGAGTGTCAGAGAGGGTGTCAGTGAGAGTGTCAGTGAGTATCAGTGAGTATCAGTGAGAGTGTTAGACGGACCGGGAGGGTCGGCCGAGATTACGGGGAGAGGTCTCCAGGGAGAGCCGTCTCCAACGACTGTACAGACAAGTAACTTCCCCCCCACAGACGGACACCACACAAGATTGAAGGTTAACGAGACTTTATATGCAATTCTTAGGTTACGTGGTATGATACAAGGAGGTCTGGACTCAGGGGTCCCCTCGGTTCTAGTCTTTGGTTGAGGAAAGGGGTAGCGGGACAGTCTTTAGTTACCAATGAGTACAAAATAGCTCTCAATCCTCGAGCTCGGCGTTCTAGATGATCGGGCCGTGGAGGAGCCAAGCAGGTCCCGAGATGGATGAAGGAAGGACGACGGTCCGCGGCGGAGCCTGCAGGTCCCGGTGAAAGATGACGGTTACAACGGTCCGCGGCCACGCCAGCAGATCCCGACGACGATGAAGGATGAAGGTTACGACGGCTGTGGCAGCGCCAACAGGCAGGACGATGGTGCACAGGACAGAGCTATGGCAGCGCCAGTAGTCCGTCCAGGATGAGTTCCTCTTTACGTCTCTCGACTCCAAGATACAACTGCCTTCCTGCTCTGGAGCTGCCCCAGTTATAGGGCTGGTGTGCTTTGATGTCCGGACCCTCGCACTTGGAGGTCGGGAGGTCCGGGATGAGGGAGTCCAGACACCCAGCAGGGGGGTGGAGCCAGCGTCCGGGGAGGCGATGGGCGAGCGGCACTTGGCGGGGGAGAGCCATCGACACCTCTTTCTCCCATTGACTTGCCAAGTAGCCCGCTCACCTCCTGGGTGGATGGTGGTGCCGGGATGTCTGAGGCCTGGCCAGGCCCAGGGTTGAGGTCGATCGGGGGCCAGGCGGCCTCGTGGGGAAGTGTCCAAGATGGCGGCCCGGGCTGGGCGCGTGGGCCGGCAGTGGATCGGATCCACGAGGTTAACGTGCTCGGGGGCAGGGGTCCCTGAGGGGACGGAGGACGTGCAATGGTGGTGTGTGGTACTTGCGGGACCGGCTCGGGCCTGGTTGAGCCGGGGGAGAGCGGCCCTTCATGTGGCCTGTCCAACATGCGTCCCCCCCAGCTGAAGGCGGGGAGAGTTACCCATCCTCTTGGGGACTCTCCTCGTCGAGGCGGAAAAACCGGGACAGGCCATCCGCGTTGGCGTGGTCTGACCCAGGCCGGTGTTCTACTGTGAAGTCCATACCTTGCAAGGAGATGGACCAGCGTAGCAACTTTGGGTTTTCCCCCCGCATATGCATCAGCCACTGCAGGGGTCGGTGGTCGGTCTGCACCCGAAAGTGGGTGCCAAAAAGGTAGGGCCGGAGCTTCTTGAGGGCCCATACCACAGCGAAGGCTTCCCTTTCTATGGTGCTCCAGCGTTGCTCCCGTGGTAGGAGTCTCCGGCTGATGAAGGCCACCGGTTGATCAAGGCCTTCGGTGTTCACTTGAGACAGGACCGCCCCAATGCCCTGGTCGGAGGCGTCCGTCTGGACGACGAACTCCCGGCTGTAGTCTGGGGCCTGGAGCACAGGAGCGGAACACATGGCGGCCTTCAACTGTTCGAATGCCGCTTGACACTCTGGGGTCCAGTTCACCTTCTTGGGCTGATTCTTTGATGTGAGTTCGGTGAGAGGCCCCACTATGGTACCATAGTCCTTCACGAACCTTCGGTAATAGCCCGTGAGGCCCAGGAAGGCTCGTACCTCGGTTTGGGTGATAGGGGGCTGCCAGTCCTGGATGGCGGCAATTTTCAGCTGTAGAGGGGCCACTAGGCCGCTTCCCACCTGGTGTCCGAGGTAGGTCACAGACCCTTGTCCAATTTGACACTTGCTGGCCTTGATCGTGAGGCCAGCTCGCTGAAGGGCTTGCAGTACGGCTCGGAGGTGGTGGAGGTGTTCGGTCCAATGGTGGCTGTACACAGCGATGTCGTCTAGGTAGGCGGCGCTGAACCCTTCGAGCCCCGCCAGGACCTGATTGACGAGCCGTTGGAAAGTTGCTGGGGCATTCTTCATGCCGAAGGGCATGACCGTAAAATGGTAGTGGCCATCGGGGGTGGAGAAGGCAGAACGTTCTTGTGCTCGGGGTGTGAGGCCGATCTGCCAATAACCTGCTGTCAGGTCGAAGATGCTGAGGTAGCGGGCAGCTCCCATTCGGTCGACCAGTTCATCTGCCCGGGGGATGGGATGTGCGTCCGTTCTGGTGACTTCATTCAGGCCCCGGTAGTCGACGCAGAACCGGAGTTCTGGGGTGGTCCCGGGGGCGGCTGCTTTGGGGACCAGTACGACCGGGCTGGCCCATGGACTGTCTGATGGCTCGATGACCCCGAGCGTGAGCATCTTAGCCACTTCCGCCTGGATGCAGGCCCGTACCCGATCAGGTACGCGGTAGGCCCGGTGGCGGATAGGAGGGCTGTCTCCGGTGTCCACATCGTGCACACACCAGGAAGTGACACCTGGGGTGAGGGAGAACAGACTGGCGAACTGTGACAGGAGGGCTTGGCACTCTTGGCGTTGTTCTCTGGTGAGGGTCTCCGAGAGTCGGACCCCATCCACGGAGCCGTCTTGCTCCTGGGTCCGCAGGAGGTCAGGGAGAGGCTCGGAGTCGTCTTCAACCCCATTGTCTGTGGCCATCAGCAGGCTGAGTTCTGTTCGTGCAAAGTGGGGCTTCAGTCTGTTGGTGTGGAGGACTCGGAGTGGATTCCGGGAGGACTCCATATCGATCAGATAGGTGGCAGGACCCTTGCGCTCGATTACCTTGAAGGGTCCCGTCCATTTGTCTTGGAGAGCGCATGGCTCCGTGGGGGACATTACCCATACCTGTTGCCCCGGCTCGAATTCAATGGATGAGGCGTTCTGGTCATACCATTTTTTCATGTCCTCTTGACTGGCCTCTAGGTTGGCTTTTGCTAGGTCTCTGAACCGCCGGGACTGGTTGCGGAGGGTGAGGAGGTACCGGAAGACATCTGGAGGGCTCTTGGCCGGAGGCATCTCCCAGCCTTCTTTGATCAGGCTGAGCGGCCCCCGCACTGGGTGCCCATATAGCAGTTCGAATGGGCTAAAGCCGAGGGATTTCTGTGGGACCTCTCGGTAGGCGAAGAGGAGGCACGGCAGCAGCACATCCCACTGGCGACGGAGGGGCTCTTCCAATCCCCCGATCATCCCTTTTAGCGTGCGGTTGAACCGCTCAACAAGTCCGTTCCCTTGGGGGTGATAGGGGGTCGTGAATCTGTAGGTGACCCCACACTGTTGCCAGAGGGATCTCATGTATTTAGAGATAAAGTTCGTGCCTCTGTCGCTGACGACTTCTCGGGGGAACCCCACACGGGAGAAGATCCCCATCAGGGCCCGGCCGACTACTGGGGCTGTCACGGTCCGGAGAGGAACAGCCTTAGGGTAGCGGGTGGCGTGGTCCACTAGCACCAAAATGAAGCGATGGCCTTGTTTTGTACGCGGGTCCAGGGGTCCCACAATGTCGATTCCGACCCTCTCAAATGGGGTCGTGACTACTGGAAAAGGTTGCAAGGGGGCTTTTAGTTTGCGGCCGCTCTTCCCACTGGCTTGGCACGTGGGGCAGGATCGGCAGTGCTGGTGCACATCGTTTCTCATTTTGGGCCAGAAGAAGTGGGTCACTAGGCGACTGTAGGTTTTATCTTGACCCAGGTGCCCTGCCAGGGGGACATCGTGGGCCAGGTTCAGCAGGAAGTCTCTAAAGCGGAGGGGCACTACTAGTACTCGGTTGGCCCCCAGCTCGGCGATTCGTTGCTCGCTGTATAACAGATCATTGTCCCAGTAGACCCAATGAGTTCCGGAGGTATCCCCTGCGCTTTGGGCGAGCGCTTGTTGGCGGAGTCCCTCGAGGGAGGGACAGGTCTTCTGTTCCTGGCGAAATTGTTCTTGTGTGGGTCCCCCCTCTTGGGCCCACTGGTCAAGGTTAGCGAGGTCGGAAGGTTGAGCAGGTTCGAGGGGGGTGTCATGGTCGGGGGTCTCGGCTGGGGCGACCGGAGGTGGTGGCGCCGGCCATTCTGGTTCTTCCGGGTGATGGTTGGCACGGGCGGCCATGGACCGGGTGGTGACGCACGCCCAGTCCGGGACGCCCAACATCCCCAAGTGTTCTTTTCGCTCCACGGCTGCCCACGGGGAGCTCTCCAGGTCATTTCCGAGGAGGCAGTCCACGGGGGCGTCGTCTCGGACCGTCACTTTCAACAGGCCGGAGACCCCTCCCCATTCAAAGGGGACGCAGGCCATCCGACACAGACTTTCCGAGTTGTCGGCTGATCGCACAGGGCAGAGAATGTTCGGTAGATATTGTTCTGGGGTCACCAGGTGACAGCGGACGGCTGTCACACTGGCCCCGGTGTCCCGAAGGGCTTCGGCCCGTTGTCCATTGATGCTCACCCATTGGCTGTACTTCTGGGTGTTAGCGGGTAGGGGGACCCGCGGAACCATGTCTCTTCCCCCTAAGCACGCGAGAGTCATGGCGGCTGGCTCCCACTCTTGATACTCTTGCTCGTCGGTTTCTTGTTCCTCGGAGATCTGTTCTTCCCCTAGTGCCGCGGCGGCCACATGGCGGGGTTTTGGACTCTGATACTGCGGGCAGCTTGGGTCGTTTGCATAGTGGCCGACTCGTTGGCATCGGTGGCACGTGACATTGGCTCTGTACCCCGGTCGCGCCGGGGTGCTGCCCCGGTTGGCCGGGGGGGTGGTGCTGGTAACGGGGGCGGCCGGAGTGTTGTCTCTTCCTCGTCCTTGGCCCCCTCCTCCTCCTCTGGGTCGGTGGTGACCATTGTGGTTCCTGTTCTGCTCGTAGGACCCATTCCGGCCCACTCTGGTGATCTCCCACCGGTCAGCTTCGGCTGCGAGCTGCCGGGGATCGGTTAACTTGCTGTCAAGGAGGTGCTGGCGGAGTTCAATGAAGCAATTGTTCGACAGATGCTCCCATACCATCAGATTAAATAGTTGCTCGTAGGTCGTGACGTTGCTTCCCCGGATCCAGCCCTCGAAGGCTCGGCTAAAGTATGTTACATAGTCCACCCAAGTTGTACCCGGGATGCGGGTGCAGTCTCGGAACCTCTGACGGTACATCTCGGGTGTGAGACCATAGCGGGTGAGGAGTGCCGCTTTCATATGGTCGTAGGAGGTCATCTGGTGGTCCGGGAGCTGTAGCAGGGTGTCGCGGCCCTCATTGAGGAATCTTCCCCAGAGACCGGCTCCCCAGTCGCTTCTATCGATCCGGTGTGCAGTCATAGCGATTTCATAGGCTTTAAACCATTGCT
Organism: Lissotriton vulgaris; assembly: GCF_964263255.1. Taxonomy (NCBI): domain Eukaryota; kingdom Metazoa; phylum Chordata; class Amphibia; order Caudata; family Salamandridae; genus Lissotriton; species Lissotriton vulgaris. The sequence continues at coordinate 1,289,223,990 of NC_141685.1, forward strand.
GGATGTCGTCCTCTCTGAAATATTCTCGGACAACATCCTTGGGGATGTGTACCTTTTTGTCTGTGGCCCCTGAGGTGGGGGGTCGCTCGGGCACCCCTGCTTCTTTATTTTGCTTGCGTAGGTTGATCTCGGCTAGGTTCCGTTCGTGTTCGTACGCTAGTTTCTTTTCCTCGAGCTCCCTTTGTCTCTGTTTCTCCTCTCTTTCTTCTCGGAGACGCAGGTGCTCTAAGTTGATTTTTTGTTCGGCCAATTTAAGTTCAACGTCCATTTTGAGTCGGGCCATTTCTAGTTCGTGTAGTCGGGTTCTTTCTCTTTCCTGGATCTCGTCTTGCGAGAGACCCGTTCTTTGTCCTTCAGGGGCCGTGGTCGTTTTTTCTGCGGTGCTCTGATCAGGGGTTCCGGCAGCCCCGGTCTCTGCCCAAGATTCTAGGGCATGCTTAAAATCGTCCTTGGTACTCAGTCCGGTGGTAGCGATACCTAGTTCGATGCAGAACTGCTTTAGTTCACGATGGCTGTACTCCTCTAGTTTTTCCATTTGGAACTTCTCAGTTGATCCGCTCTCTTTAGTTGTCATTGTGGTTCGTTGTGGGGTGAGCTACTCTCTGTACGTTATGCGGTGATTCGGATCGCGCCGCTGGCCACCAATGTTAGACGGACCGGGAGGGTCGGCCGAGATTACGGGGAGAGGTCTCCAGGGAGAGCCGTCTCCAACGACTGTACAGACAAGTAACTTCCCCCCCACAGACGGACACCACACAAGATTGAAGGTTAACAAGACTTTATATGCAATTCTTAGGTTACGTGGTATGATACAAGGAGGTCTGGACTCAGGGGTCCCCTCGGTTCTAGTCTTTGGTTGAGGAAAGGGGTAGCGGGACAGTCTTTAGTTACCAATGAGTACAAAATAGCTCTCAATCCTCGAGCTCGGCGTTCTAGATGATCGGGCCGTGGAGGAGCCAAGCAGGTCCCGAGATGGATGAAGGAAGGACGACGGTCCGCGGCGGAGCCTGCAGGTCCCGGTGAAAGATGACGGTTACAACGGTCCGCGGCCACGCCAGCAGATCCCGACGACGATGAAGGATGAAGGTTACGACGGCTGTGGCAGCGCCAACAGGCAGGACGATGGTGCACAGGACAGAGCTATGGCAGCGCCAGTAGTCCGTCCAGGATGAGTTCCTCTTTACGTCTCTCGACTCCAAGATACAACTGCCTTCCTGCTCTGGAGCTGCCCCAGTTATAGGGCTGGTGTGCTTTGATGTCCGGACCCTCGCACTTGGAGGTCGGGAGGTCCGGGATGAGGGAGTCCAGACACCCAGCAGGGGGGTGGAGCCAGCGTCCGGGGAGGCGATGGGCGAGCGGCACTTGGCGGGGGAGAGCCATCGACACCTCTTTCTCCCATTGACTTGCCAAGTAGCCCGCTCACCTCCTGGGTGGATGGTGGTGCCGGGATGTCTGAGGCCTGGCCAGGCCCAGGGTTGAGGTCGATCGGGGGCCAGGCGGCCTCGTGGGGAAGTGTCCAAGATGGCGGCCCGGGCTGGGCGCGTGGGCCGGCAGTGGATCGGATCCACGAGGTTAACGTGCTCGGGGGCAGGGGTCCCTGAGGGGACGGAGGACGTGCAATGGTGGTGTGTGGTACTTGCGGGACCGGCTCGGGCCTGGTTGAGCCGGGGGAGAGCGGCCCTTCATGTGGCCTGTCCAACAGAGAGTGTCAGTGAGTGTGTCAGTGAGTGTTTCAGTGAGTGTCATTGAGAGTGTCAGTGAGAGTGTCAGTCAGTGTGTCAGTGAAAGTGTCAGTGACAGTGTCAGTGAGTGTCAGTGAGAGTGTCAGTGAGAGTGTCAGTGGGAGTGTCAGTGAGAGTGTTAGTGGGAGTGTCAGTGAGAGTGCCAGTGAGTGTGAGTGAGAGTATCAGTGTCAGTGAGAGTGTCAGTTAGAGTGTCCGTGAGAGTGTCAGTGTCAGTGAGAGTATCAGTGAGAGTGTCAGTGAGTGTGTCAGTGAGTGTCAGTGAGAGTGTCAGTGTCAGTGAGAGTGTCAGTGAGTGTGTCAGTGAGAGTGTCAGTGAGTGTCAGTGAGTATCAGGGAGAGTGTCAGTGAGAGTTTCAGTGTCAGTGAGAGTGTCAGGTTCAGTGTCAGTGAGAGTGTCAGCGAGAGTGTCAGTGTGTGTCAGTGAGAGTGTCAGTGAGATTTTCAGTGAGAGTGTCAGTGTCAGTGAGTGTGTCAGTGAGAGTGTGAGTGTCAGTGAGAGTGTCAGTGAGTGTGTCAGTGAGAGTGTCAGTGTCAGTGAGAGTGTCAGTGTCAGTGAGAGTGTCAGTGAGAGTGTCGATGAGATTGTTAGTGAGAGTGTCAGTGTCAGTGAGAGTGTCAGTGTAATTGAGAGTGTCAGTGAGAGTGTCAGTGTCAGTGAAAGTGTCAGTGAGAGTGTCAGTGAGAGTGTCAGTTTCACTGTGAGTGTCAGTGAGAGTGTCAGTGAGAGTGTCAGTGTCAGTGAGAGTGTCAGTGAGTGTGAGTGAGAGTGTCAGAGTCAGTGTCAGTTAGAGTGTCAGTGAGTGTGTCAGTGAGTGTGTCAGTGAGTGTCAGTGAGAGTGTCAGTGAGAGTGTCAGTGTCAGTGAGAGTGTCAGTGAGGGTGTCAGTAAGTGTGTCAGTGAGTGTGTCAGTGAGAGTGTCAGTGTCAGTGAGAGTGTCAGTGAGAGTGTCAGTGACTGTCAGTGAGAGTGTCAGTGAGTGTGTCAGAGAGAGTGTCAGTGAGAGTGGCAGTGTCAGTGAGAGTGTCAGCATCAGTGAGAGTATCAGTGAGGGTGTCAGTGATAGTGTCAGTGTGAGTGTCAGTGAGAGTGTCAGTTTCACTGTGAGTGTCAGTGAGAGTGAGTTTCAGTTTCAGTGTCAGTGAGAGTGTGATTTTCAGTGTCAGTAAGAGTGTCAGTGAGAGTGTCAGTGTGTGTCAGTGAGAGTGTCAGTGAGAGTGTCAGTTTCAGTGAGAGTGTCCGTGAGTGTGAGTGAGAGTAGCAGTGTCAGTGAGAGTGTCAGTGAGAGTGTCAGAGAGGGTGTCAGTAGGTGTGTCAGTGAGTGTGTCAGTGAGTGTGTCAGTGAGTGTGTCAGTGAGAGTGTCAGGGAAAGTGTCAGGGAAAGTGTCAGTGAAAGTGTCGATGAGAGTGTCAATGAGTGTCAGTGAGTGTCAGTGAGAGTGTCAGTGAGTGTCAGTGAGTATCAGTGAGAGTGTCAGTGAGAGTGTCAGTGAGAGAGTCAGTGAATGTCAGTGAGAGTGTCAGTGTCAGTGAGTGTCAGTGTGTCAGTGAAAGTGTCAGTGAGAGTGTCAGTGAGTGTCAGTGAGTGTCAGTGAGAGTGTCAGTGAGAGTGTCAGTGGGAGTGTCAGTGAGAGTGTTAGTGGGAGTGTCAGTGAGAGTGTCAGTGAGTGTGAGTGCGAGTATCAGTGTCAGTGAGAGTGTCAGTTAGAGTGTCTGTGAGAGTGTCCGTGAGAGTGTCAGTGTCAGTGAGAGTATCAGTGAGAGTGTCAGTGAGTGAGTCAGTGAGTGTCAGTGAGAGTGTCGGTGTCAGTGAGAGTGTCAGTGAGTGTGTCAGAGAGAGTGTCAGTGAGAGTGTCAGTGTCAGTGAGAGTGTCAGCATCAGTGAGAGTGTCAGTGAGGGTGTCAGTGATAGTGTCAGTGTGAGTGTCAGTGAGAGTGTCAGTTTCACTGTGAGTGTCAGTGAGAGTGAGTTTCAGTTTCAGTGTCAGTGAGAGTGTGATTTTCAGTGTCAGTAAGAGTGTCAGTGAGAGTGTCAGTGTGTGTCAGTGAGAGTGTCAGTGAGAGTGTCAGTGAGAGTGTCAGTTTCAGTGAGAGTGTCCGTGAGTGTGAGTGAGAGTAGCAGTGTCAGTGAGAGTGTCAGTGAGAGTGTCAGAGAGGGTGTCAGTAGGTGTGTCAGTGAGTGTGTCAGTGAGTGTGTCAGTGAGTGTGTCAGTGAGAGTGTCAGGGAAAGTGTCAGTGAAAGTGTCGATGAGAGTGTCAATGAGTGTCAGTGAATGTCAGTGAGAGTGTCAGTGAGTGTCAGTGAGTATCAGTGAGAGTGTCAGTGAGAGTGTCAGTGAGAGAGTCAGTGAATGTCAGTGAGAGTGTCAGTGTCAGTGAGTGTCAGTGTGTCAGTGAAAGTGTCAGTGAGAGTGTCAGTGAGTGTCAGTGAGTGTCAGTGAGAGTGTCAGTGAGAGTGTCAGTGGGAGTGTCAGTGAGAGTGTTAGTGGGAGTGTCAGTGAGAGTGTCAGTGAGTGTGAGTGTGAGTATCAGTGTCAGTGAGAGTGTCAGTTAGAGTGTCTGTGAGAGTGTCCGTGAGAGTGTCAGTGTCAGTGAGAGTATCAGTGAGAGTGTCAGTGAGTGAGTCAGTGAGTGTCAGTGAGAGTGTCGGTGTCAGTGAGAGTGTCAGTGAGTGTGTCAGTGAGAGTGTCAGTGAGTGTGTCAGATAAAGTGTCAGTGAGAGTGTGAGTGTCAGTGAGAGTGTCAGTGAGTGTGTCAGTGAGAGTGTCAGTGTCAGTGAGAGTGTCAGTGTCAGTGAGAGTGTCAGTGAGAGTCTCGATGAGATTGTTAGTGAGAGTGTCAGTGTCAGTGAGAGTGTCAGTGTAATTGAGAGTGTCAGTGAGAGTGTCAGTGAGAGTGTTAGTGTCAGTGACAGTGTCAGTTTCACTGTGAGTGTCAGTGAGAGTGTCAGTGAGAGTGTCAGTAAGAGTGTCAGTGTCAGTGAGAGTGTCAGTGAGTGTGAGTGAGAGTGTCAGAGTCAGTGTCAGTGAGAGTGTCAGTGAGTGTGTCAGTGAGTGTGTCAGTGAGTGTCAGTGAGAGTGTCAGTGAGAGTGTCAGTGTCAGTGAGAGTGTCAGTGAGAGTGTCAGTGGAAGTGTCAGTGGAAGTGTCAGTGAGAGTGTCAGTGAGAGTGTCAGTGTCAGAGTTTCAGTGAGAGTGTCAGTTTCAGTGAGAGTGTCAGGGAGAGTGTCCGTGAGTGTGTCAGTGAGAGTGTCAGTGTCAGTGAGAGTGTCAGTGAAAGTGTCAGTGAGAGTGTCAGTGAGAGTGTCAGTGAGAGTGTCAGTGTCAGTGAGAGTGTCAGTGAGTGTGAGTGAGAGTATCAGTGTCAGTGAGAGTGTCAGTGAGAGTGTCAGTGAGGGTGTCAGTAAGTGTGTCAGTGAGTGTGTCAGTGAGAGTGTAGTGTCAGTGAGAGTGTCAGTGAGAGTGTCAGTGACTGTCAGTGAGAGTGTCAGTGAGTGTGTCAGAGAGAGTGTCAGTGAGAGTGTCAGCATCAGTGAGAATGTCAGTGAGGGTGTCAGTGATAGTGTCAGTGTGAGTGTCAGTGAGAGTGTCAGTTTCACTGTGAGTGTCAGTGAGAGTGAGTTTCAGTTTCAGTGTCAGTGAGAGTGTGAGTTTCAGTGTCAGTAAGAGTGTCAGTGAGAGTGTCAGTGTGTGTCAGTGAGAGTGTCAGTGAGAGTGTCAGTGAGAGTGTCAGTGTCAGTGAGAGTGTCAGTGAGTGTGAGTGAGAGTAGCAGTGTCAGTGAGAGTGTCAGTGAGAGTGTCAGAGAGGGTGTCAGTAGGTGTGTCAGTGAGTGTGTCAGTGAGTGTGTCAGTGAGTGTGTCAGTGAGAGTGTCAGTGAAAGTGTCAGTGAAAGTGTCGATGAGAGTGTCAGTGAGTGTCAGTGAGTGTCAGTGAGTGTCAGTGAGAGTGTCAGTGAGTGTCAGTGAGTATCAGTGAAAGTGTCAGTGAGAGTCAGTGAGTGTCAGTGAGTGTCAGTGAGAGTGTCAGTGTCAGTGAGTGTCAGTGTGTCAGTGAAAGTGTCAGTGAGAGTGTCAGTGAGTGTCAGTGAGTGTCAGTGAGAGTGTCAGTGAGTGTGTCAGTGAGAGTGTTAGTGAGTATCAGTGAGTATCAGTGAGAGTGTCAGTGAGTGTGTCAGTGAGTGTTTCAGTGAGTGTCATTGAGAGTGTCAGTGTCAGTGAGAGTGTCAGTCAGTGTGTCAGTGAAAGTGTCAGTGACAGTGTCAGTGAGTGTCAGTGAGAGTGTCAGTGAGAGTGTCAGTGGGATTGTCAGTGAGAGTGTTAGTGGGAGTGTCAGTGAGAGTGTCAGTGAGTGTGAGTGAGAGTATCAGTGTCAGTGAGAGTGTCAGTTAGAGTGTCCGTGAGAGTGTCAGTGTCAGTGAGAGTATCAGTGAGAGTGTCAGTGAGAGTGTCAGTGAGTGTGTCAGAGAAAGTGTCAGTGAGAGTGTCAGTGTCAGTGAGTGTCAGTGAGTGTGTCAGTGAGTGTGTCAGTGAGTGTCAGTGAGAGTGTCAGTTTCAGTGTCAGTGCCAGTGAGAGTTACAGTGTCAGTGAGAGTGTCAGTGTCAGTGAGGGTGTCAGTGATAGTGTCAGTGTGAGTGTCAGTGAGAGTGTCAGTTTCACTGTGAGTGTCAGTGAGAGTGAGTTTCAGTTTCAGTGTCAGTGAGAGTGTGAGTTTCAGTGTCAGTAAGAGTGTCAGTGAGAGTGTCAGTGTGTGTCAGTGAGAGTGTCAGTGAGAGTGTCAGTGAGAGTGTCAGTGAGAGTGTCAGTGAGAGTGTCAGTGTCAGTGAGAGTGTCAGTGAGTGTGAGTGAGAGTAGCAGTGTCAGTGAGAGTGTCAGTGAGAGTGTCAGAGAGGGTGTCAGTGAGAGTGTCAGTGAGTATCAGTGAGTATCAGTGAGAGTGTCAGTGAGTGTGTCAGTGAGTGTTTCAGTGAGTGTCATTGAGAGTGTCAGTGAGAGTGTCAGTCAGTGTGTCAGTGAAAGTGTCAGTGACAGTGTCAGTGAGTGTGAGTGAGAGTATCAGTGTCAGTGAGAGTGTCAGTTAGAGTGTCCGTGAGAGTGTCAGTGTCAGTGAGAGTATCAGTGAGAGTGTCAGTGAGTGTGTCAGTGAGTGTCAGTGAGAGTGTCAGTGTCAGTGAGAGTGTCAGTGAGTGTGTCAGTGAGAGTGTCAGTGAGTGTCAGTGAGTATCAGGGAGAGTGTCAGTGAGAGTTTCAGTTTCAGTGTCAGTGAGAGTGTCAGGTTCAGTGTCAGTGAGAGTGTCAGCGAGAGTGTCAGTGTGTGTCAGTGAGAGTGTCAGTGAGATTTTCAGTGAGAGTGTCAGTGTCAGTGAGTGTGTCAGTGAGAGTGTGAGTGTCAGTGAGAGTGTCAGTGAGTGTGTCAGTGAGAGTGTCAGTGTCAGTGAGAGTGTCAGTGTCAGTGAGAGTGTCAGTGTCAGTGAGAGTGTCAGTGAGTGTGAGTGAGAGTGTCAGAGTCAGTGTCAGTGAGAGTGTCAGTGAGTGTGTCAGTGAGTGTGTCAGTGAGTGTCAGTGAGAGTGTCAGTGAGAGTGTCAGTGTCAGTGAGAGTGTCAGTGAGGGTGTCAGTAAGTGTCAGTGAGTGTCAGTGAGAGTGTCAGTGAGTGTGTCAGTGAGAGTGTTAGTGAGTATCAGTGAGTATCAGTGAGAGTGTCAGTGAGTGTTTCAGTGAGTGTCATTGAGAGTGTCAGTGTCAGTGAGAGTGTCAGTCAGTGTGTCAGTGAAAGTGTCAGTGACAGTGTCAGTGAGTGTCAGTGAGAGTGTCAGTGAGAGTGTCAGTGGGATTGTCAGTGAGAGTGTTAGTGGGAGTGTCAGTGAGAGTGTCAGTGAGTGTGAGTGAGAGTATCAGTGTCAGTGAGAGTGTCAGTTAGAGTGTCCGTGAGAGTGTCAGTGTCAGTGAGAGTATCAGTGAGAGTGTCAGTGAGAGTGTCAGTGAGTGTGTCAGTGAGAGTGTCAGTGAGTGTGTCAGAGAAAGTGTCAGTGAGAGTGTCAGTGTCAGTGAGTGTCAGTGAGTGTGTCAGTGAGTGTGTCAGAGAAAGTGTCAGTGAGAGTGTCAGTGAGTGTCAGTGAGTGTGTCAGTGAGTGTGTCAGTGAGTGTCAGTGAGAGTGTCAGTGAGAGTGTCAGTGCCAGTGAGAGTTACAGTGTCAGTGAGAGTGTCAGTGTCAGTGAGGGTGTCAGTGATAGTGTCAGTGTGAGTGTCAGTGAGAGTGTCAGTTTCACTGTGAGTGTCAGTGAGAGTGAGTTTCAGTTTCAGTGAGAGTGTGAGTTTCAGTGTCAGTAAGAGTGTCAGTGAGAGTGTCAGTGTGTGTCAGTGAGAGTGTCAGTGAGAGTGTCAGTGAGAGTGTCAGTGAGAGTGTCAGTGTCAGTGAGAGTGTCAGTGAGTGTGAGTGAGAGTAGCAGTGTCAGTGAGAGTGTCAGTGAGAGTGTCAGAGAGGGTGTCAGTGAGAGTGTCAGTGAGTATCAGTGAGTATCAGTGAGAGTGTCAGTGAGTGTGTCAGTGAGTGTTTCAGTGAGTGTCATTGAGAGTGTCAGTGAGAGTGTCAGTCAGTGTGTCAGTGAAAGTGTCAGTGACAGTGTCAGTGAGTGTGAGTGAGAGTATCAGTGTCAGTGAGAGTGTCAGTTAGAGTGTCCGTGAGAGTGTCAGTGTCAGTGAGAGTATCAGTGAGAGTGTCAGTGAGTGTGTCAGTGAGTGTCAGTGAGAGTGTCAGTGTCAGTGAGAGTGTCAGTGAGTGTGTCAGTGAGAGTGTCAGTGAGTGTCAGTGAGTATCAGGGAGAGTGTCAGTGAGAGTTTCAGTTTTAGTGTCAGTGAGAGTGTCAGGTTCAGTGTCAGTGAGAGTGTCAGCGAGAGTGTCAGTGTGTGTCAGTGAGAGTGTCAGTGAGATTTTCAGTGAGAGTGTCAGTGTCAGTGAGTGTGTCAGTGAGAGTGTGAGTGTCAGTGAGAGTGTCAGTGAGTGTGTCAGTGAGAGTGTCAGTGTCAGTGAGAGTGTCAGTGTCAGTGAGAGTGTCAGTGAGAGTGTCGATGAGATTGTTAGTGAGAGTGTCAGTGTCAGTGAGAGTGTCAGTGTAATTGAGAGTGTCAGTGAGAGTGTCAGTGTCAGTGAAAGTGTCAGTGAGAGTGTCAGTGTCAGTGAGAGTGTCAGTTTCACTGTGAGTGTCAGTAAGAGTGTCAGTGAGAGTGTCAGTGTCAGTGAGAGTGTCAGTGAGTGTGAGTGAGAGTGTCAGAGTCAGTGTCAGTGAGAGTGTCAGTGAGTGTGTCAGTGAGTGTGTCAGTGAGTGTCAGTGAGAGTGTCAGTGAGAGTGTCAGTGTCAGTGAGAGTGTCAGTGAGGGTGTCAGTAAGTGTGTCATTGAGTGTGTCAGTGAGAGTGTCAGTGTCAGTGAGAGTGTCAGTGAGAGTGTCAGTGACTGTCAGTGAGAGTGTCAGTGAGTGTGTCAGAGAGAGTGTCAGTGAGAGTGTCAGTGTCAGTGAGAGTGTCAGCATCAGTGAGAGTGTCAGTGAGGGTGTCAGTGATAGTGTCAGTGTGAGTGTCAGTGAGAGTGTCAGTTTCACTGTGAGTGTCAGTGAGAGTGAGTTTCAGTTTCAGTGTCAGTGAGAGTGTGATTTTCAGTGTCAGTAAGAGTGTCAGTGAGAGTGTCAGTGTGTGTCAGTGAGAGTGTCAGTGAGAGTGTCAGTGAGAGTGTCAGTTTCAGTGAGAGTGTCCTTGAGTGTGAGTGAGAGTAGCAGTGTCAGTGAGAGTGTCAGTGAGAGTGTCAGAGAGGGTGTCAGTAGGTGTGTCAGTGAGTGTGTCAGTGAGTGTGTCAGTGAGTGTGTCAGTGAGAGTGTCAGGGAAAGTGTCAGTGAAAGTGTCGATGAGAGTGTCAATGAGTGTCAGTGAGTGTCAGTGAGAGTGTCAGTGAGTGTCAGTGAGTATCAGTGAGAGTGTCAGTGAGAGTGTCAGTGAGAGAGTCAGTGAATGTCAGTGAGAGTGTCAGTGTCAGTGAGTGTCAGTGTGTCAGTGAAAGTGTCAGTGAGAGTGTCAGTGAGTGTCAGTGAGTGTCAGTGAGAGTGTCAGTGAATATCAGTGAGTATCAGTGAGAGTGTCAGTGAGTGTGTCAGTGAGTGTTTCAGTGAGTGTCATTGAGAGTGTCAGTGTCAGTGAGAGTGTCAGTCAGTGTGTCAGTGAAAGTGTCAGTGAGAGTGTCAGTGAGTGTCAGTGAGAGTGTCAGTGAGAGTGTCAGTGGGAGTGTCAGTGAGAGTGTTAGCGGGAGTGTCAGTGAGAGTGTCAGTGAGTGTGAGTGCGAGTATCAGTGTCAGTGAGAGTGTCAGTTAGAGTGTCCGTGAGAGTGTCCGTGAGAGTGTCAGTGTCAGTGAGAGTATCAGTGAGAGTGTCAGTGAGTGTGTCAGTGAGTGTCAGTGAGAGTGTCGGTGTCAGTGAGAGTGTCAGTGAGTGTGTCAGTGAGAGTGTCAGTGAGTGTGTCAGAGAAAGAGTCAGTGAGAGTGTGAGTGTCAGTGAGAGTGTCAGTGAGTGTGTCAGTGAGAGTGTCAGTGTCAGTGAGAGTGTCAGTGTCAGTGAGAGTGTCAGTGAGAGTGTCGATGAGATTGTTAGTGAGAGTGTCAGTGTAATTGAGAGTGTCAGTGAGAATGTCAGTGAGAGTGTCAGTGTCAGTGAAAGTGTCAGTGAGAGTGTCAGTGTCAGTGAGAGTGTTAGTTTCACTGTGAGTGTCAGTGAGAGTGTCAGTGAGAGTGTCAGTGAGTGTAAGTGTCAGAGTCAGTGTCAGTGAGAGTGTCAGTGAGTGTGTCAGTGAGTGTCAGTGAGAGTGTCAGTGAGAGTGTCAGTGTCAGTGTCAGTGAGAGTGTCAGTGAGAGTGTCAGTGGAAGTGTCAGTGGAAGTTTCAGTGAGAGTGTCAGTGAGAGTGTCAGAGTTTCAGTGAGAGTGTCAGTTTCAGTGAGAGTGTCAGGGAGAGTGTCAGTGAGTGTGTCAGTGAGAGTGTCAGTGTCAGTGAGAGTGTCAGTGAAAGTGTCAGTGAGAGTGTCATTGAGAGTGTCAGTGAGAGTGTCAGTGTCAGTGAGAGTGTCAGTGTCAGTGAGTGTGAGTGAGAGTATCAGTGTCAGTGAGAGTGTCAGTGAGAGTGTCAGTAAGTGTGTCAGTGAGTGTGTCAGTGAGAGTGTAGTGTCAGTGAGAGTGTCAGTGAGAGTGTCAGTGACTGTCAGTGAGAGTGTCAGTGAGTGTGTCAGAGAGAGTGTCAGTGAGAGTGTCAGTGTCAGTGAGAGTGTCAGCATCAGTGAGAATGTCAGTGAGGGTGTCAGTGATAGTGTCAGTGTGAGTGTCAGTGAGAGTGTCAGTTTCACTGTGAGTGTCAGTGAGAGTGAGTTTCAGTTTCAGTGTCAGTGAGAGTGTGAGTTTCAGTGTCAGTAAGAGTGTCAGTGAGAGTGTCAGTGTGTGTCAGTGAGAGTGTCAGTGAGAGTGTCAGTGAGAGTGTCAGTGTCAGTGAGAGTTTCAGAGAGGGTGTCAGTAGGTGTGTCAGTGAGTGTGTCAGTGAGTGTGTCAGTGAGAGTGTCAGTGAAAGTGTCAGTGAAAGTGTCGATGAGAGTGTCAGTGAGTGTCAGTGAGTGTCAGTGAGTGTCAGTGGGTGTCAGTGAGAGTGTCAGTGAGTGTCAGTGAGTATCAGTGAGAATGTCAGTGAGAGTGTCAGTGAGAGAGTCAGTGAGTGTCAGTGAGAGTGTCAGTGTCAGTGAGTGTCAGTGTGTCAGTGAGTGTCAGTGAGTGTCAGTGAGAGTGTCAGTGAGAGTGTCAGTGAGAGTGTCAGTGAGTATCTGTGAGTATCAGTGAGAGTGTCAGTGAGTGTGTCAGTGAGTGTTTTCGTGAGTGTCATTGAGAGTGTCAGTGTCAGTGAGAGTGTCAGTAAGTGTGTCAGTGAAAGTGTCAGTGACAGTGTCAGTGAGTGTCAGTGAGAATGTCAGTGAGAGTGTCAGTGGGAGTGTCAGTGAGAGTGTTAGTGGGAGTGTCAGTGAGAGTGTCAGTGAGTGTGAGTGAGAGTATCAGTGTCAGTGAGAGTGTCAGTTAGAGTGTCCGTGAGAGTGTCAGTGTCAGTGAGAGTATCAGTGAGAGTGTCAGTGAGTGTGTCAGTGAGTGTCAGTGAGAGTGTCAGTGTCAGTGAGAGTGTCAGTGAGTGTGTCAGTGAGAGTGTCAGTGAGTGTGTCAGAGAAAGTGTCAGTGAGAGTGTCAGTGTCAGTGAGTGTCAGTGAGTGTGTCAGTGAGTGTCAGTGAGAGTGTCAGTGAGAGTGTCAGTGAGAGTGTCAGTGTCAGTGAGAGTGTCAGTGTCAGTGTGAGTGTCAGTGTCAGTGTGAGTGTCAGTGAGAGTGTCAGTGGAAGTGTCAGTGAGAGTTTCAGTGAGAGTGTCAGTGTCAGTGAGAGTGTCAGTGTCAGTGAGAGTGTCAGTGAGAGTGTCAGTGGAAGTGTCAGTGGAAGTGTCAGTGAGAGTGTCAGTGAGAGTGTCAGTGTCAGAATTTCAGTGAGAGTGTCAGTGAGTGTCAGTGTCAGTGAGAGTGTCAGTGAGTGTCAGTGAGTGTCAGTGAGAGTGTCAGTGAGAGTGGCCATGAGTGTCAGTGAGAGTGTCAGTGTCAGCGAGAGTGTCAGTGAGTGTCATTGAAAGTGTCAGTGTCAGTGAGAGTGTCAGTGAGAGTGTTGATGAGATTAATAGTGAGAGTGTCAGTGTCAGTGAGAGTGTCAGTGAGAGTGTCAGTTTCACTGTGAGAGTGTCAGTGAGAGTGTCAGTGAGTGTGTCAGTGAGTGTCAGTGTCAGTGAGTGTGTCAGTGAGAGTGTGAGTGTGAGTGTCAGTGAGTGTGTCAGTGAGAGTGTCAGTGAGAGTGTCAGTGTCAGTGAGAGTGTCAGTGAGAGTGTCAGTGAGAGTGTGAGTGTCAGTGAGAGTGTCAGTGAGAGTGTCAGTGAGAGTGTAAGTGTCAGTGAGAGTGTCAGTGTCAGTGAGAGTGTCAGCGTCAGTGAGAGTGTCAGTGAGAGTGTCAGTGAGAGTGTCAGTGAGAGTGTGAGTGAGAGTGTCAGTGAGTGTGTCAGTGAGTGTGTCAGTGAGATTGTCAGTGAGATTGTCAGTGAGAGTGTCAGTGAGAGTGTCAGTGTCAGAGTTTCAGTGAGTGTCAGTGAGAGTGTCAGTTTCAGTGAGAGTGTCAGTGAGAGTGTCAGTGAGAGTGTCAGTGAGAGTGTCAGTGAGTGTGTCAGTGAGAGTGTCAGTGAGTGTGCCAGTGAGTGTGTCAGTGGGTGTGTCAGTGAGGGTGTCAGTGAGTGTGTCAGTGAGAGTGTCAGTGTCAGTGAGTGTGTCAGTGAGAGTGTGAGTGTCAGTGAGAGTGTCAGTGAGAGTGTCAGTTTCAGTGAGAGTATCAGTGAGAGCGTCAGTGAGAGTGTCAGTGTCAGTGAGAGTGTCAGTGAGTGTGAGTGAGATTGTGAGTGTCAGTGTCAGTGTCAGTGAGAGTGTCAGTGAGAGTGTCAGTGAGAGTGTCAGTGAGTGTGTCAGTGAGTGTCAGTGTCAGTGAGTGTGTCAGTGAGAGTGTGAGTGTCAGTGAGTGTGTCAGTGAGAGTGTCAGTGTCAGTGAGAGTGTCAGTGTCAGTGAGAATGTCAGTGAGAGTGTCGGTGAGAGTGTCAGTGAGAGTGTCAGTGTCAGTGAGAGTGTCAGTGAGAGTGTAAGTGTCAGTGAGAGTGTCAGTGTCAGTGAGAGTCTCATTGTCAGTGAGAGTGTCAGCATCAGTGAGAGTGTCAGTGAGAGTGTCAGTGAGAGTGTCAGAGTCAGTGTCAGTGAGAGTGTCAGTGAGTGTGTCAGTGAGAGTGTCAGTGTCAGAGCTTCAGTGAGTGTCAGTGAGAGTGTCAGTTTCAGTGAGAGTGTCAGTGAGAGTGTCAGTGAGAGTGTCAGTGAGAGTGTCAGTGTCAGTGAGAGTGTCAGTGAGTGTGAGTGAGAGTGTGAGGGTCAGTGAGAGTGTCAGTGAGTGTGTCAGTGAGGGTGTCAGTGAGTGTGTCAGTGAGAGTGTCAGTGAGAGTGTCAGTGTCAGTGAGTGTGTCAGTGAGAGTGTGAGTGTCAGTGAGAGTGTCAGTGAGTGTGTCAGTGAGTGTGTCAGTGAGTGTGTCAGTAAGAGTGTGAGTGTCAGTGAGAGTGTGGATGAGATTGACAGTGAGTGTGAGTGTTAGTGTCAGTGAGAGTGTTAGTGTCAGTGAGAGTGTCAGCTTCAGTGAGAGTGTCAGTGTGAGTGTCCAGGAGAGTGTCAGTTTCAGTGTGAGTGTCAGTGTGAGTGTCAGTGAGTGTGTCAGTGAGTGTGTCAGTGATTGTAAGTGACAGTGAGTGTGTGAGTGACAGTTAGTGTGTGAGTGACAGTTAGTGTGTGTGGGGGTTGTGTGTGTGTGGGTGGGTGTGTGTGTGTGTGTGTGTGTGTGTGGTTGTGTGTGTGTGGGGTTGTGTGTATTTGTGGGGGTGTGGTTGTGTGGTGTGTGGGGTTGTGTGTGGTGTGTGGGGGTTAGTGTGGTTGTGTGTGTGTGGGGTTGTGCGTGGGGGTTGTGTCATGTATGTGTGGGGGTTTTGTGTGTGTGCGTGGGAAGTTGCGTGGGGGTTGTGTATAGGGGGTTGTGTGTGGTGTGGTTGTGTGTGGGGTTGTATGTGTGGGTGTGCATGTTTGTGGGGTTGTGTGTGTGTGCGGGGTTGTGGTTGTGTGTGTGTGGGTTGTGGTTGTGTGTGTGTCATGTATGTGTGGGGGGTTTTGTGTGTGTGCGTGGGATGTTGTGTGGAGGGTTGTGTGTGGTGTGGTTGTGTGTGGGGTTGTATGTGTGGGTGTGTGTGGGGGAGTGTGTTTGTGGGGTTGTGTGTGGGGGGTTGTGTGTGTGGGGGGTTGTGGTTGTGTGTGGGAGGTTGTGTGTGGGGGGTGTGTGTATGTGTGGTTGTGTGTGTGGGGTTGTGTGTGTGAGGTTGTGTGTGTGGGGGGGTTGTGTGGGGGTTTTTGTGTGGGGCTATGTGTGTGGGGGGTTGTGTGTGGGGTTGTGTGTGTGGGTAGGTTTGTGTGGGGTTGTGTGTGGGGGGGTTGTATGTGTGGGGCAGTGAATGGGATGGGAGGGAAGGGGGAGTGACAGAAGCGGAGAGGATTAAAGAGGTAAATAGGAAAGTAATGGAAATAAAGGGGGAGGGGGGAGGGGGGACATGGAGGGAGAGGGGTAGTTGGAGGGTGGGGTAAAGGGAAAGAAGGGATGGGTTGGGGAATGGAATGGAATGGAATGGAATGGAAAGGAAAGGAAAGGAAAGGCATGGAAAGGAAAGGAAAGGAAAGGAAGAATGAGGGAAAGAAGGCGGAGAAGAGAAAGGAGGAGAAAGGCAGGGAAAGGAATTGAGAATGGAGGGGGAGAGGGTAAATGAGAGAGAGGGAGGTGAGGGGAAGGGTAATGAGGGGTAGGGTAGGGTATGGAAGAAGGGATGGGTGAGGGGAAAGGGGAGCAGAAAAGGAGCAGAGGCGATGGGAACAGATTGGAAGGGAAAGAGGCTGTGAATGGGAGGGAATGGAGGGGAAGAGAAGGGAAGGGGTGGGGTGGAGATGGAAAAGGAGATAAGAGAGTGCAGGATGGGACCGGAATGGATTGAATGGGAAGGGGAGGGGATTGACAGAAGGATAGAGGATTAAAGAGTGATGGAGAAAAAGGGAACTTAAAAGAAAGGGGGAGAAGGGGATGGGAGAGGAGAGATAGGGATGTAAGGCAGAGAAGGAAAAACGGGAAAGAGAAAGGAAGAGGGAAGGGGTGTTTCAAGCCAGTATCAAGTCAGTTTCAAGTCAGTATCAAGCCAGTATCAAGTCAGTATCAAGTCAGTATCAAGCCAGTATCAAGCCAGTATCAAGTCAGTACCAAGCCAGTATCAAGTCAGTATCAAGCCAGTATCAAGCCAGTATCAAGTCAGTTTAAAGTTTGGATTCAAGTTCGGTTTCAGTTTGGTTTCAAGTTCGGTTTTCATTTAGTTTCTATACTCACCGTGTTCCTTTCACCCAGCCCCGTCCAGTTCTTTTGGAGCCTGTGAGGCCCCGGCCCCCTCCGCCTCTCGGGGGCCTCGGCTCCGGCCGCCAGCAGTGGTCCTCTCCGTCCGGTGCTCATGAGTGCAATGCCGCGGCTGCCTGGTTACCAGCCTTGTATACCACGGACACGTCACAATAGACATTTAACCTGTCATTATGCATCACCGGCTTATGGGCGATGACAAGTGTTGCAGTGTAAGGGGGGGGGGGGGGGGGACCAGAGACCGAGACACGGATATTAATTCAATTACCTAAAAAAGAAAAAAATCTATTTAGTCACAAAAGGATCCTGCGATTAACCTCAAAGACAATCTAATCCTGCCCGACCTTCTCCCTCCTCAGGGGCCTCTCCTTGTTTCTGCTCCGGCGGAGGCCTCCCCTCTGCACTTAGCTTCGACCTCATGACATCACAGGGGAGGGCCTGGCACGTCACAGGTGTTCCATCCACAGGGTTCCCCTTCTGCTGCTAGCCTCGACCTCGTGACGTCACAGTGGAGGGCCTAGCGCGTCACAGGTGTTCCATTCACAGGATTCTGCTGCTGGGATTGCACGGGCCTTTTATATGAATTTTAAATGTGGATTTTTCGTATTCTTCGTTTAAAATAAATATTTTCGACATTAGCTGCATTGTTCTGCACCAGGTGCGCAATGAAGGGAGACCTCGGGGGAGAGTCAAGGGATGGGTAGAGGCGGGGGAGTGAGATAAAGGGAGACCTCGGGGAGAGTCAAGGGGTGGGTAGAGGCGGAGGAGTGAGATGAAGGGAGACCTCGGGGAGAGTCAAGGGATGGTAGAGGCAGGGGAGTGAGATGAAGGGAGACCTCGGGGAGAGTCAAGGGATGGGTAGAGGCGGAGGAGTGAGATGAAGAGAGACCTCGGGGAGAGTCTAGGGATGGGTAGAGGCGGGGGAGTGAGATGAAGGGAGACCTCGGGGGAGAGTCAAGGGATGGATAGAGGCGGAGGAGTGAGATGAAGGGAGACCTCGGGGAGAGTCAAGGGATGGTAGAGGCTGGGGAGTGAGATGAAGGGAGACCTCGGGGGAGAGTCAAGGGGTGGGTAGAGGCGGAGGAGTGAGATGAAGGGAGACCTCGGGGAGAGTCAAGGGATGGTAGAGGCTGGGGAGTGAGATGAAGAGAGACCTCGGGGAGAGTCAAGGGGTGGGTAGAGGCGGAGGAGTGAGATGAAGGGAGACCTCGGGGAGAGTCAAGGGATGGTAGAGGCTGGGGAGTGAGATGAAGGGAGACCTCGGGGGAGAGTCAAGGGACGGGTAGAGGCTGGGGAGTGAGATGAAGGGAGACCTCGGGGTAGAGTCAAGGGACGGGTAGAGGCTGGGGAGTGAGATGAAGGGAGACCTCGGGGTAGAGTCAAGGGACGGGTAGAGGCTGGGGAGTGAGATGAAGGGAGACCTCGGGGGAGAGTCAAGGGATGGATAGAGGCTGGGGAGCGAGAGAAAGGGAGACCTCGGGGGAGAGTCAAGGGATGGTAGAGGCTGGGGAGTGAGATGAAGGGAGACCTCGGGGAGAGTCAAGGGATGGGTAGAGGCGGGGGAGTGAGATGAAAGGAGACCTCGGGGAGAGTCAAGGGATGGTAGAGGCGGAGGAGTGAGATGAAGGGAGACCTTGGGGAGAGTCAAGGGATGGTCGAGGCGGGGGAGTGAGATGAAGGGAGACCTCGGGGAGAGTCAAGGGATGGTAGAGGCTGCGGAGTGAGATGATGGGAGACCTCGGGGGAGAGTCAAGGGATGGGTAGAGGCTGGGGAGTGAGATGAAGGGAGACCTCGGGGGAGAGTCAAGGGATGGGTAGAGGCGGGGGAGTGAGATGAAGGGAGACCTCGGGGAGAGTCAAGGGATGGGTAGAGGCGGGGGAGTGAGATGAAGGGAGACCTCGGGGAGAGTCAAGGGGTGGGTAGAGGCTGAGGTCTGAGATGAAGGGAGACCTCGGGGGAGAGTCAAGGGATCAGTAGAGGCTGGGGAGTGAGATGAAGGGAGACCTCAGGGAGAGTCAAGGGATGGGTAGAGGGGGGGAGTGAGATGAAGGGAGACCTCGGGGAGAGTCAAGAGATGGGTAGAAGCTGAGGAGTGAGATGAAGGGAGACCTCGGGGAAAGTCAAGGGGTGGGTTGAGGCTGAGGAGTGAGATGAAGGGAGACCTCGGGGGGGGGGGGCGTCAAGGGACGGGTAGAGGCTGAGGAGTGAGATGAAGGGAGACCTCGGGGGAGAGTCAAGGGGTGGGTAGAGGCGCAGGAGTGAGATGAAGGGAGACCTCGGGGAGAGTCAAGGAGCGCGTAGAGGCGGGGGAATCTGATAAAGGGAGACCTCGGGGAGAGTTAAGTGATGGGTAGAGCTTGGTGAGTCAGAGGAAGGAGTTGTGGGTTTAGGGAGAGAAGGTTGTGGCATGTTTATCATGCAAAGGACGAGCTGCTACGAGGACGATGTGGTCATGGGTTTGACTGGGGTTGAGGATTAGCTTTGGGGGGATTAGAGAGGTAGTGAAGTCAGAAGATGTCATCAGTTTGATGAGTGTGAAAATAAATGGAGGCTGTGGTGCAAGGGCAGAATAATTGGAGGCTGGAATAGAGGGCCAGTGCTGTCCCTCAGTGCTAGACTGACAGCCAGTGTGGGCCAGTTCTAACTGACTGCATTGTCCACTGTTGGTTGTCGTCGTTGGGTCTGGTGGTAAATGAAGGAGTAGCACGGGAAAGAACCGGGTTCAAGCCCCCCACATCCAAGTACCAGCACATGGAGTGGGCATGCCCATTCCCAATGTGTGTTGCATAGCAGAAAGCTTATTTTCTCAAACTTTTTCCTGCCAACCTCTGCCTGTCCACCACATCTATCTACCCTTCTGCTGATTCCCCAGGCTCTCGGTATGGGGTGCATTCCTCCGCCCATGTGTCAATGAATTGTGCTATGTTGTGGTAATATGTGCATTGTTGTGACATTGTGGAAATGGGGCAAGTGAGTACATTTCTATTGGGTTCTGAAAAATGGGCGAATATGTGCCATGCTGAGTTAGTAGTGTATGTCAAGGGGCATTAGACTTGGCAGCAAAGGGTTAATGTGTGTAATGTGTAGGTATCTGGTTTTCTAATGTTATGTTGTCATGTTATCTGCTCTGCTAGGCTTGTACCATTAGTATGGTATTGCAATAGCGGTTGGTGTTGACCAAGATTGGCGGGTGGGGAGATGGAAAAAAAATGTACCTTCGACCTGCCGCTTCACACTCTTTTGCTCCTCTCCTCTCCTCTCCTCCAAGCACAGGCTCCCAGACTCCACTGCGGCCAATCCGGACGCTGCTCTCATGCTGCTGGTTGCAGCATGAAAGCAGTGTCAGGATTGTCCTGAGCGCCATGAACTTACGCTTCCAGTGAGACTGGGAGCCTGTGCCTGCTTTCTCCGGCAATGCAGCTCGGGATAGAGACAGCTTCAGTGCGCATGTGGGTTTGGCCGGCCAAACCGTCTTGCTCACTGAAGGCAGGGCCCACCACTACCCCTCAGTGCCTGTAACTCCCCCTGCCCACCCCCAAAGACTGGTCAGTAAAGGAAAAAGAAAACAACAATAAAAAGTATTTATTATCGTTTTACTATTCCTTTCCTGACATTTTGAGACAGCCTGCAGGGTGAGGGGGTCTGTGGGGGAGGGAGGGGGGTCGACACTTCTCGCCCTTATCAAAGGAGCCGCCGCTGTGGTATTGTAGTGTTTTCACATTTGTGCCCTTTCGTACATTTGCAGATTTCCTTCAATCAATTGTTAATTGTTTGATTGGGATGGTTAGTAGTAATTCCTTAAAGGTCTTGTTTAGTAAAGTTTATTGTTACTTAACATGAAACTAGCATGAGCTGATTCTAGTAAAGGCCTTTTTAGTGGTCGGAGTTTGTGGTGTGCTGAAGCACTTTTGTGTATTTTATTGAGCTGGGTGGTCAGTTGTCCATTGGCCCGGCCAAGGGAGATTGTTTTCTGGCAGCATCACTAGTCTGGTAAAAGTTACTGATGCAATGTGTGTAGTAGATTTAGGTTAAGATTATCTGAATGCCTACAAGGCGTATGTTGATGTGTTACTTGGGTAGAGCTGTCGATCTGGCAGCACTTTGCCAACTGAATACAGCGCCTGGATACCCCCAGGGTGATAAGCAGCGCTATACAAATACCGTCTGATTGATTGAAGGATATGACTTTGGTGTTCTCATGTGCAGTCAGTGAAGCTATCTTTTGTGTTTGAGAAAATAAAGATAATTAATCTAGTTGGCAAGGTGTAGTGTAGTGGATATAGTTGCAAAAAATCAAGTTCTTGTGTGATGGGAGGTAGGATCAGAGAAGGAAAGCAGGAGAGCGGGAGTGACCAAAATGAATTCAGTGTGTGTGTGTCTGTATGAGGCGTGTTTGCAGTGTTTTTTGGGCCTACCGCTTTGCAGAGGGCCTGTCTTAGCAGATGTTCCAGGGGTTGTCAGATGCTCTTCTGGGACTCTCCTCTCTGGAGAGATATTTAGGATCAGTAGCTCAAAAGTAGCAGCTCTTGAAGAAATTCTGCTCACTTCAACAGAAAGGAGAGAACAAGCTGAGAGAGCCGGAAAAGCAAGAAGAGACCAGAGGAGGGAAAAAACTGAGATAAAAATGAAAAGGTAGGTAAAGTAGACAGAAGATTTCAGCAAAAATATGAAAAACATTAGTATGTAAGCGAAGGAGCCAGAACTCGAGAATATGGGCAGGAAAGGGAAAAGAAGGAACATTATTTATCAATTGCAAAAAGTGTGTGTTAAAAATGTGATTTAGGTACCTCGTGATAGTGACCTTTTAGAGAATTATAGGTTTAATTTGCTGTTGAGTGGCGATATTTATGGGGGGGGGGGGGGGGAATGCACTATATGCAGAGATTATTTGTAAATTATTTGTCCCAGGTTCTGATCCTCCTCCTTTATGAAAGTGGGTAAACTCAGATTCTGCACATATCTGTGTTACCTTTGTATCAAAAATTCCAATTCTAAAAACGTAGCTCCATTCCTGCAGTTTACTGGCAGTAGGAGCTTTGTATCAGGGTATAGGGATTAAAATGAGAGAACTTGAACAAATATATTAAAACATACTAAATTGCACCGTTTCACGCCCAAGATCACCTCAATCTGTCCGAACTGACATGTTTTGCTACTATAAAAAGTTTTGAACTTGTCTGTTGTGGTTCATGTAAGATTTGGTTATTAAGTAGGACAAGTGGATTTCTCTAGAAGGGCAAGCAGATTTCTGAATAATTTTGCCCTTTAGGCAAGTAGATTTTTAAAAGACGTCCACACCCCTGAAACTGACTCATCTTTTTTCCTATACATTCCAAAAAGAATAATGAAGTAGATTTTCCATTGAAACACAGTACAAACACAGTGTGGTCTAACCAATATAGCTGCCTTTTTTTTATTTTTCAAGGGGTTAGATTAACCAATCATACTGGGTGTCTTCATTCACATGTACCGTGGTATACCGCCAAGGTACCACAGTATACAGCGGCCCAATATATCACTAAGTTATTGTGCCTTATTACCGAAAAACAAGTGAAAAAATTCAGATCACATAACAAAAAAGACCCTTCCCACCCCATAATCTATATTCATGCCAGATTCATGTACATCTGTTCAGTCATTTTGTCGCTACCCCTGTCTAAAAAGTCTATGGAAAAAACATAGGTGGATAAACCTGTTTTGGGACCCATCATTTTTTATTTGCACTGTCTTAACTAATCATCACAAAACTTTGTGTTGGCTGCCAATGTAGAAAAAAGAATAGGTCTGCTAAGTTTTGTGGAGATTCATCAAACCGTGACAGTTATTAGCAAGCAAAAATCTGACGAATTCCTACCTCTGGGAATCCTAACTATAACTGCAGAGTGGCTATCGTCACTGTGTTATATATATATATATCTATCCAAACGCAAAGAACCCTGAATTGAGAAGCCGTACACGGCCGTGTTTGTCACCTTCTTTATTTGGTAAGTAGCAGGGAACCAGACGTTGCCTCCACACCCCAGGTTCACCAAACATGTTTCGGGCCATCATGCCCTTGATCTCTAAAATGAGGCGCCGCTGCAATAGTCTTACCCTCACTCGCAGCACATGAAATATCCTCCGGCCCAGTGGGCGTGTCACATTTGCATTCTGGTCTCTGTAGTTCTAAAAATTCAGGGGCAGAGTCAGCACAGGGTCTGAAAGCTGGTCCTCGTGGCAAAGAACACTCCTAGCGACTCTTCACTCCTGTAGAAGCCTCTAAGAACGCCTATTAAGGTGGCTGTATAAGAAATTCCCCAATAGCTATAGGAACATACACAAGTTGTGTAAGTACCTTCTGTGTATGTATTTTTGTCTTTTTGTCTTTTTGTCCTGACGAAAGCTCTACAGACCCGGCTGGGCTCATAGAGCTGAAACATGTTGACGCATCCATATATATATAGATATATGGTAATCTAGTTGCCCAATTACATATATATCGAATTTTTTAACAACAGTGCCAACCTTTTTATTAAAAATTCTTTTTTGGTGACACACTGTTTTTTATATTTTTCCCTTTCCTATTATTTCTGGACACTTCTATCTGGACCAGAGGTAGCCTCGGATGAGGCAGGCATACCGCACCTTATTTGACTACCCTATGAATATGCCATGACGCCTGACGGGGCGGATAAAAGATACACCGCATCGACTAAATCAGGCTGTCTATGAGGGTTTTCAAAGACTAACCGAAGGTTTAGTAGACACCAGTGTCTATTCCCTTTTGATTAATTCAGTATCTAACTAGGGGAACTGAATGGACCTTGAATCCTCTTCCCTCCTTTTTGATAGAAGACTAAAAATTCATCAGCCATAATGAAGTGCAGCAATGTCTCTCCTTGTGTGAAAACTCAAGTAGTTTGTGCATGTAGAAAGCACGGCTGTGTCCCTGCTTGTGTCGCTCACCAAAACCGGTTCACGCTGTTCCGTTAAGCACTTCAAAGTTCCATGCACTAATGGAGCCACTCTTTGCAGGAGGCCCGCAGTCCCTGCAGGGGACCCCATAGGAGGGCAGACCCCGTAGTAGGTTCGTGGGCAGCCGGCAGCCCATTCCGGGGGTGGGGGGCGGGAGTTGGGGGGCGTCAATGATAAGGGGGGGGGGTTGAGGGGGCGGGCCCCGGGGCAGGATATAAGGGTAGCCCCTCCTACCATGCGCCCTCTTTGCTGCTGCCCCCACACCAGTTAGTTCGCTCCACTGGCTGCTCCTCGCCAGCCGTAGGGTTGTAGGTTGCCCCTGCCACCTCCCCTTCCCCGTCAGACGTGAGGGCCGCGCTTTTCAGCTCTGATTAGGTAAGCGGAGTACACTGCCTCCCCCTGGGCCCCGTCCTTGGGCATAACCCAAGTCGACAGGGCTCCGTGGCTATGCCACAGGGGGGCAGGAGATCCGTGATCGTGTTACGGGTAGGGGGCTTGTTGTGGGGGTGTGGGGTACCGAGGTGCGAGCGGCAGGCGGGTGTGAGGGCAACAACCGTGTGCGATGTAAATATGGGCCGCACGCTCAGTCAGGCGTTTTGCCTTGTGTGGGTGCACCGGAGGTCAGGGTGTTAGGCCGTAGACCGTGGAGTTGTTGAATAAGGACCGCGCAACCGGCCATGCGGCTAGCTTTGCGGTATAGGTTGTTTTCAATGAGATGTCGGCCTGTAATCTATATGGTAATTTATTTACAGCGGCTGAGGCGGTAATATGTGGCTGAACGTCTAGAGCGAGGTCCCCGCCGGCATTTCGATCGGCTGAGACTGCGATAGGCCGTTAGCGTTTTAATCAGGTTATCAACCGCATGCTGGGCTCTCTATGCTTAAAAGAGCTGCTTAGCGTGTCAGGTTGCCGCTTCACTGCTCCCAGTCATCGGAGTCCCCTCCGGGGACGCTGATAGCGTGGCCCTCGGGAAGAGCGTCACACGGGCGGACCCGGGGCCCTTGGGAGCAGGAGGCTTCCATTCAGATTGACAAGGTGCAAGCATTCATGATTTGGGCGAAAGATGAGGGGAAGAGCCACTCATGGATGGCGGGTCACCTGTCGGCCATCGGGCATCATGCCAGGCTGTTAGGTCGGAAGGACCCCACCACATTATTTATGACCAGGGCAGCGCTCAAAGGTTGGGCAAGAGTGATGCCTAAATCAGTAGACCAAAGGGCCCCCATTGATTACGAGACATTAAAAAGCATGATAGACGCCCTTCCGACGGTCACCCACTCTGCCTACGAAGCATCCCTCTTCGCAGTGACATTCAGCTTAGCGTTTTTTGGAGCCTTTAGAATAGGGGAGTTGGTGGCCCGCTCCAAGAAAGAGATGAACTCCAGGGCCCTCCTGATGAAGTACGTGCGACTTACAGCTGAATCAGTAGAGATTTACTTACAATTCTCAAAGACAGACCAAGCAGGCAGGGGTCGGAGCATCTCATTACATCGCCCAGCTACTGCCCGGTGGCCCTGCTAGCCGCCTTCTTGTCTTGCCGCCCATGTACAGAAGGGCTGCTATTGATACACTTAGACGGCTCCCCGGTTACTAAATACCATGTGGAGCATGTGATGCAAGGGTGCCTATTCTTGGCTGGCTATACAACAAAAGGGGCCAAGTTCAGCTCCCACTCTTTTAGAATAAGGGTGGCCACCACAGCTTTCAAGGAAGGTCTGCCAGCCGAGGCAATTAAGAGGGTAGGGCGGTGGGACTTCAACTGCTTCAAAAGATATGTGAGACCAGTTAGTGCAATACCCCCTTTTAGCAGAAGTGAAGTAGGGAACGTGTAAGCAAAGAGAGAATATGTTTGCGTATGCCATGGTTACGTGGCCTTTTCTGGTTTGTAGTGCAATGTGAATTATAGACTACAGTTGCCACGTTTTGGTGGTTGTTTTACTTTGCAGTGCTTTGAAGTGTTCAAATAAACTATAATCTTGCAACACATTGTGTTTTATTGCAGGCACAGAGGTGTGGGTGATGGGGCACTCTTATGTCACAAGATTGGCGAGATGGGTGAATGCAAGCACGTGGAAGCATGGCTTCACCAACACTAGTATATCCTGGTTTGGCCTCCCTGGAATGCACTGGCCTGCACTCTTAGCGACGCTGCGTAAGACATTGAGGGAGAATAGACGACCGCCAAACATCTTGGTGGTGCACTTAGGGGGGAATGACCTGGTATCATTAGGCAAGAGACAACTATTAGATGCGATGAGGAAGGACTTGAGCATCCTGAGCAGTGAGCTGGGACCATGCAGCATATGGTGGTCGGAAGTAACTCCCAGACCTATATGGCATGGAGCAATCTCGCAGGAGGCGCTGGAAGTTACCCGCAGGCGTGTAAACGCAGCTATGCGTAAATTTGCAGATATGCGAGGGGTGGGTTTCATCAGGCACGGCCTACTGCACGCGAAATCCATTGGTTGCTGGGAATCTGACGGGGTGCATTTGTCCAAGGTAGGCATGGCAATATTCCTACTAGATTTAGGGGAAGCACTGGAAACAGCAGGATGCAAGTAGAGGAGAATAGGGGGCTAGGTAGTGGGGGCTCTGGGCGCAGCGGGTGCCACGCCCAGGGCTGTGGAAGAGGTACAAGGCGATCCCCATACTGGACAGGCGCAGGAACAGGACCTGAAGCCCCAGTGCGAAACGCACCGTGCTGAGTCATACATAATCCAAGGGGCCCTTCTTGGGGACTTGTTTTCGACGGCGCCCCATTAGTCCTTAGGGCGGTTGTAAGCCTGAGCAACCGGGGGCTTGCCGATAGCGCCCCGCCCGGATGGGTAAGGTGTGAGTTAACTCTCCCTTGTCCGGAGGGTTGGGTGGGTGGACGATAGGTCCACCGGTGGGAGGAGTTTCCTCCCAGGTACCACACCGGGCTATGGCCGCTGGTGTCTGTTACTTTGGCTCAACTTCAGGCTCCCTGCAACAAGGGGTTGCGGGGTGGAGGGGGTCGCCTGTCAGTTAACCCATCCTGTTATTTGTCCTACAAATAAACCTGCAACTTCTTCATCCCAACATACTTGTCTGTGTTTCATTTGGGGTTTTGGGGAGGTTGTGGGCAGAGGCGTACCGATGGAACTACTATGCAGGAGGCCCGCGGTCCCTGCAGGGGACCCCATAGGATGGCAGACCCCGTAGTAGGTCCGTGGGCAGCCGGCCGCCCATTCCGGGGGTGGGGTGCGGGAGTTGGGGGGCGTCAACGATAAGGGGGGGCGGGTTGAGGATCGGGGACCGGGGCAGGATATAAGGGTAGCCCCTCCTACCACGCGCCCTCTTTGCTGCTGCCCCCACACCAGTTAGTTCGCCCCTCTGGCTGCTCCTCGCCAGCCGTAGGGTCGTAGGTTGCCCCCGCCCCCTCCCCTTCCCCGTCGGACGCGAGGGCCGCGCTTTTCAGCTCCCCTCAGTTAACCCATCCTGTTATTTGTACTACAAATAAACCTATCATGTATAATGTAGTAGTAAGAGTGCCTGTCTGGATGTGCCAATTGAAAATTAAAGTGACTACCCTGGGCGAAAACGATCAGTCTGCGAATTTATCAATAATGATGTATCAATATCACTCCTAAATACTCCTGGTGCATTAGTACAAGTCCCTTACTCTTTGTGGTCTCAACATGCTAGTAATGTATGGTGCATTTTAACTACAGAGCATTTCAGTATCAGATTCAACCCAATGAAGAAGCGTCCCCTTATAGCCAGAACCACTGGAATTATGAGGCAGGGGAGGGCCGAATTATGCAGCAGGGATGAGTAAATTGGGTGAGAAAAGACAAATTATGAGGCATTATGCGGCACATTTTGGGAGAGTAATACTACAATATTTTGTCATTTTTAAACTTATTATCACTCTCTGTGCATTAATTGCAAGTCATTAGTACCAGTTTAAGGGAAACATCCTTTACGACGCAACTTTTACCACGCAGTGCCTTTACAACGCAGGTTTTTCAACGCAAGTCATTACAACGAATTGAGCTGGGGGGCGCTCTAGGATAGGTAATAGTTTAATTTACTATCCAACACCTTCCCTACTATCCACGGGGACTGGAGTTGGAATAGTAAATTAAACTATTCACTATCCAGCAGGGGCGTAGCAAAGGCCCCCGCAGCCCACGCATTGCAGGGGGGCCCCTGCACTCCAGGGGCCCCCTCGGCTCACACAGTATTCCGCTCGATGACAGCTGGGTCGGTGACGTCCGTCTGGGACGTCGTTTTACAGTTACACTCGTTGGTGTTAATATTGTGGCATGAAGTTGTTTTACTCATGCAAGTATTTGACGAGCTCCTAGTCACCCTTCTCATGTACTAATTCTCCTTGGAACAGCATTCTTTCACTAGTGAGTAATCTTCTACCTAAGAAATGAACACATTTGTTTCACAGTTACCCACTTGTTATGGTCTGGTTTCACTTTCTGGCGGGGAAGGAAAAGGACTCTGTCTTTTCCTTCGTGCCCAGGGAAGACAAGGACAGTGTCCAGTTCTCCTGCGCCTGGCAGCTGCCCCCTCCCCACTTTGTTCCCCCTATTCCCTCTCTGTCTCCTTCTCATTTAGTGAAACCCAAGACTTCAAGAAACAGGTATTACCTTTTCTTTCCTCTTTTCGTTTATTTGCTCCCCAGTGAAATGGATCCAAAAAGAAAAACACCTATTTTCCTGACGTTTTTCAATTTCAAAGTGCAGCCTCGGGGTGGAGAGAAATAAAACAATCAAAATATGAAAAATAACTAACTAACTAATGCAAGACAGAGTGGTTGCAAGGTGTCCAGATTGATTTATTCACGGCTAAACACTTTGGCGCCACTTTATAGTGTTTGCCAGTGAAGTGCTACTTTTGTTTTCTCGTCGCTCTTTGAACAACACCCTGGATCCGAAAGTGCACTATTCCTGAAAGTACTGAAATACCAGCTTGATGGGTGAATTGGAAGGCAAAAAGCATACTGTGGCTCTGTATTCACAAATGTGGTCTTTTTAAACCATCCTGCTTGCGTTTTGTAAGGATATAAGCAATAGGCATGGAAGTGGGTCCCTTCTGGGCCCTGTAGTCATGGCCTCAACTTTTCAGGCAAAGGCACTCACTAATTTCTGAATAATGAGTGTAAAAAGAAAAAGTTAACCACGTTGTTCCTGCTTACATTTTACATGGTTTACTTAATCTTTTATTCCCTATAAGTGTTGGCTTTTTCTTGGACATTGTTAATTTTTTTTAGGCAGCATATTGCTCTTGTCCAGTGCGTAATTTGTATAGAGTCACATCCAGGTGTTTATAGTGGGTCAGTGCAGTGCAAGTTTCTCTCAGTGGGTCAGTATGGTGTTCAGTGGGGGAGAGGATGTGGCACTATAGTCAGAGCTGCTGAATTTGGAACTGGGGATCCAGGTTCAGCCTTCATGACCAGGCCACCAAACCACTCCCCCTGTGGGAGCACAATCCCATGCTAGACCTTAGAAGGCCCGCAAAATCTTAAAGGCCGTGGTGTCTTAGCACCAGCAGGTGGATCCTAGCAGTGGCAAGTGTGGGTTAACCTAGAAGGCCTGTCTGCCACATTTCATTCTGAAGTTCACCTTCAGTCTTGCAGGCAGGCCTATGAAGCAGCATGCCCTAGAGTGACAGTGACTCTGTCACTGAGGTCACAGGACCCTTGAGCAGGGTGGCTCTAGTGCAGTGAGACTGCACCAGGTGCTGACCAGCTGTGGTCTGTGCAGGTAACAGCGGTGGGGCAGAGGGGCCGGGTAAGGGGGGATTTCAAGGGACAATCCAGAGGGGAAATTAAATAAATAATTTCCCCTCTGATTCGTCCCTCGAAATCCCCCCTTACATGGCCCCACCGCTGTTACCTGCATGGACCGCGGCTGGCGCCGACTTCAGGTGGGGGCGTCGTGTTTGCAAGTATAATATGGTTTTAAAAGCACTTGCTGCCTCCTTCCTTGCCTCCAACAATTTTCGGCAACAATAAAAATGTCATGATAACTCCAGTGATTAATGTCCTTAGTAGAGAGAGATGGTGTATTGTCTAGTGGACATTTTGACTCATGGAAATGAAGCTCGGAGGGTTAATGTTCCTGCTACTAAGAACTTGTACCATGCAAATTACAAAGTGCACATAATGTGAATAGGTCAGTGGGTTACTGCTTTTGTCAGAGAGACCCTATTGTAACTTACATTTAATACGTTAAAATCCTACCTTAGAACAGTGAGCTATTAACTGTCATGTGAGAGCTGCATGCAAACTACAAGGTATAAATTAGAGCGTTACCCCAGTCTTTGATTATCCTAATGTAGCAGAAAAATGGTTCATTTGGGTAGAAATTAATTCTGATTATTAAAGAGAACCACCAACCATGGTATTACGTTTTAAATTCTGAGTTTGTGTTTTTCCAGACTAATCCCTATTAAACTATGCCGCCTACTAGTATGGTTGTCATGTGACTCCTACAACTTGTGGTCCTTTGTCTTATGTAACATTTTCTATACAGTGATTTACACACGTATGAATGATTGTCTCTGTGTAATATATGTGATGTAAAGTGCTCTGACACCCTACACTGGTATAAGTGGTGCTGTGAATTTTCTGATACTTTATTTTGACATTTTTAAACATGCTAACAGTCTCTGCAAAGATTTCTCCTCATCAGTATCAGTGGAATATACAACTGCAGCACCGATAAAGGCGACCTGTCAACCTTTGCATAGGGCCCTACATTTCACAGCAGCACAAGTCACATTTTTAGGAACTTTTTATCTGAGCTATAAACAATTTACTAGTTAAAATCATCAGATTATGCAACAGATTATGTATTATGTGGCAAACCTGGCAGAGCCATAATTATGTGGAAACATTTGCAAACTAAGATATTTTGCCATTCATGTTTGAACTGCTCTTTTGGAAAAAGGGAGGAGAAGTGCTGATGACAAACTCCATGGCTGAGAGACAAATAGCTTGCGATTACACTTTTAAGGATATTTGGGACATTCTGTGATTGGAAACGTATCCCACTTTGTGAATGTATTTTAATGTCAATAACTCATAGTAAGCCTTAAATAAACATGTGTATCCATTGCTTAAATTAAATAACGTAATGAGCTGTAACCGGTTAGTGAAATGGGAAACAAATACAACAAATTTGGATATTTTGCTCTTTCTGCCACACCTCTGACTCCACCCACTGACCCAATCCACAGGTTATTCCTGCCCTCTGCTTCTCCACCCTCATTACGCATCACATCTTTGCAGAGAATAATGCCTACAAACATGCATGGAGAACTGATCATGTCAACATGTCAGATTGTTACATTCCTACAATGTCCTCTTTGATTAGAATAATGCCTACATGCATGAGGATTCAATCATGTATTTGTATCCACTAACAAATCAGACTATCAAATTGCCTGCTACTTTCCTCTTTGCAAATAGCAATACCTAAGTGGTTGTATGACAGAACTAAATACAGACATTGAATGACTTTAAAACACATTTTTTTACCCACAAATCTTTTTTGCACTCCAGCGGCGTAACAATAGCAACAACTGTGGTGCATTGGGCCCTGAGCTCCAGGGCCCCACCTTCGGTACTGTGCATGATCAGGCCTGAGAACTACTGAATGGGTCAGGAGCCCCCCTCCATGCACTTTGCAGGGGGGCCCCCTCAAGTTTCGTTACGCCACTGCTATCCAGCACCCTGCGTTGAAAAACCTGCGTTGTAAAAGCATGCGTGGTAAAAGCATGCGTTGTAACAATGTACATCCCCAGTTTAACACCCCCCCAACAAAAAAATATGCTACAGAAACGTGACAAGTCAACATTTCAAATGAGCCTTCGACTGCACTGCAACACATGTCGCTGCGTTTTTATGAACTTTTAAACCATTTGAGCCAGTCGCGGCCCATGCAGGTACGCATGGTGGGGTGGGGCAGGGTGGGCGGAAGTGAAAGTGACAAACGACGGAGTAGGGAAAATAAAATAAATAAATAAATAAAACCAATTACTGCTGCAACGTGCTTATCTGCATGGGCCGCAAATGGTTTGAGCTAGAAACATATTTTTGTTGTTGTTGTTAAAATCTGCAAATTATGCAGCAATTGCGCCAAACTCACATAAGTCACCACCTGTGACTGTCCATAGGCCAACTGGCCTTGTGGGGGCTAGGACGCCCTGTGTCCCAAAGTCAGGGGGAGCCTAAACGTAGCAGCTGCCCACGAAGTGCTGGGCAGCTGTGGAGACACTGGGGCCAACGCTGGAGCCTTGTGGCCCTAAACAAATACAATGCCCCCTGAGCCTCTCAGGCTCTGAAGAATGAAATGCCCCCACGAGCCTCTCTGGGCCCGCAAGTTAAGGAATGCCTGGAGCCTCTCTGGGCTCCAAGTAAAGAAATGCCGCCAAGAGTCTTTCATGCTCGAACACAAACTGCGGCCTTTGTTGGAGTCTTGCTGGGCTCAAAAACAAGCAATGCCCCCGAGCCTCTCTGGGCTCTGAAAACAACTGCTGCCTATTTGGCTGGAGTCCCCCTCCTGGGGACTCAAAAACGACAATGGCCCCCGGAGCCCTCGTGGGCTTCTGAACAAATGCCCCCAGAACCCTTCAAGCTCTAACTAAACAAATGGGCCGTCGTTGGAGTCCCCCTCCTGGGGACTCTAAGACAAGAGAAATGACGCCTCGAGCCTCGCTGGCTCGTAAATACAAATATGGAGCTGTGAGCCTCTCGTGGCTCTCAGCATCAATGCGCCGTTGTTGGAGCCCCCCTCCTGGGGACTCTGACAAGGCCTCTGTATACCATAAGGCCCAAGAGCCTTTCACGGGGCTGAGGAGGGACCCGCGGGGACGCCCGCACTCACCGGTAGTAGGCGGCGTCTCCCCTCGGCGGTGTCTCCTATCGGCTCCTGGGCTGCGGGGCTCTCCCTCCTTTCACAGGAGCCCCGATGGGGGAAAACACCAGTTGCTTCTTTGTGCCGGCGCGGGTCTCTCCTGCGACACCGGAGCCCCGCCTGCTCTCTCCACCGCCCTGCTCCTCTCCTCATGCTGCGGGGGCGGGACTTCCGGGTCGCCCATTCGGCTTACGGGTCGTCGCTGGCAGCGCGGCGGCCCGGCGGGGAGGACTGCAGCTGATGGCACGATCCGGGGCAAATTCCGGGTGGGCACCGGCTCCTTTTACATAAATATTAAATCGAGGTGGGCACTCGATCGGGGTCCCAAAAATGGCACCAGGTCTCTGGCCGGGGTGGGCACCTGCCATGGGTACGAAACCTGCAAAAACGGATCCAATGCCGGGTGGGCACCGGCCAAAGTGAATAAAGCGCCCCCAGGCGCTCAGAAGGCAATTAAAGCGCTCCCAAGCGCTAGCAGCAAGGATAAAGCGCTCCCCAGCGCTAGTGTACAAAGAAAGCGCTCACAGGCGCTTAGAGGCCCACAAGTCCAGCAAAGTTTTGGAGGCAGGCAGGGGGGCAAGGCTGGGCCCAGAGCCAGCTCGCTGGGCCTCCAGGCAGGGAGGCAGTCCAAGTGGCGGTCCTTCTGGTGCCCAACAGCAACAGCCCCCCTCAGCAAAAGGATCCTGGAAGAGAACAAATTGTAAGGGGACACAGCCCCTTCTTATACTGTAAATTCCTTTGTCTGTGGATAGGGTGGGGGAAGAACCAGTTGCAGCTGGTCTGGGAACACCCTTGATGTGCTCAGCACCTCACTCTATTCACTGGCAGGGTTAGGGTCATTAGACGCACCACAGGGGGCGGAGTCAGCAGCATTGTGTGGGGAAAGCCCAGCCCTATTCAGGACCCAGGTGCACTCCTCCCCAGCCATCAGCATGCTAATCTCCACACTCACCACCGGGCAGACCCATCCAGACTCCTGGAGCCAGGCTCACCAGCCAGCCCCAGCCAATCAGACGCCAGCACCTTTACAGCACACGCACAGCCATGTCTAGAAGTGGCACTTCCACACTAGACACATACACGCCGCATACATCATTTCACAGCATTCAATCACACGAGTCCGCACATACCAGACTTGAGTCTGTACACCCCACGCATCAGGAACTACCAGGGACACAGACATTCCCCATGCATTCTTATGGGAGGGCAGGCCAACCTTACTCCACGCACTCAGAGTGCGCACGCACTTTCCACTGGGACACAGTGAAAGTGCGCAGAACCCAAAAATCACCATCACCAGGTCACCATTAAAAGCAAAAAGTTTAGGGGTGAACCTGCCAGAAGGGCCAAGTCCAACACAACCCCCTTCCAGCCAAAACGCAGGGGAGACCAATCACCATTATGATGGACTTCCCTGCTTGGGGCGATAGAACACGGACGTGGGCCCGCAACTGCAGGGACACCCTCCTGTACTACGCCACGGTGAACCCATGGGATTCCTTCCAAAACCACTGTCTGGAACAACTGGGCTACCTCACTGGTACTCCCAAGCTGTCCGCGGCCAGGATCAGGCCCTGGGCCACCCAGGTGCCACTGGTCCTTGCCTATTCGCAGAGCGGGGGGTAGTAACCCCTGGCACATAGTAGCCATTTTCCACTCTTCCTGTCTGCAAGACA
Organism: Lissotriton vulgaris; assembly: GCF_964263255.1. Lineage (NCBI taxonomy): Eukaryota > Metazoa > Chordata > Amphibia > Caudata > Salamandridae > Lissotriton > Lissotriton vulgaris. The sequence goes on from NC_141685.1 coordinate 1,289,257,315, forward strand.
GGACTAGACTGCCACTGGTTCTCCAGCCTAGGGTCTACACCCTTAGGCGGACCAGGAGTCTCAGAGAAGGCTCTCCTCCCCCTACCTCTTCTTCTAGGGTTCCTCCACCTCCGACGAGGGGTACACCTAGAACGCCATTCCAACCCAGGGTTTAACCCCTCAGGTTGCACCGGGGTCAGAGGTGGGCTCTCCCACCCTCTGCACTCCCTTCCAGAGTCCTGCTCCCTACCAACTGGGGAGGTACCTCTGGAAGAAGAACCGGTCAGGACACTGATTACAGTCGTCCTTACCTCCAGGTCAGGCGTATCCTGAACCTGGCCTTCCAACCTCTGGTCTAGAACCTTTGGAGGAATAACTACCTGGCACTCCAGGACTTCTGGGGATTCACAGGCCATCCCCATGAGGCTGACACATGACCCAGGTGTCATGTGACTGTCTGTCTGGCGCAGATCTCCCGTCCCCTGTCCACCTGACAGTGCGTGAATATCCCCTAGAGCAGAAGTAGCGCCACCCGGGTCCCCCAAGAAGATCTAGCCCAACTGGCTAGTCCCTGGTCCACTGGTGCATCCACTGGGAAACTCATCCCCCAATCACTCCTCACTTCGGACTTCTGTGCCCTCCCAACTGGAGTGACACTGTCGGACACTGGAACCCCTGGAGCTCTAGTTACAGATGCTCCAGGTTCCCTAGACACTAGGAGATCCTCCTCAAGTGGACTAACAGGACAACCTAGGTCCCCAACCTGGTGTTCCCTCATGAAACCACCCAGGTTCTGAGATAGGGCTTTGGCCATCTGGGGACTCTCAGCCACCCACTGACTCCTGCTCCACTGAGCCAGGTAGTAAGCCTCTCCACCCCTCTCACTATACTGGACCTAGCTGGGCTACACTGAGCCTCTTCCACCACGCTGGGCTGGAAAATACCTGAACCACTACTTTTGGAATCACTCACTAATAATTCTAAAGAACCTCTGGCACTTTCCCAGCGGTCTGCTTCATCTGCAAGCTACCAGGCATCAGATAATCCACACCCCAACAGGTGTTGGCGCAACCCTGGTGAACAACAACTGAGCAGGTGCTCTTTGACAATCAGATCAAACAGTTTGTCAAAATCAGAGTCAGTGTGAACCTGTACCCAATCAAACAGTGTCCCACAACATTCATCTTCAAAATCTTCCCAAGACTGGTGAGACAGTTTCTTACTATCCCTGAACTTCAACCTTAACTCCTCCTCTTGGGAAACAGGTACCATACTTTGGGAACTGGGAATGGGACTGCTCGCACTGGGCTCTATATAGCTGCCATCACTGGACTCAACCCGCCCTGGGGAGTCCAGAAAATTAAAACTGCGCGCAGGGGATAGTCTTCCCTCCAGTGGTAAGTTCTCTCTGGTGGAGGCCCTCTCAGCCTCCTCTATCCTCTCCTGCGCTAAGACCCTCTGAGTCTCTAGCTGTTGCTTTCAAACGCCCAGCTATGCCATAGCCTGGGCATGCTCTGACCTGAGCTTTTCTAAAGCCAGCTGGTGCTCCCTTTCTTTCCTCCTATCTTCCCACTCCTCTGGGGACAGGGAAAGGGATGAGGCACTGCCTCCTACACTGGACCCAGCAAGGGACTCCCTATCTATGGGGTCCTCACTATCTGCTGGCGTCCCTGTACTCTTGTTTTCTTCCTCCTCTTCAGACTCTTCAGGGCTCCCCGCAGACCCACCACCCTCATGGTGTGAGACCCGGGCCATCTCCTCACTGTGCTCATGCTCCCAGTCATCCTTCTGCCATTGGATTAGGTTACCCCTAAGTTGGGACTGGGTGTCTGACTCATTCACTGCAATGTCTCTCTCTTCGCAAAATTCTCTCAACTCATGCATAAACAGACCCCAGACATTAAAAGCAGACTCCATCTTGGCAGGATGCTCACAGACACGTGCAACACAGGGGACTTAACTGTCAGAGCTGAAGCAAGAGTACAAAATTTACAAAGAAATTCAGTGAGCTCCCTATTGCAGAAAACTCACACTCACTTGTCTAGTGCCACACACCATTCACCCACACACAACCCCCCCCCCCCTTGGACTAGTAAGGCAGTTTCTACCACCCCTGATTTCTCAACCTGACCGCACGTGACACAGGTACCAGACTCTGGGCGCAGGGCGGGGAACAAATGTACTGGACACTATTACGCTGCTACCACTGGATCCCACCCTCTGGTGAATCCAGAAAATTCAAACTGCACTTAGGGGATAGAAAACCACCCAGAGCTAGTGACACTAACTCACAGTGCACAAGAAACACATTTGCAAAGAAATGACATTAAGAACAATTTAGAAACAATAATCCCCAAAATGTGATTTATCTAAAATGCAAAGTTTTGTAGTGCGGCCAGTTGCCACTTAGGTACAACGCAAACACAAATCCTTATCCTTTCCGCTGCCGCCAATGTTAGAAATGGGATCCCTGGCTGGCCAGGGCTTGCGCCAAAGTCAGTCAGAGACCACCACTTCCACGTCAGGGCAAGGGAGTTACATGCCAAGATAACCCCTGCTCACCCCCTTGGTAACGTAGCACGAGCAGTAAGGCTAAACTTGGAGGCAATGTGAGTTAATTGTTTGTGCACGCACCCCAGCAACAACACCTAAGGCCCACCACAAAGGAAACTCCACACAAGGTTATATATAAAAATAGCCTTTGTATTACACCAAAACACATTAGATAAAAACACACACTTTACAATGTGATAACAGGCACGGGCAGAATTTACAGGGCATATGTACAAGACAGGGCCACCTGGACCACTGTCAGGAATCAGCACTTTTAGAACTAGCACTTAAGTTATCACTTAGAACATAGCACATAGAATGCAAAATCACTTTAGCACAAATTAGAAAATGTAGCACACAACCAGTAACTACTGGTAACAGGTAAGTACCACCTACGCAACCCTAACCACCTTAGGAGAATATTGCGCAGGGAACCTGGACCTCACTAGCAACACCTGCACTAGGAGAAAAACAACCACCTAAGTATCACAATACCTGTAGGGCATAGGCACATTACGCATGATGCATCACTACACATTCAGAGGTGTATGAAGGAAAACACATGATGCATAACATACATTCAGCGGTGTAAGAACATGGCACATGACACATTAAAACACATTCAGAGGTGCAGGGAAAGAACAATTGCGCCAAAGTCACATAAGTCACCACCTGTGACTGTCTATAGGCCAACTGGCCTTGTGGGGGCTAGGACGCCCTGTGTCCCAAAATCAGGGGGAGCCTAAACGTAGCAGCTGCCCAGCACGAAGTGCTGGGCAGCTGTGGAGACACTGGGGCCAACGCTGGAGCCTTGTGGCCCTAAACAAATACAATGCCCCCTGAGCCTCTCAGGCTCTGAAGAACGAAATGCCCCCACGAGCCTCTCTGGGCTCGCACCTTAAGGAATGCCTAGAGCCTCTCTGGGCTCCAAGTAAAGAAATGCAGCCAAGAGCCTTTCAGGCTCGAACACAAACTGTGGCTGTTGTTGGAGTCTTGCTGGGCTCAAAAACAAGCAATGCCCCCGAGCCTCTCTGGGCTCTGAAAACAACTGCTGCCTATTTGGCTGGAGTCCCCCTCCTGGGGACTCAAAAACGACAATGGCCCCCGGAGCCCTCGTGGGCTTCTGAACAAATGCCCCCAAAGCCCTTCAAGCTCTAACTAAACAAATGGGCCGTTGTTGGAGTTCCCCTCCTGGGGACTCTAAGACAAGAGAAATGCCGCCTCGAGCCTCGCAGGCTCGTAAATACAAATGTGGCGCCGTGAGCCTCTCGTGGCTCTCAGCACCAATGCGCCGTCGTTGGAGTCCCCCTCCTGGGGACTCTGACAAGGGCTCTGTATACCATAAGGCCCAAGAACCTTTCACGGGGCTGAGGAGGGACCCGCGGGGACGCTCGCACTCACCGGTAGTAGGCGGCGTTTCCCCTCGGCGGTGTCTCCTCTCGGCTCCTGGGCTGCGGGGCTCTCCCTCCTTTCACGGGAGCCCCGATGGGGGGAAAACACCGGTCTCTTCTTTGTGGCAGCCAGGGCTCTCCTGCGACACCGGAGCCCCGTCTGCTCCCTCCACCGCCCTGCTCCTCTCCTCGTGCTGGGTGGGGCGGGACTTCCAGGTCGCCCCTTCGGCTTCCGGGTCGTCGCAAGCAGCGCGGCGACCCGGCGGGGAAGACACTAGCTGGTGGCACGATCCGGGGCAAAATTCCGGGTGGGCACCGGCTCCTTTTACATAAATATTAAATCGAGGTGGGCCCCAAAAACAGCACCAGGACCCTGGTGGGGTGGGCACCTGCCAGGGGTACGAACTCTGCAAAAACCGGTCCACTGCCGGGTGGGCACCGGCCAAAGTGAATAAAGCGCCCCCAGGCGCTCTGAAGGCAATTAAAGCGCTCCCAAGCTCTAGCAGCAAGGATAAAGCGCTCCCCAGCGCTAGGGTACAAATAATGCGCTCACAGGCGCTTAGAGGCCCACAAGTCCAGCAACGTTTTGGAGGCAGGCAGGGGGGCAAGGCTGGGCCCAGAGCCAGCTCACTGGGCCTCCAGACAGGAAGGCAGTCCAAGTGGCAGTCCTCCTGGCGCCCAACAGTAACAACCCCCCTCAGCAAAAGGATCCTGGAAGAGAACAAATTGTAAGGGGACACAGCCCCTTCTTATACTGTAAATTCCTTTGTCTGTGGGTAGGGTGGGGGAAGAACCAGTTGCAGCTGGTCTGGGAGCACCCTTGATGTGCTCAGCCCCTCACTCTATTCACTGGCAGGGTTAGGGTCATTAGGCGCACCACAGGGGGCGGAGCCAGCATTGTGTGGGGAAAGCCCAGCCCTATTCAGGACCCAGGTGCACAATTTTAATAATTTAGTGTCACTTTCATTACCTGTTTTAATTCTCCTGCACACTTCCCCTGTACCCTGCTCTGGGCTCACACGCTCTGGACCTAAACCGCACAGCGAATCTAAGCGCTGGTTGCAGTTTCAAACCGCAAAACACAGGGACGCCATTCCCGCCGCAGACACAGGCCACGCCCCTTTTTCGAGAGGTCACGCCCCCGCCGGCCGTCACTACTAAAGGACGCTGAATACAAGCGTCACATAGATAGAAATTTCTCCTGAGGCGGAAGCCAGGAGTAGGTTGCACAGTTTTAATAATTGAGTGTCACTTTCATTACCTGTTTTAATTCTCCTGCACACTTCCCCTGTACCCTGCTCTGGGCTCACACGCTCTGGACCTAAACGGCACAGCGGATCTAAGCGCTGGTTGCAGTTTCAAACCGCAAAACACAGGGACGCCATTCCCGCCGGGGACACAGGCCACGCCCCTTTTTCGAGAGGCCACGCCCCCGCCGGCCGTCACTACTAAAGGACGCTGAATACAAGCGTCACATAGATAGAAATTTCTCCTGAGGCGGAAGCCAGGAGTAGGTTGCACAATTTTAATAATTGAGTGTCACTTTCATTACCTGTTTTAATTCTCCTGCACACTTCCCCTGTACCCTGCTCTGGGCTCACACGCTCTGGACCTAAACCGCACAGCGGATCTAAGCGCTGGTTGCAGTTTCAAACCGCAAAATACAGGGACGCCATTCCCGCCGCGGACACAGGCCACGCCCCCTTTTCGAGAGGCCTTGCCCCCCGCCGGCCGTCACTACTAAAGGACGCTGAATACAAGCGTCACATAGATAGAAATTTCTCCTGAGGCGGAAGCCGGGAGTAGGTTGCACAATTTTAATAATTTAGTGTCACTTTCATTACCTGTTTTAATTCTCCTGCACACTTCCCCTGTACCCTGCTCTGGGCTCACACGCTCTGGACCTAAACCGCACAGCAGATCTAAGCGCTGGTTGCAGTTTCAAACCGCTAAACACAGGGACGTCATTCCCGCCGCGGACACAGGCCACGCCCCTTTTTGAGAGGCCACGCCCCGCCGGGTTATCCGTCCCGGTATAAAAAATGTGTATCTTCCGGTCGTGCAGCGGGCGAGCGCAGCGGGTGCGCCGTTTGCGTGCCAAAGGCGTGCCTAAGGCAAGCCCGTCTGCGCCCGTCCACGCCTGGACCGGGCCGAGGGCCATGCCCCTTACATCTCGGCCACAAAAGACCAGGCAATATAGTGCGGAAGCTCTCCTCAGCATAAGCCCTTTAGGAACTGATTGTGGCTTGCACTGTTATCACGCTACAGAGCTCCCAGTGATCTGCCCAAAATTTAAACAAATCCTCAAACCTAAGCAGGTTCGTGATGCAAAACAGGATTACTGTATGTTTTTGTTAAACTGCAGGTCCCTGCCAAAACATAGGGTGGAAATTGCCCTTTGTTAGAGGAACGCATGCCAGATGCAGTGTTTCTCACTGAAACGTGGCTTGCGTCGGACTCCGACCCTGTCTTAGTGACAGCCCTTCCTCCAGGTTTCCAAATTATTCGGCAAGATCGTCCTGAAGGGAGAGGAGGAGGCCTACCCATTATATATAAGGAGCAATACCACTGGCGAGTAATCTCTGAAGTAATTCCAGATTGTGAGAGCTTAGCATTCACTCTGGAATTCTCCCCTAACAATTGCTTTTCAGGTACGGTGGTATATCGCCCCCCGGGACCCCCCAAACAGTTTCACAATCTCCTTCCACCGATCGTGGCTGAACGTGTTAGCACTGCCTCTAATTATACTTTGCTAGGGGATCTCAACTTTCATTTTGATACTGCCCTGGATCATACAGCTATGACACTTGTAGACGACCTAGCTGCTCTACAATTAGTCCAACGTGTGAAGGCACCGACTCACGTTAAGGACCACTTACTGGACCCTGTGTTCAGTAATTGTGTAGACCTTGTGGTTGGGCTACCAATCTCCCTCCCGTGGACTGATCATCTACTGGTGCCTTTCACCTGGACCACATTTAAGCCACTCCCTTCGAGACCCACTGTAAGGCATGCCAGATCCTGGGCGCGGCTACCAGTCGATGACTGGGCAAGTAGACTCGCGACTGACCAACCCTCCTATAATGAGGACCCATGTTTGGCCAACCAGGAATATGAAGACTGGATCACACAATCCCTTGAAGCCACTCTCCCCCTGAGTAAGATAATGCTGAAACGTTCCCAAAAAACTGCCCCCTGGTTCTCAGAGGCTCTCAGGGAAAAGAAACGCCAATGCAGGAAAATAGAAAGACGATGGCGTTTAGATTACTCTTTGGAGGAAAAAACCCGATACCGAGAGGCAATTAAAATCTACAAAACCGAGGTTAAATCTGCCCAATCTGTATACTTCTCTGATAAAATCTTACAAGCTAAGTCCAAGCCTAAGGACATTTTTCAAATACTGAAAAAACTCACAAAACTTCCCCCTTCTAGCTTGCACGAGGAAAAAACAACAGCCCACTGCAACGACCTGGCAGAATTTTTCCACCAGAAAGTTATTAAAATATATTCATCTCTCCCCTCTATAGCAATTGTCCCCATAGCTCAGGATCGAACAAATCTGGGGGATACTTCATTGGAACCCTTGCTAACACTGGACCACTTCCCTCCACTAGACCAGCTGGTGAATTTTCTTGAAAACAACCAGCTGTTAGATGCCACCCAGACGGGTTTTAGACCCAGACACGGAACAGAGACTGCCCTTCTAGCAGTCACGGAGGAGACCAGAAAAATCCTAGATCAGGGGGGCTCAGTGGCAGTGATCCTCCTTGACCTAAGCGCGGCATTCGATACGGTCAGCCATGACACTCTGCTGACCCACCTCTTGAATGTCGGAATAGTGGATGGAGCTTGGCTATGGCTCAAATCCTTCTTGAGTGACAGATCATTCCAAGTTTTTGATGGAGACACTGTATCCATGAGCAGGCCGTTGAGGTGTGGAGTCCCACAAGGCTCCATTTTAAGCCCCGCGCTTTTTAACATCTATATGAGACCACTGGCTGAGGTTGTTCATCCGTTTGGGGTTAAGATTATTTCTTACGCGGACGACACCCAGCTGGTGGTCTCCTTGGCGCAGGAGGCCGCTCTACCATCGTCAGGTGGGCTAATAAAGTGCCTAGAGGAGGTAAAGGGCTGGATGACCTCCTCATCTCTTAAGCTCAATGGGGACAAAACGGAGCTGATGCTCCTGGGTCCCTCAAACCCCACCTTTTTCAACTCCTTGTGGCCTCCTTGTCTAGGTACCCCCAGTACCCAAGGACAATATTAAGAGCCTTGGGGTGTGGCTGGACAAGACCCTCTCGTTTAACATCCAGGCTACAAAACTCTCGGCCACCTGCTTCGGACTTCTCGGGATGCTAAAGAAAGTCCTCCCTCTTTTGCCTATGGAGGCAAAGCAGGTGGCCATCCAAGGTCTGATACAGTCCGCTTAGACTTCAACCTTGGCTCCCCGGAATACACCTTGCGTAGACTACAGATAGTGCAGAACTGTGCGGCCCGCACACTGTTACAGCTGCCACGCAGACAATCAGCCAGACCTGGTCTGATTAGCCTGCACTGGCTGTCAGTGCGACAGAGTCATCTTTAAGGCCATGTGTATTGCCCATCAGGCCTTTTGGGACACAGGACCAATGATTACCCGGGACCTAGTAAATCAGTACCAACCTGGAAGAAACCTTCGCTCTAGCCAGGCCTGTTTGGCTATAGCTCCGAGAATAAAAAAGGCAAGGGCGGGCGGCAGGACGTTTACCTATAATGCCGCCAAGATCTGGAACTCACTTCCTCTTCATCTCAGATCCAACCCTAACCTCTCCTCCTTTCGAAAACAGCTGAAGACTTTTTTGTTTAACACTCCTTGTTAAATTCTGCAAGTTACCCTTGTCAAGCAATTTCTATTCTGGTCTTTAGCGCTTGGACGCCTCTGGGCAGCAACCGCGCTCTACAACTCTACTTTTCATTTCATTTCCTCCCCAGCCATCAGCATGCTAATCTCCACACTCCACCAACGGGCAGACCCATCCGGACTCCTGGAGCCAGGCTCACCAGCAGCCCCAGCCAATCACACGCCAGCACCTTTACAGCACACGCACAGCCATGTCTAGAAGTGGCACTTCCACACTAGACACATACACGCCGCATACATCATTTCGCAGCATTCAATCACACGAGTCTGCACATATCAGACTCGAGCCTGTACACCCCACGCATCAGGAACTACCAGGGACACAGATATTCCCCATGCATTCCTATGGGAGGGCAGGCCAACCTTACGCCACGCACTCAGAGTGCGCAGGCACTTTCCACTGGGACACAGTGAAAGTGCGCAGAACCCAAAAATCACCATCACCAGGTCACCATTAAAAGCAAAAAGTTTAGGGGTGAACCTGCCAGAAGGGCAAAGTCCAACAATATATATATATATTTTTGGGAAGTTTTATATAGCGCAAACTAGACCCGAAGGTATCAGAGCGCTTTACCTGAGCACTAGTTAGGTTACAGAAGGACACATACATTTTTGTTAGGCACGGGGAGATTAAACGATTTGCCCAGAATCACAGAATGTTGAGCGTCCCTGCTGAGACTCGAACCCGAGTCCCCAGCTCCGAGGTCGACCGCCCTAGCCGTTAGGCCACATTCTCTCCCCCTTCATGCTTTATGCTGTGAAGGAAAGAGTTAGGGGTACCAGTGGCCAGACTTGTTTTCACTGCTTCTGAAGCCACAATGTAGACCAGCATCTGTACCCATTGCCCTGCATAGGGGTAGTGCACTGCAGGGGCTGCTACTGGAGGGAAGATTGAGCTGAGGCTGTAGGGATTAGCGTGAGACAGGGGAGATGGTTATGGAGGAGCAGCAGTGGTTAATTTGTAAAAAAAAATACGTGCAGGGGCTCTCGTCAGGTGGCAGCCTGCACCAGCCCATTTCTTCTGTAACACTGCCTGAAACAGAGCCAACTACTAACTAGGGAGTGGGGAAAGGGTGTGTCATAGTGACCAGAGCTGTGGACCTCGGAGCTGGGGAACCAAGTTCGGGTTTTGACATCAGCTCAACATCCTGTGATTCAGGGCAAATCACGTAATCTTCCTGTGCCTACCAAAAATGAGTGTGTCCTTTACTGGTGCTCATGAAACTACTGAGCCGGTGTTGATGATTACATTTCAGTGCTGAGGACCAGAAACCACTGGCTCAAATTAAGCACTGAGGAGCTGGTGTATTTGGAGAGAGTGAACTGAAGCTGTGAGTTGGTGTGGGAGGAGTGAGTGTTGGTAGGAGGCTTTTTGGGATGGCAACCCATAGGCTATGGTTGCAGCAAACAGCACATTAATTGGATTGCCGGAAAGGGTGGGTAGGTGTGTTTTCTGGACTTCATAAATGCAGATGGGGAAGAAAAAACATAAAGAAGCTCAGACTTCATCACAATTTGTGCAGCAACCATTTTAATGTGGGACAAAACCTTATCGGAAAGCTCTATTCACCAATACTTCTACCAGTCATACTGCTAACGGCTCACAGAGCAATACTGTTAGCCAGTACTATCACACCATGATTTTGGGGTGTTCCTCTTGCACACTACCATGTCAGTTTTATGGAGCAGTCATGTTAGGTAAGGTAATAACCCTAAGGAGCAATAGGAGTGCAGAAAACACTCTGCAGCTAATTCACGAAGGTAAACGTAGTCCTGGAGTCTAAGTTTAGACTTGAGGTCTAAAGGGCCAATTCTCAAGGGTACATTTAGACCTGAAGTGTAAGGGCCCAATTCTCAAAGGTAAATTCAGACCTGAAGTGTAAGGGCCAAATTCACAAAGGTAGACTTAGACTTGAAGTCTAACTTTACCTTTGTGAACTTGGCCCTTAGACTTCAGGTCTAAACTTGGACTTCAGGTCTAACTTTACCTTTGTGAACTGGGCCTTTAGACTTCAGGACTAAACTTAGACTTAAGGTCTAACTTTCCCTTGTGAACTCAGCCCTTAGACTTCAGGTCTAAACTTAGACTTAAGGTCTAACTTTCCCTTGTGAACTCAGCCCTTAGACTTCAGGTCTAAACTTAGACTTCAGGTCTAACTTTACCTTTGTGAACTGGACCCTTAGACTTCAGGTCTAAAGTTAGACTTCAGGTCTAAACTTAGACTACAGGTCTAACTTTACCTTTGTGAACTCAGCCCTTAGACTTCAGGTCTAAACTTAGACTTCAGGTCTAACTTTACCTTTGTGAACTGGGCCCTAAGACTTCAGGTCTAAACTTAGACTTCAGATCTAACTTTACCTTTGTGAACTCAGCCCTTAGACTTCAGGTCTAAACTTAGACTTCAGGTCTAACTTTACCTTTGTGAACTCAGCCCTTAGACTTCAGGTCTAAACTTAGACTTCAGGCCTAACTTTACCTTTGTGAACTCAGCCCTTAGACTTCAGGTCTAAACTTAGACTTCAGGTCTAACTTTACGTTTGTGAAATCGGTCTTAGACTTCAGGTCTAAACTTAGACTTCAGGTCTAACTTTACCTTTGTGAACGCAGCCCTTAGACTTCAGGTCTAACTTTACCTTTGTGAACTGGGCCCTCATACTTGAGGTCTAAACTTAGACTACAGGTCTAACTTTACCTTTGTGAACTCAGCCCTTAGACTTCAGGTCTAAACTTAGACTTCAGGTCTAACTTTACCTTTGTGAACTGGGCCCTAAGACTTCAGGTCTAAACTTAGACTTCAGATCTAACTTTACCTTTGTGAACTCAGCCCTTAGACTTCAGGTCTAAACTTAGACTTCAGGTCTAACTTTACCTTTGTGAACTCAGCCCTTAGACTTCAGGTTTAAACTTAGACTTCAGGCCTAACTTTACCTTTGTGAACTCAGCCCTTAGACTTCAGGTCTAAACTTAGACTTCAGGTCTAACTTTACGTTTGTGAAATCGGTCTTAGACTTCAGGTCTAAACTTAGACTTCAGGTCTAACTTTACCTTTGTGAACGCAGCCCTTAGACTTCAGGTCTAACTTTACCTTTGTGAACTGGGCCCTCATACTTGAGGTCTAAACTTAGACTTCAGGTCTAACTTTCCCTTTGTGAACTGGGCCCTTAGATTTCAGGTCTAAACTTAGACTTCAGGTCTAACTTTACCTTTGTAAATTGGGCTTTTAGACTTCAGGTCTAAACTTAGACTTCTTTACCATTGTGAATCGGGGCCTCTTTCTCTGCAGCAGCATATAATACTTGCCCAATCACGTGCTTTACTCAAGGTAACCAACATGAGTTGAGCCAACACCTTCTCTTAGTTGCGCTCTTCATAGGTCCTTTTCTTTTGATCACACAAGTACTGGCTGCAGCTGCACTATCAAGCCAAATCTAAAAAAGTAAGTCTCTGAAGTACTGAAATACACCCATGAAGGTGCTGAAAAACAACTTAAAGCACTATTCAAGTGCATTAACTCTTCGACAATTAAGCATGGAGTTATATCATGTGGCGGGGAGTACTGGTGAACATCAGTAAAGTATTTCAAATAACAGTATTAGTTTAATTTAAAATCCCCCTGTTCTCACTCCTTTGATTTAAGTCTTTAGTGCCAAGAAATTTGCACCATTTCTTTCTGCATCCATTGTGCCCTTGACTACTATTGGCAATGTAGTATTGAGTGAATCGCAGTGACTATATAGAGTTAGGAGTCACACAGTGCATAGTTGGTCAGTTTGAGTACATATTCTTTCTATTAGAGGACATGTGTCAGACCCTTTCAGGGGGCGTGGTGTAAGCATGGGTTACTTAGACCTCACTTTTAGGGCTGGAGTTGTTTGCCTCTGATGTCCAGAAAGCCATCCTATCAAGGCTGTAAAAACTGGGTCAAATACATCCCCTGCCTCACTTCAGTGGTATCCTTGGGAAACAGTCACAGGCGTCTCAGGGAGGTAGTGTGGGGTTTACAAACTCAGAACTTAACCACCCAGCAGAACAATTTGTTTGCCCAGTACAGGGCTTAAATTGGATACATTGAGAACTCACTATAAATGGGGTGAAACATAGGTATTAGTAGCAGGTGCAATAATATACATTGCAGCATGAACTACTGTGCTTTGGGATAATGCCCTTTTTTCCCCGTTTCCCCAAAGTCACTCCTATTGTGTCAGTCAGCCACTCAAATCACTTTATCTTTTGGCCACCATGGCCATAAAAGTACATACATGTGAAAGCAACAATAAATAGATAACATAATTCATAAAAACATAGTTACAGACCAGAGCTACATTAAACAAGCATTTGCAATGCAATAGGTCTCGCATTAATTAAGTTTGAGCTATTGGCATTGCTAAATATGGCAACACCAATTGCAAAAAAGTCTATAAATTGTAGGCCCAAAAAATGTGTATCTATTTTTTTAGCAATGGTGGCATGCTGCGCTTTAGATGAATATGTTTAGTAAAGTGTGACATACTGCGATTGCTACAATAATTAATTGTGGATGCGTAAACAATTGATGTGTGCACTGATGGCTGGTGGTGTGTGTGCCTGTAGAAATTGTGCACTGATGGCTAGTGGTGTGTGTGCCTTTTGGAAGTGTGCACTGCTGGCTGGTGGTGTGTGCCTGGTGAAAGCGTGCACTTACAGCTGGTGGTGTGTGTGTCCCTGGTGAAAGTGTGCACTGATGTCTGGTGGTATGTGTGTGCCTGGTAAAAGCGTGCACTGGCGGCTGGTGTTGTGTTTGTGCCTGAAAGCGTGCACGGATGTCTGGTGGTGTGTGCCTCGTGGAAGCGTGCACTGACGGCTGGTGGTGTTTGTGCCCAGTGAAAGCGTGCACTGACGGCTGGTGGTGTTTGTGCCCGTTGAAAGTCTGCACTGATGACTGATGGTGTCTGTGCCTGGTGAAAGTGTGCACTGATGGTGTGGTTGAGTGTGTGGTTGTGTGTGTGGTTCTATGTGTGTGGTTGTGTGTGTGGTTGTGTGTGTGGTTGTATGTATGGTTGTATATGTGGTTGTGTGTAGTTGTTGTGGGTGGTTGTGTGTGATTGTGTGTGTGTGTGTGTGGTTGTGTGTGTGTGTGTGTGGTTGTGTGTGTGTGTGTTTGTGTGTGTGGTTATGGTTGTGTGTGTAGTTGTGTGTGTGGTTGAGTGGGGAGTGAGCCAGAAAGAACTAGCGGTTGGCAGTCTGGAGAGAGTTACAAAGATAGATACCATTAAATGTAGATATTCAAAGGAAAAATAAATTGTTAAAGGCAGACAGTGAAGCAAAGGCAGGGTTGAAACAGGGAGAAAGGCAGGTGGAAATGTTAGGAACAATTAAATAAAAGAGAAGGTTAGAGAAAGAAAATAAAGGGGGCACATTTTGGAGGGACCGAAACAGAGGTGTAGGAAAGAGCGTGAGAGAGAAAAAAAAATAGCAGAGAGTTGAAGCAGGCGACTGGCCTATACATAGATGGAGGATGGAAAACAGGAGAGAATTAACTGAAAGGAAGAAACGAGAGTTGAGAGCAGAAAAAGACAGAAGTGAAGATAGTGGAGGAGAAAAGGAGGTAATAAAAGAGATGAGAAATGCAGAATAGACAGTAAAAAAGGTCGAATAGGGAGAGAGGAGCGAAATATTAGAAGAGGGAGCGACGGAGAGCACGTCTACAGTTAGTTTCACATAGTACAGCTGTGAACTGTGACTGCTCAGCTGCCAATATCTTGCTTGAAAGTACATCAGAATAGACAATGTTCTGGTGTTTCAAGATATAAAACACAAAAAGTTATGTTTTTATAAGAACCAAGTCCACTCTTCCAGGGCAAAGGCATGTCATTTGCGGATTCACCGTGAGTGGTGCTGGGCCTGGACAGACATTTGTTGGAGAGCTGTCCTGTGTTCCTGTGACCTGCCCTAAGCAAGCACATGCGCGCACCCATTCATCAAGAGAGCCAAAGAAAGGTGCAATTGAGTGAAAAATGAACCTGAAATACAGGATCAAACACCGAAGTGTAACACGATTTGTCACAGCGTGCAGGTTACATGCACAGTCCTCTCAGTGTGTTCATTGTCACCTTTATAATGGATTGTGAGATAGCTTTCAGTGAGGCAGCAGCACAGATCCGATTGCTCGAGCACGTGTTTTGTACTTTGCTTGAATTCATATAGCTTGCTTACCAAACTCATTGTGAGACGTAATGCGCCCGGCCAACGACCACCCCGCTTGTCAGTGCAGAGCTGGTACCAGAGAAGCGCAAGAGCGCCATCACTCGTCGCAAGCCTTGCAGGCTGCTTCTGAAACTTTGGAGGGTGGAAGTGAGGAAGTGGAGGCGGGGGTGTGTAACCACCCCATGGGGTAAAGTGGTTGCGCCCAGTTTGTACTGGAAAAAGATGCGGTTTCTGTAGTTTGTTTCTTGCACGTGATAAATAACAGGGGGGGGGGCACTGGCGGGTCACAAATGCATCACGATGATAGTGCGTTAAAACAAGTAGGGAGATAACATTCTGAAATGTAAATTCTGTTTATTCGGCGGAAAAGTTGGGCGTTGTCACCCCCGTGTAGTGTTAGGTTAATTACTGCCGAACCCGCAGGAGTGAGACGAAAGCGGCCTGCGGCAGTAGTTTTATCCGGAAGAGGAGGAAGGCAACATGCACCGCCTCGTGAAATGGATCCAAAGAAAACCAAGCTCTAGGCATTGATGTGGCGGGGGCGGGTTACATGAGGTAAAAGTGACAATTGTGAGCAAACAAAATACAAGAGGTAGCAAACGGTGCATTACAGGAGGAAAGGTGACATGTGTGCAAGTTACAAAGGCGTAACTCAGGAGGCAGATGACTGCAGTGATGAAAGATGCTGGCGAATGTCGAGCCAGGGCAAACTCCCGAGACCTGCCCTAAGCAAGCCCATGCGTGCACCCGTTCATCAAGAGAGCAAAAGAAAGGTGCCATTAAGTGGAAAACAAACTTGAAATATAGGACCAAACACCGGAAGTGTAACAAGATTTGTCACAGCGTGCAGGTTACATGCACAGTCCTCTCAGTGTGTTCATTGTCACCTTTATAATGGATTGTGAGGTAGCTTTCAGTGAGGCAGCAAAAGAGATCCGATTGCCCGAGCACGTGTTTTGTACTTTGCTTGAATTCATATAGCGCTTGGTTCCTTACCAAACTCATTGTGAAACGTAAAGCGCTCGGCCGAAGGCAACCCCACTTGTCAGTGCAGAGCTGGTACCAGAGAAGCGCAAGAGCGCCATCACTCGTCACAAGCCTGGCAGGCTGTCTCTAAAACTTGGGAGGGTGGAAGTGAGGAAGTGGAGGTGAGGGTGTGTAGCCACCCCATGAGATAAAGTGTTGGCAAATGGAATCAGAGCGGCCGCGGTCGCTTTGATGTTCTTGTCTTGTCTTGCTTTGTGGGAGGGGTAGGGGGAGCGAAGTGCTGTGCACGCGCCTGGCTCACATAAACTGTACGTGATCCGCAGTGGGTAGACCTTTTAGGTCTGCTTACTATAAATCTCGCCTATCTTTCCTTTGGGATGGACAGGCGAGACCTAAAAAATAAAAGCTAAGTGCAATGTTAATCACGGATTTGAAATAAGAAGTGCACATAGATACGACAACAGGATTTCCCCAGGATAAATAGTCCATGTGATATCAGGCAAATACAGGGGTACCTTCCTTCTAAGGCCCCTTATAGCAGCCAAGGATTTGGCAACAGATATGGCAACAACCGGACGGCTATCCACCCTGAAAATGTCAAGGGTGCGGAATAATTACGTATGTCTAGCAGCATACATATAGTAGCTAGCCAGGTGTGGCAGGGGAGGCGTAAGCTGGACACAAGTGCTAGCGGATTGCTCTGCTCCGCCCGCGGAGTGTGCAGAGATTTGCCTAATCCACGGAGAACGTGGAGAAGGCAAATCTCCGCACACTCCACAGCGGAGCGGAGATGACCAGCCCCCGCCTCCACCCCGCCTATTAAGAATTAATTCAAAATACATTAAAGGTGAAAGAAAACAAGCGTACCTTGACTGCAGCGCCCAGGGGCGTCCTTGCGAGAAAGGCACATGCACGGGTGCGCACGCATGCACAGATCACCCTGAGACGGCGAGGAAGAGGAGGACAGCAGCCTGAGGTCGCCACAGTCAAGGTAAGTCTTTTTTCTTTTACCTTTAATTAATTTTTTATTAATTCTTATTAGGGGATTAGATGCGGGTGACAGAGCGGAGTTCCACAGAATTTGTTCCTAACTCCGTGGACCTCCACGTAGTCCCGCTCTACCAGCTCCGCCCAGGGTTACTGGACACACAAAGAAAAATGCGGAATGCTCTTGACTGTAGAGATCTAAGCGGGACATGCCAAAGCTCCCCCAGCTGCCTAATTGGAAGTGAACACTCTCAGTGGGAGGGTCCCCACTCTGACCTGGAAGTAAAGCTTCCTGTCCAGCACAACAGACAGCTGATCCCAGAAGAGCTCAAACCCACAAGTGGGCTTGAAATCAATCTAATCATTAGTAAGCTTAGAGGAGGCAGCTTTTCTGGATTTATTGCCCATTAGTGTTGCCCAGTAATGCTTTTACAGAAAATCTTTGGACAGGAAATGAGTAGAATCTGGCTGATCCCACAACTCAGGCATCCCAAGTCAGTGTAACGCCTCCTTGATTCTCGTGAACCAGGGGACCTTACTGAAGTGGTCAGCCTTCATGACATCCTTAAGACAAATCACATAGTGGACAAGTTTAGGGGTGGTCCATAGGCATCTCCAATAAAATATGGGGCTTAGAAGGAGTTTAACCGAACCCTATTTACTCCCAGGTCCATTAAAAGCAAACAGAGTGGAGTGCTAGGAGGAAGATAGTCAAGATTTCTAAAGAATTTATTTTCAGTTATGGTTAATTCTAAATGGTTGGAAAATCCCCATAGTTCCGCCCTGTATATGGTGGAACCCAGTGCTTTGGCCTTGTAAAGCTGGCGTAATGGGTTGGGTGTATGAAGTTGAATACTCTTTGAGGTACACACCAGTGGTTTGCTTAGGTTTCAAGGCTTCCTTATTGATGTGGGAGTCATACCCCCAGAAATTATTACCCCAAGATAGGTAATAGAATCAACAAAGTGTTGTCTGCAAAGAGGAGAATCTGAGATATCATTTGTGCCAAGGAGGGAGCATCTGTATCAAAGTGGAACAGGAAGTGAACAATATCAATTATAAATAACAAGAATAATGTGGGGCCCACAACACAACTCCGGCAAACACCTTTGCGAACTGCTAACCTTTCAGTAAATTGACTTTGTGCCCCCACCTAATATGTGCATAATGGTCCTCATGTAAACAGATTAGTAATGATAGAATGTGAGGAGGTACAGTCAGATCAGCAAGGGATTTCCAAAGGGCAGACGGGGGATCAGGTCAAAAGCCAATTTTAGATTGACAAAGGCAATATAAAGGTTGGACTGGCCAATCACAACGGTTCTCCCAATAGATTTTTAAAAATGGAAGACCTGGTCGCTGGTTGAGACCTTCCTGCGAATTTGTACTGAGGACATCTTGTTCCACAATCCAATCATGGATTTTTGGCAGCAGACAGAGGCAAAAACACTTTTTGGAGGCAGTTTATTGAGCTTATTGGTCTGCAATTGCTCAGTTGAGATCGGTCACCATTTTTATGGATGGGTAAAACCATTGCGCCCTTCCAAGAATCAGGAATGGGTGCCCCCTTTGACTGATGGCATTAGCAATGGCTAAAATATAGCTGGACAATCCTCCATATCAAATAAGAATGTGTCAGCTGGAACACCATCTGGTACTGCGGCTTGGCCCCGCGAGACAGCGTTTAGGGGCTCGATGATATCAGTGATAGCAAACATGGGTATAACACGGGAGGGAGGTGGAAGGACTTCGGTTGTAGCCTGAGTTGGAGTGTTAGAGTCACGAGAATATAAAGTGTGAAGTTCAGTAAATCTTTATTTCGAAGAATAAAAATTCCTCATAAAAGCACATTACATAAAATTTCATTACATTTCATTCTTGAACTTTTCATGTTAAAAACAACAATAGAGAAGAGAGGATATGATTCACGGGGCAGGTATAATTTTACAACACTAATTCATTTCTTGTATTCCTCAATCTTACTGCTACTTTTAAAAAGCTTAGAATGGCACATAGGGTGTGAGGATCAGTGGCTTTCTGTAAAAACAACAATGCAGTTCTTGCTTGGCGGAATTTCTGTTTCTTTAAAATGTCTACCAAAAACAATCGTCTGGGGTTACTATAAAATAAACATAAAAGTACAAAATGAAGGGTGTCCTGCGGAGACCTATTGTCGCAGCCGCAGGCACCCTTCTGCTCAATTGATACGGTAAAACCAGCAGGGTAAGCTAAAATATTTGGTAACCCATTGAGCCTAAAACGGCACATTAAAAACCGATCATTTTGGCTATACATAAGAAACAGATATGATTCCATTCCCCCTCCATTTCTTACAAGGTCATAGGCTGCTAGTGATTTCTTTGCCAGGTCACAACTTCTTCTGTCAGCGACAAATTTTTCTAAAAGCAATTTTTTTACCTTCATTTTACAACTATTTACAATCAAGGAGGGATCATTAAAAAGCTGGCCCTGGTCAATACTTGTTAAAGAGTCTTTCACATATTTCAACCAGGGGATTTGTAGGGCCTTGTCTCTTTGTAAGCAGTCTGTAATTATTTCCCTGGTCAGAGCTGCCTCCGGGTTAGTCCAAGTTCTCATCCATGCCATAATTGGCCTTAGTTTAACAATATCAGAAATATATGGCATCCCCAATTCATCATGGGCAATTTCAGCAGGGATGGCTTGCGGGACTTTTAAGATTCTCCGAAAGAATTTATCTTCATGCTGTTGAAGTTGCTTACAGTCCCTAAAGTCCCATATCTCAGCACCATACAGGGCCTTAGCTGTACTGATTGAGGCATATAATGCCATTATCTGCTCTGGGCACCAGCGTCCCAATCTACGGGCAAAGCTCAAAATAGCCCCATTTGAGGACACAAGCTTGGTGCAATGGGCCTCAAGCAGGTGATTAAATACCATGTCCCCGTCCATTAGCAGCCCTAAGTAGGGGAAGGTATTTACTTTGCCCAGAGTATGTGAACCAATTTTGAACACGCTCTTGTTAGTAGGTTTTTTACCGGCCACCATGACAAAGGATTTTGTTAGGTTGACAGACAAGTCCAAGTCCCCCATGAACTTAACGAATCCGTCCACCAGAAGTTGCAAAGCCCTTGGGGTCCTGGCCAGCAGGACCGCGTCATCCGTGTACAATAGTACTGGGACATGATGCGGTCCTACTTTGGAGGAATCAACTTCTAGGGCGAAGAGGGCACTCTCTAGGGCATTAATGTAAAGGGAGAAAAGAAAAGGGGCTAATATGCACCCTTGTCTTATATAAAGTGTGAAAGTAATCAACCCATTCAGATGGAGCAACTTTATTTTATGGCTCCAGTATGGCTGAAGAGCCACCACATGCGACTAATTTCTAGAATTTGGTAGAATCTGTGGCTGAGCATACATCCAAAAGGGCCCTCCACCTCTGTTCATCCCAGTCCCATTTAGCATTAGCAATGGCCATCTTGTAGGTCTTCCTCTACAAGGGAATGTGGACAGATCCTTAGATGTGATGGCTGTAACTAGGAAATGATTGAGTTTGCAGCATTCTTTATTAAACCAGGATCGATTCTTATCAGTAAGTTTCCTGTTGCGTGAAACAGGGATGGTGAAATTACCTAAAATGCGCTCAAAGGGGGCCTTATGAATATCCATCAATTGGCCTGGTGTGTCTAACTGGTCAATCTTAATTTGAGCCGGACTGTTTTAAGGTCCATATCTATGACAGATAATATATCAGGAAGAGCAGCTACCTGATATCATTTCAGGTAACGCTTGTCAGCAGTCAAGGTAATATCCCTGGTGTAAGAGGGCAGATCAAGATCTGAAGGGATGCTCTCACAAAAGGCATGGGTGGTCAAAGAGA
Source organism: Lissotriton vulgaris (assembly GCF_964263255.1). Classification (NCBI taxonomy): domain Eukaryota; kingdom Metazoa; phylum Chordata; class Amphibia; order Caudata; family Salamandridae; genus Lissotriton; species Lissotriton vulgaris. Next base: position 1,289,278,155 of record NC_141685.1, read on the forward strand.
GGGGGTTGTGATTGCTTTCTGATCTTTCTAAAACAATCATATCGATTACAGATGACTACAGCCTTAAGTCGACTAATATATAATCAATTCGGCTTGTGTGATGTGACTTGTTGTAAGTGTGGACACCTTTTAAATCAGATTTATTTCTAGCATTACGGGCACTGAGGACATGTTCCACTGTAAGTGCCTTTAATTGGAGAGCGGCTTTTGTCCATCTGTTTATTGGTGGAATATCTAACAAAGGAATAGCCCAAGCATAATCTTCATACCTGGTTAAATAAACGTCATCATTGTCGAGTGGCTCGAATGTTATGTTAAAGTCACTCGCTACAATAAGACAGTGTTGGTAAGAGCGCTGTTCAAGAAAGTTTTCAAGAACCTGTAGCATTTGCGAAACCAAACTGTCCCTGACCCCTCCTACATAAACATTAAAGATGGTTATCCCGTGGTTATTTCTAGTGTTCAACAAGATACCCAAGATGTCAGGAGAATTCATGTTAAATTGACGTATTCAACAGTTTAGTGAGGCTATAACCCAGATGACTAGACCCCCTCTGGTTAGGAATTGCAAGAATGAAAAAACTAAGATAATCCTACCTGTGGATTGAATCTAGTGGCCAGGTTTCTTGTACTAGACATTCATCAAAATTGTCCATAAATTGGTTCCAGTCTAGAAGGGTTACTTTGGATCTATGCTCTGTCACATTCCAGGAGACAAAGAGCAGCTCGCTGGGCTTAGAAGATGGAGGTCCCTTGTGTATAACACCATCACGGCTGGACAGGGAACCGAAAACGGCCCTGGCAAACACCTCGGCCGGCCCCTGGGCGTGCTAGTTTAGAGCACCACTCCCATCTCACTGCTGCAGTTTACAATGGGCCGATATTGCAGCTATGTTGCAAAACCACCCCCGGTAACAAAAACGGCCTCCCTGGGGTCCAAAATTGGTCCCCACTAGGGGTAGGCGTAGTTCCCGAAGTAGCGCTACGCGAAGCTACGCGAAGTGCACTTCGCACTACGTGAACTTCACGTAGCACTATGTGAGCTGCGTAGTAGCATGTTCGCACTGTGCAAGATGCATTTTCAATGATTGCACAGTGCGAACAAGCATCCGGCACTGTGCAATCACTGAAAATGGCATCTTGCACATTGCGAGCTGTAGTTTCCTACTGCTCGAGTAGATTATTACTCGAGCGGCAGCTTTCTCAACGCAAACTGGTAGTTTCTCATTGAGAGCGGTCGCGAGCAAGCGCAACCACTCACAATGAGAAACCTGACCTCCCCGCGTTGAGAATCTCGCCGGAATGTCATTTTGCTTGCTCGCGGTCGTAAACATGACGTTGAGGACCGCGAACAAGCAAAAAATTACCGCTGCACTACGCTACGCTGCACTACGCGTGTTCGCACTGTGCTACGTGCAGCTCGCGTAGTGTGAAGTTGCGCAAACTTCGCAAACTCCGCGAGTGTAGCGTAGTGCTTCGCCCAGGGTTAGTCCCCACCCTGGCGGTCCACTGGGTAAATGCCCGTTGACTACTCCGGCCAGTCTGGCACTGAGCACCATTCTCAGACAACTCAACTGAGATGACACTATTGGACACAAAAGGGACGTAATTGTTAGGACCACTAGAGGAATATTCACAAGCAAGCTATGGATTAAAGTTAGTAGCAGACATGATCAACACCTCGGAGGAACAGGAATGAGTTGGATGGTCAGACCCCCTAGCATCCATTGGACAGCCAGGCAGAGCAGAATTGAATATAAGCAATATTGATGGATCAGAAGGTGGAACAGCCACCCCCTGAGTCAGTCATTATCACTAAGATGTGAGATGGAATTGAAAGACACCCTCTGGGATCTCTCACCAGGGAACTGTACTGTCCTGTGATACTTAAATAGAATACTGGAATGACTAGGGGGGCTTGTCCTAACAGCAAGGGCCACCAAATTCTCAACCATAGCTTTGTAAATGAGAATTAGGTATATCGCGCCAAAGTTGGAATCAGGGATGACTATCGTTTTGGCACTGATAATGTCATCTCGGATAAGTGAATGACAACCCCTGACGTAACATATCCAGTGTGTCATTGTTCTTTATATATGTTTCCTTTTCATGGCCAATTTAATGGGTTAGCTTAGGACAGGGGCCTCCAAACCTTTCAGTAATAATAGCTACTTATGTTCAATGAAGGTCATCCTGAGCTTATAATAGTACGAGTGTTATAATAGTGACCATATCAGACAAGATTACATTAGTGGTCTCCTTATGCAAGATGACTAACAGTGATCTCATCAGTGCATCAGTCAGGATTGCCGACAATAATGTTAATAAGCCTTTATCAGTTCGGCATGCCTCTACATCAGAGGTCTTCAAACTGTGTAGTGTGCCTCCCAGAGGGGCGCAAATGCCTCTACAAGTCCATGTAAATGAAGATGGCCTGGAAGTGCAGCGATGTTTATTTGCTGCATTTCCAGGCTGTCTTCATTTACTCTGAAACCCTTGAAGTGAGATCAGAGTGCTGTGGGGCCGTATGTCAGTGAGTGTGGTGCTGCTGGCTTGGCTGGGCCGTGTCTGGAGTCTTATCTCTGGCACACCCGAGTTTTTCACAGGTCTTTAAAGACCATTTGTATATTTACATACCGTTGTTTGCCTCTGTTATTTTTCTGGTTCCAGAACCCCCTATTCCTTACATTTGTATTTTACATTTACTAGTGTGAGCATGAAAAGGAATATAAAGTAGGGTTGCCAAAAGATAAATGCCAGCCATATGTTGTTTAAAGAACCTGCAAAGATCTCGTCTTGACACTAAATAGGGTTATAAATAAAAAGTATGTATTCATTTGTAATGTGACTTTTCTGTCTTTATTCCCTTTAATTATCAGTCGGGAATCATTCAGGCCATGCCAGGAACACAATTAAAGGTGCTTTCTATTTATATGTGCTGTTCGAAGTGTGCACCTGTTTATTTTTCTACTGTCTGCAACATCAAAATAATGAGCTGGCAACCCTAATCATAAGACTGGAAGTTTGCTGCAGAATCAGCACATCATTTGTTTCCTCCACCCTCGATCCCTGAATAATGCCATAAAAGCAATAGTTTAACTTGTATCTGAAACCCTATGCCGCCATCAATAACATGCTGTGTTACTTCAAGTGTCTAGGAATGCACCCTGCATTCAGACAACTCACTCCTCATTCTTGCCCTTTACTTTCACGTTCACCCTGCACTCACAGCAATCACAATGCACTCACAGTGATCACCATGCACTCACATCATTTACCCGCTCCCCCTGCACTCACAGTCAAAACCCCGCACTCACAATGCACTTGCGCTGTTCACCCTGTATTTCACCCTTCAGTCACACGAGCACACTACTCACCTTTCACTCATGTGATACTTCACTCACCTGTCCCCCTCACTGCTCAATCTGCAATCTCACTCAAACAAGCCCATCACTAACCATGCATTCATTCGTCCCACTCTGCACTTATATCCACACCAAAAATCATATGGTCACCTCACTCACCCTGCAGTCACTCCTTTTACCCTACTCTCTCACTGTCATATCGCTCACCATGCACTCACATGGGCACTCCTACCACCCACACAGCGCAGAGGGTTAATGTGCTTGCTACAAAGAACGGGTGCCATGTGGATCACAGAACTGAGTGTGAGTAAACTATGAGTAGTGCTATTAAAAAATGAAATGTTTGTCTGAAAGCGGCTATAAAGAGATGAGGTGCATTGCTGGTAAGTAGTAGTGAGGGAATTCATGGAGGCGAAAATGGGGGAGGGGCGCCAAAAAAGACGGTTACACCATGTGCGGCCAGTGCTAGGGCCAGCCCTGGCTGGGAGTGTTAGTCCCCCGAAGTTCAGGTCTAGTTGAAACCCTGGTGTGCTGGCAGGGTCAAAGTGAGTCAGAAAAGGGGGTGGTGATGAACAGAGTGTCTGAATTAAGCAGACCACTCTTACCCAGTCCAAAGATCAGGGCTTGATCCATCACCGTTTTTTAGCTCACTGCACCATCCCAGCTCAGAACTTGGCTATATGCAAATTAGTCTGACCCTGGCCCAGTGCATCATGGGAACAGGGCAGACCAAACTACCAAGCCAATTCTTATACTGGGAAGGAAACAAGCTTCCGGGGACCGGTTTCTGGCATTTCAGCCGTCTTCGGCCCGGCTTGCTTGAATCCTGATGGTGCAATGAGCAAGGGACTCATATCTGAGTATACCCTTCCATGCTTATGGTGGACAAAAATGATTCAGAAAAGGGGGTGGTGATGAACAGAGTGTCAAAGTGGTTGCTAAAAATAAAATGAAAAGCCTAAGCGTTATGTGTTTTCACAGTCTTGCAGGTGTGTATAAAATAATGCAATAACAACTTAATTGGATAATAAATGCAAGTTAAACTAACTGGTGATAACTGCACTCTTTTAGGATATGAAACCTCAGTTCGTGACTACCATCACTGCAGATGTCTGTGTGTGTTAAAGCTAAGCAACACATAATTGAACCCTAGTTGGTGCAGAGGAATAGTGACCTTTGTACTTATAGTCAGGGCCACTGGAATTATGCAATTGTGCGGTTTGGGCATTTTGTGCATAGTTATGGATTTCCCGCATTTGCCACATAATCCATTGTCTGCTACATAAATTGCAGATTTAAAAAAAAACTTGTTTCTAGCTCAAATGGTTCAAAAGTTACTAAAAATGCAGCAACACATTACCTCACAGTGGAAGGCCCTTTCTAAAGATTGACTGATCTTCTTTCTGTTGCTTATTGCTATATGTGGGTATTAATATGGTACTTATGAGGGCCAATAAAACCCAGGGCAGTGTTAACAAGTGTACAAATTGCAAAATAATGCAGTAATGCTAATGACGAAATATGCAGCATTATGCAGCATAATTCACCTTTACTTGCTGCAGAAATTAGTCAACCCTGCTGCATAATTTGGCCTTCTCCTGCGTAATAATTCCAGTGGCCCCCTGTTTATAGTGCTATGAGGTCTCAGCCTGTGGCAGGAAGCACTGTGAATATGTAAGTCATTATTTTAAAACAATATTTACATACTCTAAGCTAGGTTGCTGCATATGTATCCAATACAGACATTTTTGTAAGTGTCTCCCCTATTCCAGATCTCGGCTGATAACACCCTTACATTACATCTCAAAAAGAATACATCTTTGCCACCATGAAGCCTTAAGCAGAGCCACTGGAATTATTCAGCAGAAGAGGACCTCATTATGCGGCATGCTTGACTAAATTATGCAGCAAGAAAAGGTAAATTATGCAGCACAATGTGCCACATTTTGTGGTTAGCATTACTTCATTATTTTGTTGTTTTAACTCAAGGTAACGCAGTCACTGGAAATATTTCACCTCATTATTACCATTTTAACACCCAAATACAGCAGTAAGCAACTACAAGACTACCAGTGAATCTTTGCAAAGGGCCTTCCAATTCTCCGGAACACTTTGCCATGCTTTAAGTAACTTTTGTTCCGTTTGAGCTAGAATCATGTTTCTTTAGTTCAAATCTGCAGATTAGGGAGCAAATGCAGTAAAACTATAATTATGTGGAAAACACTGCTGATGCAGAAACTCGTAATTCCAGTGGCCCTGGCTTTAAGTGACTCAATCAATTAATAGCTGGTAAGAAGGCTGTTTTTTTAAAACTATCTGCACTACCACCACACCCTTCGCTTTCAGGCAGAGGCACCTCAAAGTCAGTATTAACCATTCAGGGGCAGTTTTTTTTGTGAATGCTGAGTCAATTGGGTGGCAGGTAGAAGGCAAGCAGGGTTGCATTCAAATGCAGAGCTCTAATCCTCTCGATCCCTGGGGCCTCACAGTAATGGTCTAGGAGACAAAGGAAAGGAGCGAGATTCATAGATTTTGTCACAGAGAAGGCCCAGAATAGGGAGCACTGTATGTTGAATTATTTTTATGTTACAAATGGCCAGAGACAGCTTCTTCAGAGATATACCCCAAAGGAGGAGACAATATGAGGTTTTTTTTTAGGGACATTCATTAGTGGAGATGGTACTGCTGCCAAGTGTGTAAGTAGACAATGCTGGTTATCAATAAGGAAGCAGATGCATCAGGACTGCGGCCCAGGAATTTGAGGGTATGACTGTCTACCTTTAAAAAAGGGGCATTGGAGCTTATTTTCCTTTCAATCATTAGGACCGAGGTGATGATCCATCATGGTGGGGAAGAGGTAAAAGATGCAGAGGAGATGGCCTGCTACTCAGGACTGCGGTTATCATTAGTGCAGCAGGTATAGTTGCTTTGGGGTCACAGAGTATGAGAGGCTCACAAAACCACAACTATGGGGAGCAGTTTTGTTTGGGATAATGTCTGTTTTTGTATGATGCATTTGCTGTCTTATAAGTCTCATATTTAGTGCAGTTCATAAGCTATAGAAAAAGTATTCTTGAAATCGTCTCATAAGCCCAGCTCCTTGCACGAACCATGTCCCTCCCGCTCCCCCAATCCTTGCCATAATGTTTTAAAGAGGGGGCCTGACCTCAAAACATTTTGTTTACGTGGGGATCAGAGTGAAAATGTTTGAAGACCTCTGCTCTACATGGATAAAACATAACAGCCATAGATGCAATGCAGCTGGCACCAAGGTATTAATAGTAGTACTACGTCTCCCCATTGCCACCTGATTTATCACTGAAATATCAGCTTTAAATATGTTTGCGAAATTATGAGGTTTAAAAATACAAGTATTTTTGTGTTGAATAGACACTTTAAAATTTTGGTCAACACGACTAATTTAACTAACCAAAAGTGTCTAATTTAGTAGGTTGGGCTGCACACAGGAGAGCTACTTACAGGTGGTTGGAGAGCTGCCAGTAACTAACAAGCTACTCATTGGAGAAGCCTGGCTTAGGAACACCAATCATCATGATGGAATCAGTACTGGCAGGTCTACTTTTAGTGGGTCACAGGGAGTTGTTAGGTTCATGACCGAGATAGGCCCCAAAGGAAGAAGAAGAGGGAAAATTATCCAGAGTCAAGTGCCCAGTATGAGCGCCTAAGCTTTGAGTACTCGAGGTATTGGAAGTTACCCCGTTGTAGTTAAGCGGCCACAAAGGCACATGACTGGGAATTTGCTGATCATGATTAGCAGTGGGAACTTCATCGAATATGGGATCGGCACCCTTATTCACAGGAGTCACCACCTGGTTACAGCAGCAGATGGTCTGGAGATGGTTCCAGGTAGATCAATTTGCCCAATAAATGCATGCTTGTTGCAAAGAGCTAGAAGCTGTTTCTAAGAATTGAGCAGTGATGTAATCATGGATTTTAGATCCCCCACCTCAGTTTTCAAATCTAAGATAAAAGCAAGGAGGGGGGTGGTGAATAACCTTTAACAGTTTTTAACACATTTATTGATAATAGTGTTGTGTTTAGAATGCTTGTGTCCCCTGCGGGACACCATACCTGATGTGGTTGTCGGTGTCCCTGCGAAGACACCGTACCAGCAGTGAGGTCATCAGCTGGTAACTGTCGGAAGTGACAGTTCCCAGCTGATCGCCAACCTGATTGCAGCTCAGCTCCGACGGCTGTAGGAGCATGCGTGTTGGCTCGTATTAATAAAAGAATGATCTTCCAAACTTTGATAGAGTAATTAATAACAATACTGGCGACGATGAGCCAACACAGAACCCACGGAATATGAAAGAGTAAATTGAAAAAGATCGAGTGAAAAACCACGCTACCCGTCATTGTGCTGCAGATGGGGTTTGAAAGGAACGGAAAAAAATAAACCAGGCACAAAGGAACAAGTAATTGGAAAAAAAGACTTTTGGCAATCGGAAGATAAAAAAAAAAATAAGAAGAAGAAGGAAGAACCTGCCATGGATGCGGAGTGAGTAGTTTGCTGGAATCTGACTAAAACAGATAATTTACGAGTGTGGCAAGGAAACGAGTTAACTAGTACCTAACCAACTGCTAAGTGGCTTATTGCGAGGCATAGGAAATTGGTGTGCGCAATGTGTAAACTGACTGGAAATATCTTCAAGGAAAATTGACTTCAATTTCATGACTGAATTGCGCATGTTGACCACCTACTGACGTGTGCACGATTGAGGAACGTGTGGCGCATAAGGAATAAATAATACTGGTCAACTGGATCAACGGCAAACTCCAACCGTCATTCTGCAACTGCAACCAAGACAGCTGTGATCACCGTCAGCCGCCTCCCACGTCATCGCGTCACACGTGATTGATGTCGGCGGACATTTTCAAGAGGAAAATACATGCATTTGTAAAAAGCGGTGCAGTCTATGTGGAAAAGACGTCCAGGAAGCGATCCACTCGCAAAAGACAACGTGGACTGTGCGCTCGATATAAAACAACCATAAAGAAAAGCCTTGTGAATCTCAGCAAACAGAGGATCAGACGGTAATTAAAACTATATAAAAATTCATAATATTTTAAAGTTTATGCAGAGTGCTTTTAATTCATTCTTGTGGAAGGTCTTACACCAACACAAACTAAAACGAACAATAGGACACATTCAGGGGTCATAAGTATAGCACTTTGCACTCAACATACAGCTACAATTTACCCAAAAACTGTATAAACCAAAGAATACAAATGAGTGACATGGCAACTGGCTGTATATGGAACCTTTCACCCCCTGAGTCATTTCTGCGTGCAGGCAGTGAACCAGTGTTAAAGTGGGAAGAGTGGAGGGAATATTTCCTCAACTACATATCCACCCTTGAAGAAGATGCAGAAATAAAGGATGTATGGCGTTACAAAGCATAATTTTAAATCGTATACCATTACAACGCGATTTTTACAACGCAGGATCCGTTACAATGCATGCCTTTACAACGCATGTCATTACATAGCAGATGCTATTACAACGCATGCCATTACAACGTAAGTATAGGTAAGTATATCTTTTAAAAAATAAAATGTAATTAAGTTAATTAAATTAATTTAATTTAATTATTTTAATTTAAATAATATTAAATTTAAATTAATTTAATTTAATAAATTTAATTCTATTAATTTAATTAATTTTAAAATTTGTAAGTAATTTAATTTAATTAATTTAATTTAATTAATTTAATTTAAATAATTTTAAAATTGTAATTAATTTATTTTAATTAATATGATTTAATTAATTTAATTTAATTAATTTAAAAATTGTAATATATATAATTTAATTAATTTAATTTAATTAATTTAATTGTAAAATTGTAATTAATTTATGTTAATTAATTTACTTTAATTAATTTAAAAATTGTAAATAATATAATTTAATTAATTTAATTTAATTTAATTATTTAATTTATTTAATTTATTTAAAGTCGTTTTTTAAAAAAAAATGAACCCTAAAAATACCCCTGTACCCCACAACCCAAACCCAACCCTGAAACCTAAAAATACCCCTGTACCCCAAAACCCAAACCCAGCCCTAAAACCTAAAAATACCCCTGTACCCCAAAACCCAAACCCAACCCTGAAACCTAAAAATACCCCTGTACCCCAAAACCCAAACCCAGCCCTAAAACCTAAAAATACCCCTGTACCCCAAAACCCAATCCCAGCCCTGAAACCTAAAAAGTAACCCTGTACCCCAAAACCCAAACCCAGCCCTGAAACCTAAAAATACCCCTGTACCCCAAAACCCAAACCCAGCCCTAAAACCTAAAATTACCCCTGTACCCCAAAACCCAAACCCAGCCCTAAAACCTAAAAATACCCCTGTACCCCAAAACCCAAACCCAGCCCTAAAACCTAAAAATACCCCTGTACCCCAAGACCCAAACCCAGCCCTAAAACCTAAAAATACCCCTGTACCCCAAAACCCAAACCCAACCCTGAAACCTAAAAATACCCCTGTACCCCAAAACCCAAACCCAGCCCTAAAACCTAAAAATACCCCTGTACCCCAAAACCCAAACCCAGCCCTAAAACCTAAAAATACCCCTGTACCCCAAAACCCAAACCCAACCCTGAAACCTAAAAATACCCCTGTACCCCAAAACCCAAACCCAGCCCTAAAACCTAAAAATACCCCTGTACCCCAAAACCCAAACCCGGCCCTGAAACCTAAAAATAACCAAACACCCCAAAACATATATCTCAGTACCCGAAAACATATACTCCTATACTCATACTTATTTTTAAAATTACTTAAATTAATATATTTAATTTATAATATAAAACAATAAATACATATATTTATTTATAATTAATATTAATTAAATTAATTAAATAATATTAAATAAAATAAAAAAATATATATATACTTACCTATACTTACGTTGTAATGGCATGCATTGTAATAGCATCTGCTATGTAATGTCATGCGTTGTAAAGGCATGCGATGTAATGGATCCAGCGTTGTAAAAGTTGCGTTGTAATAGAAGTGCGTTGTAAAAGTTGCGATGTAACGGTTGTTTCCCGAAATAAAACCTGAAAAGAAGTACAAAATGCTGATGCACAACTTAGGGGCAGGAGGAATAAAACTTTACAATTCTATAAACAAAAAAATAAGAGGGGAAAATGAAGGTGATGCATTCACCAATGCAATTGATAATTTAAATGCATATTACAAACCGATGGTTTGCGTTGGAGTAGATAGGTACAAATTCTTTCATAGGAAACAAAGAAAGGAAGAGTCAATAGATGACTATGTGTCTGCTCTTAAAGACTTAGCTATAAACTGTCGGTTTGGACAACTTCACAATGAATTAATAAGGGATCAAATTGTAATGCAAGGCTCAACCGAAAATATTCAAGACAATCTTTGGGCTAAGGGTGAGTATCCCCTGCAGAACATAATAGATATACCTAGGAAGGCTGAACTCACGGGACGATGCGCAAAAGCGGTGCTAAAAGAAGACAAAGTAAAGAAGGAAGGCGAGAATGTCAACAAGGTGACTGATCAAGGGAGTTGGAAAGTTAATAAGCAGAATGTGAAAACAAAAGACACCACACAAACTTACAGGAGGAATGAGACACGAGGTAGGGGATATTGTTATCGATGCCTCAGCATTGCTCACATGGCATACGACTTTAAGTGCCCTGCCCGTGAAGCAAAATGCACATTTTGTGGTCTGATTGGACCTTTTAACAAAGCATGCAATAGGAAGAGACCCCAACGTGTAAAAGCAGTGGAAGATGAAGAAGAAGAGTTAAATGATGAGGATGATGAAGACATCAACATGTACATTCTCAACATAGATGATGAACAAGAAAAAGACAATGGATCAAAATTGAAGGCTAAGACAAAAAAACGGTTTGCACCATGACAATCGGTGGAGTGGAAATAAACATAGTGGCAGATTAAGGGTCACCTTATACCATCGTGAACGAGAAGGTCTGGGAGGCCAAATTTAAAGAAAAAATTGGAGAAAGACTCAATAAACCAGACATTGCAATAAAATCATTCAATTGTAAACCTATAGAAGTACGGGGTTACAGAAGTCTTAAGTTTATATACAAAGGTAGAGAAGCCAAATGTAAGCTCTATGTTTCAAAAGTAGGACCATCTGTACTCGGATGGATGGACCAGGGAAGTCTAGGAATCAAGCTTGATCCAAGCAGCTATGAACCAGTGCTGAGTCTGTTGGACACTAACAACTATGCTAGCCAAATACTAGCAAAATACCCCAAAGTATTCAGTGGCAATGTAGGAGTACTTAAGGGATACCAGCATAAAATAAAATTGAAACCCATCACCACACCTACGGTGCACAAAGCAAGGAACATACCATTTGCAATAAGAGATGAGGTCAGAAATCAACTTGACAAATTACTAAGTGACGGAATAATAGAGAGGGTAGAGGCATCAGAGTGGGTTGCACCACTCGTCGTGGCTAAACGCCCCAATGGAAAAATTAGACTTTGCATTGACCTTCGAGACCTGAACCAAAACATAGTAGTGGAACAGTACCCACTCCCCAAGATAAATGAGATGCTGTCCACCACCAAGGGTGTCAAGTGGTTTACCACCATCGACTTAAAATCTGCATACCATCAAGTACAACTACACCGTGAGAGCAAGTCATTGACCACCTTTGTAACACCGTTTGGATGTTTTAGATTCACCCGCGTTCCATTCGGTTTAGCCTCTGCGGCTGCAATGTTCCAAAGCTTAATGAATAGCATATTTGAAGGTGTCACTGGAATATTGTTGTTTCAAGATGACATCCTAGTGATGGGGAAAACAAGAGAAGAACATGACAGTCGAGTGGAGCAAGTTCTAGACAAATTGAATGAAAAAGGGTTAACAGCCGAGCATTCAAAATGTAAATTCGCATGCAATTTTGTCAGCTATCTGGGCCATCAGATAACCAGTGAAGGTATCAGTCCTAAAAATGATCTAATTCTAGCTATAAAAGACTCACCAGTACCCACCAATAAAGACGAAGTAAGGTCATTCCTTGGATTGGTGGAGTACTACGCAAAGTTCATCAGGAACTTTTCCACCAAAACTTACGCATTAAGACAGCAATTGAAACTAAAAAACAAATTTGATTGGACTGAGGAATGTGAACAAACCTTTCAAGACCTGAAACGGGACATGTGCAAAACGTTACCTTTACAAGGATTTGATCCCACTTTCCAAAACTACGTGACAACTGACGCAAGCAACAAAGGCATTGGAGCCGTACTAACACAAAAAGATGCAAAAGGAGCGGAGTATACTATCGCTTTTGCGTCACGATCCTTAACGTCAGCAGAGGAAAATTTTCAGTAATTGAACGTGAGGCCTTAGCCTGTGTCTGGGCCCTCGAGCAGTTCCGACAGTACATCTGGGGTAGGAAGGTAAATCTTTGCACGGACCACAAACCTTTAACGAAGGTACTCAACATGAAGGGTCTACACACAGCCTCTCCACGACTGACAAGAATTTCGATGCACCTGTTCGATTACATGTATAACATACAATATGTTCCAGGTGTAAAGAACGTAGTATCGGACTTTTTAAGCAGAATCCCACTGGAATCAAAAAGCAACACGGAAACCAATGAAATGGAAGATTCGTGCATAGCGAATTTGTGGGAATGCACGAATGGGATAACAAAGGAAGAATGGTTGAAAGAACAGGACAAGGACAAAGGGATATTTTGTTCAATGTTTATGGAGGCGCACCAAATAGAAGTCCAAAGAGAGTTTCGTTCAAGTATGTAGAAAAGTTCTTTATTTGTTTTTGTCCATTCTTAAAATACAAATCACCAGATATTTTACAAAAAGGTCAGCCAACGCGTTTCACTCCCTTCCAGGGAGTTTCTTCAGGGCTGAAAACAGAATAGATAAAAGAAAGCTAACATCAGTTTCATGTGTTGAAGGTCTTGTACATATTTCCCATTTCACAATTCATTTTAAAAAGGAAAGACATATGATTAGATTGTTAACTTTTCAAAAGAACGACACAGTATCCAGATTTAGGGAAAGACTGTTAAAAAACGCAACAGCAAATTACATTGTGTGGATGTAGTCCAAAACAAAACACCTTGTGGTTATCTATAAACCACCTCTCTAAAATGTGCCACCGCGGAAGGGGGATGAAATAAATGTTATGCGGAAACACATAAAGAGAAATGGAAAATTGTCGATCGATTATCAAAACCACAGACAGATCTTATTTAGGCTTCAATTGACACACTTTAAAACAAACAAACATCAGACAGGTTTCAAATCATATACTACATTGTCACTGATAATACATTATTCCCTATCTGTTCAGGGTCATTTTATTGCCTTAGTAACCCACCCCTCTCACCTCTCACTTTTTTCCTTTTTCCCCTTTTTACAAAAACCTCTTTTCTTTTCACTCCCACTCCTAAGTTCCATAAAACGTTGAGAACTGTGGGCCATACAGTCAATACACAACTTTGAGAACTACCTAATTTGGAGACCTTTTATCCCTTAAAAGTAGTTAGGGTATACCACATACCTATTCTTACGCTTTGAGAAATGCGATTGATCATGAAGATTTAACTGGATTGACAACATTAGACTCTCAACCTAGTAATAATCAATACGATACACAAGGAGACCTTATATATATATATATATTTATTTTAAATCCCCCCAAGAAAACTAGCACAAACCCTATATCTAACAGTATGTTCTAAAATGGGTCTGCCTTATATAGATTGGTGATATCATAGACTACAATAACCGAAAAAGAAATTGAGATACCCCTTTTTAAAGACCACTAACAATGTAAAAAACTCGATAAAAAGAAATGAACAGCATTGTCTGAATCGCACTATAGCGCAAACACCATCTAAAGATGGCGCCCATTTAGAGATCTATGTTTGGGTAAACTATGCCTTAAGGATAGGATCCTTGATTTTACTATCATAAGCTCTCACAACAGTGGGAACAAATGTTAAATGGTAAACATGCTCCCAACGCATATTCTGGGGATACACCAGTATTTAGCACGCCTTTTTATAGCGTAAACAACATTAAAAGATGTCACCAACCGAGAGAGATTTAACTCTAGGTGTAACACACGTCGGGTTGATTAATGTATCTCCTGTCACAAGACTTCTAGATAGCGTAAATTAACTCATTTCCGTTTAAGTACACATTTATTTATTTATTTTAAACAGTACCCATGCGATTATTGCCTATTCAAATATGGTGCCCGCGATCATGCAGGAACCAAGGGAGATGCATTTCCGGGGTTAGCGTCGCTACCTAATTGGTGGCTTGGAATTTAGAATATAAGGCGGTCTCCGACATGGCGACTCCAGCTTGGGACCATCCATGCCGCTACGGTGATACATCTACGCCGACAGATACAGGTGAGGGAAAAGGGGGCAGGACTATTGTATGTGGTTAAGGGGAACCCTAACTTTTCTGCATTACATCAGGCTCTATTGTCATTTGTTTTGGGGACCTGGCATGGGGGGTCCATATCTTCTTTTTAAATGTAACGACTGTCTTGCTCTGGGTTTAAAGTAAGGAAGGGTAAGAGTACATGTGGTAACTTATAAACTCTGAACGATTTTGTTGACACATGTCAGAAGGTGGCTGCAGGATACGCTAGCGCTCCACTGAACCCGTAACCTCTAGGGAACACCGCGTTGCGATAACCGAACGCCGCGGGGTTCACAAACATGTATACAAACACATGGTGAACCTTTTGACTGATATCAAAAGGTGGCTGCAAGATACGCTAGCGCCTTACTGAACCCGTAACCTTTAGGGAACGCCGCGCTGCTCTAACCGAACGCCGCGGTGTTCCCAACTGAGTATACAAATATAGGGCAAATATATGGTGAACATCCTTCGTGTGGGGCAAGATAGAAATGAAGTGCCGACTGTTAGACTACTTGGTCAACTTAACTGTGCTTTACTATTCACCAGGTACAGGGCATGTGGGGGGTCATAGTTGATTGTAATCTGTACAAATACAGTATAAACTGTCAAACTAGAAAATATTCTATGCTTGGGGCAACATGTAAATAAAATCCCGGCAATTTAGTCACTTGGCCATATTAACTGGGTTCACAAATGGGAGGTAATATTTGAATATAGTTTGAATATAGTGTGCTTAAATATAGTGCAGCTAAAAGATACCTCTTGTGATAGACAAGTACCCATGTTTATGGGAGACCGTCTAACCAATACTGTTGGTCTCTTCAATATTAGAATTGCGACGACTTTACACCGACACGGTCAGGGAAAGGAAGAGATTGAACTTCCTGGACTAATTGTGGTAAAAACTCCCAACACCGGAAGCGTGGAAACTTATATGGGGAAGAATATATCACATTGATAACAGGTATGGATGAAAGAATACAAACAAAAAACTAAAGGATCCCCTTAAATAGCAATTGTAGAGACCTAAAAGTATTCTCTTTTTCTGTATAGACCAATATAAGAACAACCAAGTGGGAAGGACTAAAAGGAAACTAATTGGGAAAAGGAAGGATTCAATCCCACGTTACTGGGAAAAGACCGTTGTGGTAAGAATCTGCACGTAAATATTATATTGTCAGTATTGCACGTACATATGCGAATAGGACTTGGATAATTCAAGAAGCACTGTGAGGTATATGCAAGATGAATTAGTATACTAGCGGACAAAGATCATTGTGGTAATAATTTGCACCAAATCACTATACTGTCCACATTTATGTAAATAGGATTTGGATACCTTAAGGTGTAACTTGAGCGATCCTTAGGTATCTATAAGAATGCACAAATAGGAAATACTCCCCTTTCTTTGAAGAAATAGTACAGTTTGGTATCCCATGCAAAAAACTGGCTTCTATTACTACAACTGTTTCTCTCTCAAATTCTTTTGACAATACTCTTTGTCTGCCTCTGCCTACCCCTCCTTCCTCTCTCTCTCTTCCTCTCACTTTGAAAAGTCGCAAAATTCCCAAAATATACACACAAAAATAAATCTTAATTGGGGCATTGCCTATCCATTGACGATTAATGTGGAATCTGTACTCTAAAGGACAGGAATATGATGGGAAACCACAATATGTATGAAATCTATTGAAAATATACTATGAAGCTGTGAAATGACCCTGAACAGATAGGGAATAATGTATTATCAGTGACCATGTAGTATATGATTTGAAACCTGTCTGATGTTTGTTTGTTTTAAAGTGTGTCAATTGAAGCCTAAATAAGATCTGTCTGTGGTTTTGATAATCGATCGCCAATTTTCCATTTCTCTTTATGTGTTTCCGCGTAAAAATTTATTTCATCCCCCTTCCGCGGCGGCACATTTTAGAGAGGTGGTTTATAGATAACCACAAGGTGTTTTGTTTTGGACTACATTCACACAATGTAATTTGCTGTTGTGTTTTTTAACAGACTTTCCCTAAATCTGGATACTGTGTCGTTCTTTTGAAAAGCTAACAATCTAATCATATGTCTTTCCTTTTTAAAATGAATTGTGAAATGGGAAATATGTACAAGACCTTCGACACATGAAACTGATCTTAGCTTTCTTTTATCTATTCTGTTTTCAGCCCTGAAGAAACTCCCTGGAAGGGAGTGAAACGCGTTGGCTGACCTTTTTGTAAAATATCTGGTGATTTGTATTTTAAGAATGGACAAAAACAAATAAAGAACTTTTCTACATACTTGAACGAAACTCTCTTTGGACTTCTATTTGGTGCGCCCCCATAAACATTGAACAAAATATCTATTTGATCTGGAAAACACAGCAACGTCAAACAGCAGCTGACGTTGGGGTTGGCAGCACAAAGTGTTAAAGAGGACTTATTTTGGAACTGGATTTTAGGTGCGGCGTTGTAGGGTCCGCTGCTGCCTCTTTTGTTGATTTTCAAGGACAAAGGGATGTATGACGTTACAACGCACGCATTTACCACGCATGCCTTTACAACGCGGTTTTTACATCGCAATCCATTACAACGCATAGCGCTTAGAGGTGCTGGAGAGTGAAAAGTTTAATTTACCAGGACAAAGACATGGGATGGTAATACAAATGATCAAAGAAGGTTGGTCTAGTAAAAACAAGTTAAATGCCCAAGCGAAACCCTTCTGGGAAGTTATAAACAAATTATCAATGGAAGATGGACTACTTATGAGAAGCGGAAGATATGTACCGCCGACAGTTATCAGGGAGAACATTTTGGAAATATGCCATGAAGGACACCTGGGCATCACTTAAAGCAAAAACAGAGTGAAAAACATGTATTGGTGGCCTGGTGTCAGCCTGGATGTAGAAAGAAAGGTTGGATGTTGTAAGTTGTGCATGAACTCTGACAAGGCACAAGTAACTTTTAAACCACCTTTGCATCCAATACAATGTCCATCCATGCCATGGGAAAGGATTGGCATTGACATAATGGGCCAACAACAAAAGACCCTGTCCAAAGGACGCTACTTGTGTCAGTTACTTATATAATAGGACAGTCTAAACGTACTGATAACTATTATCCTCCCCTACATACTTTTGTTCTGATAAGGGGACATTTCACTGCACCTCGTCCATAGTTTTCTTACAATTAGGAATAAAAACCAAAGGCCAGACCTCTTTGACAGCTACACAGAACACCATACAGAAATGTCTGATACTTCTAATCAATACCAAGCATCCACACCATCAGTGTTAGACCAAGTTCTACTTAGAAAAAAATGTGCGAGAAACGAATGACACCTCACGGAAACACCACCAACGGGGTAACTGGTATGTAATCTCCAGACAGGCCCCTGTCTCATCATCGGTTCTCATCCGATTCTCAAAGAAACAGGAGGAACAAAACAACAAACAAAACAGTGCAACGAACAGTGGAAGCAGAGGCAATCTGCTAGTGACAAACAAATAACATAAACAAGTGCTTAAAACAATAGGTAATGGTATGCATGAATAGCTACCAGCCTTTTTAATCTCAATTGCAGTCATTCATCTCTCTATGAATAAAGTTATTAAAGAGATTTGGATGCTGTGTTTTAAAACTGAATTCTTACTAATATCTCCACCAAAGAAACACACAGAAGTGAAGGAAGGGTCCAATATGATCACAGCATTAAATTGCACCCCTACCCTAGTTGGCTCAGCGAAATCTCTAGGAATCACTCTAGATGAGAAACTAAACATGAAAGCCCACATCAACGCAATGGCAAAAACGCCCGCTACCATCCGAACTACATCAGAAAAGTAAAACAATTCATATCCAAAGCAGACCTCAAACTGGCAGTTCAGTCTCTAGTTATCGTGAGGATTGAATATGGATGCACAACACTAGCAGGTCTACCAAAAATTTCAACAGCACCTCTGAAAGCATGTCTTAATGCAGCCGCACGACTGATCACCGGATCAAGGAAATTTGACCATATATCGCGACATTTGAAGGCATTAAACTGGCTACCGTACAAAGCCAGAATCCAGCTAAAAATGGCATGCATAACCCACAAGGCGCTCCACTACAATACACCCAAATACCTTGCTCAGAAAATCAAGTTATCTGGAGGTAACAGACCAGCCAGGAGCACAAATGAGCTAATGCTGAGACCTGCCATCTTCCAGAAGAAGAAAACTGACGACAGGGCTTTCTCAGGAGCAGCCCCTAGAATCTGGAATTCACTTCCGTCAAACATTAGAAAGATTGAAGATACAGCATCCTTTAAGAGGGAAACTAAGATCTTCCTAATGAGTAAATTCCTTCCATAGACGAGACACAGGAAGTCAGAATTCATGTTTAATGACTGGAGCTGAAACATACACAGGAATAGACCATTAGGATCGATTGATTCTATTGCACATTATATTTTACTATATACTAAACCTGTGTCATACTATATGCTATTACTCTTTGTAGAAATGTTATTGATATAGTCGCTTTATGTATTATATATGTACCTACCTCATAATATTGTAAAGTTACGATAACAATGCAGGACTTTAACTACCTCATGTAATGTGAAGCGCTCTGATACCCAAGGGTCTTGTTCGCGCTATACAAAACTCTTAATAAATAAATTAATAAATAGGGCATCATGACTTGTACCTCACAGGGAATATTCCCATCCCAATAGCATGTTCAGGCAATATTATGTTTTCCTAAATTAATATGGCTTCCCTTATGGTCTTTCCACTCTGCAGGTGTAAATCTGATGTTTTGTGGATACTAAACGAGTGCCCATGTGTGGCTCAGTGTATAGTCACTGGTATAAACATACATTATTTCCATGCACACATGCGGTAATAGCTGCTCTTCAGCCTGTAAATGGTAAACAATGAGGATGTTTTATGTTATTTCCTTCTGAAGAAGGTCGTGAAGAAAGCTGGCTGAAGCGATACCTGAGGACTTCCTTGCTTCAAGGAGACCTGCCCTTTGACCTGGGGAGGTGAGCTGCAGCTTGGAGAGTGGACAGCAGCCGAGAGCCCAGAGCACAAGAAAGGAAATCTGAATAGAGAGAGCTGCTGAGTGGCCTGTAAACCTGACAAGGGGCCTGTAAGTCACAAGCAACAGCCCATCTAGAAGAGTTCAGAGCAGAAAGGTTCCTTCAACCGCAGTACCTGAAGTGGTAGTATCTAAAGACATTTTGGTTCCTTCGCAACACACTAAAAAGGCCTTCACACCCCTGACCCTGGCGGTCTGCAGGACACACCTGAAATAATTCCCACTCACCTGTGTCAGTCTTCCTCCTTGCCTTCCCACTGCTCAACCACAATTCTAGCAGCACAGCCCAGTTCACCATAAAACAAAACATGAAATCACCTTTAACCTTCCTAACCATAGAATAATTCATCAATGCTGAAAACGCTTGACTTTGGGATGTCTGTCGTGCCTAGCTACCCAGGGGGTGAGCAGGGGTTATCTTAGGTGTGTATCCCCCTTACCCTGACTAGAAGCAACGGTCCCAATTTGGACAAAGGTACCTACCTCTGCCAAGTAGAGAACCCCATTTATAACAATAAATTAACATGTCACAAATCAAAATATGTATGTGCAGCAAAAGGATCAAACACTGCTATGAACAATTTGGCCTTAGTAGCTAGCCCCCCACGTAACTCAACCCTAGGGAGGAATATAGGGGTAAACATGGACTCCAATCTTTCAATCATAATCAGATTGGGTTTGTCAATGTGCCTAAACTGCTAAATGTGTCACTTATATCCCTCATATTGGCTATCAAGGTGGGTCTGCACGCATTGCCTGAAATTCTTGGCCCGCTCCACTTGCTGAAAGTGTTAGCCCCCCCTCCCCTCCCCTACCGCCCCCCCCCCTAAAAAAAAAAAGATTGGGTCTAGTTGCTCTCCTGAGCACAAGTTTTTTGCAGAGCTGCCAAGTTTTTCAGGTCCATCCGTGGTGTGCTGCTCCAGTCTACGTTTTTTCCTTGAATTCTGGGACTTGTAGTCTTGTTTATTTCATTATAAAACAGGACTACATGTCCCATAATTCAGAAGGAAAAACCTGGACTGGAGCCGCACATCACACAACGGCCGAAGAAACTTGGCAGTTATGATAAGACTCACAAGTAGAAGCACCCGGAGCAACACACAGTAAAGATTGTTCTAGAAATTCACACAAGTGAGACCCGCCACGAGTCTGGTGAAGAATGAGAGCTTCTGCTGTGAATGATATACTGTCCATGAGGGGTGACCCATCTATCAGCAGGGACGCAACAACTGCTCCCGGGTGTGATTGGTTCGAAGTTATCTCACTGTGACCAATGAAGAGTGGCCCTAATTGGGCTCTCTTGTTAAAGTTCATAATAAATTGTAGCGTATGACCCCCCTGTGTGAGTGTCTTCGCACATGCTTGTATGGATGTGTGTGTGTGTGCAAGTTGTGACAGCCTTCGGGCCCCGCCTTCCCAGCAGCAGAATCCTGTGGATGGAACACCTGTGACGTGCCAGGCCATGCACTGTGATGTCACGAGGTCCAGGCTAGCACCAGCAGGGGAATCCTGTGGATGGAACACCTGTGACGTGCCAGGTCCTGCACTGTGATGTCACGAGGTCCAGGCTAGCACCAGCAGGGGAATCCTGTGGATGGCACACCTGTGACGTGCCGGGCCCTGCACTGTGATGTCACACGGTCCAGGCTAGCACTAGCAGGGGAATCCTGTGGATGGAACACATGTGACGTGCCAGGTCCTGCACTGTGATGTCACGAGGTCCAGGCTAGCACCTGCAGGGGTATCCTGTGGATGGGACACCTGTGACGTGCCAGGCCCTGCACTGTGATGTCACGAGGTCCAGGCTAGCACCAGCAGGGGAATCCTGTGGATGGAACCTGTGACGTGCCAGGCCCTGCACTGTGATGTCACGAGGTCCAGGCTAGCACCAGCAGGGGAATCCTGTGGATGGAACACCTGTGACGTGCCAGGCCCTGCACTGTGATGTCACGAGGTCCAGGCAAGCACCAGCAGGGGAATCCTGTGGATGGAACACCTGTGACGTGCCAGGCCCTGCACTGTGATGTCACACGGTCCAGGCTAGCACCAGCAGGGGAATCCTGTAGATGGAACACCTGTGACGTGCCAGGCCCTGCACTGTGATGTCACGAGGTCCAGGCT
This sequence comes from Lissotriton vulgaris, assembly GCF_964263255.1. NCBI lineage: Eukaryota > Metazoa > Chordata > Amphibia > Caudata > Salamandridae > Lissotriton > Lissotriton vulgaris. Next base: position 1,289,300,170 of record NC_141685.1, read on the forward strand.
AGCACCTGCCGGGGAATCCTGTGGATGGAACACCTGTGATGTGCCAGGCCCTGCACTGTGATGTCACACGGTCCAGGCTAGCACCAGCAGGGGAATCCTGTAGATGGAACACCTGTGACGTGCCAGGCCCTGGACTGTGATGTCACGAGGTCCAGGCTAGCACCTGCCGGGGAATCCTGTGGATGGAACACCTGTGACGTGCCAGGCCCTGCACTGTGATGTCACGAGGTCCAGGTTAGCACCAGCAGGGGAATCCTGTGGATGGAACACCTGTGATGTGCCGGGCCCCCCACTGTGACGTCACGAGGTCGAGGCTAGCAGCAGCAGGGGAATCCTGTGGATGGGACACCTGTGACGTGCCAGGCCCTGCACTGTGACGTCACGAGGTCGAGGCTAGCACCAGCAGGGGAATCCTGTGGATGGAACACCTGTGACGTGCCAGGCCCTGCACTGTGATGTCACGAGGTCCAGGCTAGCACCAGCAGGGGAATCCTGTGGATGGAACACCTGTGATGTGCCGGGCCCCCCACTGTGACGTCACAAGGTCGAGGCTAGCAGCAGCAGGGGAATCCTGTGGATGGGACACCTGTGACGTGCCAGGCCCTGCACTGTGACGTCACGAGGTCGAGGCTAGCACCAGCAGGGGAATCCTGTGGATGGAACACCTGTGACGTGCCAGGCCCTGCACTGTGATGTCACACGGTCCAGGCTAGCACCAGCAGGGGAATCCTGTAGATGGAACACCTGTGACGTGCCAGGCCCCCCACTGTGACGTCACGAGGTCGAGGCTAGCAGCAGCAGGGGAATCCTGTGGATGGGACACCTGTAACGTGCCGAGCCCTGCACTGTGACGTCACAAGGTCGAGGCTAGGACCAGCAGGGGAATCCTGTGGATGGAACATCTGTGACGTGCCAGGCCCTGCACTGTGATGTCACGAGGTCGAGGCTAGCAGCAGCAGGGGAATCCTGTGAATGGAACATCTGTGACGTGCCAGGCCCTGCACTGTGATGTCACGAGGTCCAGGCTAGCACCAGCAAGGGAATCCTGTGGATGGAACACCTGTGACGTGCCAGGTCCTGCACTGTGATGTCACGAGGTCCAGGCTAGCACCAGCAGGGGAATCCTGTGGATGGAACACCTGTGACGTACCAGGCCCTGCACTGTGATGTCACGAGGTCCAGGCTAGCACCAGCAGGGGAATTCTGTGGATGGAACACCTGTGACGTGCCAGGCCCTGCACTGTGATGTCACGAGGTCCAGGCTAGCACCAGCAGGGGAATCCTGTGGATGGAACACCTGTGACGTGCCAGGCCCTGCACTGTGATGTCACAGGGTCCAGGCTAGCACCAGCAGGGGAATCCTGTAGATGGAACACCTGTTACGTGCCAGGTCCTGCACTGTGATGTCACGAGGTCCATGCTAGCACCAGCAGGGGAATCCTGTGGATGGAACACCTGTGACGTGCCAGGCCCTGCACTGTGATGTCACGAGGTCCAGGCTAGCAGCAGCAGGGGAATCCTGTGGATGGAACACCTGTGACGTGCCAGGCCCTGCACTGTGATGTCACGAGGTCCAGGTTGCACCTGCAGGGGAATCCTGTGGATGGAACCCTGTGACGTGCCAGGCCCTGCACTGTGATGTCACGAGGTCCAGGCTAGCACCTGCAGGGGCATCCTGTGGATGGAACATCTGTGACGTGCCAGGCCCTGCTCTGTGATGTCACGAGGTCCAGGCTAGCAGCAGCAGGGGAATCCTGTGGATGGAACACCTGTGACGTGCCAGGCCCTGCACTGTGATGTCACGAGGTCCAGGCTAGCACCTGCAGGGGCATCCTGTGGATGGAACACCTGTGACGTGCCAGGCCCTGCACTGTGATGTCACGAGGTCCAGGCTAGCACCAGCAGGGGAATCCTGTGGATGGAACACCTGTGATGTGCCAGGCCCTGCACTGTGATGTCACGAGGTCCAGGCTAGCACCAGCAGGGGAATCCTGTGGATGGAACACCTGTGACGTGCCAGGCCCTCCACTGTGACGTCACGAGGTCGAGGCTAGCAGCCTGTGGATGGAACACCTGTGACGTGCCGGGCCCTGCACTGTGACGTCACGAGGTCGAGGCTAGCAGCAGCAGGGGAATCCTGTGGATGGAACATCTGTGACGTGCCTGGCCCTGCACTGTGATGTCACGAGGTCGAGGCTAAGTGCCGAGGGGAGGCCTCCGCCGGAGCAGAGACAAGGAGAGGCCCCTGAGGGGGCAGAAGGTCGGGCAGGATTAGATCGTCTTTGAGGTTCATCGCAGGATCCTTTTGGGACTAAATAGGTTTGCTTTTTTTTTAGGTAATTTAATTATTATCCGTGTCTCGGCTGCCCCCCCCCCCCTACACTGCAACACTTGTCATCGCCCATAAGCCGGTGATGCATGATGACAGGTTGAATGTCTATTGTGACGTGTCCGTGGTATACAAGGCTGGTAACCAGGCAGCCGCGGCATTGCACTCATGAGCACCGGACGGAGAGGACCACTGCTGGCAGCCGGAGCCGAGGCCCCCGAGAGGCCAGGGGGCCGGGGACTCACAGGCTCCAAAAAGAACTGGACGGGGCTGGGTGAAAGGAACACGGTGAGTATAGAAACTAAATGTAACCCGAACTTGAAACCAAACTGAAACCGAACTTGAATCCAAACTTTAAACTGACTTGATACTGGCTTGATACTGACTTGATACTGGCTTGATACTGACTTGATACTGGCTTGATACTGACTTGAAACTGACTTGATACTGGCTTGAAACTTCCCTTCCCTCTTCCTTTCTTTTTCCCGTTTTTCCTTCTCTGCCTTACATTCCTATCTCTCCTCTCATATCCCCATCTCCCCCTTTCTTTTAAGTTCCCCTTTTCTCCATCACTCTTTAATCCTCTCCCCTTCTGTCACTCCCCTCCCCTTCCCATTCAACCCATTCCGGTCCCATAGTGCACTCTCCTATCTCCTTTTCCATCTCCACCCCACCCCTTCCATTCTCGTCCCCTCCATTCCCTCCCATTCACAGCCTCTTTCCCTTCCAATCTGTTCCCATCGCCTCTGCTCCTTTTCTGCTCCCCTTTCACTTACCCATCTTTCTTCTTTATTCTTCCTTCCTTCACCTCCCTTCCTCTTCACCATTCTCTCCCCTTTCCCCTCACCCATCCCTTCCCCTCATTACCCTTCCCCTCACCTACCTCTCTCTCATTTGCCTTCTCCCCTCCATTCTTCTTTCCTTTCCCTGCCTTTCTCCTCCTTTCTCTTTTCCGCCTTCTTCCCATCATTCTTCCTTTCCTTTCCATTCCCTGCCCCCGCCCTTCCCTAACCCATCCCTTCTTTCCCTTTACCCCACCCTCCAACTACCCCTCTCCCTCCATGTCCCCCCTCCCCCCTTTATTTCCATTACTTTCTTCTTTACCTCTTTAATCCTCCTCCCTTCTGTCACTCCCCCTCCCCTCCCATCCCATTCTGTTACCCCACACACAACCCCACACACAACCCCCCAACACGCACAACCCCACACACATGCTACCTCCCACACACAAACCCACACACACATACAACTCCACACAACCACCCCACTCACACACAACCCACCACACACACAACCCCCATACACAACCTCCCCCTCACACACACAAACACACAACCCCACACACACAACCCCTAACACACACAACCCCACACATACAATCCCCCCACACACAAACCCACACACAGGCAACCAACACACACACAAACCCCCACCACACACACACCCAACCACCCCACACACAACCCCCCCACACACACACAGCCCCACACAGAGACAACCTCACACACACAAGACCCCTAACAAACACAACCCTCACACACACAGAACCCCACACACAATCCTCCACACACAAACCTGCACACATGCAACCCCACACCCCCCACACACACTACCCCCCACACACACAACCCCACACACACACAACCCCACACACACACACAACCCCACACACACGCAACCCCACCCCCCACTCCACACACACACTACCCCACACATACTACCCACCACACACACAACCCCCTCTACACACAACCACACAAAACCCCGCACACACACAACCACATACACTTTCTTCCCACAAACTCGATGTTTGTTCCTTTATTTTGAGATGCTTTTGTAGTCACACACACAATCCCCACACACAACACCACAACCCCATGCACACAAACCCACACACACAACCAAACACAAACCCACACAACCACACACACAACTCCACACACACACTACCCCCACACATACATACAAGTCCACCCCCCACAATGCCACACACAATCCCACACACGACACATACAACCCCCCACACAAACACACAACCCACACACACAACCCCTAACACAATCCCACACAAATGCAACCCCACACACAAACAACCCCTCACACACAACCCCCCCACACACAACACCCCACATACACAAAACCACACATACACAACCCCCACACACACATCACCACACACACACAACCCCCACACACACTACTCCACATGCACACAACCCCCACACACACAACCCCATGTACACAACCCCCCCACACACAATACCCCCACACAACCCCTCCACACACAACCCCTCCACACAACCCCCCACACACACAACCCCCCACACACAAGCCCACCCACACACACGCACCCACACACACCCCCACCACACAAACCCACACACAATGTCAGTGTCAGTGAGAGTGTCAGTGAGAGTTAGAGTGTCAGTGAGTGTCAGTGAGCGTGTCAGTGAGAGTGTTGATGAGATTGTCAGTGTCATTGAGAGTGTCCGTGTGTCAGTGAGAGTGTCAGTGTCAGTGAGAGTGTCAGTGAGTGTCAGTGAGAGTGTCAGTGTCAGTGAGAGTGTCAGTGAGTGTGTCAGTGAGTGTGTCAGTGAGAGTGTCAGTCAGTGTAAGTGAGAGTGTGAGTGAGTGTGAGTGTCAGTGTCAGTGAGAGTGTCAGTGAGAGTGTCAGTGAGAGTGTCAGTGTCAGTGTCAGTGAGTGTCAGTGAGAAAGTCAGTGAGAGTGTCAATGTCAGTGAGAGTGTCAGTGAGAGTGTCAGTGAGTGTCGGTGAGAGTGTCAGTGTCAGTGAGAGTGTCAGTGAGTGCGTGAGTTAGAGTGTCAGTGTCAGTGAGAGTGTCAGTGAGTGTCAGTGAGTGTGTCAGTGAGAGTGTCAGTGAGAGTGTCAGTGGAAGTGTCAGTGAGAGTGTCAGTGGTAGTGTCAGTGTCGGTGAGAGTGTCATTGAGAGTGTCAGTGTCAGTGAGAGTGTCAGTGAGTGCGTGAGTTAGAGTGTCAGTGTCAGTGAGAGTATCAGTGAGAGTGTCAGTGAGTATAAGTGAGAATGTCAGTGTCAATGAGAGTGTCAATGAGAGTGAGAGTGTCAGTGTTAGTGAGAGTGTCAGTGTCAGTGAGAGTGTCAGTGAGAGTGTCAGTGTCAGTGAGAGTGTCAGTGAGAGTGTCAGTGAGAGTGTCAGTGAGAGTGTCAGTGAGAGTGTCAGTGTTAGTGAGAGTGTCAGTGTCAGTGTCAGTGAGAGTGTCAGTGTTAGTGAGAGTGTCAGTGTCGGTGAGAGTGTCAGCATCAGTGAGAGTGTCAGTGAGAGTGTCAGTGTCAGTGAGAGTGTCAGTGAGAGTGTCAGTGAGAGTGTCAGTGTTAGTGAGAGTGTCAGTGAGAGTGTCAGTGTCAGTGAGAGTGTCAGTGTCAGTGAGAGTGTTGATGAGATTGTCAGTGAGAGTGTCAGTGTCATTGAGAGTGTCAGTGTGTCAGTGAGAGTGTCAGTGTCAGTGAGAGTGTCAGTGAGAGTGTCAGTGTCAGTGAGAGTGTCAGTGAGTGTGTCAGTGAGTGTGTCAGTGAGTGTGTCAGTGAGTGTCAGTGTCAGTGAGAGTGTCAGTGAGAGTGTCAGCATCAGTGAAAGTGTCAGTGAGAGTGTCAGTGAGAGTGTCAATGTCAGTGAGAGTGTCAGTGAGAGTGTCAGTGAGTGTCAGTGAGAGTGTCAGTGAGAGTGTCAATGTCAGTGAGAGTGTCAGTGAGAGTGTCAGTGAGTGTCAGTGAGAGTGTCAGTGAGAGTGTCATTGAGAGTGTCAGTGTCAGTGAGAGTGTCAGTGAGTGTGTGAGTGAGAGTGTCAGTGTCAGTGAGAGTGTCAGTGAGAGTGTCAGTTTCAGTGTGTCAGTGAGAGTGTCAGTGTCAGTGAGAGTGTCAGTGTGAGTGAGAGTGTGAGTGAGAGTGTCAGTGAGTGTGTTAGTGAGTGTGTCAGTGAGAGTGTCAGTGTCAGTGAGAGTGTCAGTGTCAGTATCAGTGAGAGTGTCAGCGAGTGTGAGTGTCAGTGAGAGTGTCAGTGTAAGTGAGAGTGTCGGTGACAGTGTCAGTGTCAGTGAGAGTGTCAGTGGCAGTGAGTGTCAGTGAGAGTGTCAGTGAGTATCAGTAAGAGTGTCAGTGTCAGTGAGAGTGTCAGTGAGAGTGAGAGTGTCAGTGAGAGTGTCAGTGAGAGTGTCAGTGTTAGTGAGAGTGTCAAGGGAGAGTGTCAGTGTCAGTGAGAGTGTCAGCGTCAGTGAGAGTGTCAGTGAAAGTGTCAGTGTGAGTGTCAGTGAGAGTGTCAGTGAGAGTGTCAGTTTCAGTGTGTCAGTGAGAGTGTCAGTGAGAGTGTCAGTGAGAGTGTCAGTGTTAGTGAGAGTGTCAGTGAGAGTGTCAGTGTCAGTGAGAGTGTCAGCATCAGTGAGAGTGTTAGTGAAAGTGTCAGTTTGAGTGTCAGTGAGAGTGTCAGTTTCAGTGTGTCAGTGAGAGTGTCAGTGAGAGTGTCAGTGTCAGTGAGAGTGTCAGTGAGAGTGTCAGTTTCAGTGTGTCAGTGAGAGTGTCAGTGAGAGTGTCAGTGAGTGTGCCAGTGAGTGTGTCAGTGAGAGTGTCAGTGTCAGTGAGAGTGTCAGTGAAAGTGTCAGTGAGAGTGTCAGTGGTAATGTCAGTGAGAGTGTCAGTGGGAGTGTCAGTGAGTGTAAGTGAGTGTCAGTGAGAGTTTCAGTGAGTGTCAGTGAGAGTGTCTGTGTCAATGAGTGTCAGAGAGTGTGTCAGTGAAAGTGTCAGTGTCAGTGAGAGTGCCAGTGAGTGTCCTTGAGTGTCAGTGAGAGTGTCAGTGAGAGTTGCAGTGAGAGTGTCAGTGAGAGTGTCAGTGTCAGTGAGAGTGTCAGTGAGTGTGTCAGTGAGTGTCGGTGAGAGTGTCAGTGTCAGTGATAGTGTCAGTGAGTGTGTCAGTGAGAGTGTCAGTGTCAGTGAGAGTGTCAGCGTTAGCAAAAGTGTCAGTGAGAGTGTCAGTGTGAGTGTCAGTGAGAGTGTCAGTGTCATCATCAGTGAGAGTGTTAGTGAGAGTGTCAGTGTCAGTGAGAGTGTCAATTTCAGTGTGTCAGTGAGAGTGTCAGTGTCAGTGAGAGTGTCAGTGAGTGTGAGTGAGAGTGTCAGTGTCAGTGAGAGTGTCAGTGTCAGTGTCAATGAAAGTGTCAGTGAGTGTGTCAATGAGTGTGTCAGTGAGAGTGTCAATGTCAGTGAGAGTGTCAGTGAGAGTGTCAGTGTCAGTGAGAGTGTCAGTGAGTGTCGGTGAGAGTGTCAGTGTCAGTGATAGTGTCAGTGAGTGTGTCAGTGAGAGTGTCAGTGTCAGTGAGAGTGTCAGCGTTAGCGAAAGTGTCAGTGAGAGTGTCAGTGTGAGTGTCAGTGAGAGTGTCAGTGTCATCATCAGTGAGAGTGTTAGTGAGAGTGTCAGTGAGAGTGTCAATTTCAGTGTGTCAGTGAGAGTGTCAGTGAGAGTGTCAGTGTCAGTGAGAGTGTCATTTTCAGTGTGTGTCAGTGAGAGTGTCAGAGTCAGTGAGAGTGTCAGTGTCAGTGTCAATGAAAGTGTCAGTGAGTGTGTCAATGAGTGTGTCAGTGAGAGTGTCAATGTCAGTGAGAGTGTCAGTGAGAGTGTCAGTGTCAGTGAGAGTGTCAGTGAGAGTGTCAGTGAGAGTGTCAGTGTCAGTGAGAGTGTCAGTGAGAGTGTCGATGAGATTGTCAGTGAGAGTGTCAGTGTCAGTGAGAGTGTCAGTGAGAGTGTGAGTGAGAGTGTCAGTGAGAGTGTCAGTGAGAGTGTCAGTGTTAGTGAGAGTGTCAGTGAGAGTGTCAGTGTCATCATCAGTGAGAGTGTCAGTGTCAGTGAGAGTGTCAGTGTGTCAGTGAGAGTGTCAGTGTCAGTGAGAGTGTCAGTGAGAGTGTCAGTGAGAGTGTCATTTTCAGTGTGTGTCAGTGAGAGTGTCAGTGTCAGTGAGAGTGTCAGTGAGTGTGAGTGAGAGTGTCAGTGTCAGTGTCAGTGAGTGTCAGTGAGAGTGTCAGTGAAAGTGTCAGTGAGTGTGTCAGTGAGTGTGTCAGTGAGAGTGTCAATGTCAGTGAGAGTGTCAGTGAGAGTGTCAGTGAGTGTCGGTGAGAGTGTCAGTGAGAGTGTCATTGAGAATGTCGATGAGATTGTCAGTGAGAGTGTCAATGTCAGTGAGTGTCAGTGAGAGTGTCAGTGAAAGTGAGAGTGTCAGTGAGAGTGTCAGTGAGAGTGTCAGTGTTAGTGAGAGTGTCAGTGAGAGTGTCAGTGAGAGTGTCAGTGTCATCATCAGTGAGAGTGTCAGTGAGAGTGTCAGTGTCCGTGAGAGTATCAGTTTCAGTGTGTCAGTGAGAGTGTCAGTGAGAGTGTCAGTGTCAGTGAGAGTGTCAGTGAGTGTGAGTGACAGTGTCAGTGTCAGTGAGAGTGTCAGTGAGTGTATTAGTGTGTCAGTGAGAGTGTCAGTGTCAGTGAGAGTGTCAGTGAGAGTGTCCGTGGAAGTGTCAGTGAGCGTTCGTACATTACCATTGTTCTTGTTCCCCTCTGTTCCTTGGCCACAACTAACTTTTCGAGAGGGTCCCTTCGTACATGTTGCTAACATTCGCGGTTCTTTAACCGTGGGATTTCCTTTTTCAAATATTTTTTCTTGTCGTAAGTTTTTTTCTGTAAAATATTGATTTAGTTTTGTTGCTCACTCCAGGTTGCTCACACGTGACCACACTGTAGGACTGTTAATCAAGCACTGATAGTTCTTCTCAGATCTTGACGCATTGTGTCCTTGAGTCACTCCTGGCTACAATTAACTCTTGGCTACTATTGTATTACCTTTTTGCGGGTGATATACAACCAATTGGTTAATATGGATAGTCTCCAGACTTTTGGATTTACCGACGATGACTTTAACACACTGATGGGGAAACTGGCAGGTGATGGTGGCCCTGCCCCCTCTCACCAACTAGGCAATAGTGAATGGCAGAATCTCCTTAATATGCGGAAAAGATTAAAACGTATAGAATCACATGCATTCTATATGTTCGAATACCTTAAAGTGGGGGTTATTCCCTCAGGTCTGAGAGTTAGGAATGCTCCCGCACTTTTTGTCGACATCAAAAAGTTCCTGGAGCGGTGGTCATTGATATCTAACCGCTGCTCCAGGGACTGGATGATGCTGATAATTGAAACAGCTAAGGATGTAGCATCCACTCTCTTACAGGAGATCAGTGATCTTGAGGAAAAACTTAGTGCATCGACAGCAGTGGAAGAAGGTAAGGACTGTCTTGAGAAAATTAGATTGGAGATGAAAGACTTTGAGACCTATCTCACCAATAAAAAGATGGATAAGTTGAAAAAGGACGTTAGGTGGTTCGCTAAAGAGAAAATTTACCCCTACCTAACTCCCAGTTACTATCAGGAGGCACCACAAAGTAATCAAACTACTAACTATAATGGGCACTCAGGTAGGAGATTTACCAACTTTTCGGATTCAGGGTCCTCTGGTTCTGAAGGGGACAATTATCAGGACAGTAACTATGGTTACCCAAACCCTGGTCCCTTTAGGGGCAGGTCTAACCAACGCCCGTTTCATGGGAGGGGTTTTTTACCCCGGGGCCAATTCAGAGGGAGGAATGTTCGGTGGCAGGACCAAGCAGCACATGCCCAAATGAACCCTCAACCTCCACAGCAGTACGTGCGGACTCGCAATCAACAATATTGGTGGTAGGAGGTCTAGAGACATCTAATTCCGTACCCATCCAAGATTTACCTATTTACAATTTATCCACGACAACTCTTAAACCTGAAGACATTAAAGTATTAAGCAGGGGTCTCTCCTTTGTCCCCAGCATCCATCTAAATAAATTTAAACTGCATCAGGATCTTTTTGCCTTCTTTCGTAAAGTCAGACTTAACAAATTCTTCACTGACCGTCCACCGACTGAGGACGATAACAACATGTCAGGATGCAAACCGCCATCGACCTTCACACCCACACTTGATATGGTGGGAACTGAAGTTCGCATCTTTGAAAAGCACGTCCTCCAAGACATTGCACGAGTCATAAAAAACCCGTATAAACCTACATCTAACCTTTCCCCATTGGAAACCACCTCTTTGAATGAATTAAGAAATAATCCATCCATTGTCATTAAACCCTGTGACAAGGGTGGGGGGATTGCTGTATTTGACAAGGTGAGGTATGATGATAAAATGTTGGAAATGTTGGCAGTGTCTGAACATTACAGACCGGCACAACGTAAGGAAGTGGAAAGACTGAACAAACAGATACAGGAAATGACTCAAACGGCATTCACTGACGGTTTCATCTGTGAGGATGAATACGACTTCCTTAATAAAGTAGCTCCTACTACCTCTGTGCTATACGGTCTCCCTAAGACGCACAAATCAGAAACCAACCCCCCCATGCGTCCCATTGTTTCGACTATCGGCTCTAGCACAGAACCGTTGTCTAAATATGTGGACAAATTTTTATGTCCACTAACTCAAGAATATGCCTCCTATATTCGTGACACAGGGGATATAATTAACAAAATAGAGGGTTTACCTTTCAACCCTGAGACGGACATCCTTGTGACGCTCGACATTGAGGCATTGTACACCAACATCCCTCAGTGTCGGGCGTTACAGGCGGTCTCCGATCTCTTGAGAAGATATCCATCTGACCGCCCGGATGCTTTCATTCTCCAATGTTTGGAGATTGTGCTGATGAACAACTTTTTTGAATATAACGGTAGTACCTTCAAACAAATTATGGGTACATCAATGGGGGCTTCTTGTGCCCCGAGTGTGGCCAACATATTCATGGGAGAATGGGAACTCCAGAATATTTACAATGAATTAGCCCCCTTTTTTGAGAATATTTTTGTTTGGAAGCGTTTTATTGATGACATTTCTTTCATTTGGAGTGGATCGGACGAACTTTTACAAACTTTTTTTCTTTGGCTCAATGCGAGTGATACCAATCTCAGGTTCACTATGAATTCTAGCACCCGTAAAGTAGACTTTCTTGACATTAGTATCGAAGGAACTAATGGATTTTTGACAGTCAGCCTATATAGGAAAAATACGGCAAAAAATACCATTTTGGAGTACAACAGTTATCACCCCAACTGTCAAAAGGACTCCGTACCTTTCGGCGAATTCTTACGAATTCGCCGAAATTGTACAGATATTGCGTCTTTTCACCAACATGGAGATGCACTCAAGGAAAGACTGCTGAAAAGAGGCTACCCGCATCGTCTGGTGCGACATGCATATAAAAGAGCCAAATACTACGACAGGTCCGCGCTCCTATTAGGCAACACACGAGTCAAACAAGATCGGATCACGTGCGTAGTTGACCACTCTACTTTGAATTTTAAGATTCGTAATATCATCAATAAAAATTGGAGAATTTTGAACATTGATGAGAGTGGCCCGGCACTCCCTCTCCCTATGCTTGCATATAGGAGAAATAGAAACTTACGGGACATGTTGGTTCATTCGAGACCGTTTGCCAAAAGTTCTTTATTGAACAACCAGCCCTCCATCACAGGTTTACCGATGGTTGTGGGCAATCACAGGTGTGGCTCCTGCCACGCATGTGATTCAGCCATTGTGTCTGACACGATAACATATAATGAAAAACACATCAAACTGCGATTTTTGACCAACTGTCGCAGTAGTAATATCGTGTATATCATTTTCTGCGGCTGTGGTTTGGCTTATGTGGGTGAGACGGGCCGCGAGTTCCGCGTCCGTTTCAGCGAACACAAGTCTGCCATTAGGACAAAGAAATTGTCAGCACCCTTAGTCCAACATTGTCTGGAGAAATCTCATAAAGAAAATGAGATCAAATGGTGTATTTTAGAGAAAGTGACACCCAAGCTGGGTCAAACAAATGAAACTACACGTAAAAAACGTGAGACTTTTTGGATCTATCTCTTGGACAGTGTGCAACGTGGACTGAATGAAGAGCTTTCTTGGTATGTGACCAGGTAATTTGATACACGTGAGACACACTGGCACCGGTTCGGAGATGATCTTCTGATTTTTACCTTATCTCAGGGTTGCTTTTCCTTTATACTGTTGCGCCAGCGAGTGGCACCCGTAGAGATATTTAGTCCAACCTCTCATTCTTGATCAGGCAATTTATAGCCCGAGTTTATCAAATTCAGTCTTATTGCCAATTGTTATACTGGCTAAATTTTGGTCCGTTATCTATGCCATGGCTTTGGGGTCAGGGTTCTTGATTTATTTATTTGTTGCCTCTGTTTTCTTGTCCTGTTAATTGCATATTAGATTTTGGGGACATAGCTAATTCCGACTTGCTTTCATGTCCCCCGAGGCAACGCAGGGTGCCTCATAGATTGTTTAAGATATGACCCCCGGAGTCGACGCAATCCGCAAAACAGTCCTACCTCTACCTTCACAGGTGGAGGGAACACGTTGACGGATAGAGACTGAGTCGTTTACTCAGTCCTTCGTTTATGCCTATTAAGTTACATATCGGCATGACGTACACGGAAATCGACCTCACGTGTGTTAATCAGCCCCGCGGGATGTGTTTAAAAACGAAGGAGCAGTCAATGCCTGGAAACTTCTGGCGGAGGAGGCGTTGTGCGGTGCGGATACACGGCCCTCATTGCGGGTCTGCCGAGGTAAGCAAGCCTTGCCTGTTTGGGGGCTTTGAGCGCTGTGTTTGTAATTCATGCTGAATTATATTATCGGCATAGACGGCTTTCCTTCAGCTATACCTGTGCCTTTGGCCGTCTTGGGTTGGCATGTCGTTTAGAAGCCGATTAATAGCAAGGGAAAACATTTTCTTTTCTCCCCCTTTTTTTCATAAAGTTGGTCTTTAGACTGTGTGCCTGGGGGTCGGCCGGCTGCGGCTGTCGCATGTCTGAAGTGGCGCGCGAGTCCTTTAAAGGCACCTTGAACCTTACACATAGTTCAGCAATATGTCTCTTGTTTAACGTATATTTAGGGTAGGATTACATTAAATGACTATTATTGGCCGTCTACACATCTAGACCTGAGCTGCGTCGCCTGTGGATTATAATATGTTCTTGCTCCACTTTGCAGGGTACTGACTGTGGAGCAGTTTTTACGTAGATAAAGGACCCCCCTTGCAAATTGAAGTAAGACTATGCCTAACATATTACATATTTTTTTCGTCGCTATATTAACTGTGACAGTACCACTGTATGGTTGAGAATTTAAATAGATCACTTACCACAACTGTCTCGGATTATTATAGACTATGGTGTAAATTATGTCCGCTGACCGTCGCAGTCCCTAGCCTCTTTTCGACCGCTATTCTCTGTGAACAAGCTGTGAAATCGTGGTCGTTGTTAGCAGTTCATCACGTCTCACACCGTAAAAAAGGTATTTACCCTCTGAACTAGTGGCTGTAATTAGTTTCACCTTTAGTGCCTATTAGAGATAAAAATATGAGAAATCTCTTCCCTGCAGTTATCTACTGGCAACATAGGACGCCATGCCTCCTGATAAGTACTGAAGACGCTTCTTAGTGACTATACTACTGCTTGATGCAACTGGTAAGCTCAAGGGCGAGGTCCCATGTTTGAACTAATGTGACTACCGACCGTACTTTTGGAGGGTTGGGAATCTAAATAGTTCACTTATTATAAATGTCTCATATTACTACAGACTATGGTGTAAATCATGTCCGCTGGACGTCGCAGCCCTAGCCTCCTTCTGATTATAATCATCTGCGAGCAAGCTGTTTAAACGTGATCTTCACAAGCATTTCAACGCGTCTGTTAACGTAAAAAAGGTATCTTCCTTGGGTAGCATTTGAATTACATCAGACACAGTCTCCACGTTAGTGGTTGTAACTAGCTTTACCTTTAGGGCGTATCTTAGATAAAATATGAAAAATCTTTTCTTTGCAGCTACCTATTGGCAACATACGACGCCCTGTTCCTTGATACACACTTAAGACGCTCTTGGTGATTTCACTGCTGTTTGATGTAACTGGTAAGCTTAAGGGCCATGCCCCATGGCTGAATTAACTTGACTAATCGAGGTAATAGGATGAGGTTTAAGACTCTTACACTTCTTACTAACCTTTTGGTAAATCAGGACTATCCATCCACCTTCTTAACTAAACGTGATAATTTTTGTTGTACTAGATGCTCACCCCCAGTGATACCACCCCTACCAAGATATTATGTAAAGCCATTAGGCATGGTGACATCCAATGGACAGCTTAGGTCTTATGGAATTATGTCCCTGCTCGCCCTGCTCGCTGTGGTCATGTTGTTGAGCTCCTGTTGTTTTGCAACAAAATTAATTTGTTTTTATTTGGTGGTGACAATATGGTTACTTTTTGTAAATAATTTTTTTTCAGATCCCCTGGTATCTGCACAGTCACGATGAAAAAGGTCCTGATGAAGGCGGCTTAAAGCTGCCGAAACGCGCGTAGACCTGCAGCGGGAGCCCAAAGTTACATCTTGGCCCACGTGTTTAGCATTGTCATCTTGCTAATCACTAATTCAGTTCCTTTCTCCATCTTAGTTTGTAGGTTGAGTGTGGTATGATTGTTAGCACGAGAGTATGGTGAGAGATATAGTTGTTACCAAGGGGTATTATTTAATAATTTTGTATTGCTCATTGTTGTTGTAGATATTTATGACTTATCTGTATTTGTCCTGTATTTTTGATATGAATTGAACAGTGTCTTTATCATGGATTCTGATTGATAACAGGATCTATATGAACTAGAACTAAAAGTAAAAAAGAGAAAAAAATAAACTTTTATATGTTTTGAATAATTTTGGTACATTATCTGTTTTGTGTCACCTGTTTTGGAAATTTATAGACAGAATTGCGGAATTGAATTATCAGGCCACTGTAGGAACGTTCGTACATTACCAGTGTCAGTGAGAGTGTCAGTGGTAGTGTCAGTGAGAGTGTCAGTGATTGTCAGTGAGAGTGTCAGTGTCAGTGTAAGTGAGAGTGTCAATGAGAGTGTCAGTGTCAGTGAGAGTGTTGGTGAGAGTGTCAGTTAGATTGAGAGTGTCAGTGAGAGTGTCAGCATCAGTGAGAGTGTCCATGAGAGTGTCAGTGAGAGTGTCAGTGAGAGTGTCAGTGAGAGTGTCAGTGATTGTCAGTGAGAGCGTCAGTGAGTGTCAGTGAGTGTCAGTGGGAGTGTCAGTGAGAGTGTCAGTGAGAGTGTCAGTGAGTGTCAGTGAGAGTTTCAGGGAGCATGTCAGTGTCAGTGAGAGTGTCAGTGAGAGTGTCAGTTTCAGTGTGAGTGTCAGTGAGTGTCAGTGAGAGTGTCATTTAGTGTCAGTGTCAGTGTCAGTGAGAGTGTCAGTGAGAGTATCAGTGTCAGTGAGAGTGTCAGTGAGTGTGTCAGTGAGTGTCAGTGAGAGTGTCAGTGCCAATTAGAGTGTCAGTGAGTGTGTCAGTGAAAGTATCAGTGAGAGTGTCTGTGTCAGTGAGAGTGCCAGTGAGTGTCCTTGAGTGTCAGTGAGAGTGTCAGTGAGAGTGTCAGTGAGAGTTTCAGTGAGAGTGTCAGTGAGAATGTCAGTGAGAGTGTCAGTGAGAGTGTCAGTGAGAGTGTCAGTGAGAGTGTCAGCGTCAGTGTCAGTGAGAGTGTCAGTGAGAGTGTCAGTGTGAGTGTCAGTGAGAGTGTCAGTGAGAGTGTCAGTTTCAGTGTGTCAGTGAGAGTGTCAGTGTCAGTGAGAGTGTCAGTGAGTGTGAGTGAGAGTGTCAGTGTCAGTGAGTGTCAGTGAGAGTGTCAGTGAAAGTGTCAGTGAGTGTGTCAGTGAGTGTGTCAGTGAGAGTGTCAATGTCAGTGAGAGTGTCAGTGAGAGTGTCAGTGAGTGTCGGTGAGAGTGTCAGTGAGAGTGTCATTGAGAGTGTCGATGAGATTGTCAGTGAGAGTGTCAATGTCAGTGAGTGTCAGTGAGAGTGTCAGTGAAAGTGAGAGTGTCAGTGAGAGTGTCAGTGAGAGTGTCAGTGTTAGTGAGAGTGTCAGTGAGAGTGTCAGTGAGAGTGTCAGTGTCATCATCAGTGAGAGTGTCAGTGAGAGTGTCAGTGTCCGTGAGAGTGTCAGTTTCAGTGTGTCAGTGAGAGTGTCAGTGAGAGTGTCAGTGTCAGTGAGAGTGTCAGTGAGTGTGAGTGACAGTGTCAGTGTCAGTGAGAGTGTCAGTGAGTGTATTAGTGTGTCAGTGAGAGTGTCAGTGTCAGTGAGAGTGTCAGTGAGAGTGTCCGTGGAAGTGTCAGTGAGAGTGTCAGTGGTAGTGTCAGTGAGAGTGTCAGTGAGAGTGTCAGTGAGAGTGTCAGTGTCAGTGTAAGTGAGAGTGTCAGTGAGAGTGTCAGTGTCAGTGAGAGTGTTGGTGAGAGTGTCAGTTAGATTGAGAGTGTCAGTGAGAGTGTCAGCATCAGTGAGAGTGTCCATGAGAGTGTCAGTGAGAGTGTCAGTGAGAGTGTCAGTGAGAGTGTCAGTGATTGTCAGTGAGAGCGTCAGTGAGTGTCAGTGAGTGTCAGTGGGAGTGTCAGTGAGAGTGTCAGTGAGAGTGTCAGTGAGTGTCAGTGAGAGTTTCAGGGAGCGTGTCAGTGTCAGTGAGAGTGTCAGTGAGAGTGTCAGTTTCAGTGTGAGTGTCAGTGAGTGTCAGTGAGAGTGTCATTTAGTGTCAGTGTCAGTGTCAGTGAGAGTGTCAGTGAGAGTATCAGTGTCAGTGAGAGTGTCAGTGAGTGTGTCAGTGAGTGTCAGTGAGAGTGTCAGTGCCAATGAGAGTGTCAGTGAGTGTGTCAGTGAAAGTATCAGTGAGAGTGTCTGTGTCAGTGAGAGTGCCAGTGAGTGTCCTTGAGTGTCAGTGAGAGTGTCAGTGAGAGTGTCAGTGAGAGTTTCAGTGAGAGTGTCAGTGAGAATGTCAGTGAGAGTGTCAGTGAGAGTGTCAGTGAGAGTGTCAGTGAGAGTGTCAGTGAGAGTGTCAGCGTCAGTGTCAGTGAGTGTCAGTGAGAGTGTCAGTGTGAGTGTCAGTGAGAGTGTCAGTGAGAGTGTCAGTTTCAGTGTGTCAGTGAGAGTGTCAGTGAGTGTGAGTGAGAGTGTGAGTGAGAGTGTCAGTGAGACTGTCAGTGGACTGTCAGTGAGTGTGTCAGTGTCAGTGAGAGTGTCAGTGAGAGTGTCCGTGGAAGTGTCAGTGAGAGTGTCAGTGGTTGTGTCAGTGAGAGTGTCAGTGATTGTCAGTGAGAGTGATTCAGAAAAGGGGGTGGTGATGAACAGAGTGTCTGAATTAAGCAGACCACTCTTACCCAGTCCAAAGATCAGGGCTAGATCCATCACCGTTTTTTAGCTCACTGCACCATCCCAGCTCAGAAATTGGCTATATGCAAATTAGTCTGACCCTGGCCCAGTGCATCATGGGAACAGGGCAGACCAAACTACCAAGCCAATTCTTATACTGGGAAGGAAACAAGCTACCGGGGACCGGTTTCTGGCATTTCAGCCGTCTTCGGCCCGGCTTGCTTGAATCCTGATGGTGCAATGAGCTAGGGACTCACATCTGAGTATACCCTTCCACGCTTATGGTGGACAAAAATGATTCAGAAAAGGGGGTGGTGATGAACAGAGTGTCTGAATTAAGCAGACCACTCTTACCCAGTCCAAAGATCAGGGCTAGATTCATCACCGTTTTTTAGCTCACTGCACCATCCCAGCTCAGAAATTGGCTATATGCAAATTAGTCTGACCCTGGCCCAGTGCATCATGGGAACAGGGCAGACCAAACTACCAAGCCAATTCTTATACTGGGAAGGAAACAAGCTACCGGGGACCGGTTTCTGGCATTTCAGCCGTCTTCGGCCCGGCTTGCTTGAATCCTGATGGTGCAATGAGCTAGGGACTCACATCTGAGTATACCCTTCCACGCTTATGGTGGACAAAAATGATTCAGAAAAGGGGGTGGTGATGAACAGAGTGTCTGAATTAAGCAGACCACTCTTACCCAGTCCAAAGATCAGGGCTAGATCCATCACCGTTTTTTAGCTCACTGCACCATCCCAGCTCAGAAATTGGCTATATGCAAATTAGTCTGACCCTGGCCCAGTGCATCATGGGAACAGGGCAGACCAAACTACCAAGCCAATTCTTATACTGGGAAGGAAACAAGCTACCGGGGACCGGTTTCTGGCATTTCAGCCGTCTTCGGCCCGGCTTGCTTGAATCCTGATGGTGCAATGAGCTAGGGACTCACATCTGAGTATACCCTTCCACGCTTATGGTGGACAAAAATGATTCAGAAAAGGGGGTGGTGATGAACAGTGTGTCTGAATTAAGCAGACCACTCTTACCCAGTCCAAAGATCAGGGCTAGATCCATCACCGTTTTTTAGCTCACTGCACCATCCCAGCTCAGAAATTGGCTATATGCAAATTAGTCTGACCCTGGCCCAGTGCATCATGGGAACAGGGCAGACCAAACTACCAAGCCAATTCTTATACTGGGAAGGAAACAAGCTACCGGGGACCGGTTTCTGGCATTTCAGCCGTCTTCGGCCCGGCTTGCTTGAATCCTGATGGTGCAATGAGCTAGGGACTCACATCTGAGTATACCCTTCCACGCTTATGGTGGACAAAAATGATTCAGTGAGAGTGTCAGTGTCAGGGTAAGTGAGAGTGTCGGTGAGAGTGTCAGTGTCAGTGAGAGTGTTGGTGAGAGTGTCAGTTAGAGTGAGTGTGTCAGTGAGAGTGTCAGTGAGAGTGTCAGTGAGAGTGTCCGTGGAAGTGTCAGTGAGAGTGTCAGTGGTAGTGTCAGTGAGAGTGTCAGTGATTGTCAGTGAGAGTGTCAGTGTCAGTGTAAGTGAGAGTGTCGGTGAGAGTGTCAGTGTCAGTGAGAGTGTTGGTGAGAGTGTCAGTTAGAGTGAGAGTGTCAGTGAGAGTGTCAGCATCAGTGAGAGTGTCAGTGAGAGTGTCAGTGTGAGTGTCAGTGAGAGTGTCAATGCGAGTGTCAGTGATTGTCAGTGAGAGTGTCAGTGAGTGTCAGTGAGTGTGTCAGTGGGAGTGTCAGTAAGAGTGTCAGTGAGTGTCAGTGAGAGTGTCAGTGAGTGTCAGTGAGAGTTTCAGGGATGGTGTCAGTGTCAGTGAGAGTGTCAGTGAGAGTGTCAGTTTCAGTGTGTCAGTGAGAGTGTCAGTGAGAGTGTCAGTGAGTGTGAGTGAGAGTGTGAGTGAGAGTGTCAGTGAGACTGTCAGTGGACTGTCAGTGAGTGTGTCAGTGTCAGTGAGAGTGTCCGTGGAAGTGTCAGTGAGAGTGTCAGTGGTAGTGTCAGTGAGAGTGTCAGTGATTGTCAGTGAGAGTGTCAGTGTCAGTGTAAGTGAGAGTGTCGGTGAGAGTGTCAGTATCAGTGAGAGTGTTGGTGAGAGTGTCAGTTAGAGTGAGTGTGTCAGTGAGAGTGTCAGTGTCAGTGAGAGTGTCAGTGAGAGTGTCCGTGGAAGTGTCAGTGAGAGTGTCAGTGGTAGTGTCAGTGAGAGTGTCAGTGATTGTCAGTGAGAGTGTCAGTGTCAGTGTAAGTGAGAGTGTCGGTGAGAGTGTCAGTGTCAGTGAGAGTGTTGGTGAGAGTGTCAGTTAGAGTGAGAGTGTCAGTGAGAGTGTCAGCATCAGTGAGAGTGTCAGTGAGAGTGTCAGTGTGAGTGTCAGTGAGAGTGTCAGTGCGAGTGTCAGTGAGAGTGTCAGTGATTGTCAGTGAGAGTGTCAGTGAGTGTCAGTGAGAGTGTCAGTAAGAGTGTCAGTGAGTGTCAGTGAGAGTGTCAGTGAGTGTCAGTGAGAGTTTCAGGGAGAGTGTCAGTGTCAGTGAGAGTGTCAGTGAGAGTGTCAGTTTCAGTGTGAGTGTCAGCGAGAGTGTCATTTAGTGTCAGTGTCAGTGTCAGTGAGAGTGTCATTGAGAGTGTCAGTGTCAGTGAGAGTGTCAGTGAGTGTGTCAGTGAGTGTCAGTGAGAGTGTCAGTGCCAATGAGAGTGTCAGTGAGTGTGTCAGTGAAAGTATCAGTGAGAGTGTCTGTGTCAGTGAGAGTGCCAGTGAGTGTCCTTGAGTGTCAGTGAGAGTGTCAGTGAGAGTGTCAGTGAGAGTTTCAGTGAGAGTGTCAGTGAGAGTGTCTGTGAGAGTGAGAGTGTCATTGAGACTGTCATTGAGAGTGTCAGTGAGAGTGTCAGTGAGAGTGTCAGCGTCAGTGTCAGTGTCAGTGAGAGTGTCAGTGAGAGTGTCAGTTTCAGTGTGTCAGTGAGAGTGTCAGTGAGAGTGTCAGTGAGTGTGAGTGAGAGTGTGAGTGAGAGTGTCAGTGAGACTGTCAGTGGACTGTCAGTGAGTGTGTCAGTGTCAGTGAGAGTGTCAGTGAGAGTGTCAGTGAAAGTGTCAGTGAAAGTGTCAGTGCAGTGCTAGTGTCAGTGAGAGTGTCAGTGATTGTCAGTGAGAGTGTCAGTGATTGTCAGTGAGAGTGTCAGTGAGAGTGTCAGTGAGAGTGTCAGTGGTAGTGTCAGTGAGAGTGTCAGTGATTGTCAGTGAGAGTGTCAGTGAGAGTGTCAGTGGGAGTGTCAGTGAGAGTGTCAGTGATTTTCAGTGAGAGTATCAGTGAGTGTCAGTGAGAGTGTCAGTGAGAGTGTCAGTGAGAGTGTCAGTGAGAGTTTCAGTGAGAGTTTCAGTGTCAGTGAGAGTGTCAGTGTCAGTGAGAGTGTGAGTGAGAGTGTGAGTGAGAGTGTGAGTGAGAGTGTTGATGAGATTGTCAGTGAGAGTGTCAGTGTTAGTGAGAGTGTCAGTGAGAGTGTCAGTGAGAGTGTCAGCATCAG
This sequence comes from Lissotriton vulgaris, assembly GCF_964263255.1. NCBI lineage: Eukaryota > Metazoa > Chordata > Amphibia > Caudata > Salamandridae > Lissotriton > Lissotriton vulgaris. The sequence continues at coordinate 1,289,321,330 of NC_141685.1, forward strand.
TGAGAGTGTCAGTGTCAGTGAGAGCATCGGTGAGAGTGTCAGTGAAAATGTCAGTGAGAGTGTCAGTGAGTGTCAGTGAGAGTGTCAGTGAGAGTGTCAGTGTCAGTGAGAGTGTCAGTGAGAGTGTCAGTGTCAGCGAGAGTGTCAGCATCAGTGAGAGTGTCAGTGAGAGTGTCAGTGAGAGTGTCAGTGAGAGTGTCAGTGAGAGTGTCAGTTTCACTGTGAGTGTCAGTAAGAGTGTCAGTGAGAGTGTCAGTTTCACTGTGAGTGTCAGTGAGACTGTCAGTGTCAGTGAGAGTGTCAATGAGATTGTCAGTGAGAGTGTCAGTGTCAGTAAGAGTGTCAGTGAAAGTGTCAGTGTCAGTTAGAGTGTCAGCATCAGTGAGAGTGTCAGTGAGAGTTTCAGTCAATGAGAGTGTCAGTGATTGTGTCAGTGAGTGTCTCAGTGAGAGTGCCAGTGTCAATGAGAGTGTCAGTGAGTGTGTCAGTGAAAGTGTCAGTGAGAGTGTCAGTGTCAGTGAGAGTGCCAGTGAGTGTCCTTGAGTGTCATTGAGAGTGTCAGTGAGAGTTTCAGTGAGAGTGTCAGTGTCAGTGAGTGTGTCAGAGAAAGTGTCAGTGTCAGTGAGAGTGTCAGTGAGTGTGTCAGTGAGTGTCAGTGAGAGTGTCAGTAAGAGTGTCAGTGTCAGTGAGAGTGTCAGTGAGAGTGTCAGTGAGAGTGTCAGTGGAAGTGTCAGTGGAAGTGTCAGTGAGAGTGTCAGTGAGAGCGTCAGTGAGAGTGTCAGTGAGAGTGTCAGTGTCAGTGAAAGTGTCAGTGTCAGTGAGAGTGTCAGTGTCAGCATCAGTGAGAGTGTCAGTGAGAGTGTCAGTGAGAGTATCAGTGAGTGTGTGAGAGTGTCAGTGTCAGTGAGACTGTCAGTGAGAGTGTCAGTGAGTGTGTCAGTGTCAGTGAGAGTGTCAGTGTTAGTGAGAGTGTCAGTGAGAGTGTCAGTGAGAGTGTCAGCATCAGTGAGAGTGTCAGTGTCAGTGAGAGCATCGGTGAGAGTGTCAGTGAAAATGTCAGTGAGAGTGTCAGTGAGTGTCAGTGAGAGTGTCAGTGAGAGTGTCAGTGTCAGTGAGAGTGTCAGTGTCAGTGAGAGTGTCAGCATCAGTGAGAGTGTCAGTGAGAGTGTCAGTGAGAGTGTCAGTGAGAATGTCAGTGAGAGTGTCAGTGGTAGTGTCATTGAGAGTGTCAGTGATTGTCAGTGAGAGTGTCAGTGATTGTCAGTGAGAGTGTCAGTGAGAGAGTCAGTGTGAGTGTCAGTGAGAGTGTCAGTGAGTGTCAGTGAGAGTGTCAGTGAGTGTCAGTGAGAGTGTCACTGAGAGTGTCAGTGAGAGTGTCAGCGAGAGTGTCAGTTTCAGTGTGAGTGTCAGTGAGAGTGTCAGTGAGTATCTGTAAGAGTGTCAGTGAGTGTCAGTGAGAGTGTCATTGAGTGTCAGTGAGAGTGTCAGTGAGAGTGTCAGTAAGAGTGTCAGTGTCAGTGAGAGTGTCAGTGTCAGTGAGAGTGTCAGTGGTTGGGGTTGTTTCGATATCCCTTTTTAAATATTGGCACTACAATCGCTTCCTGCCAGGTTGATGGAAATCCGTTGTTATTGCAACTATTTAGCACATTGATCAGGAGGGGAGCCCTAAGGAGGTGTTAGCCTTATAAACATCTATCGGGACTCCGTCAGGTCCTGGAGCTTTGCTAGTAGAACTTTCTGAGATTGCTAGTTCCACTTCGGGTATGTAAAAAACAATGTCCAAGGGAAACAGTCCCAGAGTGTTAGACTCCGCGTTTATCAAATGACCTAGACGACTGACTGAGTCATCCTTCTTATATAGGTCAGTAAACTAATTTACCCATGCAGTTTCCTCTATGGCAATCTCTATCGAGTCCGATTTCCTTTCTACAAAAAAGGGGCATTCACGGCCCTCCAAAAGGCAGTGTTGTCTCTCAGAGAACACGCCTTATGGAGGGCTTCCCACGCAGCCTCTTTCAATTCCATTTTCCTATTTTTTATTGCAGCTTTATAAAGTACTCTAGCAGACCTTATTTCTTGGAGATTTTTGGGTGTTTTTTTGAGAATTGACTTTAAAGAGGAGTGCGCTTTACTGCATTCGGCGTCAAACCAGCCTTCGGCTTTATTTCTATCGCCTTCCCTTATCGTGCCTGTTAGTTTACCTCAGATTTGTCCTGTGATCTTTTGGATAGCTATTATGACCAAGGATGGGTTAGGATTCTCAGAAAGACAGGTCATAAAATCATTTAGGTGATCTGTTATTAAGGTATGCAGGAAATTAGCGGGGTCCACCCTGTTACATTTTATTGAATAACCATTAACTCTGGCCAGGGTGATCCCATGGCGATATAAGTTTTCAGCCACATCGATGTTCCGGGTACAACTCTGGCCAAAATTAGTGAGAGTGTCAGTGAGAGTGTCAGTTTCAGTGTGTCAGTGAGAGTGTCAGTGAGAGTGTCAGTGAGTGTGAGTGAGAGTGTGAGTGAGAGTGTCAGTGAGACTGTCAGTGGACTGTCAGTGAGTGTGTCAGTGTCAGTGAGAGTGTCAGTGAGAGTGTCAGTGAAAGTGTCAGTGAAAGTGTCAGTGCAGTGCTAGTGTCAGTGAGAGTGTCAGTGATTGTCAGTGAGAGTGTCAGTGATTGTCAGTGAGAGTGTCAGTGAGAGTGTCAGTGAGAGTGTCAGTGGTAGTGTCAGTGAGAGTGTCAGTGATTGTCAGTGAGAGTGTCAGTGAGAGTGTCAGTGGGAGTGTCAGTGAGAGTGTCAGTGATTTTCAGTGAGAGTATCAGTGAGTGTCAGTGAGAGTGTCAGTGAGAGTGTCAGTGAGAGTGTCAGTGAGAGTTTCAGTGAGAGTTTCAGTGTCAGTGAGAGTGTCAGTGTCAGTGAGAGTGTGAGTGAGAGTGTGAGTGAGAGTGTGAGTGAGAGTGTTGATGAGATTGTCAGTGAGAGTGTCAGTGTTAGTGAGAGTGTCAGTGAGAGTGTCAGTGAGAGTGTCAGCATCAGTGAGAGTGTCAGTGTCAGTGAGAGCATCGGTGAGAGTGTCAGTGAAAATGTCAGTGAGAGTGTCAGTGAGTGTCAGTGAGAGTGTCAGTGAGAGTGTCAGTGTCAGTGAGAGTGTCAGTGAGAGTGTCAGTGTCAGCGAGAGTGTCAGCATCAGTGAGAGTGTCAGTGAGAGTGTCAGTGAGAGTGTCAGTGAGAGTGTCAGTGAGAGTGTCAGTTTCACTGTGAGTGTCAGTAAGAGTGTCAGTGAGAGTGTCAGTTTCACTGTGAGTGTCAGTGAGACTGTCAGTGTCAGTGAGAGTGTCAATGAGATTGTCAGTGAGAGTGTCAGTGTCAGTAAGAGTGTCAGTGAAAGTGTCAGTGTCAGTTAGAGTGTCAGCATCAGTGAGAGTGTCAGTGAGAGTTTCAGTCAATGAGAGTGTCAGTGATTGTGTCAGTGAGTGTCTCAGTGAGAGTGCCAGTGTCAATGAGAGTGTCAGTGAGTGTGTCAGTGAAAGTGTCAGTGAGAGTGTCAGTGTCAGTGAGAGTGCCAGTGAGTGTCCTTGAGTGTCATTGAGAGTGTCAGTGAGAGTTTCAGTGAGAGTGTCAGTGTCAGTGAGAGTGTCAGTGTCAGTGAGAGTGTCAGTGAGAGTGTCGGTGAGAGTGTCAGTGAGTGTCAATGAGGGTGTCAGTGTCAGTGAAAGTGTCAGTGAGAGTGCCAGTGAGAGCTTCAGTGAGAGTGTCAGTGAGAGTGTCAGTCAGAGTATCAGTGAGAGTGTCAATGAGTGTCAGTGAGAGTTTCAGTGAGAGTGTCTGTATCAGTGTGTCAGTGAGTGTGAGTGAGAGTGTCAGTGTCAGTGAGAGTGTCAGTTAGAGTGTCCGTGAGAGTGTCAGTGAGAGTGTCAGTGTCAGTGAGAGTATCAGTGAGAGTGTCAGTGAGTGTGTCAGTGAGTGTCAGTTAGAGTGTCGGTGTCAGTGAGAGTGTCAGTGAGAGTGTCAGTGAGTGTGTCAGTGAGAGTGTCAGTGAGTGTGTCAGAGAAAGTGTCAGTGTCAGTGAGAGTGTCAGTGAGTGTGTCAGTGAGTGTCAGTGAGAGTGTCAGTAAGAGTGTCAGTGTCAGTGAGAGTGTCAGTGAGAGTGTCAGTGAGAGTGTCAGTGGAAGTGTCAGTGGAAGTGTCAGTGAGAGTGTCAGTGAGAGCGTCAGTGAGAGTGTCAGTTAGAGTGTCAGTGTCAGTGAAAGTGTCAGTGTCAGTGAGAGTGTCAGTGTCAGCATCAGTGAGAGTGTCAGTGAGAGTGTCAGTGAGAGTATCAGTGAGTGTGTGAGAGTGTCAGTGTCAGTGAGACTGTCAGTGAGAGTGTCAGTGAGTGTGTCAGTGTCAGTGAGAGTGTCAGTGTTAGTGAGAGTGTCAGTGAGAGTGTCAGTGAGAGTGTCAGCATCAGTGAGAGTGTCAGTGTCAGTGAGAGCATCGGTGAGAGTGTCAGTGAAAATGTCAGTGAGAGTGTCAGTGAGTGTCAGTGAGAGTGTCAGTGAGAGTGTCAGTGTCAGTGAGAGTGTCAGTGAGAGTGTCAGTGTCAGTGAGAGTGTCAGCATCAGTGAGAGTGTCAGTGAGAGTGTCAGTGAGAGTGTCAGTGAGAATGTCAGTGAGAGTGTCAGTGGTAGTGTCATTGAGAGTGTCAGTGATTGTCAGTGAGAGTGTCAGTGATTGTCAGTGAGAGTGTCAGTGAGAGAGTCAGTGTGAGTGTCAGTGAGAGTGTCAGTGAGTGTCAGTGAGAGTGTCAGTGAGTGTCAGTGAGAGTGTCACTGAGAGTGTCAGTGAGAGTGTCAGCGAGAGTGTCAGTTTCAGTGTGAGTGTCAGTGAGAGTGTCAGTGAGTATCTGTAAGAGTGTCAGTGAGTGTCAGTGAGAGTGTCATTGAGTGTCAGTGAGAGTGTCAGTGAGAGTGTCAGTAAGAGTGTCAGTGTCAGTGAGAGTGTCAGTGTCAGTGAGAGTGTCAGTGAGAGTGTCAGTGAGTGTGTCAGTGAGTGTGTCAGTGAAAGTGTCTGTGAGAGTGTCTGTGAGAGTGTCAGTGTCAGTGAGAGTGTCATTGAGTGTCCTTGAGTGTCAGTTAAGGTGTCAGTGAGAATGTCAGTGAGTGTCAGTGAGAGTGTCAGTGAGAATTTCAGTGTCAGTGAGAGTGTCAGTGAGAGTGTCAGTGAGAGTGTGAGTTAGAGTGTCGATGAGATTGTCAGTGAGAGTGTCAGTGTCAGTGAGAGTGTCAGTGAGAGTGTCAGCATCAGTGAGAGTGTCAGTGAGAGTGTCAATGAGAGTGTCAGTGAGAGTGTCAGTGTCAGTGAGAGCATCGGTGAGAGTGTCAGTGAGTGTCAGTGAGAATGTCAGTGAGAGTGTCAGTGAGAGTGTCAGTGAGAGTGTCAGTGAGAGTGTCAGTGTCAGTGAGAGTGTCAGTGAGTGTCAGTGTCAGTGAGAGTGTCAGCATCAGTGAGAGTGTCAGTGTGAGTGTCAGTGAGAGTGTCAGTGAGTATCTGTAAGAGTGTCAGTGAGTGTCAGTGAGAGTGTCAGTGAGAGTGTCATTGAGTGTCAGTGAGAGTGTCAGTGAGAGTGTCAGTAAGAGTGTCAGTGTCAGTGTCAGTGAGAGTGTCAGTGTCAGTGAGAGTGTCAGTGAGAGTGTCAGTGAGTGTGTCAGTGAGTGTGTCAGTGAAAGTGTCTGTGAGAGTGTCTGTGAGAGTGTCAGTGTCAGTGAGAGTGTCAGTGAGTGTCCTTGAGTGTCAGTTAAGGTGTCAGTTAGAGTGTCAGTGAGTGTCAGTGAGAGTGTCAGTGAGAGTGTCAGTGAGAATTTCAGTGTCAGTGAGAGTGTCAGTGTCAGTGAGAGTGTCAGTGAGAGTGTGAGTTAGAGTGTCGATGAGATTGTCAGTGAGAGTGTCAGTGTCAGTGAGAGTGTCAGTGAGAGTGTCAGCATCAGTGAGAGTGTCAGTGAGAATGTCAATGAGAGTGTCAGTGAGAGTGTCAGTGTCAGTGAGAGCATCGGTGAGAGTGTCAGTGAGTGTCAGTGAGAATGTCAGTGAGAGTGTCAGTGAGAGTGTCAGTGTCAGTGAGAGTGTCAGTGAGTGTCAGTGTCAGTGAGAGTGTCAGCATCAGTGAGAGTGTCAGTGAGAGTGTCAGTGTGAGTGTCAGTGAGAGTGTCAGTGAGAGTGCCAGTTTCACTGTGTCAGTGAGAGTGTCAGTGAGAGTGTCAGTGTCAGTGAGAATGTCAGTGAGTGTCAGTGAGACTGTCAGTTTCAGTGAGAGTGTTGATGAGATTGTCAGTGAGATTGTCAGTGAGAGTGTCAGTAAGAGTGTCAGTGTCAGTGAGAGTGTCAGTGAGAGTGTCAGTGTCAGTTAGAGTGTCAGTGAGAGTGTCAGTGTCAGTGAGAGTGTCAGTGAGAGTGTCAGTGTCAGTGAGAGTGTCAGTGTCAGTGAGAGTGTCAGTGTCAGTGAGAGTGTCAGTGAGAGTGTCAAGTCAAGTCAAGTCAAATATAGCTTTATTCGAATTCAATAAGAAATCATAAAAGCACATTAAAATGCATAGATGCAATAAAATCCAATAATAAAATGATAGAATAATACTATCCCCAACACAGTTCATTTGAAGTAGGGGCTTACAGCATGGTAGATCTACACCTAATAATGCTTTTTAGAAACAATGAGACCGCAGTTATAGACATTTCATCTTGCAATAATTGGATCTTCAAAAAAGCGGGTCTACACTGTCTCAGGCCCCAGACCTTTAACAAGGGTAACAAGTATCTCTTCCTCTCCCAAGAATAAAATTTACAAAATAAAATACAATGTATTGTTGATTGCAAAGAGGAATCGACACATGGACATCGTATTAAGTTTTTCGACCAGTCGTGTATACCTGGAAAGGTAATCAGCCTAAAAAAGTGCCTGTTCTCAATCGTGCTAATAACATCCTACTATAACTGGACTGGTTAGAGGACAGATAAATCTGGATACCAGGACCCTGTAATAGAAGATGGTGCTCAATGACAGATACCTTCTTCCTCTCTGGTTGCCAACGTTGATCTTCCAAGAGCGCAAGGCAAAGATCCTTGAGTGCTTTTCTAGTAATGGAGGGCATTGAAGATGGAGAGTTGTAGAACTCAGGGTGGCCTATATCTATTAAAAAAGCCTTTATGTAAGAAAGCCAGTAGATGTATTTTGCCCCCTGATGTTTAACACAGTCCTGAATGGTGGCCCTGTTAAACTCAGTTGCAGCAGAAGTCCACACCTTGTGCCATAACAGTACCAGGCTTACCTTGACTAAATCTGAAATGTAGGCCAAGGCAAGCTCCTTATGACAAACATGGGTAGAAGTAGATTTTGGGACAGCTAACAAGTATCGCAGGAATGCATTTTCACTTGTTTGGATTTCCTGGCAATCTACGACCCCACAGATGCCAGCCCCGTATATGGCAGTCGACACGCATTTAGCCTTATAAATATCAAGCAAGATACGTACCGGTCTGCCCCCCAGCTTATTAGCGAACTGTTTAACTGCGCCAATAGCGCAGGAGAATGCTAGCTTTTTTGTGGTCACTGCTTTAGTCCATGTGCCTTTTTAATTAAAAACGATCCCTAAGTATGAAAAAGTGCTAGTTAATCCTATCTTTGACTGTTCTAAAAAGGTGTTACAGGATACATTTATTTTAGATGAGCAGCACATGGTGAATGTTTTCCCAATATTGATCTTTAGGCCCCTAGATCCCATGTATTCTGAGAATCTAGTTAACACCTTCTGAAGGCCCACTTGGGTTCTCGTCATTATAACCGCATCATCTGCGTACAACAGTATGGGCACTGCAACACCTTCTATTTAGGGATAATCCAGGTCTTGTTCAGTTTCTAAAGCTGCAACACTGTTGATATATACATTAAATAGAAAGGGTGCCAGGATGCAGCCCTGACAAACACCTTTCATTATTGGAAATGTAGTTGTACATTCCCCCTTTTTCCCAAATCGAACCTTTGCCCCTGCCCCTCTGTACAATTCTTTAACAAAATTAAGAATATTAAGGTCAATGCCAAGGTCTGCTAGGGTATCCCACATAACTTCGTGGCTCAAGCAGTCAAATGCTCAGCTCCGGTCAACAAAGGTCATGAATAGGTTGCCCTTTTTGGCCACCACATACTTTCCCGTTATCATGGCCAAATTCAGTCCTTGTTCAACAGTACCTAGACCTGCCTTGAAGCCATACTGGAATTTAGAGAGAATACCTGCTTCCTTAGCCATGTCTGTAGTCTATTTAATATAATTCTACCCGCAACTTTCATCAGGGAGTCTAGTAGTGATATAGGCCTATAACATTTGGGGTTGTTTCGATATCCCTTTTTAAATATTGGCACTACAATCGCTTCCTGCCAGGTTGATGGAAATCCGTTGTTATTGCAACTATTTAGCACATTGATCAGGAGGGGAGCCCTAAGGAGGTGTTAGCCTTATAAACATCTATCGGGACTCCGTCAGGTCCTGGAGCTTTGCTAGTAGAACTTTCTGAGATTGCTAGTTCCACTTCGGGTATGTAAAAAACAATGTCCAAGGGAAACAGTCCCAGAGTGTTAGACTCCGCGTTTATCAAATGACCTAGACGACTGACTGAGTCATCCTTCTTATATAGGTCAGTAAACTAATTTACCCATGCAGTTTCCTCTATGGCAATCTCTATCGAGTCCGATTTCCTTTCTACAAAAAAGGGGCATTCACGGCCCTCCAAAAGGCAGTGTTGTCTCTCAGAGAACACGCCTTATGGAGGGCTTCCCACGCAGCCTCTTTCAATTCCATTTTCCTATTTTTTATTGCAGCTTTATAAAGTACTCTAGCAGACCTTATTTCTTGGAGATTTTTGGGTGTTTTTTTGAGAATTGACTTTAAAGAGGAGTGCGCTTTACTGCATTCGGCGTCAAACCAGCCTTCGGCTTTATTTCTATCGCCTTCCCTTATCGTGCCTGTTAGTTTACTACAGATTTGTCCTGTGATCTTTTGGAAAGCTTTTATGACCAAGGATGGGTTAGGATTCTCAGAAAGACAGGTCATAAAATCATTTAGGTGATCTGTTATTAAGGTATGCAGGAAATTAGCGGGGTCCACCCTGTTACATTTTATTGAATAACCATTAACTCTGGCCAGGGTGATCCCATGGCGATATAATTTTTCAGCCACATCGATGTTCCGGGTACAACTCTGGCCAAAATTAAAAGTTGAGCTAATCGAAAAATGGTCGCTCTTTTCAATGTCCTCAGTATTAAAACGCAGAACACTGCGATGATAACTTGTGGTAACTAGTGTAAAATCGATCACTGATCAAACCGACCAAATAAAGGTAGGGTGAAAGGCAACCTGTGGGTTACAAAACTCGTTTGTGAATCCTAAATCCCACTCGTGTAGTAAATTATTAAGTAAGTTCCCAATCATGGTATGCTCAAAGTGAGTAGAGGGATCTTCCTTAAAGTTAACCAGCCCACATGTGCCAGAGTCACAGTAGGGGCATAGGTGACAATTGTAGTCACCCGTCAATATAACACACCTCTCTGTTTGCCCAGATTCCGGTTGGTTGTGAAGGATATTATTTAAATCCTCCACAGCCTTAATTAATTCAGCCTTTGGAATATTGTTATAAAAATTGATCAGGAGAACTTGCTGATTTCCTCCTACCTTGAGCAAAAGTAGCTGATAATAGTTCCCCCCTGTGTTTCTCTTTTTAACCGTTATATATTGACCATATTTGATATGAAGGTACAAAGTCCGCCTGAACTCCTGCCCATACTAGTCTGCTTGGCTGTGGAAAAAAAAGGTGCGATAACCATTTATATGTGTCTCACACTGATCCCAACACTCCTGTAAACAAATCACATTAAAATTATCTATGAATGCCAGGAATGTAGGGTCCTTAATTTTGTTTGACAGACCTGGTACGTTCCAGGATAAAAGGGCAGGATTTCCCCTTGGTTCAGCCCTTACGCACAATGGATCTATTGAAATATAATCAGATGTACCATTATCCTGTAATACGGGCTCTAGACACTCTCCAGAATCCTCCATCACATCGCTTATGGCCATAGGCTGATAGGCCTTACTGTCTGCACCTACGTGGGCAGTTATGATCTTGGTAGTGTTATTTTCGTCTATCCCCTTATTTAATGGGCAGTCCGTGATAGAATTGTCTGCACCATCATTACCCCTTTTCTCAGATAGTATATTTTTGTTATGATGGACAATCAGATTGTCAATCATATTAAACTTGTCTTGACCCTCCCTATACTCATTCAGGGTCCCTGTAGTCGTTGCCAGTCAGTCTACCATCTCTAGACAACTGTACCTATTAGCAGTAGGGATTCCCCTACAATTATCCATGTACACTTGATCCCTCTTGGGATTTCCTCCCCAATCTTGATGTCCTACTCTGCCCTAATTACCTCGACGGTCGAGGCCGAAATGGTTCCTTTGTGGATAAAAATATCAAAGCTGTTTCGTTTCTATACCTCTACCACTATTTTGTGTTCTCCATGAGCAGATATATTCGACCATACGTGGATCCTCAAAGTTAACCAACACACAGTCCCCTTAAGTTGTCTTCCTATCGTGCCCTACCCATGGCACCCTACATACCATTAAAATCTTACTTAACATGTGAGGTGGTAAGGTTTGGTTAGGATTGAACCAGTAAGAAACTTTATTCTTTAATGACCAACTTGGCTCCTCAATGGATTCTTCCAGTTCCGGGACCCCAGTCAAGACGACTACATAAGGGCTCGCCTCTGGGGGCAAATTAACAGCAAATCTACCCTCTGTACCAGCCCATGTCCAATTCCCTTTAGGGTGCGGGACAGGGGCCTTGGGTAAAATCTCCTCTTGCCTAAGTTGCTGAGTTGGGCCTGGGGGTCTATCGACAGACGTCTTCTCCGATACAATTGTAGGGTTAGAGTTTACGTTTTGCACTAATATCGGGGCCTTTTTAGTTGGTAAGTCTATTTGTCCAGTATTTGGAGGTTTATTGCATGCTACCTTTTTTGCCCCGTTGCTTGGTAAATTCCTAGTGAATTTGTCAAGTTCAGCAAGCTGCTTTTCAATATGCATTAATCTGGTTTCTAGTGGTGCTAGAAAAGATTTAAGTAACTTCCCCATTCTTGCTAGAAGTTGACCTTCAGTTTCGTCCTTGCTTTCCCCATCTATGCTAACTGCTACCTCAATACTACTAGTGTCCAAAACCACATGTACATCATCTTTTAGCAATCGTTCGCAACGATTCTGTGGCGATTGTTCAGGCCCCTTCCCCCTGTCTTGTTAGATGTATCACAGGTACCCCTGCTTTTAGCAATTTTAAGTTTTTTGTCCCCTGAGATGGTCCTATTGGCACTTTTCTTTTTAGATATTGTGCCCTCCCTCCTCTCCCTCGACTGCCTGATATTTATTTCCCCCAGCGTGCAGTTCCAGGGGCGTAACAAACACCCCCGCAGTGCGGGGGCCTCACTCTCTTCTGTAAATGAAGGGGGCCCCGGCCCCTCAGCACTTCAGAGAGCTGTGAGAGAGGCTTGCGCTGAAGCAAGCCTCTCTCCCTCTAAAGCAGGTGCAGGCTGTCTGCAGCCTGCTCCGAGCCACCACCTCCCTCTGACTGAAGAGAAGCAAAGTAACAAGTTGCAATGTTTCTCTTCAGTCAGGAGGGAGGGGAAAGAGGATGGGGTGGGTGGGGGGCCGACCAGGAGGCAGCACAGAGCAATTAGGACGCAGAACATGTCATGAGGTCAGGTCTACCTAGTTGTGAGAGGGGAAATGGAGATGGTGTTCTTCCCAGTTTTGAAGGCACATACCACACTCATGACAAGAGTATGGATGCAAATATGCATGTTATTCATGAACTGGTTGCCATTTCCTAAGGAAGAATGGGCAGACGGGTAACACGCTGTCCCACACACTTGCAAGACTATGTTTTGAATTAATGGTTTCAAGATTCTATCTTCTCAATGTTGTCAAATATTTTAGTACTATTTCACAACTTTGGTTGTCATTTAACACCGCACCTTTAGCTGCAGCTCTCCACTGTAAAGTATTTTAAACAATAGCTTGATTCCTATAGGAAATCTTTGGGTTAGATATTTTCGAGCTTTCTGGTGAGGGTGGTGTGGAAAGTTTGTATTCTTTAGTGAATTTGCCTCTATAACATCAGTATATTACTGTGAGAAAGGTGGAGTATGTCTTGAGTCTGTATACCCTTTGGGAGTGGGGGCCCTCAGAGTCAGACTGTCAGCATTCTCCAGGGCAAAGCTCATATGAGAAGGGATGAGGCAGCAAAATGGTGCCCTTAGGTAAGCACTCTTGTTAGAACGCACCATGTGGGCGTCCGCAGGGGGGGTCGTAAGGGGGGGCCGAGAAGGGTGCAAGGCAGAGGGGAGAAGGGTGCAAGGCAGAGGGGAGAAGGGTGCAAGGCAGAGAGGAGATGGGTTCCAGGTCTTGTAGGAAGGGTGCAAGGGGGAGGGGAGAAGGGTGCAAGGTAGAGAGGAGAAGGGTGCAAGGCAGAGAGGAGATGGGTGCAAGGCGGAGGTGAGATGGGTGCAAGGGGGAGGGGAGAAGGGTGCAAGGTAGAGAGGAGAAGGGTGTAAGGCAGAGAGGAGATGGGTACAAGGCGGAGGGGAGAAGGGTGCAAGGCGGAGGGGAGAAGGGTGCAAGGCGGAGGGGAGAAGGGTGCAAGGCGGAGGAGAGAAGGGTGCACAGCGGACAGGAGATGGGTGCAAGGCAAAGGGGAAAAGGGTGCAAGGTAGATAGGAGAAGGGTGCAAGGCAGAGGGGAGAAGAGTGCAAGGCGGAGAGGAGATGGGTGTAAGGTGGAGAGGAGATGGTGCAAGGCAGAGGGGAGAAGGGTGCACGGTAGAGCGGAGAAGGCTGCAAGGCAGAGGGGAGAAGAGTGCAAGGGGGAGGGGAGAAGGGTGCAAGGCAGAGAAGAGAAGGGTGCAAGGCAGAGGGGAGAAGAGTGCAAGGTAGAGGGGAGAAGGGTGCAAGGCAGAGAGGAGAAGGGTGCAAGGCAGAGGGGAGAAGGGTGCAAGGCAGAGGGGAGATGGGTGCAAGGTAGAGGGGAGATGGGTGCAAGGCAGAGGGGAGAAGGGTGCAAGGCAGAGAGAAGGTGCAAATCGGAGGGGAGAAGGGTGCAAGGGGGAGGGGAGAAGGATGCAAGGCATAGGGGAGAAGGGTGCAAGGCAGAGAGGAGAAGGGTGCAAGGTAGAGGGGAGAAGGGTGCAAGGCAGAGGGGAGAACGGTGCAAAGCAGAGGGGAGAAGGGTGCATAGCAGAGAGGAGAAGGGTGCAAGGTAGAGAGAAGATGGGTGCAAGGCAGAGGGGAGAAGGGTGCAAGGGGGAGGGGAGAAGGATGCAAGGCATAGGGGAGAAGGGTGCAAAGCAGAGAGGAGAAGGGCGCAAGGTAGAGGGGAGAAGGGTGCAAGGCAGAGGGGAGAACGGTGCAAAGCAGAGGGGAGAAGGGTGCATAGCAGAGGGGAGAAGGGTGCAAGGTAGAGAGAAGATGGGTGCAAGGCAGAGGGGAGAAGGGTGTAAGGCAGAGAGGAGAAGGGTGCAAAGCGGAGGGGAGAAGGGTGCAAGGCAGAGGGGAGAAGGAGAGCAGGGTGCAAGGCAGAGGGGAGCAGGGTGCAAGGCAGAGGGGAGCAGGGTGCAAGGTAGAGAGGAGAAGGGTGCTAGGCAGATGAGAGAAGAGTGCAAGAGGGAGGGGAAAAGGGTTCAAGGCAGATGGGAGAAGGGTGCAAGGCAGATGGGAGAAGGGTGCAAGGCAGTGGGAGAAGGGTGCAAGGTAGGGAGGAGAAGGGTGCAAGGCAGAGGGGAGAAGGGTGCAAGTTAGAGAGGAGAAGGGTGCAAGGCAGAGGGGAGAAGGGTGCAAGGTAGAGAGGAGAAGGGTGCAAGGCAGAGGGGAGAAGAGTGGAAGGGGAGGGGAGAAGGGTACAAGGCAGAGGGGAGAAGGGTGCATGTCAGAGGGGAGAATGGTGCAAGGCAGAGGGGAGAATGGTGCAAGATAGAAAAGGACTCAAGGCGGAGGGGGAGAAGGGTGCAAGGGGAAAGGGGAGAAGGGTGCAAGGCAGAGGGGAGAAGGGTGCAAGGGGGATGGTGATGAAGTTAAAAATGTGCCCCCCCCCCTCGGAAATATTTCTGCGTACGCCCATGGCAACACACACTACTTTGTGAGAGAGAGTGGGAGAGAGAGTGGAGTGAGAGCGAGTTGAGAGAGAGTGGAGAGAGAGAGTGGAGAGAGATAGAGTGTAGAGACAGTGGAGAGAGACAGCGGAGAGAGAGAGAGAGTAGAGAAAGAGGGTGGAGAGAGACAGTGGAGAGAGACAGTGGAGAGAGAGTGGAGAGAGAGTGGAGAGAGAGAGTGTCGGAAGACAGTGGAGAGAGAGTGGAGAGAGTGGAGAGGGAGAGAGTGGAAAGAGAGAGCGTAAAGAAAGAGACAGTGGGGAGAGAGTGGCGAGAGAGTAGAAAGAGAGTGGAGGGAGAGAGTGGAGAGAGTGTGGAGAGAGTAGAGAGAGACAGTGGAGAGAGAGAGTGGAGGGAGAGAGAGTGAATAGAGACTGGAAAGATAGAGTGGAGGGAGACAGTGGAGAGAGAGAATAGAGAGTGGAGAGATAGTGGAGGGAGACAGTGGAGAGAGAGAATAGAGAGTGGAGAGGGAGTGGAGGGAGACAGTGGAGAGAGAGTGGAGAGAGAGAGGGAGAGTGAGAGAGTGGAGAGAGAATAGAGAGAGAACGTGGAGAGAGAGAGACAGTGGAGAGACAGTGGGGAGACAGTGGAGAGACAGTGGAGAGAGAGAGAGAGTAGAGATAGAGTTCACAGAGTTGAGAGAGAGAATGGAGAGAGAGAGAGAGAGTGGAGAGAGAGTAGAGACTGACTGACTCAGAGACTGAAGACTGACTGACTGAGAGACTGACTGGCTGAGAAACTGAGAGAGAGAGAGAGAGAGAGAGAGAGAGAGAGAGAGAGAGAGAGACTGACTGACTGACTGAGAGAGAGAGACTGACTGACAGAAAGAGAGAGAGACTGGCAGACTGACTGACTGACAGACTGACTGACTGAGAGAGACTGAATGACAGAGAGAGAGAGAGAGACTGACTGACTGAGAAAGAGAGAGAGACTGACTCACTGAGAGAGAGACTGTGATGGAATTGGGGTCACGGTGTGTATGAAGCTATGCAATGCCTCTTAAGATTGCTATTGTCTACTAATAAAAATGTATTATCAAAATGTGTTTTTGTAGTTACATCTGCTTTTGAAATACTGCATTGTCGCATTGTCTAATGTTTTAAAACGGAAATGAAAAGGAGTAGTGGATGCACTTTTGTCAAAACTGAACGATGAGTGGGCCCGATGTTGTATATCATGACAGGAGTCTGCATCAGGAAACCCACCTAGAGCTGGGCAAACTTCCCCGGCGTACTGATGGCAGGGACCCTGTAATGAATGAACCACCACCTATGATAGCCTGCTGGCAGACTAAGCCCAACCTTTGACTCCACCATCCAGTGTTACTTAGAACGGCTGGATTAGATTAGTTACAGTGGTGTAACAATAGCCCCGCATCCCCCGCAGTATGGCGGGTCGCTGGCCTGAGAGCTCTAGACTGGCACGGAGGATGGGAGGGGGGCCCCCTCCATGTAGTTTGCAGGGGGGCCCCCTCAAGTTTCGTTACGCCACTGTGCAGTTCAAATTTAGATCAGGGGTCTTCTCTAAAGCCAAAATTGACAATGGGTCTAGTAGAGGTCGGGAGTTTGACTGATCTACCCCCATTGATAGATTATGCACATCCACGTGTACATCTATCAAACTTGTTCCTTTGACAGGCTCAGGAGTACGACCGGACGCAAAGTGCCCCATAGATTATCTTTTTGAAAGCGCTAAATCTTGGGACACTCTACGTTCCATTAGGCTAATTCCTTGATCTATGACTGAATTAGCCCTTGTTATAAAGTTGTCTAGAGTGCCTGTTAACTGAGCCCCCCGCCACAGTTTTACTCCTACTTCCTTGTGTAGTCATATTAAAATGCAAACAATATATGTATCCACAAACAGATCTACTCTAAAATATAATATATTAATACAAGGACACACATACAGTTCACACTATAGCAGGGGAAAGAGGGGGGGCCCGGTCCGGTTTTGATCGGTCTTGAACGGGCTTAAACGGGCCCGCTCTAGGCCCAGGCTTCGCCCGGCACACGCCCGCGCGAGCGTGTTTGAGCGTGACTAAATAGGGAGGCGAGGCGGGAAGAGGACCCAGGTGCGGCCGGTGACTCTGCCGCTTAGCAACCTGGTCCTCGCAGTCCCGATGTCCGGTCCGATGATGAGCCCCAAGTTGGCATTATCTCCAATGTGGCAGGCGACCCGGAATGGCGGCAACAAAGTGTCTCTGACCTCGAGCGGCTCCCGCGTAGCAGGGGCAGCGAGGCGCTATCAAGTGCTGGGAGGAGGGGCGGGAAGAGGACCCAGGTGCGGCCGGTGACTCTGCCGCTAAGCAACCTGGTCCTCGCAGTCCCGATGTCCGGTCCAATGATGAGCCCCAAGTTGGCGTTACCTCCAATGTGGTTGGCGACCCGGAATGGCGGCAACAAAGTGTCTCTGACCTCGAGCAGCTCCCGCGTAGCGGGGGCCGCGAGGCGCTATCAAGTGCTGGGAGGCGAGGCGGGAAGAGGACCCAGGTGCGGCCGGTGATTCTGCCGCTAAGCAACCTGGTCCTCGCAGTCCCGATGTCCGGTCCGAAGATGAGCTCCAAGTCGGCGTTATCTCCAATGTGGCAGGCGACCCGGAATGGCGGCAACAAAGTGACTCTGACCTCGAGCGGCTCCCGCGTAGCGGGGGCCGCGAGGCGCTATCAAGTGCTGGGAGGCGGGCGGGAAGAGGACCCAGGTGCGGCCGGTGACTATGTCGCTAAGCAACCTGGTCCTCGCAGTCCCGATGTCCGGTCCGATGATGAGCCCCAAGTTGGCATTTTCTCCAATGAGGCAGCCGACCCGGAATGGCGGCAACAAAGTGTCTCTGACCTCGAGCGGCTCCCACGTAGCGGGGACCGCGAGGCGCTATCAAGTGCTGGGAGGCGGGGCGGGAAGAGGACCCAGGTGCAGCCGGTGACTATGCCGCTAAGCAACCTGGTCCTCGCAGTCCCGATGTCCGGTTCGATGATGAGCCCCAAGTTGGCGTTATCTCCAATGTGGCAGGCAACCCGGAATGGCGGCAACAAAGTGTCTCTGACCTCGAGCGGCTCCCACGTAGCGGGGGCCGCGAGACGCTATCAAGTGCTGGGAGGCGGGGCGGGAAGAGGACCCATGTGCGGCCGGTGACTATGCCGCTAAGCAACCTGGTCCTCGCAGTCCCGATGTCCGGTCCGATGATGAGCCCCAAGTCGGCGTTATCTCCAATAGGGCAGGCGACCCGGAATGGCGGCAACAAGTCAGTGAGTGTCAGTGAGTATCAGTGAGAGTGTCAGTGAGAGTGTCAGTGAGAGTGAGTGTCAGTTTCAGTGTCAGTGAGAGTGTCAGTTTCAGTGTCAGTGAGAGTGTCAGTGAGAGTGTCAGTGTGTGTCAGTGAGAGTGTCAGTGAGAGTGTCGGTTTCAGTGTCTGTGAGAGTGTCAGTGTCAGTGAGAGTGTCAGTGAGTGTGAGTGAGAGTATCAGTGTCAGTGAGAATGTCAGTGAGAGTGTCAGAGAGGGTGTCAGTAAGTGTGTCAGTGAGTGTGTCAGTGAGTGTGTCAGTGAGAGTGTCAGTGTTAGTGAGAGTGTCAGTGAAAGTGTCAGTGAGAGTGTCGATGAGAGTGTCAGTGAGTGTCAGTGAGTGTCAGTGAGAGTGTCAGTGAGTATCAGTAAGAGTGTCAGTGAGAGTGTTAGTAAGAGAGTCAGTGAGTGTCAGTGAGAGTGTCAGTGAGTGTCAGTGTGTCAGTGAAAGTGTCAGTGAGAGTGTCAGTGAGTGCCAGTGAGTGTCAGTGAGAGTGTCAGTGAGTGTCAGTGAGTGTCAGTGAGTATCAGTGAGAGTGTCAGTGAGTGTGTCAGTGAGTGTTTCAGTGAGTGTCATTGAGAGTGTCAGTGTCAGTGAGAGTGTGTCAGTGTGTCAGTGAAAGTGTCAGTGAGAGTGTCAGTGAGAGTGTCAGTGAGAGTGTCAGTGAGTGTCAGTGAGAGTGTCAGTGAGAGTGTCAGTGAGTGTCAGTGAGTATCAGTGAGAGTGTCAGTGAGAGTGAGTTTCAGTTTCAGTGAGAGTGTCAGTTTCAGTGTCAGTGAGAGTGTCAGTGAGAGTGTCAGTGAGAGTGTCAGTGAGAGTGTCAGTGAGAGTGTCAGTGAGAGTGTCAGTTAGAGTGTCCGTGAGAGTGTCAGTGTCAGTGAGAGTATCAGTGAGAGTGTCAGTGAGAGTGTCAGTGAGTGTGTCAGTGAGTATCAGTGAGAGTGTCAGGGTGAGTGTCAGTGAGAGTGAGTTTCAGTTTCAGTGTCAATGAGAGTGTCAGTTTCAGTGTCAGTGAGAGTGTCAGTGAGAGTGTCAGTGAGTGTCAGTGAGAGTGTCAGTGAGAGTGTCAGTGTCAGAGTGAGTGTGAGTGAGAGGATCAGTGTCAGTGAGAGTGTCAGTGAGAGTGTCAGAGAGGGTGCCAGTAAGTGTGTCAGTGAGTGTGTCAGTGAGTGTGTCAGTGAGAGTGTCAGTGTCAGTGAGTGTCAGTGAAAGTGTCAGTGGGAGTGTCGATGAGAGTGTCAGTGAGTGTCAGTGAGAGTGTCAGTGAGTGTCAGTGAGTATCAGTGAGAGTGTCAGTGAGAGTGTCAGTGTCAGTGAGTGTGTCAGTGAGAGTGTGAGTGTCAGTGAGAGTGTCAGTGAATGTGTCAGTGAGGGTGTCAGTGTCAGTGAGAGTGTCAGTGAGAGTGTCGATGAGATTGTTAGTGAGAGTGTCAGTGTCAGTGAGAGTGTCAGTGTAATAGAGAGTGTCCGTGAGAGTGTCAGTGAGAGTGTCAGTGTCAGTGAGAGTGTCAGTGTCAGTGAGAGTGTCAGTTTCACTGTGAGTGTCAGTGAGAGTGTCAGTGAGAGTGTTAGTGTCAGTGAGAGTGTCAGTGAGTGGGAGTGAGAGTGTCAGAGTCAGTGTCAGTGAGAGTGTCAGTGAGAGTGTCAGTGAGTGTGTCAGTGAGTGTGTCAGTGAGTGTCAGTGAGAGTGTCAGTGTCAGGGAGAGTGTCAGTGAGAGTGTCAGTGAGAGTGTCAGTGGAAGTGTCAGTGGGAGTGTCAGTGAGAGTGTCAGTGAGAGTGTCAGTGAGAGTGTCAGTGTCAGAGTTTCAGTGAGAGTGTCAGTTTCAGTGAGAGTGTCAGTGAGTGTGTCAGTGAGAGTGTCAGTGAAAGTGTCAGTGAGAGTGTCAGTGAGAGTGTCAGTGAGAGTGTCAGCGAGAGTGTCAGTGTCAGTGAGAGTGTCCGTGAGTGTGAGTGAGAGTATCAGTGTCAGTGAGAGTGTCAGTGAGAGTGTCAGTGAGGGTGTCAGTAAGTGTGTCAGTGAGTGTGTCAGTGACTGTCAGTGAGTGTCAGTGAGTATCAGTGAGAGTGTCAGGGTGAGTGTCAGTGAGAGTGAGTTTCAGTTTCAGTGTCAGTGAGAGTGTCAGTTTCAGTGTCAGTGAGAGTGTCAGTGAGAGTGTCAGTGTGTGTCAGTGAGAGTGTCAGTGTCAGTGAGAGTGTCAGTGAGTGTGAGTGAGAGTATCAGTGTCAGTGAGAGTGTCAGAGAGGGTGTCAGTAAGTGTGTCAGTGAGTGTGTCAGTGAGAGTGTCAGTGTCAGTGAGAGTGTCAGTGAAAGTGTCAGTGAGAGTGTCGATGAGAGTGTCAGTGAGTGTCAGTGAGTGTCAGTGAGAGTGTCAGTGAGTGTCAGTGAGTATCAGTGAGAGTGTCAGTGAGAGTGTCAGTGAGAGAGTCAGTGAGTGTCAGTGAGAGTGTCAGTGTCAGTGAGTGTCAGTGTGTCAGTGAAAGTGTCAGTGAGTGTCAGTGAGTGTCAGTGAGAGTGTCAGTGAGTATCAGTGAGAGTGTCAGTGAGTGTGTCAGTGAGTGTTTCAGTGAGAGTGTCAGTGTCAGTGAGAGTGTCAGTCAGTGTGTCAGTGAAAGTGTCAGTGACAGTGTCAGTGAGTGTCAGTGAGAGTGTCAGTGAGACTGTCAGTGGGAGTGTCGATGAGAGTGTCAGTGAGAGTGTCAGTGAGTGTCATGAGTGTCAGTGAGAGTGTCAGTGAGTGTCAGTGAGGTGAGAGTGTCAGTGAGAGTTTCAGTGAGAGTGTCAGTGTCAGTGAGAGTGTCAGTGAGTCAGTTTCAGTGTGAGTGTCAGTGAGAGTGTCAGTGAGTGTCAGTGAGTGTCAGTGAGTGTCAGTAAGAGTGTCAGTGAGTGTCAGTGAGAGTGTCAGTGAGAGTGTCAGTCAGAGTGTCGGTGCGAGTGTCAGTGAGAGATTCAGTGAGAGTGTCATTGAGAGTGTCAGTGTCAGTGAGAGTGTCAGTGTTAGTGAGTGTCAGTGAGAGTATCAGTGAGAGTGTCAGTGAGTGTCAGTGAGAGTTTCAGTGAGAGTGTCAGTATCAGTGTGTCAGTGAGTGTGAATGAGAGTGTCAGTGTCAGTGAGAGTGTCAGTTAGAGTGTCCATGAGATTGTCCGTGAGAGTCTCAGTGTCAGTGAGAGTATCAGTGAGAGTGTCAGTGAGTGTGTCAGTGAGTGTCAGTGAGAGTGTCGGTGTCAGTGAGAGTGTCAGTGAGTGTGTCAGTGAGAGTGTCAGTGAGTGTGTCAGAGAAAGTGTCAGTGAGAGTGTCAGTGCCAGTGAGTGTGTCAGTGAGTGTGTCAGTGAGTGTGTCAGTGAGTGTTAGTGAGAGTGTCAGTGTCAGTGAGAGTGTCAGTGTCAGTGGGAGTGTCAGTGGAAGTGTCAGTGAGAGTGTCAGTGAGAGTGTCAGTGAGAGTGTCAGTGTCAGATTTTCAGTGTCAGATTTTCAGTGAGAGTGGCCGTGAGAGTGGCCGTGAGTGTCAGTGAGAGTGTCAGTCAGCGAGAGTGTCAGTGAGTGTGTCGATGAGATTAATAGTGAGAGTGTCAGTGTCAGTGAGAGTGTCAGTGAGAGTGTAAGTGTCAGTGAGAGTGTCAGTATCAGTGAGAGTGTCAGTGAGAGTGTCAGTTTCACTGTGAGTGTCAGTGAGTGTGAGTGAGAGTGTCAGAGTAAGTGTCAGTGAGAGTGTCAGTGAGTGTGTCAGTGAGTGTCAGTGAGAGTGTCAGTGAGAGTGTCAGTGTCGGAGTTTCAGTGAGAGTGTCAGTGAGAGTGTCAGTGAGAGTGTCAGTGAGAGCGTCAGTGAGAGTGTCAGTGTCAGTGAAAGTGTCAGTGAGTGTGAGTGAGATTGTGAGTGTCAGTGTCAGTGAGAGTGTCAGTGAGAGTGTCAGTGAGGGTGTCAGTGAGGGTGTCAGTGAGTGTCAGTGAGTGTCAGTGTCAGTGAGTGTGTCAGTGAGAGTGAGAGTGTCAGTGAGAGTGTCAGTGAGAGTGTCAGTGAGTGTGTCAGTGAGAGTGTCAGTGTCAGTGAGAGTGTCAGTGTCGGTGAGAGTGTCGGTGAGAGTGTCAGTGAGAGTGTCAGTGTAATTGAGAGTGTCAGTGAGAATGTCAGTAAGAGTGTAAGTGTCAGTGAGAGTGTCAGTGTCAGTGAGTGTCAGCATCAGTGAGAGTGTCAGTGTCAGTGAGTGTCAGCATCTGTGAGAGTGTCAGTGAGAGTGTCAGTTTCACTGTGAGTGTCAGTGAGAGTGTCAGAGTCAGTGAGTGTGTCAGTGAGTGTGTCAGTGAGTGTCAGTGAGATTTTCAGTGTCAGTGAGAGTGTCAGTGAGAGTGTCAGTGAGAGTGTCAGTGGAAGTGTCAGTGGAAGTGTCAGTGTCAGAGTGTCAGTGAGAGTGTCAGTGAGAGTGTCAGTGAGAGTGTCAGTGAGTGTGAGTGAGAGTGTGAGTGTCAGTGAGGGTGTCAGTGAGTGTGTCAGTGAGAGTGTCAGTGAGTGTGTCAGTGAGAGTGTGAGTGTCAGTGAGAGTGTCAGTGAGTGTGTCAGTGAGAGTGTGAGTGTCAGTGAGAGTGTCGATGAGATTGACAGTGAGTGTGAGTGTCCGTGAGAGTGTCAGTGTTAGTGTTAGTGTCAGTGAGAGTGTCAGTGTCAGTGTCAGCGAGAGTGTCAGCTTCAGTGAGAGTGTCAGTGTGAGTGTCCGGGAGAGTGTCAGTTTCAGTGTGAGTTTCAGTGTGAGTGTCAGTGAGTGTGTCAGTGATTGTGAGTGACAGTGAGTGTGTGAGTGACAGTGAGTGTATGGAGGTTGTGTGTGTGTGGGTGTGTGTGTGGTTGTGTGTATGTGGGCTTGTGTGTGTTTGTGGGGGGGTGTGTGGTTGTGTGGTGTGTGGGGTTGTGTGCGGTGTGTGGGGTTGTGTGTGTGGGGGTTAGTGTGGTTGTGTGTGTCTGTGGGGTTGTGTGTGGGTTGTGTCATGTATGTGTGGGGGTTTTGTGTGTGCGTGGGATGTTGCGTGGGGGTTGTGTGTAGGGGGTTGTGTGTGGTGTGGTTGTGTGTGGGGTTGTATGTGTGGGTGTGCGTGTTTGTGGGGTTGTGTGTGGGGGGGTTGTGGTTGTGTGTGTGTGGGTTGTGGTTGTGTATGTGTGTCATGTATGTGTGGGGGGTTTTGTGTGTGCGTGGGATGTTGTGTGGAGGGTTGTGTGTGGGGTTGTATGTGTGGGTGTGTGTGGGGGAGTGTGTTTTTGGGGTTGTGTGTGGGGGGTTGTGGTTGTGTGGGGGGGTTGTGTGTGTGGGGGGGTTGTGGTTGTGTGTGGGAGGTTGTGTGTGGGGGGGTTGTGTGTATGTGTGGTTGTGTGTGTGGGGTTGTGTGCGTGAGGTTGTGTGTGGGGGGGTTGTGTGGGGGTTTTTGTGTGGGGTTATGTGTGTGGGGGGTTGTGTGTGGGGTTGTGTGTGTGGGGGGGTTTGTGTGGAGTTGTGTGTGTGGGGGTTGTGTGTGTGGGGTAACAGAATGGGATGGGAGGGGAGGTGAGGCAGTGAATGGGATGGAAGGGAAGGGGGAGTAACAGAAGGGGAGAGGATTAAAGAGGTAAATAAGAAAGTAATGGAAATAAAGGGGGAGGGGGAGGGGAACAAGGAGGGAAAGGGGTAGTGGGAGGGTGGGGTAAAGGGAAAGAAGGGATGGGTTAGGGAATGGAATGGAATGGAAAGGAAAGGAAAGGAAAGGAAAGGAAAGGAAAGGAAAGGAAAGGAAAGGAAAGGAAAGGAAAGGAAAGGAAAGGAAAGGAAAGGAAGAATGAGGGAAAGAAGGCGGAGAAGAGAAAGGAGGAGAAAGGCATGGAAAGGAATTGAGAATGTGAGGGGGAGAGGGTAAATGAGAGAGAGGTAGGTGAGGGGAAGGGTAATGAGGGGTAGGGTAGGGTATGGAAGAAGGGATAGGTGAGGGGAAAGGGGAGCAGAAAAGGAGCAGAGGCGATGGGAACAGATTGGAAGGGAAAGAGGCTGTGAATGGGAGGGAATGGAGGGGACGAGAATGGAAGGGGTGGGGTGGAGATGGAAAAGGAGATAGGAGAGTGCAGAATGGGACCTGAATGGATTGAATGGGAAGGGGAGGGGATTGACAGAAGGGTAGAGGATTAAAGAGTGATGGAGAAAAAGGGAACTTAAAAGAAAGGGGGAGAAGGGGGTGGGAGAGGAGAGATAGGAATGTAAGGCAGAGAAGGAAAAACGGGAAAGAGAAAGGAAGAGAGAAGGGATGTTTCAAGCCAGTATCAAGTCAGTATCAAGCCAGTATCAACTCAATATCAAGCCAGTATCAAGTCAGTATCAAGCCAGTATCAAGTCAGTATCAAGCCAGTATCAAGTCAGTTTAAAGTTTGGATTCAAGTTCGGTTTCAGTTTGGTTTCAAGTTCGGTTTTCATTTAGTTTCTATACTCACCGTGTTCCTTTCACCCAGCCCCGTCCAGTTCTTTTTGGAGCCTGTGAGGCCCCGGCCCCCTGGCCTCTCAGGGGCCTCGGCTCCGGCCGCCAGCTGTGGTCCTCTCCGTCCGGTGCTCATGAGTGCAATGCTGCGGCTGCCTGGTTACCAGCCTTGTATACCACGGACACGTCACAATAGACATTTAACCTGTCATCATGCATCACCGGCTTAAGGGCGATGACAAGGGTTGCAGTGTAAGGGGGGGGGGGACAGCCGAGACACGGATATTAATTCAATTACCTAAAAAAACATTTTAAAAAAATCTATTTAGTCACAAAAGGATCCTACGATTAACCTCAAAGACAATCTAATCCTGCCCGACCTTCTCCCCCTCAGGGGCCTCTCCTTGTTTCTGCTCCGGCGGAGGCCCCCCCCTCTGCACTTAGCTTCGACCTCATGACATCACAGGGGAGGGAGGGCCTGGAACGTCACAGGTGTACCATCCACAGGATTCCCCTTCTGCTGCTAGCCTCGACCTCGTGACATCACAGTGGAGAGGTGTTCCATCCACAGGAATCCCCTGCTGCTGCTAGCCTCGACCTCGTGACGTCACAGTGGAGGGCCTAGCGCGTCACAGGTGTTCCATTCACAGGATTCTGCTGCTGGGATTGCACGGGCCTTTTATATGAATTTTAAATGTGGAGTTTTCGTATTCTTCGTTTAAAATAAATATTTTCGACATTAGCTACATTGTTCTGCACCAGGTGCGCAATGAAGGGAGACCTCGGGGGAGAGTCAAGGAGTGGGTAGAGGCGGGGAAGTGAGAGAAAGGGAGACCTCGGGGAGAGTCAAGGGATGGGTAGAGGCGGGGGAGTGAGATGAAGGGAGACCTCGGGGAGAGTCAAGGGATGGGTAGAGGCGGGGGAGTGAGATGAAGGGAGACCTCGGGGAGAGTCAAGGGATGGGTAGAGGCGGGGGAGTGAGATGAAGGGAGACCTCGGGGAAAGTCAAGGGGTGGGTTGAGGCTGAGGAGTGAGATGAAGGGAGACCTCGGGGGGCGGCGTCAAGGGACGGGTAGAGGCTGAGGAGTGAGATGAAGGGAGACCTCAGGGGAGAGTCAAGGGGTGGGTAGTGGCTGGGGAGTGAGATGAAGGGAGACCTCGGGGGAGAGTCAAGGGGTGGGTAGAGGCGCAGGAGTGAGATGAGGGGAGACCTCGGGGAGAGTTAGCTTTGGGGGGATTAGAGAAGTAGTGAAGTCAGAAGATGTCATCAGTTTGATGAGTGTGAAAATAAATGGAGGCTGTGGTGCAAGGGCAGAATAATTGGAGGCTGGAATAGAGGGCCAGTGCTGTCCCTCAGTGCTAGACTGACAGCCAGTGTGGTCCAGTTCTAACTGACTGCATTGTCCACTGTTGGTTGTCGTCGTTGGGTCTGGTGGTAAATGAAGGAGTAGCACGGGGAGGAACCGGGTTCAAGCCCCCCACATACAAGTACCAGCACATGGAGTGGGCATGCCCATTCCCAATGTGTGTTGCATAGCAATAAGCTTATTTTCTCAAACTTTTTCCTGCCAACCTCTGCCTGTCCACCACATCTATCTACCCTTCTGCTGATTCCCCAGCCTCTCGGTATGGGGTGAATTGTGCTATGTTGTGGTAATATGTGCATTGTTGTGACATTGTGGAAATGGGGCAAGTGAGTACACTTCTATTGGGTTCTGAAAAATGGGCGAATATGTGCCATGCTGAGTTAGTAGTGTATGTCAAGGGGCATTAGACTTGGCAGCAAAGGGTTAATGTGTGTAATGTGTAGGTATCTGGTTTTCTAATGTTATGTTGTCATGTTATCTGCTCTGCTAGGCTTGTACCATTAGTATGGTATTGCAATAGCGGTTGGTGTTGACCAAGATTGGCGGGTGGGGAGATGGAAAAAAAAATGTACCTTCGACCTGCCGCTTCACACTCTTTTGCTCCTCTCCTCTCCTCTCCTCTCCTCCAAGCACAGGCTCCCAGACTCCACTGCGGCCAATCCGAACTCTGCTCTCATGCTGCTGGTTGCAGCATGAAAGCAGTGTCAGGATTGTCCTGAGCGCCATGAACTTACGCTTCCAGTGAGACTGGGAGCCTGTGCCTGCTTTCTCCAGCCCGGCAATGCAGCTCGGGATAGAGACAGCTTCAGTGCGCATGTGGGTTTGGCCGGCCAAACCGTCTTGCTCACTGAAGGCAGGGCCCACCACTACCCCTCAGTGCCTGTAACTCCCCCTGCCCGCCCCCAAAGACTGGTCAGTAAAGGAAAAATAAAACAATCATAAAAAGTATTTATTATCGTTTTACTATTCCGTTCCTGCCATTTTGAGACAGCCGGCAGGGTGAGGGGGTCTGTGGGGGGGGAGGGGGGTCGACACTTCTCGTCTCAGCCATAGCAAAGGAGCCGCCGCTGTGGTATTGTAGTGTTTTCACATTTGTGCCCTTTCATACATTTGCAGATTTCCTTCAATCAATTGTTAATTGTTTGATTGTGATGGTTAGTAGTAATTCCTTAAAGGTCTTGTTTAGTAAAGTTTATTGTTACTTAACATGAAACTAGCATGAGCTGATTCTAGTAAAGGCCTTTTTAGTGGTCGGAGTTTGTGGTGTGCTGAAGCACTTTTGTGTATTTTATTGAGCTGGGTGGTCAGTTGTCCATTGGCCCGGCCAAGGGAGATTGTTTTCTGGCAGCATCACTAGTCTGGTAAAAGTTACTGATGCAATGTGTGTAGTAGATTTAGGTTAAGATTATCTGAATGCCTACAAGGCGTATGTTGATGTGTTACTTGGGTAGAGCTGTCGAGCTGGCAGCACTTTGCCAACTGTATACAGCGCCAGGCTACCCCCAGGGTGATAAGCAGCGCTATACAAATACCGTCTGATTGATTGAAGGATATGACTTTGGTGTTCTCATGTGCAGTCAGTGAAGCTATCTTTGGTGTTTGAGAAAATAAAGATAATTAATCTAGTTGGCAAGGTGTAGTGTAGTGGGTATAGTTGCAAAAAATCAAGTTCTTGTGTGATGGGAGGTAGGATCAGAGAAGGAAAGCAGGAGAGAGGGAGTGACCAAAATGAATTCAGTGTGTGTGTCTGTATGAGGCGTGTTTGCAGTGTTTTTTGGGCCTACCGCTTTGCAGAGGGCCTGTCTTAGCAGATGTTCCAGGGGTTGTCAGACGCTCTTCTGGGACTCTCCTCTCTGGAGAGATATTTAGGATCAGTAGCTCAAAAGTAGCAGCTCTTGAAGTAATTCTGCTCACTTCAACAGGAAGGAGAGAACAAGTTGAGAGAGCCGGAAAAGCAAGAAGAGACCAGAGGAGGGAAAAAACTGAGATAAAAATGAAAAGGTAGGTAAAGTAGACAGAAGATTCCAGCAAAAATATGAAAAACATTAGTATGTAAGCGAAGGAGCCAGAACTCGAGAATATGGGCAGGAAAGGGAAAAGAAGGAACATTATTTATCAATTGCAAAAAGTGTGTGTAAAAATGTGATTTATCTTATCGCCCCATATCCCTCATTAACTTTGAAGCCAAGCTCCTGGCCAAGGCGCTCGCGAACCGCCTGCTTCCACATATCTCGGCCCTCGTTCACCCGGATCAAGCAGGCTTTATGCCGCGCCGGGCAACGAGGCACAACATTCGGCGGGCGCAGGCTGCGATTGATGCGATCGGGTCTTCGGAGGATCAGGCGGCGCTCCTGTTGGCTGATATCGACAGTGCCTTTAATTCGGTCAGCTGGACCTTTCTCTTTGCTCTCCTGCCGCTGCTGAACCTAGGCCCGGTCTTCGTCTCTTATGTCAAGTTGCTCTATACCGATGTCACTGCCTCGGTGCGTGTCTCAGGGGCTACTTCCGCTCGGTTTCCGGTGACCAGAGGCACTCGTCAGGGGTGTCCAATCTCCCCTTACCTTTTCGCGCTGGCCATGGAGCCACTGGCTGCCCGGGTGCGCCGTGATGTGCTTTATCAAGGCTTTGTGTGGGGGGCGGATCATTCGGACCGCATAGCTCTATATGCCGATGATGTGCTATTCTTCATGACTGACCTGCAGCGCACGGGCCCTCGTGTACTGGAACTGATGCAAGAGTTTGGTCGGACGTCGGGGCTCTTCCTCAACCCGCGCAAGTCGACTCTATGGGTGTTGGGGGGTGACACAGTGAACTGTCCTTGGGCTGCATCCCTTCAGGTGGCTGTGGATGGCGTGAAGTACTTGGGTGTTTTCCTCTCTGCCTCGCCCGCGGTGGCGTGGGATCGGAACATCCAGCCGGTGTGGGATCGGGTCCAGATGGACATCAAGACATGGACGCGTATGCCTCTTAACATCTACGGCCGGTCGGCCATCTTTAAGATGGTGGCCCTGCCTCGTCTCCTCTACCAACTACAGAATCATCCATTCAAGATTGATCCGCAGTGGTTCCGGAGTGTTGACTCTGTGCTGGGCCGATTTCTGTGGGCTGGGGGTGCATCCAGGGTGGCACTACGCACGTGCTTTCTCTCTACATACTGCGGCGGCTTGGCGACCGCAGACATCTTGTCTTACTATCAGGCCTCCCATCTCCTTGTGCTTAACGAGTGGTGGTATGGGGACCGTAGTGATCCGGCCTATGCTCTGGAGCATTCTCTAATGGGTGGCGCCTCCCTCCACACCCTGCTGTACTCGGCCAGACGGAGGCGCCGGCTTCCGCAGGTTACCCAGGTGGTCTTCGCGGTCTGGCGGCGGGCTCTGCACCGTATGGGTTGGTGGGGTAGACTGACGGCCGAGACTCCGCTGTGGCGTAATGGCCTACTACCGGCGCTGGCGTCTCTGTCCGGGTTCGGTGGCTGGGACGCGATCGGGATCTCATCCCTCGGCCATGTCCTCTCTGGCACTACGCTTAAGTCCTTTCAGGACCTTAGTTCTGAATTTAGCATGCCCAGGTCTCAGTTCTTCCGGTACCTCCAGTTTCGCCATGCTCTTACCCCTAGCCTGGTGGGCCTGGAGCAACTCCCTGACTTTAGCCCCATCGAGGCAAAACTTTTTATGAGGGATCTGGGCGACAAGAAGGTCTCTCAGATATACCGCTCCCTGGTCACGCATTGCTCCCCTTCCCTCTCGACATTGAAGGCCTCCTGGGAGAAGGATGTTGGCCCTCTGGATGAGGATGACTGGCGTGAGGCCCTTGAATCTCCACGTGGTGCTGCTATAGCTATCCGCCTCCGCTTTATCCAATTCAAATACCTTCACCGGGCTTATTACACTAGGGATCGCCTGTGGCGGGCGGGTCTTATAGCGGCCCCGGAGTGTCTGAGGTGCGGTGCTGAAAGGGGGACGCTTTTCCATACTGTGTGGTCCTGTGAGAGACTGACTAGAGTCTGGGCGGGGGTCTGGGACTGCCTGTCGGAGGTGTTGGGGTGGGACCTACCTCGTACCCCTAGGCTGGGCCTTCTTCATGTTCTTGAAAATGTTGGGGGTAACATCTACAAACGTCATCTGTTGTTGCTGGGGCTTGTGGTGGCAAAGAGGGATCTGGCACAGGCCTGGAAGAGCGAACGTGCCCCCCGCTTTGTGCCTGGAAGGCGGGCCTGGACTTCCTCATGGGCCTGGAACAGCCCGTATTCGAAGCCCGGGGGTGTCCCCGCAAACATTACAAAATCTGGAAACGGTGGGCGGACTACAGGGGCCTGACCCTTGACCCCCACATGGACATTGATGATGCACTGCCTCCAGATGTGGATCCCGTACCCTAGGCTGCTGGCCAACACCACCTTTGTTCTCCATCTTATGTTGATGAACTGTGATCACGTGCACTGGGTTAGGGTGGGATAAGGGGTGGGTAGCTAAGGGAGGGGTTGGACGGTGTTCTTGGGATTGGGTGGGCTGGGGTAGTTGGGGGTATATCGTTCTAAAGTACTGGGTTCAATACTGTGTCAATGCTGTATCTTTTCAAATTTGTCGTTGACAGTCTCCTCCTGACTGTGGAGGGCTGTACCAAAATTTGCTTGAACTCGTAAAATAAAAATGGTTTTGAAAAAAAAATGTGATTTAGGTGCCTCGTGATAGTGACCTTTTAGAGAATTATAGGTGTAATTTGCTGTTGAGTGGCGATTTTTATGGGGGGGGGGGGGGGGGAATGCACTATATGCAGAGATTATTTGTAAATTATTTGTCCCAGGTTCTGATCCTCCTCCTTTATGAAAGTGGGTATACTCAGATTCTGCACATATCTGTGTTACCTTTGTATCAAAAATTCCAATTCTAAAAACGTAGAAAACGTAGCTCCATTCCAGCAGTTTACTGGCAGTAGGAGCTTTGTATCAGGGTATAGGGATTAAAATGAGAGAACTTGAACAAATATATTAAAACATACTAAATTGCACCATTTCACGCCCAAGATCACCTCAATCTGTCCGAACTGACATGTTTTTGCTACTATAAAAAGTTTTGAACTTGTCTGTTGTGGTTCATGTAAGATTTGGTTATTAAGTAGGACAAGTGGATTTCTCTAGAAGGGCAAGCAGATTTCTGAATAATTTTGCCCTTTAGGCAAGTAGATTTTTAAAAGACGTCCACACCCCTGAAACAGACTCATCTTTTTTCCTATACATTCCAAAAAGAATAATGAAGTAGATTTCCCATTGAAACACAGTACAAACACAGTGTGGTCTAACCAATATAGCTGCCTTTTTATTTTTCAAGGGGTTAGAATAACCAATCATACTGGGTGTCTTCATTCACATGTACCGTGGTATACCGCCAAGGTACCACAGTATACAGCGGCCCAATATATCACTAAGTTATTGTGCCTTATTACTGAAAAACAAGTGAAAAAATTCAGATCACATAACAAAAAAGACCCTTCCCACCCCATAATCTATATTCATGCCAGATTCATGTACATCTGTTCAGTCATTTTGTCGCTACACCTGTCTAAAAAGTCTATGGAAAAAACATAGGTGGATAAACCTGTTTTGGGACCCATCATTTTTTATTTGCACTGTCTTAACTAATCATCACAAAACTTTGTGTTGGCTGCCAATGTAGAAAAAAGAATAGGTCTGCTAAGTTTTGTGGAGATTCATCAAACCGTGACAGTTATTAGCAAGCAGAAATCTGACGAATTCCTACCTCTGGGAATCCTAACTATAACTGCAGAGTGGCTATCGTCACTGTGTTATATATATATATATATATATATATATATATATATATATATATATATATATATATATATATATATATATATATATATATCCAAACGCAAAGAACCCTGAATTGAGAAGCCGTACACGGCCGTGTTTGTCACCTTCTTTATTTGGTAAGTAGCAGGGAACCAGACGTTGCCTCCACACCCCAGGTTCACCAAACATGTTTCGGGCCATCATGCCCTTGATCTCTGGCATCAAATGAGGCGCCGCTGCAATAGTCTTACCCTCACTCGCAGCACATGAAATATCCTCCGGCCCAGTGGGCGTGTCACATTTGCATTCTGGTCTCTGTAGTTCTAAAAATTCAGGGGCAGAGTCAGCACAGGGACTGAAAGCTGGTCCTCGTGGCAAAGACCACTCCTAGCGACTCTTCACTCCTGTAGAAGCCTCTAAGAACGCCTATTAAGGTGGCTGTATAAGAAATTCCATAATAGCTATAGGAACATACACAAGTTGTGTAAGTACCTTCTGTGTATGTATTTTTGTCTTTTTGTCTTTTTGTCTAGTTGCCCGATTACATATATATCGAATTTTTTAACAACAGTGCCAACCTTTTTATTACAAATTATTTTTTGGTGACACACTGTTTTTTATATTTTTCCCTTTCCTATTATTTCTGGACACTCCTATCTGGACCAGAGGTAGCCTCGGGTGAGGCAGGCATACAGCATGTTATTTGACTACCCTATGAATATGCCATGACGCCTGACGGGGCGGATAAAAGATACACCGCATCGACTAAATCAGGCTGTCTATGAGGGTTTTCAAAGACTAACCGAAGGTTTAGTAGACACCAGTGTCCATTCCCTTTTGATTAATTCAGTATCTAACTAGGGGAACTGAATGGACCTTGAATCCTCTTCCCTCCTTTTTGATAAAAGACTAAAAATTCATCAGCCATAATGAAATGCAGCAATGTCTCTCCTTGTGTGAAAACTCAAGTAGTTTGTGCATGTAGAAAGCACGGCTGGGTCCCTGCTTGTGTCGCTCACCAAAACCGGTTCACGCTGTTCCGTTAAGCACTTCAAAGTTCATTGCACTAATGGAGCCGCTCTTTTGCAGGAGGCCCCCAGTCCCTGCAGGGGACCCCATAGGAGGGCAGACCCCGTAGTAGGTTCGTGGGCAGCCGGCCACCCATTCTGGGGGTGGGGGGCGGGAGTTGGGGGGCGTCAACGATAAGGGGGGGGCGGGTTGAGGGGGAGGGTCCCGGGGCAGGATATAAGGGTAGCCCCTCCTACCACGCGCCCTCTTTGCTGCTGCCCCCACACCAGTTAGTTCGCTCCACTGGCTGCTCCTCGCCAGCCGTAGGGTCGTAGGTTGCCCCTGCCCCCTCCCCTTCCCCGTCAGACGCGAGGGCCGCGCTTTTCAGCTCTAATAAGGTAAGCGGAGTACACTGCCTCCCCCTGGGCCCCGTCCTTGGGCAAAACCCAAGTCGACAGGGCTCTGTGGCTATGCCACGGGGGGGGGGGGCAGGAGATCCGTGATCGTGTTACGGGTAGGGGGCTTGTTGTGGGGGTGTGGGGTACGGAGGTGCGAGCGGCAGGCGGGTGTGAGGGCAACAACTGCGTGCGATGTAAATATGGGCCGCGCGCTCAGCCAGGCGTTTTGCCTTGTGTGGGTGCACCGGAGGTCAGGGTGTTAGGCCGTAGACCGTGGAGGTATTGAATGAGGACCGCTCAACCGGCCATGCGGCTAGCTTTGCGGTATAGTTTTTTTTCAATGAGATGTCAGCCTGTAATCTATATGGTAATTTATTTACAGCGGCTGAGGCGGTAATATGCGGCTGAACGTCTAGAGCGTGGTCCCCGCCGGCATTTCGATCGGCTGAGACTGCGATAGGCCGTTAGCGTTTTAATCAGGTTATCAACCGCATGCTGGGCCTTCTATGCTTAAAAGAGCTGCTTAGCGTGTCAGGATGCCGCTTCACTGCTCCCAGTTGTCGGAGTCCCCTCCGGGGACGCTGATAGCGTGGCCCTCGGGAAGAGCGTCACACGGGCGGGCCCGGGGCCCTTGGGAGCAGGAGGCTTCCATTCAGATTGACAAGGTGCAAGCATTCATGATTTGGGCAAAAGATGAGGGGAAGAGCCACTCATGGATGGCGGGTCACCTGTCGGCCATCGGGCATCATGCCAGGCTGTTAGGTCAGAAGGACCCCACCACATTATTTACGACCAGGGCAGCGCTCAAAGGTTGGGCAAGAGAGATGCCTAAATCAGTAGACCAAAGGGCCCCCATTGATTACGAGACATTAAAAAGCATGATAGACGCCCTTCCGACGGTCCCCCACTCTGCCTACGAAGCATCCCTCTTCGCAGTGACATTCAGCTTAGCGTTTTTTGGAGCCTTTAGAATAGGGGAGTTGGTGGCCCGCTCCAAGAAAGAGATGAACTCTAGGGCCCTCCTGATGAAGTACGTGCGACTTACAGCTGAATCAGTAGAGATTTACTTACAATTCTCAAAGACAGACCAAGCAGGCAGGGGTAGGAGCATCTCATTACATCGCCTGGGCAACGACAGCTACTGCCCGGTGGCCCTGCTAGCCGCCTTCTTGTCTTGCCCCCCATGTACAGAAGGTCTGCTATTGATACACTTAGACGGCTCCCCGGTTACTAAATACCATGTGGAGCATGTGATGCAAGGGTGCCTATTCTTGGCTGGCTATGCAACAAAAGGGGCCAAGTTCAGCTCCCACTCTTTTAGAATAAGGGCGGCCACCACAGCTTAGAATAAGGGCGGCCACCACAGCTTTCAAGGAAGGTCTGCCAGCCGAGGCAATTAAGAGGGTTGGGCGGTGGGACTTCAACTGCTTCAAAAGATATGTGAGACCAGTTAGTGCAATACCCCCTTTTAGCAGAAGTGAAGTAGGGAACGTGTAAGCAAAGAGAGAATATGGTTGCATATGCCATGGTTACGTGGCCTTTTCTGGTTTGTAGTGCAATGTGAATTATAGACTACAGTTGCCACGTTTTGGTGGTTGTTTTACTTTGCAGTGCTTTGAAGTGTTCAAATAAACTATTATCTTGCAACACATTGTGTTTTATTGCAGGCACAGAGGTGTGGGTGATGGGGCACTCTTATGTCACAAGATTGGCGAGATGGGTGAATGCAAGCACGTGGAAGCATGGCTTCACCAACACTAGTATATCCTGGTTTGACCTCCCTGGAATGCACTGGCCTGCACTCTTAGCGACGCTGCGTAAGACATTGAGGGAGAATAGACGACCGCCAAACATCTTGGTGGTGCATTTAGGGGGGAATGACCTGGTATCATTAGGCAAGAGACGACTATTAGATGCGATGAGGAAGGACTTGAGCATCCTGAGCAGTGACCTTGGACCATGCAGCATATGGTGGTCGGAAATAACTCCCAGACCTATATGGCATGGAGCGATCTCGCAGGAGGCGCTGGAAGTTACCCGCAGGCGTGTAAACGCAGCTATGCGTAAATTTGCAGATATGCGAGGGGTGGGTTTCATCAGGCACGGCCTACTGCACGCGAAATCCATTGGTTGCTGGGAATCTGACGGGGTGCATTTGTCCAAGGTAGGCATGGCAATATTCCTACTAGATTTAGGGGAAGCACTGGAAACAGCAGGATGCAAGTAGAGGAGAATAGGGGGCTAGGTAGTGGGGGCTCTGGGCGCAGCGGGTGCCACGCCCAGGGCTGTGGAAGAGGTACAAGGCGATCCCCATACTGGACAGGCGCAGGAACAGGACCTGAAGCGCCAGTGCGAAACGCACCGTGCTGAGTCATACATAATCCAAGGGGCCCTTCTTGGGGACTTGGTTTCGACGGCGCCCCGTTAGTCCTTAGGGCGGTTGTAAGCCTGAGCAACCGGGGGCTTGCCGATAGCGCCCCGCCCGGATGGGTAAGGTGTGAGTTAACTCTCCCTTGTCCGGAGGGTGGGGTGGGTGGACGATAGGTCCACCGG
The DNA here is from genome assembly GCF_964263255.1 of Lissotriton vulgaris. Classification (NCBI taxonomy): domain Eukaryota; kingdom Metazoa; phylum Chordata; class Amphibia; order Caudata; family Salamandridae; genus Lissotriton; species Lissotriton vulgaris. The sequence goes on from NC_141685.1 coordinate 1,289,356,401, forward strand.
TAGGAGGAGTTTCCTCCCAGGTACCACACCGGGCTATGGCCGCTGGTGTCTGTTACTTTGGCTCAACTTCAGGCTCCCTGCAACAAGGGGTGGAGGGGTGGAGGGGGTCGCCTGTCAGTTAACCCATCCTGTTATTTGTCCTACAAATAAATCTGCAACTTCTTCATCCCAACATACTTGTCTGTGTTTCATTTGGGGTTTTGGGGCAGTTGTGGGCAGAGGCGTACCGATGGAACTACTATGCAGGAGGCCCGCGGTCCCTGCAGGGGACCCCATAGGAGGGCAGACCCAGTAGTAGGTCCGTGGGCAGCCGGCCGCCCATTCCGGGGGGTGGGGTGCGGGAGTTGGGGGGCGTCAACGATAAGGGGGGCGGGCACCGGGGCAGGATATAAGGGTAGCCCCTCCTACCACGCGCCCTCTTTGCTGCTGCCCCCACACCAGTTAGTTCGCTCCTCTGGCTGCTCCTCGCCAGCCGTAGGGACGTAGGTTGCCCCCGCCCCTCCCCTTCCCCGTCGGACGCGAGGGCCGTGCTTTTCAGCTCCCCTCCCTGCCGCTCACCCGCTGAAAGGGGGGAAGTGGGGAGGGGGGGACAGTAATAATGTATTAATGTTTTCTCTTGTTGCAGGAGGAGTTACAAGGCGATCCCCATACAAGACTGGCGCAGGAACAGGACCTGAAGCCCCAGTGAGAAACGCACCGTGCTGAGTCATACATAATCCAAGGGGCCCTTCTTGGGGACTTGGTTTCGACGGCGCCCCGTTAGTTCTTAGGGCGGTTGTAAGCCTGAGCAACCGGGGGCTTGCCGATAGCGCCCCGCCCGGATGGGTAAGGTGTGAGTTAACTCTCCCTTGTCCGGAGGGTGGGGTGGGTGGATGATAGGTCCGCCGGTGGGAGGAGTTTCCTCCCAGGTACCACACTGGGCTATGGCCGCTGGTGTCTGTTACTTTGGCTCAACTTCAGGCTCCCTGCAACAAGGGGTTGCGGGGTGGAGGGGGTCGCCTGTCAGTTAACCCATCCTGTTATTTGTACTACAAATAAACCTGCAACTTCCTCATCCCAACATACTTGTTTGTGTTTCATTTGGGGTTTTGGGGAGGTTGTGGGCAGAGGCGTACCGATGGAACTACTACGCAGCGGGGCTTCTCGCGACCCTGGCCGGGCCGCAACAATATCCAAACGCAAAGAACCCTGAATTGAGAAGCCGCAAACAGCCGTGTTTGTAACCTTCTTTATTCGGTAAGTAGCAGGGAACCAGGCGTTGCCTCCACACCCCAGGTTCACCAAACATGTTTCGGGCCATCATGCCCTTGATCTCTGGCATCAAATGAGGCACCGCTGCAATAGTCTTACGCCGCACTCGCAGCGCATGAAATATCCTCCGGCCCAGTGGGCTGCCTGGGTCACGGAAAGCCCCCTCACCGATAACTGTGAGTCTCAGGCGCTGACAAGCCAAGTAAGTGCCAGGAGAGCAACGTGGGACTATTGGTTGCGAAACAGAAGGCAGTTTACTTACCCAGTGTTTATGCATACCTACTAAAGGATGAGAAAGTATCAGAAGCACAATGGGAGGTAACCCACGAAGGGTATTCAAATAACGGAACTTTAACCCCTTCCATGCTAATGACAAGGTCAACTCGTCATGGGTTTTACCTGGGCTGTGCTTATGACGAGTTGACCTTGTCATGAATCCTGCCATTCTTCATTTTCCAGCGCACAGCGGGAAAACCCCTTAGCAGCCAAGGTGTTAAATACCAGAATGCACTACATGGCACGCCCACTTTGGCAGAACGTTTATAATCACGCTGCGAGTCCAGCGCTACTTCTTGCCTACACTGCTCCGAATACATATATCATGCACAATGCACTTTGGGAGCAGTAGTTCATCATTACAGTCATGTGGTGCACCATGTTAAATCAGGCTCGAGCGCACCAGGGTCCTTGTGATCCAGTCTGTGAGCAAGGCATGACGCCGAAACGTTAGACGCATGGAAGCAGGCACTTTTGAGACTTTGGAAATAAAGCCAGTTTCTACTGTATTGCGCCTCACCTTGTTTGTTTTGCCAGGAAGGTGATGGTGGGCTGCCCTGTGCCCATGTTTATCTGATGCTTTTTTGGGGAATATATATATATATATACACACACACAGAAACTCCAGAGTCTTCCTCTATTCCACTCTCAGGCAAAGTTAGTGATAGAGTAGGCATTTCAAATGCACTTGTTCCTCACCCTCTTACTTATCCCATGTATCCTTCCCTGGATTCAATTACACACCTGGGGCTTTCCTCTTGAATCCCGCTTTCTCCACAAATCTTCTGGGGAGAGGCCTTTGGCATAAACTGGACTATCATGTATAATGTAGTAGTAACAGTGCCTGTCTGGATGTGCCAATTGAAAATTAAAGTGACTACCCTGGGCGAAAACGATCAGTCTGCGAATTTATCAATAATGATGTATCAATATCACTACTAAATACTCCTGGTGCATTAGTACAAGTCCCTTACTCTTTGTGGTCTCAACATGCTAGTAATGTACGGTGCATTTTAACTACAGAGCATTTCAGTATCAGATTCAACCCAATGAAGAAGCGTCCCCTTATAGCCAGAACCACTGGAATTATGAGGCAGGGGAGGGCTGAATTATGCAGCAGGGATGAGTAAATTGGGTGAGAAAAGACAAATTATGAGGCATTATGCGGCACATTTTGGGAGAGTAATACTACAATATTTTGTCATTTTTAAACTTATTATCACTCTCTGTGCATTAATTGCAAGTCATTAGTACCAGTTTAAGGGAAACATCCTTTACGACGCAACTTTTACCACGCAGTGCCTTTACAACGCAGGTTTTTCAACGCAAGTCATTACAACGAATTGCGCTGGGGGGCGCTCTAGGATAGGTAATAGTTTAATTTACTATCCAACACCTTCCCTACTATCCACGGGGACTGGAGTTGGAATAGTAAATTAAACTATTCACTATCCAGCAGGGGCGTAACAAAGGCCCCCGCAGCCCACGCATTGCGGGGGGGCCCCTGCACTCCAGGGGCCCCCTCGGCTCACACAGTATTCCGCTCGATGACAGCTGGGTCGGTGACGTCCGTCTGGGACGTCGTTTTACAGTTACACTCGTTGGTGTTAATATTGTGGCATGAAGTTGTTTTACTCATGCAAGTATTTGACGAGCTCCTAGTCACCCTTCTCATGTACTAATTCTCCTTGGAACAGCATTCTTTCACTAGTGAGTAATCTTCTACCTAAGAAATGAACACATTTGTTTCACAGTTACCCACTTGTTATGGTCTGGTTTCACTTTCTGGCGGGGAAGGAAAAGGACTCTGTCTTTTCCTTCGTGGCCAGGGAAGACAAGGACATTGTCCAGTTCTCCTGCGCCTGGCAGCTGCCCCCTCCCCACTTTGTTCCCCCTATTCCCTCTCTGTCTCCTTCTCATTTAGTGAAACCCAAGACTTCAAGAAACAGGTATTACCTTTTCTTTCCTGTTTTCGTTTATTTGCTCCCCAGTGAAATGGATCCAAAAAGAAAAACACCTATTTTCCTGACATTTTTTAATTTCAAAGTGCAGCCTCGGGGTGGAGAGAAATAAAACAATCAAAATATGAAAAATAACTAACTAACTAATGCAAGACAGAGTGGTTGCAAGGTGTCCAGATTGATTTATTCACGGCTAAACATTTTGGCGCCACTTTATAGTGTTTGCCAGTGAAGTGCTACTTTTGTTTCCTCGTCGCTCTTTGAACAACACCCTGGATCCGAAAGTGCACTATTCCTGAAAGTACTGAAATACCAGCTTGATGGGTGAATTGGAAGGCAAAAAGCATACTGTGGCTCTGTATTCACAAATGTGGTCTTTTTAAACCATCCTGCTTACGTTTTGTAAGGATATAAGCAATAGGCATGGAAGTGGGTCCCTTCTGGGCCCTGTAGTCATGGCCTCAACTTTTCAGGCAAAAGCACTCACTAATTTCTGAATAATGAGTGTAAAAAGAAAAAGTTAACCACGTTGTTCCTGCTTACATTTTACATGGTTTACTTAATCTTTTATTCCCTATAAGTGTTGGCTTTTTCTTGGACATTGTTCATTTTTTTTAGGCAGCATATTGCTCTTGTCCAGTGCGTAATTTGTATAGAGTCACATCCAGGTGTTTATAGTGGGTCAGTGCAGTGCAAGTTTCTCTCAGTGGGGCTGTATGGTGTTCAGTGGGGGAGAGGATGTGGCACTATAGTCAGAGCTGCTGAATTTGGAATTGGGGATCCAGGTTCAGCCTTCATGACCAGGCCACCAAACCACTCCCCCTGTGGGAGCACAATCCCATGCTAGACCTTAGAAGGCCCGCAAAATCTTAAAGGCCGTGGTGTCTTAGCACCAGCAGGTGGATCCTAGCAGTGGCAAGTGTGGGTTAACCTAGAAGGCCTGTCTGCCACAATTCATTCTGAAGTTCACCTTCAGTCTTGCAGGCAGGCCTATGAAGCAGCATGCCCTAGAGTGACAGTGACTCTGTCACTGAGGTCACAGGACCCTTGAGCAGGGTGGCTCTAGTGCAGTGAGACTGCACCAGGTGCTGACCAGCTGTGGTCTGTGCAGGTAACAGCGGTGGGGCAGAGGGGCCGGGTAAGGGGGGATTTCAAGGGACAATCCAGAGGGGAAATTAAATAAATAATTTCCCCTCTGATTCGTCCCTCGAAATCCCCCCTTACACGGCCCCACCGCTGTTACCTGCATGGACCGCGGCTGGCGCCGACTTCAGGTGGGGGCGTCATGTTTGCAAGTATAATATGGTTTTTAAAGCACTTGCTGCCTCCTTCCTTGCCTCCAACAATTTTCGGCAACAATAAAAATGTCATGATAACTCCAGTGATTAATGTCCTTAGTAGAGAGAGATGGTGTATTGTCTAGTGGACATTTTAACTCATGGAAATGAAGCGCGGAGGGTTAATGTTCCTGCTACTAAGAACTTGTACCATGCAAATTACAAAGTGCACATAATGTGAATAGGTCAGTGGGTTACTGCTTTTGTCAGAGAGACCCTATTGTAACTTACATTTAATACGTTAAAATCCTACCTTAGAAGAGTGAGCTATTAACTGTCATGTGAGATCTGCAGGCAAACTAAAAGGTATAAATTAGAGCGTTACCCCAGTCTTTGATTATCCTAATGTAGCAGAAAAATGGTTCATTTGGGTAGAAATTAATTCTGATTATTAAAGAGAACCACCAACCATGGTATTACGTTTTAAATTCTGAGTTTGTGTTTTTCCAGACTAATCCCTATTAAACTATGCTGCCTACTAGTATGGTTGTCATGTGACTCCTACAACTTGTGGTCCTTTGTCTTATGTAACATTTTCTATACAGTGATTTACACACGTATGAATGATTGTCTCTGTGTAATATATGTGATGTAAAGTGCTCTGACACCCTACACTGGTATAAGTGGTGCTGTGAATTTTCTGATACTTTATTTTGACATTTTTAAACATGCTAACAGTCTCTGCAAAGATTTCTCCTCATCAGTATCAGTGGAATATACAACTGCAGCACCGATAAAGGCGACCTGTCAACCTTTGCATAGGGCCCTACATTTCACAGCAGCACAAGTCACATTTTTAGGAACTTTTTATCTGAGCTATAAACAATTTACTAGTTAAAATCATCAGATTATGCAACAGATTATGTATTATGTGGCAAACCTGGCAGAGCCATAATTATGTGGAAACATTTGCAAACTAAGATATTTTGCCATTCATGTTTGAACTGCTCTTTTGGAAAAAGGGAGGAGAAGTGCTGATGACAAACTCCATGGCTGAGAGACAAATAGCTTGCGATTACACTTTTAAGGATATTTGGGACATTCTGTGATTGGAAACGTATCCCACTTTGTGAATGTATTTTAATGTCAATAACTCATAGTAAGCCTTAAATAAACATGTGTATCCATTGCTTAAATTAAATAACGTAATGAGCTGTAACCGGTTAGTGAAATGGGAAACAAATACAACAAATTTGGATATTTTGCTCTTTCTGCCACACCTCTGACTCCACCCACTGACCCAATCCACAGGTTATTCCTGCCCTCTGCTTCTCCACCCTCATTACGCATCACATCTTTGCAGAGAATAATGCCTACAAACATGCATGGAGAACTGATCATGTCAACATGTCAGATTGTTACATTCCTACAATGTCCTCTTTGATTAGAATAATGCCTACATGCATGAGGATTCAATCATGTATTTGTATCCACTAACAAATCAGACTATCAAATTGCCTGCTACTTTCCTCTTTGCAAATAGCAATACCTAAGTGGTTGTATGACAGAACTAGATACAGACATTGAATGACTTTAAAACACATTTTTTTACCCACAAATCTTTTTTGCACTCCAGCGGCGTAACAATAGCAACAACTGTGGTGCATTGGGCCCTGAGCTCCAGGGCCCCACCTTCGGTACTGTGCATGATCAGGCCTGAGAACTACTGAATGGGTCAGGAGCCCCCCTCCATGCACTTTGCAGGGGGGCCCCCTCAAGTTTCGTTACGCCACTGCTATCCAGCACCCTGCGTTGAAAAACCTGCGTTGTAAAAGCATGCGTGGTAAAAGCATGCGTTGTAACAATGTACATCCCCAGTTTAACACCCCCCCAACAAAAAAATATGCTACAGAAACGTGACAAGTCAACATTTCAAATGAGCCTTCGACTGCACTGCAACACATGTCGCTGCGTTTTTATGAACTTTTAAACCATTTGAGCCAGTCGCGGCCCATGCAGGTACGCATGGTGGGGTGGGGCAGGGTGGGCGGAAGTGAAAGTGACAAACGACGGAGTAGGGAAAATAAAATAAATAAATAAATAAAACCAATTACTGCTGCAACGTGCTTATCTGCATGGGCCGCAAATGGTTTGAGCTAGAAACATATTTTTGTTGTTGTTGTTAAAATCTGCAAATTATGCAGCAATTGCGCCAAACTCACATAAGTCACCACCTGTGACTGTCCATAGGCCAACTGGCCTTGTGGGGGCTAGGACGCCCTGTGTCCCAAAGTCAGGGGGAGCCTAAACGTAGCAGCTGCCCACGAAGTGCTGGGCAGCTGTGGAGACACTGGGGCCAACGCTGGAGCCTTGTGGCCCTAAACAAATACAATGCCCCCTGAGCCTCTCAGGCTCTGAAGAATGAAATGCCCCCACGAGCCTCTCTGGGCCCGCAAGTTAAGGAATGCCTGGAGCCTCTCTGGGCTCCAAGTAAAGAAATGCCGCCAAGAGTCTTTCATGCTCGAACACAAACTGCGGCCTTTGTTGGAGTCTTGCTGGGCTCAAAAACAAGCAATGCCCCCGAGCCTCTCTGGGCTCTGAAAACAACTGCTGCCTATTTGGCTGGAGTCCCCCTCCTGGGGACTCAAAAACGACAATGGCCCCCGGAGCCCTCGTGGGCTTCTGAACAAATGCCCCCAGAACCCTTCAAGCTCTAACTAAACAAATGGGCCGTATTTGGAGTCCCCCTCCTGGGGACTCTAAGACAAGAGAAATGACGCCTCGAGCCTCGCTGGCTCGTAAATACAAATATGGAGCTGTGAGCCTCTCGTGGCTCTCAGCATCAATGCGCCGTTGTTGGAGCCCCCCTCCTGGGGACTCTGACAAGGCCTCTGTATACCATAAGGCCCAAGAGCCTTTCACAGGGCTGAGGAGGGACCCGCGGGGACGCCCGCACTCACCGGTAGTAGGCGGCGTCTCCCCTCGGCGGTGTCTCCTATCGGCTCCTGGGCTGCGGGGCTCTCCCTCCTTTCACAGGAGCCCCGATGGGGGAAAACACCAGTTGCTTCTTTGTGCCGGCGCGGGTCTCTCCTGCGACACCGGAGCCCCGCCTGCTCTCTCCACCGCCCTGCTCCTCTCCTCATGCTGCGGGGGCGGGACTTCCGGGTCGCCCATTCGGCTTACGGGTCGTCGCTGGCAGCGCGGCGGCCCGGCGGGGAGGACTGCAGCTGATGGCACGATCCGGGGCAAATGCCGGGTGGGCACCGGCTCCTTTTACATAAATATTAAATCGAGGTGGGCACTCGATCGGGGTCCCAAAAATGGCACCAGGTCTCTGGCCGGGGTGGGCACCTGCCATGGGTACGAAACCTGCAAAAACGGATCCAATGCCGGGTGGGCACCGGCCAAAGTGAATAAAGCGCCCCCAGGCGCTCAGAAGGCAATTAAAGCGCTCCCAAGCGCTAGCAGCAAGGATAAAGCGCTCCCCAGCGCTAGTGTACAAAGAAAGCGCTCACAGGCGCTTAGAGGCCCACAAGTCCAGCAAAGTTTTGGAGGCAGGCAGGGGGGCAAGGCTGGGCCCAGAGCCAGCTCGCTGGGCCTCCAGGCAGGGAGGCAGTCCAAGTGGCGGTCCTTCTGGTGCCCAACAGCAACAGCCCCCCTCAGCAAAAGGATCCTGGAAGAGAACAAATTGTAAGGGGACACAGCCCCTTCTTATACTGTAAATTCCTTTGTCTGTGGATAGGGTGGGGGAAGAACCAGTTGCAGCTGGTCTGGGAACACCCTTGATGTGCTCAGCACCTCACTCTATTCACTGGCAGGGTTAGGGTCATTAGACGCACCACAGGGGGCGGAGTCAGCAGCATTGTGTGGGGAAAACCCAGCCCTATTCAGGACCCAGGTGCACTCCTCCCCAGCCATCAGCATGCTAATCTCCACACTCACCACCGGGCAGACCCATCCAGACTCCTGGAGCCAGGCTCACCAGCCAGCCCCAGCCAATCAGACGCCAGCACCTTTACAGCACACGCACAGCCATGTCTAGAAGTGGCACTTCCACACTAGACACATACACGCCGCATACATCATTTCACAGCATTCAATCACACGAGTCCGCACATACCAGACTTGAGTCTGTACACCCCACGCATCAGGAACTACCAGGGACACAGACATTCCCCATGCATTCTTATGGGAGGGCAGGCCAACCTTACTCCACGCACTCAGAGTGCGCACGCACTTTCCACTGGGACACAGTGAAAGTGCGCAGAACCCAAAAATCACCATCACCAGGTCACCATTAAAAGCAAAAAGTTTAGGGGTGAACCTGCCAGAAGGGCCAAGTCCAACACAACCCCCTTCCAGCCAAAACGCAGGGGAGACCAATCACCATTATGATGGACTTCCCTGCTTGGGGCGATAGAACACGGACGTGGGCCCGCAACTGCAGGGACACCCTCCTGTACTACGCCACGGTGAACCCATGGGATTCCTTCCAAAACCACTGTCTGGAACAACTGGGCTACCTCACTGGTACTCCCAAGCTGTCCGCGGCCAGGATCAGGCCCTGGGCCACCCAGGTGCCACTGGTCCTTGCCTATTCGCAGAGCGGGGGGTAGTAACCCCTGGCACATAGTAGCCATTTTCCACTCTTCCTGTCTGCAAGACAGGACTAGACTGCCACTGGTTCTCCAGCCTAGGGTCTACACCCTTAGGCGGACCAGGAGTCTCAGAGAAGGCTCTCCTCCCCCTACCTCTTCTTCTAGGGTTCCTCCACCTCCGACGAGGGGTACACCTAGAACGCCATTCCAACCCAGGGTTTAACCCCTCAGGTTGCACCGGGGTCAGAGGTGGGCTCTCCCACCCTCTGCACTCCCTTCCAGAGTCCTGCTCCCTACCAACTGGGGAGGTACCTCTGGAAGAAGAACCGGTCAGGACACTGATTACAGTCGTCCTTACCTCCAGGTCAGGCGTATCCTGAACCTGGCCTTCCAACCTCTGGTCTAGAACCTTTGGAGGAATAACTACCTGGCACTCCAGGACTTCTGGGGATTCACAGGCCATCCCCATGAGGCTGACACATGACCCAGGTGTCATGTGACTGTCTGTCTGGCGCAGATCTCCCGTCCCCTGTCCACCTGACAGTGCGTGAATATCCCCTAGAGCAGAAGTAGCGCCACCCGGGTCCCCCAAGAAGATCTAGCCCAACTGGCTAGTCCCTGGTCCACTGGTGCATCCACTGGGAAACTCATCCCCCAATCACTCCTCACTTCGGACTTCTGTGCCCTCCCAACTGGAGTGACACTGTCGGACACTGGAACCCCTGGAGCTCTAGTTACAGATGCTCCAGGTTCCCTAGACACTAGGAGATCCTCCTCAAGTGGACTAACAGGACAACCTAGGTCCCCAACCTGGTGTTCCCTCATGAAACCACCCAGGTTCTGAGATAGGGCTTTGGCCATCTGGGGACTCTCAGCCACCCACTGACTCCTGCTCCACTGAGCCAGGTAGTAAGCCTCTCCACCCCTCTCACTATACTGGACCTAGCTGGGCTACACTGAGCCTCTTCCACCACGCTGGGCTGGAAAATACCTGAACCACTACTTTTGGAATCACTCACTAATAATTCTAAAGAACCTCTGGCACTTTCCCAGCGGTCTGCTTCATCTGCAAGCTACCAGGCATCAGATAATCCACACCCCAACAGGTGTTGGCGCAACCCTGGTGAACAACAACTGAGCAGGTGCTCTTTGACAATCAGATCAAACAGTTTGTCAAAATCAGAGTCAGTGTGAACCTGTACCCAATCAAACAGTGTCCCACAACATTCATCTTCAAAATCTTCCCAAGACTGGTGAGACAGTTTCTTACTATCCCTGAACTTCAACCTTAACTCCTCCTCTTGGGAAACAGGTACCATACTTTGGGAACTGGGAATGGGACTGCTCGCACTGGGCTCTATATAGCTGCCATCACTGGACTCAACCCGCCCTGGGGAGTCCAGAAAATTAAAACTGCGCGCAGGGGATAGTCTTCCCTCCAGTGGTAAGTTCTCTCTGGTGGAGGCCCTCTCAGCCTCCTCTATCCTCTCCTGCGCTAAGACCCTCTGAGTCTCTAGCTGTTGCTTTCAAACGCCCAGCTATGCCATAGCCTGGGCATGCTCTGACCTGAGCTTTTCTAAAGCCAGCTGGTGCTCCCTTTCTTTCCTCCTATCTTCCCACTCCTCTGGGGACAGGGAAAGGGATGAGGCACTGCCTCCTACACTGGACCCAGCAAGGGACTCCCTATCTATGGGGTCCTCACTATCTGCTGGCGTCCCTGTACTCTTGTTTTCTTCCTCCTCTTCAGACTCTTCAGGGCTCCCCGCAGACCCACCACCCTCATGGTGTGAGACCCGGGCCATCTCCTCACTGTGCTCATGCTCCCAGTCATCCTTCTGCCATTGGATTAGGTTACCCCTAAGTTGGGACTGGGTGTCTGACTCATTCACTGCAATGTCTCTCTCTTCGCAAAATTCTCTCAACTCATGCATAAACAGACCCCAGACATTAAAAGCAGACTCCATCTTGGCAGGATGCTCACAGACACGTGCAACACAGGGTACTTAACTGTCAGAGCTGAAGCAAGAGTACAAAATTTACAAAGAAATTCAGTGAGCTCCCTATTGCAGAAAACTCACACTCACTTGTCTAGTGCCACACACCATTCACCCACACACAACCCCCCCCCCCCTTGGACTAGTAAGGCAGTTTCTACCACCCCTGATTTCTCAACCTGACCGCACGTGACACAGGTACCAGACTCTGGGCGCAGGGCGGGGAACAAATGTACTGGACACTATTACGCTGCTACCACTGGATCCCACCCTCTGGTGAATCCAGAAAATTCAAACTGCACTTAGGGGATAGAAAACCACCCAGAGCTAGTGACACTAACTCACAGTGCACAAGAAACACATTTGCAAAGAAATGACATTAAGAACAATTTAGAAACAATAATCCCCAAAATGTGATTTATCTAAAATGCAAAGTTTTGTAGTGCGGCCAGTTGCCACTTAGGTACAACGCAAACACAAATCCTTATCCTTTCCGCTGCCGCCAATGTTAGAAATGGGATCCCTGGCTGGCCAGGGCTTGCGCCAAAGTCAGTCAGAGACCACCACTTCCACGTCAGGGCAAGGGAGTTACATGCCAAGATAACCCCTGCTCACCCCCTTGGTAACGTAGCACGAGCAGTAAGGCTAAACTTGGAGGCAATGTGAGTTAATTGTTTGTGCACGCACCCCAGCAACAACACCTAAGGCCCACCACAAAGGAAACTCCACACAAGGTTATATATAAAAATAGCCTTTGTATTACACCAAAACACATTAGATAAAAACACACACTTTACAATGTGATAACAGGCACGGGCAGAATTTACAGGGCATATGTACAAGACAGGGCCACCTGGACCACTGTCAGGAATCAGCACTTTTAGAACTAGCACTTAAGTTATCACTTAGAACATAGCACATAGAATGCAAAATCACTTTAGCACAAATTAGAAAATGTAGCACACAACCAGTAACTACTGGTAACAGGTAAGTACCACCTACGCAACCCTAACCACCTTAGGAGAATATTGCGCAGGGAACCTGGACCTCACTAGCAACACCTGCACTAGGAGAAAAACAACCACCTAAGTATCACAATACCTGTAGGGCATAGGCACATTACGCATGATGCATCACTACACATTCAGAGGTGTATGAAGGAAAACACATGATGCATAACATACATTCAGCGGTGTAAGAACATGGCACATGACACATTAAAACACATTCAGAGGTGCAGGGAAAGAACAATTGCGCCAAAGTCACATAAGTCACCACCTGTGACTGTCTATAGGCCAACTGGCCTTGTGGGGGCTAGGACGCCCTGTGTCCCAAAATCAGGGGGAGCCTAAACGTAGCAGCTGCCCAGCACGAAGTGCTGAGCAGCTGTGGAGACACTGGGGCCAACGCTGGAGCCTTGTGGCCCTAAACAAATACAATGCCCCCTGAGCCTCTCAGGCTCTGAAGAACGAAATGCCCCCACGAGCCTCTCTGGGCTCGCACCTTAAGGAATGCCTAGAGCCTCTCTGGGCTCCAAGTAAAGAAATGCAGCCAAGAGCCTTTCAGGCTCGAACACAAACTGTGGCTGTTGTTGGAGTCTTGCTGGGCTCAAAAACAAGCAATGCCCCCGAGCCTCTCTGGGCTCTGAAAACAACTGCTGCCTATTTGGCTGGAGTCCCCCTCCTGGGGACTCAAAAACGACAATGGCCCCCGGAGCCCTCGTGGGCTTCTGAACAAATGCCCCCAAAGCCCTTCAAGCTCTAACTAAACAAATGGGCCGTTGTTGGAGTTCCCCTCCTGGGGACTCTAAGACAAGAGAAATGCCGCCTCGAGCCTCGCAGGCTCGTAAATACAAATGTGGCGCCGTGAGCCTCTCGTGGCTCTCAGCACCAATGCGCCGTCGTTGGAGTCCCCCTCCTGGGGACTCTGACAAGGGCTCTGTATACCATAAGGCCCAAGAACCTTTCACGGGGCTGAGGAGGGACCCGCGGGGACGCTCGCACTCACCGGTAGTAGGCGGCGTTTCCCCTCGGCGGTGTCTCCTCTCGGCTCCTGGGCTGCGGGGCTCTCCCTCCTTTCACGGGAGCCCCGATGGGGGGAAAACACCGGTCTCTTCTTTGTGGCAGCCAGGGCTCTCCTGCGACACCGGAGCCCCGTCTGCTCCCTCCACCGCCCTGCTCCTCTCCTCGTGCTGGGTGGGGCGGGACTTCCAGGTCGCCCCTTCGGCTTCCGGGTCGTCGCAAGCAGCGCGGCGACCCGGCGGGGAAGACACTAGCTGGTGGCACGATCCGGGGCAAAATTTCGGGTGGGCACCGGCTCCTTTTACATAAATATTAAATCGAGGTGGGCCCCAAAAACAGCACCAGGACCCTGGTGGGGTGGGCACCTGCCAGGGGTACGAACTCTGCAAAAACCGGTCCACTGCCGGGTGGGCACCGGCCAAAGTGAATAAAGCGCCCCCAGGCGCTCTGAAGGCAATTAAAGCGCTCCCAAGCTCTAGCAGCAAGGATAAAGCGCTCCCCAGCGCTAGGGTACAAATAATGCGCTCACAGGCGCTTAGAGGCCCACAAGTCCAGCAACGTTTTGGAGGCAGGCAGGGGGGCAAGGCTGGGCCCAGAGCCAGCTCACTGGGCCTCCAGACAGGAAGGCAGTCCAAGTGGCAGTCCTCCTGGCGCCCAACAGTAACAACCCCCCTCAGCAAAAGGATCCTGGAAGAGAACAAATTGTAAGGGGACACAGCCCCTTCTTATACTGTAAATTCCTTTGTCTGTGGGTAGGGTGGGGGAAGAACCAGTTGCAGCTGGTCTGGGAGCACCCTTGATGTGCTCAGCCCCTCACTCTATTCACTGGCAGGGTTAGGGTCATTAGGCGCACCACAGGGGGCGGAGCCAGCATTGTGTGGGGAAAGCCCAGCCCTATTCAGGACCCAGGTGCACAATTTTAATAATTTAGTGTCACTTTCATTACCTGTTTTAATTCTCCTGCACACTTCCCCTGTACCCTGCTCTGGGCTCACACGCTCTGGACCTAAACCGCACAGCGAATCTAAGCGCTGGTTGCAGTTTCAAACCGCAAAACACAGGGACGCCATTCCCGCCGCAGACACAGGCCACGCCCCTTTTTCGAGAGGTCACGCCCCCGCCGGCCGTCACTACTAAAGGACGCTGAATACAAGCGTCACATAGATAGAAATTTCTCCTGAGGCGGAAGCCAGGAGTAGGTTGCACAGTTTTAATAATTGAGTGTCACTTTCATTACCTGTTTTAATTCTCCTGCACACTTCCCCTGTACCCTGCTCTGGGCTCACACGCTCTGGACCTAAACGGCACAGCGGATCTAAGCGCTGGTTGCAGTTTCAAACCGCAAAACACAGGGGCGCCATTCCCGCCGGGGACACAGGCCACGCCCCTTTTTCGAGAGGCCACGCCCCCGCCGGCCGTCACTACTAAAGGACGCTGAATACAAGCGTCACATAGATAGAAATTTCTCCTGAGGCGGAAGCCAGGAGTAGGTTGCACAATTTTAATAATTGAGTGTCACTTTCATTACCTGTTTTAATTCTCCTGCACACTTCCCCTGTACCCTGCCCTGGGCTCACACGCTCTGGACCTAAACCGCACAGCGGATCTAAGCGCTGGTTGCAGTTTCAAACCGCAAAATACAGGGACGCCATTCCCGCCGCGGACACAGGCCACGCCCCCTTTTCGAGAGGCCTTGCCCCCCGCCGGCCGTCACTACTAAAGGACGCTGAATACAAGCGTCACATAGATAGAAATTTCTCCTGAGGCGGAAGCCGGGAGTAGGTTGCACAATTTTAATAATTTAGTGTCACTTTCATTACCTGTTTTAATTCTCCTGCACACTTCCCCTGTACCCTGCTCTGGGCTCACACGCTCTGGACCTAAACCGCACAGCAGATCTAAGCGCTGGTTGCAGTTTCAAACCGCTAAACACAGGGACGTCATTCCCGCCGCGGACACAGGCCACGCCCCTTTTTGAGAGGCCACGCCCCGCCGGGTTATCCGTCCCGGTATAAAAAATGTGTATCTTCCGGTCGTGCAGCGGGCGAGCGCAGCGGGTGCGCCGTTTGCGTGCCAAAGGCGTGCCTAAGGCAAGCCCGTCTGCGCCCGTCCACGCCTGGACCGGGCCGAGGGCCATGCCCCTTACATCTCGGCCACAAAAGACCAGGCAATATAGTGCGGAAGCTCTCCTCAGCATAAGCCCTTTAGGAACTGATTGTGGCTTGCACTGTTATCACGCTACAGAGCTCCCAGTGATCTGCCCAAAATTTAAACAAATCCTCAAACCTAAGCAGGTTCGTGATGCAAAACAGGATTACTGTATGTTTTTGTTAAACTGCAGGTCCCTGCCAAAACATAGGGTGGAAATTGCCCTTTGTTAGAGGAACGCATGCCAGATGCAGTGTTTCTCACTGAAACGTGGCTTGCGTCGGACTCCGACCCTGTCTTAGTGACAGCCCTTCCTCCAGGTTTCCAAATTATTCGGCAAGATCGTCCTGAAGGGAGAGGAGGAGGCCTACCCATTATATATAAGGAGCAATACCACTGGCGAGTAATCTCTGAAGTAATTCCAGATTGTGAGAGCTTAGCATTCACTCTGGAATTCTCCCCTAACAATTGCTTTTCAGGTACGGTGGTATATCGCCCCCCGGGACCCCCCAAACAGTTTCACAATCTCCTTCCACCGATCGTGGCTGAACGTGTTAGCACTGCCTCTAATTATACTTTGCTAGGGGATCTCAACTTTCATTTTGATACTGCCCTGGATCATACAGCTATGACACTTGTAGACGACCTAGCTGCTCTACAATTAGTCCAACGTGTGAAGGCACCGACTCACGTTAAGGACCACTTACTGGACCCTGTGTTCAGTAATTGTGTAGACCTTGTGGTTGGGCTACCAATCTCCCTCCCGTGGACTGATCATCTACTGGTGCCTTTCACCTGGACCACATTTAAGCCACTCCCTTCGAGACCCACTGTAAGGCATGCCAGATCCTGGGCGCGGCTACCAGTCGATGACTGGGCAAGTAGACTCGCGACTGACCAACCCTCCTATAATGAGGACCCATGTTTGGCCAACCAGGAATATGAAGACTGGATCACACAATCCCTTGAAGCCACTCTCCCCCTGAGTAAGATAATGCTGAAACGTTCCCAAAAAACTGCCCCCTGGTTCTCAGAGGCTCTCAGGGAAAAGAAACGCCAATGCAGGAAAATAGAAAGACGATGGCGTTTAGATTACTCTTTGGAGGAAAAAACCCGATACCGAGAGGCAATTAAAATCTACAAAACCGAGGTTAAATCTGCCCAATCTGTATACTTCTCTGATAAAATCTTACAAGCTAAGTCCAAGCCTAAGGACATTTTTCAAATACTGAAAAAACTCACAAAACTTCCCCCTTCTAGCTTGCACGAGGAAAAAACAACAGCCCACTGCAACGACCTGGCAGAATTTTTCCACCAGAAAGTTATTAAAATATATTCATCTCTCCCCTCTATAGCAATTGTCCCCATAGCTCAGGATCGAACAAATCTGGGGGATACTTCATTGGAACCCTTGCTAACACTGGACCACTTCCCTCCACTAGACCAGCTGGTGAATTTTCTTGAAAACAACCAGCTGTTAGATGCCACCCAGACGGGTTTTAGACCCAGACACGGAACAGAGACTGCCCTTCTAGCAGTCACGGAGGAGACCAGAAAAATCCTAGATCAGGGGGGCTCAGTGGCAGTGATCCTCCTTGACCTAAGCGGGGCATTCGATACGGTCAGCCATGACACTCTGCTGACCCACCTCTTGAATGTCGGAATAGTGGATGGAGCTTGGCTATGGCTCAAATCCTTCTTGAGTGACAGATCATTCCAAGTTTTTGATGGAGACACTGTATCCATGAGCAGGCCGTTGAGGTGTGGAGTCCCACAAGGCTCCATTTTAAGCCCCGCGCTTTTTAACATCTATATGAGACCACTGGCTGAGGTTGTTCATCCGTTTGGGGTTAAGATTATTTCTTACGCGGACGACACCCAGCTGGTGGTCTCCTTGGCGCAGGAGGCCGCTCTACCATCGTCAGGTGGGCTAATAAAGTGCCTAGAGGAGGTAAAGGGCTGGATGACCTCCTCATCTCTTAAGCTCAATGGGGACAAAACGGAGCTGATGCTCCTGGGTCCCTCAAACCCCACCTTTTTCAACTCCTTGTGGCCTCCTTGTCTAGGTACCCCCAGTACCCAAGGACAATATTAAGAGCCTTGGGGTGTGGCTGGACAAGACCCTCTCGTTTAACATCCAGGCTACAAAACTCTCGGCCACCTGCTTCGGACTTCTCGGGATGCTAAAGAAAGTCCTCCCTCTTTTGCCTATGGAGGCAAAGCAGGTGGCCATCCAAGGTCTGATACAGTCCCGCTTAGACTTCAACCTTGGCTCCCCGGAATACACCTTGCGTAGACTACAGATAGTGCAGAACTGTGCCGCCCGCACACTGTTACAGCTGCCACGCAGACAATCAGCCAGACCTGGTCTGATTAGCCTGCACTGGCTGTCAGTGCGACAGAGTCATCTTTAAGGCCATGTGTATTGCCCATCAGGCCTTTTGGGACACAGGACCAATGATTACCCGGGACCTAGTAAATCAGTACCAACCTGGAAGAAACCTTCGCTCTAGCCAGGCCTGTTTGGCTATAGCTCCGAGAATAAAAAAGGCAAGGGCGGGCGGCAGGACGTTTACCTATAATGCCGCCAAGATCTGGAACTCACTTCCTCTTCATCTCAGATCCAACCCTAACCTCTCCTCCTTTCGAAAACAGCTGAAGACTTTTTTGTTTAACACTCCTTGTTAAATTCTGCAAGTTACCCTTGTCAAGCAATTTCTATTCTGGTCTTTAGCGCTTGGACGCCTCTGGGCAGCAACCGCGCTCTACAACTCTACTTTTCATTTCATTTCCTCCCCAGCCATCAGCATGCTAATCTCCACACTCCACCAACGGGCAGACCCATCCGGACTCCTGGAGCCAGGCTCACCAGCAGCCCCAGCCAATCACACGCCAGCACCTTTACAGCACACGCACAGCCATGTCTAGAAGTGGCACTTCCACACTAGACACATACACGCCGCATACATCATTTCGCAGCATTCAATCACACGAGTCTGCACATATCAGACTCGAGCCTGTACACCCCACGCATCAGGAACTACCAGGGACACAGATATTCCCCATGCATTCCTATGGGAGGGCAGGCCAACCTTACGCCACGCACTCAGAGTGCGCAGGCACTTTCCACTGGGACACAGTGAAAGTGCGCAGAACCCAAAAATCACCATCACCAGGTCACCATTAAAAGCAAAAAGTTTAGGGGTGAACCTGCCAGAAGGGCAAAGTCCAACAATATATATATATATTTTTGGGAAGTTTTATATAGCGCAAACTAGACCCGAAGGTATCAGAGCGCTTTACCTGAGCACTAGTTAGGTTACAGAAGGACACATACATTTTTGTTAGGCACGGGGAGATTAAACGATTTGCCCAGAATCACAGAATGTTGAGCGTCCCTGCTGAGACTCGAACCCGAGTCCCCAGCTCCGAGGTCGACCGCCCTAGCCGTTAGGCCACATTCTCTCCCCCTTCATGCTTTATGCTGTGAAGGAAAGAGTTAGGGGTACCAGTGGCCAGACTTGTTTTCACTGCTTCTGAAGCCACAATGTAGACCAGCATCTGTACCCATTGCCCTGCATAGGGGTAGTGCACTGCAGGGGCTGCTACTGGAGGGAAGATTGAGCTGAGGCTGTAGGGATTAGCGTGAGACAGGGGAGATGGTTATGGAGGAGCAGCAGTGGTTAATTTGTAAAAAAAAATACGTGCAGGGGCTCTCGTCAGGTGGCAGCCTGCACCAGCCCATTTCTTCTGTAACACTGCCTGAAACAGAGCCAACTACTAACTAGGGAGTGGGGAAAGGGTGTGTCATAGTGACCAGAGCTGTGGACCTCGGAGCTGGGGAACCAAGTTCGGGTTTTGACATCAGCTCAACATCCTGTGATTCAGGGCAAATCACGTAATCTTCCTGTGCCTACCAAAAATGAGTGTGTCCTTTACTGGTGCTCATGAAACTACTGAGCCGGTGTTGATGATTACATTTCAGTGCTGAGGACCAGAAACCACTGGCTCAAATTAAGCACTGAGGAGCTGGTGTATTTGGAGAGAGTGAACTGAAGCTGTGAGTTGGTGTGGGAGGAGTGAGTGTTGGTAGGAGGCTTTTTGGGATGGCAACCCATAGGCTATGGTTGCAGCAAACAGCACATTAATTGGATTGCCGGAAAGGGTGGGTAGGTGTGTTTTCTGGACTTCATAAATGCAGATGGGGAAGAAAAAACATAAAGAAGCTCAGACTTCATCACAATTTGTGCAGCAACCATTTTAATGTGGGACAAAACCTTATCGGAAAGCTCTATTCACCAATACTTCTACCAGTCATACTGCTAACGGCTCACAGAGCAATACTGTTAGCCAGTACTATCACACCATGATTTTGGGGTGTTCCTCTTGCACACTACCATGTCAGTTTTATGGAGCAGTCATGTTAGGTAAGGTAATAACCCTAAGGAGCAATAGGAGTGCAGAAAACACTCTGCAGCTAATTCACGAAGGTAAACGTAGTCCTGGAGTCTAAGTTTAGACTTGAGGTCTAAAGGGCCAATTCTCAAGGGTACATTTAGACCTGAAGTGTAAGGGCCCAATTCTCAAAGGTAAATTCAGACCTGAAGTGTAAGGGCCAAATTCACAAAGGTAGACTTAGACTTGAAGTCTAACTTTACCTTTGTGAACTTGGCCCTTAGACTTCAGGTCTAAACTTGGACTTCAGGTCTAACTTTACCTTTGTGAACTGGGCCTTTAGACTTCAGGACTAAACTTAGACTTAAGGTCTAACTTTCCCTTGTGAACTCAGCCCTTAGACTTCAGGTCTAAACTTAGACTTAAGGTCTAACTTTCCCTTGTGAACTCAGCCCTTAGACTTCAGGTCTAAACTTAGACTTCAGGTCTAACTTTACCTTTGTGAACTGGACCCTTAGACTTCAGGTCTAAAGTTAGACTTCAGGTCTAAACTTAGACTACAGGTCTAACTTTACCTTTGTGAACTCAGCCCTTAGACTTCAGGTCTAAACTTAGACTTCAGGTCTAACTTTACCTTTGTGAACTGGGCCCTAAGACTTCAGGTCTAAACTTAGACTTCAGATCTAACTTTACCTTTGTGAACTCAGCCCTTAGACTTCAGGTCTAAACTTAGACTTCAGGTCTAACTTTACCTTTGTGAACTCAGCCCTTAGACTTCAGGTCTAAACTTAGACTTCAGGCCTAACTTTACCTTTGTGAACTCAGCCCTTAGACTTCAGGTCTAAACTTAGACTTCAGGCCTAACTTTACCTTTGTGAACTCAGCCCTTAGACTTCAGGTCTAACTTTACGTTTGTGAAATCGGTCTTAGACTTCAGGTCTAAACTTAGACTTCAGGTCTAACTTTACCTTTGTGAACGCAGCCCTTAGACTTCAGGTCTAACTTTACCTTTGTGAACTGGGCCCTCATACTTGAGGTCTAAACTTAGACTACAGGTCTAACTTTACCTTTGTGAACTCAGCCCTTAGACTTCAGGTCTAAACTTAGACTTCAGGTCTAACTTTACCTTTGTGAACTGGGCCCTAAGACTTCAGGTCTAAACTTAGACTTCAGATCTAACTTTACCTTTGTGAACTCAGCCCTTAGACTTCAGGTCTAAACTTAGACTTCAGGTCTAACTTTACCTTTGTGAACTCAGCCCTTAGACTTCAGGTTTAAACTTAGACTTCAGGCCTAACTTTACCTTTGTGAACTCAGCCCTTAGACTTCAGGTCTAAACTTAGACTTCAGGTCTAACTTTACGTTTGTGAAATCGGTCTTAGACTTCAGGTCTAAACTTAGACTTCAGGTCTAACTTTACCTTTGTGAACGCAGCCCTTAGACTTCAGGTCTAACTTTACCTTTGTGAACTGGGCCCTCATACTTGAGGTCTAAACTTAGACTTCAGGTCTAACTTTCCCTTTGTGAACTGGGCCCTTAGATTTCAGGTCTAAACTTAGACTTCAGGTCTAACTTTACCTTTGTAAATTGGGCTTTTAGACTTCAGGTCTAAACTTAGACTTCTTTACCATTGTGAATCGGGGCCTCTTTCTCTGCAGCAGCATATAATACTTGCCCAATCACGTGCTTTACTCAAGGTAACCAACATGAGTTGAGCCAACACCTTCTCTTAGTTGCGCTCTTCATAGGTCCTTTTCTTTTGATCACACAAGTACTGGCTGCAGCTGCACTATCAAGCCAAATCTAAAAAAGTAAGTCTCTGAAGTACTGAAATACACCCATGAAGGTGCTGAAAAACAACTTAAAGCACTATTCAAGTGCATTAACTCTTCGACAATTAAGCATGGAGTTATATCATGTGGCGGGGAGTACTGGTGAACATCAGTAAAGTATTTCAAATAACAGTATTAGTTTAATTTAAAATCCCCCTGTTCTCACTCCTTTGATTTAAGTCTTTAGTGCCAAGAAATTTGCACCATTTCTTTCTGCATCCATTGTGCCCTTGACTACTATTGGCAATGTAGTATTGAGTGAATCGCAGTGACTATATAGAGTTAGGAGTCACACAGTGCATAGTTGGTCAGTTTGAGTACATATTCTTTCTATTAGAGGACATGTGTCAGACCCTTTCAGGGGGCGTGGTGTAAGCATGGGTTACTTAGACCTCACTTTTAGGGCTGGAGTTGTTTGCCTCTGATGTCCAGAAAGCCATCCTATCAAGGCTGTAAAAACTGGGTCAAATACATCCCCTGCCTCACTTCAGTGGTATCCTTGGGAAACAGTCACAGGCGTCTCAGGGAGGTAGTGTGGGGTTTACAAACTCAGAACTTAACCACCCAGCAGAACAATTTGTTTGCCCAGTACAGGGCTTAAATTGGATACATTGAGAACTCACTATAAATGGGGTGAAACATAGGTATTAGTAGCAGGTGCAATAATATACATTGCAGCATGAACTACTGTGCTTTGGGATAATGCCCTTTTTTCCCCGTTTCCCCAAAGTCACTCCTATTGTGTCAGTCAGCCACTCAAATCACTTTATCTTTTGGCCACCATGGCCATAAAAGTACATACACGTGAAAGCAACAATAAATAGATAACATAATTCATAAAAACATAGTTACAGACCAGAGCTACATTAAACAAGCATTTGCAATGCAATAGGTCTCGCATTAATTAAGTTTGAGCTATTGGCATTGCTAAATATGGCAACACCAATTGCAAAAAAGTCTATAAATTGTAGGCCCAAAAAATGTGTATCTATTTTTTTAGCAATGGTGGCATGCTGCGCTTTAGATGAATATGTTTAGTAAAGTGTGACATACTGCGATTGCTACAATAATTAATTGTGGATGCGTAAACAATTGATGTGTGCACTGATGGCTGGTGGTGTGTGTGCCTGTAGAAATTGTGCACTGATGGCTAGTGGTGTGTGTGCCTTTTGGAAGTGTGCACTGCTGGCTGGTGGTGTGTGCCTGGTGAAAGCGTGCACTTACAGCTGGTGGTGTGTGTGTCCCTGGTGAAAGTGTGCACTGATGTCTGGTGGTATGTGTGTGCCTGGTAAAAGCGTGCACTGGCGGCTGGTGTTGTGTTTGTGCCTGAAAGCGTGCACGGATGTCTGGTGGTGTGTGCCTCGTGGAAGCGTGCACTGACGGCTGGTGGTGTTTGTGCCCAGTGAAAGCGTGCACTGACGGCTGGTGGTGTTTGTGCCCGTTGAAAGTCTGCACTGATGACTGATGGTGTCTGTGCCTGGTGAAAGTGTGCACTGATGGTGTGGTTGAGTGTGTGGTTGTGTGTGTGGTTCTATGTGTGTGGTTGTGTGTGTGGTTGTGTGTGTGGTTGTATGTATGGTTGTATATGTGGTTGTGTGTAGTTGTTGTGGGTGGTTGTGTGTGATTGTGTGTGTGTGTGTGTGGTTGTGTGTGTGTGTGTGTGGTTGTGTGTGTGTGTGTTTGTGTGTGTGGTTATGGTTGTGTGTGTAGTTGTGTGTGTGGTTGAGTGGGGAGTGAGCCAGAAAGAACTAGCGGTTGGCAGTCTGGAGAGAGTTACAAAGATAGATACCATTAAATGTAGATATTCAAAGGAAAAATAAATTGTTAAAGGCAGACAGTGAAGCAAAGGCAGGGTTGAAACAGGGAGAAAGGCAGGTGGAAATGTTAGGAACAATTAAATAAAAGAGAAGGTTAGAGAAAGAAAATAAAGGGGGCACATTTTGGAGGGACCGAAACAGAGGTGTAGGAAAGAGCGTGAGAGAGAAAAAAAAATAGCAGAGAGTTGAAGCAGGCGACTGGCCTATACATAGATGGAGGATGGAAAACAGGAGAGAATTAACTGAAAGGAAGAAACGAGAGTTGAGAGCAGAAAAAGACAGAAGTGAAGATAGTGGAGGAGAAAAGGAGGTAATAAAAGAGATGAGAAATGCAGAATAGACAGTAAAAAAGGTCGAATAGGGAGAGAGGAGCGAAATATTAGAAGAGGGAGCGACGGAGAGCACGTCTACAGTTAGTTTCACATAGTACAGCTGTGAACTGTGACTGCTCAGCTGCCAATATCTTGCTTGAAAGTACATCAGAATAGACAATGTTCTGGTGTTTCAAGATATAAAACACAAAAAGTTATGTTTTTATAAGAACCAAGTCCACTCTTCCAGGGCAAAGGCATGTCATTTGCGGATTCACCGTGAGTGGTGCTGGGCCTGGACAGACATTTGTTGGAGAGCTGTCCTGTGTTCCTGTGACCTGCCCTAAGCAAGCACATGCGCGCACCCATTCATCAAGAGAGCCAAAGAAAGGTGCAATTGAGTGAAAAATGAACCTGAAATACAGGATCAAACACCGAAGTGTAACACGATTTGTCACAGCGTGCAGGTTACATGCACAGTCCTCTCAGTGTGTTCATTGTCACCTTTATAATGGATTGTGAGATAGCTTTCAGTGAGGCAGCAGCACAGATCCGATTGCTCGAGCACGTGTTTTGTACTTTGCTTGAATTCATATAGCTTGCTTACCAAACTCATTGTGAGACGTAATGCGCCCGGCCAACGACCACCCCGCTTGTCAGTGCAGAGCTGGTACCAGAGAAGCGCAAGAGCGCCATCACTCGTCGCAAGCCTTGCAGGCTGCTTCTGAAACTTTGGAGGGTGGAAGTGAGGAAGTGGAGGCGGGGGTGTGTAACCACCCCATGGGGTAAAGTGGTTGCGCCCAGTTTGTACTGGAAAAAGATGCGGTTTCTGTAGTTTGTTTCTTGCACGTGATAAATAACAGGGGGGGGGGCACTGGCGGGTCACAAATGCATCACGATGATAGTGCGTTAAAACAAGTAGGGAGATAACATTCTGAAATGTAAATTCTGTTTATTCGGCGGAAAAGTTGGGCGTTGTCACCCCCGTGTAGTGATAGGTTAATTACTGCCGAACCCGCAGGAGTGAGACGAAAGCGGCCTGCGGCAGTAGTTTTATCCGGAAGAGGAGGAAGGCAACATGCACCGCCTCGTGAAATGGATCCAAAGAAAACCAAGCTCTAGGCATTGATGTGGCGGGGGCGGGTTACATGAGGTAAAAGTGACAATTGTGAGCAAACAAAATACAAGAGGTAGCAAACGGTGCATTACAGGAGGAAAGGTGACATGTGTGCAAGTTACAAAGGCGTAACTCAGGAGGCAGATGACTGCAGTGATGAAAGATGCTGGCGAATGTCGAGCCAGGGCAAACTCCCGAGACCTGCCCTAAGCAAGCCCATGCGTGCACCCGTTCATCAAGAGAGCAAAAGAAAGGTGCCATTAAGTGGAAAACAAACTTGAAATATAGGACCAAACACCGGAAGTGTAACAAGATTTGTCACAGCGTGCAGGTTACATGCACAGTCCTCTCAGTGTGTTCATTGTCACCTTTATAATGGATTGTGAGGTAGCTTTCAGTGAGGCAGCAAAAGAGATCCGATTGCCCGAGCACGTGTTTTGTACTTTGCTTGAATTCATATAGCGCTTGGTTCCTTACCAAACTCATTGTGAAACGTAAAGCGCTCGGCCGAAGGCAACCCCACTTGTCAGTGCAGAGCTGGTACCAGAGAAGCGCAAGAGCGCCATCACTCGTCACAAGCCTGGCAGGCTGTCTCTAAAACTTGGGAGGGTGGAAGTGAGGAAGTGGAGGTGAGGGTGTGTAGCCACCCCATGAGATAAAGTGTTGGCAAATGGAATCAGAGCGGCCGCGGTCGCTTTGATGTTCTTGTCTTGTCTTGCTTTGTGGGAGGGGTAGGGGGAGCGAAGTGCTGTGCACGCGCCTGGCTCACATAAACTGTACGTGATCCGCAGTGGGTAGACCTTTTAGGTCTGCTTACTATAAATCTCGCCTATCTTTCCTTTGGGATGGACAGGCGAGACCTAAAAAATAAAAGCTAAGTGCAATGTTAATCACGGATTTGAAATAAGAAGTGCACATAGATACGACAACAGGATTTCCCCAGGATAAATAGTCCATGTGATATCAGGCAAATACAGGGGTACCTTCCTTCTAAGGCCCCTTATAGCAGCCAAGGATTTGGCAACAGATATGGCAACAACCGGACGGCTATCCACCCTGAAAATGTCAAGGGTGCGGAATAATTACGTATGTCTAGCAGCATACATATAGTAGCTAGCCAGGTGTGGCAGGGGAGGCGTAAGCTGGACACAAGTGCTAGCGGATTGCTCTGCTCCGCCCGCGGAGTGTGCAGAGATTTGCCTAATCCACGGAGAACGTGGAGAAGGCAAATCTCCGCACACTCCACAGCGGAGCGGAGATGACCAGCCCCCGCCTCCACCCCGCCTATTAAGAATTAATTCAAAATACATTAAAGGTGAAAGAAAACAAGCGTACCTTGACTGCAGCGCCCAGGGGCGTCCTTGCGAGAAAGGCACATGCACGGGTGCGCACGCATGCACAGATCACCCTGAGACGGCGAGGAAGAGGAGGACAGCAGCCTGAGGTCGCCACAGTCAAGGTAAGTCTTTTTTCTTTTACCTTTAATTAATTTTTTATTAATTCTTATTAGGGGATTAGATGCGGGTGACAGAGCGGAGTTCCACAGAATTTGTTCCTAACTCCGTGGACCTCCACGTAGTCCCGCTCTACCAGCTCCGCCCAGGGTTACTGGACACACAAAGAAAAATGCGGAATGCTCTTGACTGTAGAGATCTAAGCGGGACATGCCAAAGCTCCCCCAGCTGCCTAATTGGAAGTGAACACTCTCAGTGGGAGGGTCCCCACTCTGACCTGGAAGTAAAGCTTCCTGTCCAGCACAACAGACAGCTGATCCCAGAAGAGCTCAAACCCACAAGTGGGCTTGAAATCAATCTAATCATTAGTAAGCTTAGAGGAGGCAGCTTTTCTGGATTTATTGCCCATTAGTGTTGCCCAGTAATGCTTTTACAGAAAATCTTTGGACAGGAAATGAGTAGAATCTGGCTGATCCCACAACTCAGGCATCCCAAGTCAGTGTAACGCCTCCTTGATTCTCGTGAACCAGGGGACCTTACTGAAGTGGTCAGCCTTCATGACATCCTTAAGACAAATCACATAGTGGACAAGTTTAGGGGTGGTCCATAGGCATCTCCAATAAAATATGGGGCTTAGAAGGAGTTTAACCGAACCCTATTTACTCCCAGGTCCATTAAAAGCAAACAGAGTGGAGTGCTAGGAGGAAGATAGTCAAGATTTCTAAAGAATTTATTTTCAGTTATGGTTAATTCTAAATGGTTGGAAAATCCCCATAGTTCCGCCCTGTATATGGTGGAACCCAGTGCTTTGGCCTTGTAAAGCTGGCGTAATGGGTTGGGTGTATGAAGTTGAATACTCTTTGAGGTACACACCAGTGGTTTGCTTAGGTTTCAAGGCTTCCTTATTGATGTGGGAGTCATACCCCCAGAAATTATTACCCCAAGATAGGTAATAGAATCAACAAAGTGTTGTCTGCAAAGAGGAGAATCTGAGATATCATTTGTGCCAAGGAGGGAGCATCTGTATCAAAGTGGAACAGGAAGTGAACAATATCAATTATAAATAACAAGAATAATGTGGGGCCCACAACACAACTCCGGCAAACACCTTTGCGAACTGCTAACCTTTCAGTAAATTGACTTTGTGCCCCCACCTAATATGTGCATAATGGTCCTCATGTAAACAGATTAGTAATGATAGAATGTGAGGAGGTACAGTCAGATCAGCAAGGGATTTCCAAAGGGCAGACGGGGGATCAGGTCAAAAGCCAATTTTAGATTGACAAAGGCAATATAAAGGTTGGACTGGCCAATCACAACGGTTCTCCCAATAGATTTTTAAAAATGGAAGACCTGGTCGCTGGTTGAGACCTTCCTGCGAATTTGTACTGAGGACATCTTGTTCCACAATCCAATCATGGATTTTTGGCAGCAGACAGAGGCAAAAACACTTTTTGGAGGCAGTTTATTGAGCTTATTGGTCTGCAATTGCTCAGTTGAGATCGGTCACCATTTTTATGGATGGGTAAAACCATTGCGCCCTTCCAAGAATCAGGAATGGGTGCCCCCTTTGACTGATGGCATTAGCAATGGCTAAAATATAGCTGGACAATCCTCCATATCAAATAAGAATGTGTCAGCTGGAACACCATCTGGTACTGCGGCTTGGCCCCGCGAGACAGCGTTTAGGGGCTCGATGATATCAGTGATAGTAAACATGGGTATAACACGGGAGGGAGGTGGAAGGACTTCGGTTGTAGCCTGAGTTGGAGTGTTAGAGTCACGAGAATATAAAGTGTGAAGTTCAGTAAATCTTTATTTCGAAGAATAAAAATTCCTCATAAAAGCACATTACATAAAATTTCATTACATTTCATTCTTGAACTTTTCATGTTAAAAACAACAATAGAGAAGAGAGGATATGATTCACGGGGCAGGTATAATTTTACAACACTAATTCATTTCTTGTATTCCTCAATCTTACTGCTACTTTTAAAAAGCTTAGAATGGCACATAGGGTGTGAGGATCAGTGGCTTTCTGTAAAAACAACAATGCAGTTCTTGCTTGGCGGAATTTCTGTTTCTTTAAAATGTCTACCAAAAACAATCGTCTGGGGTTACTATAAAATAAACATAAAAGTACAAAATGAAGGGTGTCCTGCGGAGACCTATTGTCGCAGCCGCAGGCACCCTTCTGCTCAATTGATACGGTAAAACCAGCAGGGTAAGCTAAAATATTTGGTAACCCATTGAGCCTAAAACGGCACATTAAAAACTGATCATTTTGGCTATACATAAGAAACAGATATGATTCCATTCCCCCTCCATTTCTTACAAGGTCATAGGCTGCTAGTGATTTCTTTGCCAGGTCACAACTTCTTCTGTCAGCGACAAATTTTTCTAAAAGCAATTTTTTTACCTTCATTTTACAACTATTTACAATCAAGGAGGGATCATTAAAAAGCTGGCCCTGGTCAATACTTGTTAAAGAGTCTTTCACATATTTCAACCAGGGGATTTGTAGGGCCTTGTCTCTTTGTAAGCAGTCTGTAATTATTTCCCTGGTCAGAGCTGCCTCCGGGTTAGTCCAAGTTCTCATCCATGCCATAATTGGCCTTAGTTTAACAATATCAGAAATATATGGCATCCCCAATTCATCATGGGCAATTTCAGCAGGGATGGCTTGCGGGACTTTTAAGATTCTCCGAAAGAATTTATCTTCATGCTGTTGAAGTTGCTTACAGTCCCTAAAGTCCCATATCTCAGCACCATACAGGGCCTTAGCTGTACTGATTGAGGCATATAATGCCATTATCTGCTCTGGGCACCAGCGTCCCAATCTACGGGCAAAGCTCAAAATAGCCCCATTTGAGGACACAAGCTTGGTGCAATGGGCCTCAAGCAGGTGATTAAATACCATGTCCCCGTCCATTAGCAGCCCTAAGTAGGGGAAGGTATTTACTTTGCCCAGAGTATGTGAACCAATTTTGAACACGCTCTTGTTAGTAGGTTTTTTACCGGCCACCATGACAAAGGATTTTGTTAGGTTGACAGACAAGTCCAAGTCCCCCATGAACTTAACGAATCCGTCCACCAGAAGTTGCAAAGCCCTTGGGGTCCTGGCCAGCAGGACCGCGTCATCCGTGTACAATAGTACTGGGACATGATGCGGTCCTACTTTGGAGGAATCAACTTCTAGGGCGAAGAGGGCACTCTCTAGGGCATTAATGTAAAGGGAGAAAAGAAAAGGGGCTAATATGCACCCTTGTCTTATATAAAGTGTGAAAGTAATCAACCCATTCAGATGGAGCAACTTTATTTTATGGCTCCAGTATGGCTGAAGAGCCACCACATGCGACTAATTTCTAGAATTTGGTAGAATCTGTGGCTGAGCATACATCCAAAAGGGCCCTCCACCTCTGTTCATCCCAGTCCCATTTAGCATTAGCAATGGCCATCTTGTAGGTCTTCCTCTACAAGGGAATGTGGACAGATCCTTAGATGTGATGGCTGTAACTAGGAAATGATTGAGTTTGCAGCATTCTTTATTAAACCAGGATCGATTCTTAT
Organism: Lissotriton vulgaris; assembly: GCF_964263255.1. Taxonomy (NCBI): domain Eukaryota; kingdom Metazoa; phylum Chordata; class Amphibia; order Caudata; family Salamandridae; genus Lissotriton; species Lissotriton vulgaris. Next base: position 1,289,386,423 of record NC_141685.1, read on the forward strand.
CAGTAAGTTTCCTGTTGCGTGAAACAGGGATGGTGAAATTACCTAAAATGCGCTCAAAGGGGGCCTTATGAATATCCATCAATTGGCCTGGTGTGTCTAACTGGTCAATCTTAATTTGAGCCGGACTGTTTTAAGGTCCATATCTATGACAGATAATATATCAGGAAGAGCAGCTACCTGATATCATTTCAGGTAACGCTTGTCAGCAGTCAAGGTAATATCCCTGGTGTAAGAGGGCAGATCAAGATCTGAAGGGATGCTCTCACAAAAGGCATGGGTGGTCAAAGAGAGGGGGTTGTGATTGCTTTCTGATCTTTCTAAAACAATCATATCGATTACAGATGACTACAGCCTTAAGTCGACTAATATATAATCAATTCGGCTTGTGTGATGTGACTTGTTGTAAGTGTGGACACCTTTTAAATCAGATTTATTTCTAGCATTACGGGCACTGAGGACATGTTCCACTGTAAGTGCCTTTAATTGGAGAGCGGCTTTTGTCCATCTGTTTATTGGTGGAATATCTAACAAAGGAATAGCCCAAGCATAATCTTCATACCTGGTTAAATAAACGTCATCATTGTCGAGTGGCTCGAATGTTATGTTAAAGTCACTCGCTACAATAAGACAGTGTTGGTAAGAGCGCTGTTCAAGAAAGTTTTCAAGAACCTGTAGCATTTGCGAAACCAAACTGTCCCTGACCCCTCCTACATAAACATTAAAGATGGTTATCCCGTGGTTATTTCTAGTGTTCAACAAGATACCCAAGATGTCAGGAGAATTCATGTTAAATTGACGTATTCAACAGTTTAGTGAGGCTATAACCCAGATGACTAGACCCCCTCTGGTTAGGAATTGCAAGAATGAAAAAACTAAGATAATCCTACCTGTGGATTGAATCTAGTGGCCAGGTTTCTTGTACTAGACATTCATCAAAATTGTCCATAAATTGGTTCCAGTCTAGAAGGGTTACTTTGGATCTATGCTCTGTCACATTCCAGGAGACAAAGAGCAGCTCGCTGGGCTTAGAAGATGGAGGTCCCTTGTGTATAACACCATCACGGCTGGACAGGGAACCGAAAACGGCCCTGGCAAACACCTCGGCCGGCCCCTGGGCGTGCTAGTTTAGAGCACCACTCCCATCTCACTGCTGCAGTTTACAATGGGCCGATATTGCAGCTATGTTGCAAAACCACCCCCGGTAACAAAAACGGCCTCCCTGGGGTCCAAAATTGGTCCCCACTAGGGGTAGGCGTAGTTCCCGAAGTAGCGCTACGCGAAGCTACGCGAAGTGCACTTCGCACTACGTGAACTTCACGTAGCACTATGTGAGCTGCGTAGTAGCATGTTCGCACTGTGCAAGATGCATTTTCAATGATTGCACAGTGCGAACAAGCATCCGGCACTGTGCAATCACTGAAAATGGCATCTTGCACATTGCGAGCTGTAGTTTTCTACTGCTCGAGTAGATTATTACTCGAGCGGCAGCTTTCTCAACGCAAACTGGTAGTTTCTCATTGAGAGCGGTCGCGAGCAAGCGCAACCACTCACAATGAGAAACCTGACCTCCCCGCGTTGAGAATCTCGCCGGAATGTCATTTTGCTTGCTCGCGGTCGTAAACATGACGTTGAGGACCGCGAACAAGCAAAAAATTACCGCTGCACTACGCTACGCTGCACTACGCGTGTTCGCACTGTGCTACGTGCAGCTCGCGTAGTGTGAAGTTGCGCAAACTTCGCAAACTCCGCGAGTGTAGCGTAGTGCTTCGCCCAGGGTTAGTCCCCACCCTGGCGGTCCACTGGGTAAATGCCCGTTGACTACTCCGGCCAGTCTGGCACTGAGCACCATTCTCAGACAACTCAACTGAGATGACACTATTGGACACAAAAGGGACGTAATTGTTAGGACCACTAGAGGAATATTCACAAGCAAGCTATGGATTAAAGTTAGTATCAGACATGATCAACACCTCGGAGGAACAGGAATGAGTTGGATGGTCAGACCCCCTAGCATCCATTGGACAGCCAGGCAGAGCAGAATTGAATATAAGCAATATTGATGGATCAGAAGGTGGAACAGCCACCCCCTGAGTCAGTCATTATCACTAAGATGTGAGATGGAATTGAAAGACACCCTCTGGGATCTCTCACCAGGGAACTGTACTGTCCTGTGATACTTAAATAGAATACTGGAATGACTAGGGGGGCTTGTCCTAACAGCAAGGGCCACCAAATTCTCAACCATAGCTTTGTAAATGAGAATTAGGTATATCGCGCCAAAGTTGGAATCAGGGATGACTATCGTTTTGGCACTGATAATGTCATCTCGGATAAGTGAATGACAACCCCTGACGTAACATATCCAGTGTGTCATTGTTCTTTATATATGTTTCCTTTTCATGGCCAATTTAATGGGTTAGCTTAGGACAGGGGCCTCCAAACCTTTCAGTAATAATAGCTACTTATGTTCAATGAAGGTCATCCTGAGCGTATAATAGTACGAGTGTTATAATAGTGACCATATCAGACAAGATTACATTAGTGGTCTCCTTATGCAAGATGACTAACAGTGATCTCATCAGTGCATCAGTCAGGATTGCCGACAATAATGTTAATAAGCCTTTATCAGTTCGGAATGCCTCTACATCAGAAGTCTTCAAACTGTGTAGTGTGCCTCCCAGAGGGGCGCAAATGCCTCTACAAGTCCATGTAAATGAAGATGGCCTGGAAGTGCAGCGATGTTTATTTGCTGCATTTCCAGGCTGTCTTCATTTACTCTGAAACCCTTGAAGTGAGATCAGAGTGCTGTGGGGCCGTATGTCAGTGAGTGTGGTGCTGCTGGCTTGGCTGGGCCGTGTCTGGAGTCTTATCTCTGGCACACCCGAGTTTTTCACAGGTCTTTAAAGACCATTTGTATATTTACATACCGTTGTATGCCTCTGTTATTTTTCTGGTTCCAGAACCCCCTATTCCTTACATTTGTATTTTACATTTACTAGTGTGAGCATACATTTCATGAAAAGGAATATAAAGTAGGGTTGCCAAAAGATAAATGCCAGCCATATGTTGTTTAAAGAACCTGCAAAGATCTCGTCTTGACACTAAATAGGGTTATAAATAAAAAGTATGTATTCATTTGTAATGTGACTTTTCTGTCTTTATTCCCTTTAATTATCAGTCGGGAATCATTCAGGCCATGCCAGGAACACAATTAAAGGTGCTTTCTATTTATATGTGCTGTTCGAAGTGTGCACCTGTTTATTTTTCTACTGTCTGCAACATCAAAATAATGAGCTGGCGACCCTAATCATAAGACTGGAAGCTTGCTGCAGAATCAGCACATCATTTGTTTCCTCCACCCTCGATCCCTGAATAATGCCATAAAAGCAATAGTTTAACTTGTATCTGAAACCCTATGCCGCCATCAATAACATGCTGTGTTACTTCAAGTGTCTAGGAATGCACCCTGCATTCAGACAACTCACTCCTCATTCTTGCCCTTTACTTTCACGTTCACCCTGCACTCACAGCGATCACAATGCACTCACAGTGATCACCATGCACTCACATCATTTACCCGCTCCCCCTGCACTCACAGTGAAAACCCTGCACTCACAATGCACTTGCGCTGTTCACCCTGTATTTCACCCTGCAGTCACACGAGCACACTACTCACCTTTCACTCATGTGATACTTCACTCACCTGTCCCCCTCACTGCTCAATCTGCAATCTCACTCAAACAAGCCCATCACTAACCATGCATTCATTCGTCCCACTCTGCACTTATATCCGCACCCAAAATCATATGGTCACCTCACTCACCCTGCAGTCACTCCTTTTACCCTACTCTCTCACTGTCACATCGCTCACCATGCACTCACATAGGCACTCCTACCACCCACACAGCGCAGAGGGTTAATGTGCTTGCTACAAAGAACGGGTGCCATGTGGATCACAGAACTGAGTGTGAGTAAACTATGAGTAGTGCTATTAAAAAATGAAATGTTTGTCTGAAAGCGGCTATAAAGAGATGAGGTGCATTGCTGGTAAGTAGTAGTGAGGGAATTCATGGAGGCGAAAATGGGGGAGGGGCGCCAAGAAAGACTGTTACACCGTGTGCGGCCAGTACTAGGGCCAGCCTTGGCTGGGAGTGTTAGCCCCCCGAAGTTCAGGTCTAGTTGCGACCCTGGTGTGTTGGCAGGGTCAAAGTGATTCAGAAAAGGGGGTGGTGATGAACAGAGTGTCTGAATTAAGCAGACCACTCTTACCCAGTCCAAAGATCAGGGCTTGATCCATCACCGTTTTTTAGCTCACTGCACCATCCCAGCTCAGAACTTGGCTATATGCAAATTAGTCTGACCCTGGCCCAGTGCATCATGGGTACAGGGCAGACCAAACCACCAAGCCAATTCTTATACTGGGAAGGAAACAAGCTTCTGGGGACCGGTTTCTGGCATTTCAGCCGTCTTCGGCCCGGCTTGCTTGAATCCTGATTGTGCAATGAGCAAGGGACTCACATCTGAGTATACCCTTCCATGCTTATGGTGGACAAAAATGATTCAGAAAAGGGGGGTGGTGATGAACAGAGTGTCAAAGTGGTTGCTAAAAATAAAATGAAAAGCCTAAGCGTTATGTGTTTTCACAGTCTTGCAGGTGTGTATAAAATAATGCAATAACAACTTAATTGGATAATAAATGCAAGTTAAACTAACTGGTGATAACTGCACTCTTTCAGGATATGAAACCTCAGTTCGTGACTACCATCACTGCAGATGTCTGTGTGTGTTAAAGCTAAGCAACACATAATTGAACCCTAGTTGGTGCAGAGGAATAGTGACCTTTGTACTTATAGTCAGGGCCACTGGAATTATGCAATTGTGCGGTTTGGGCATTTTGTGCATAGTTATGGATTTCCCGCATTTGCCACATAATCCATTGTCTGCTACATAAATTGCAGATTTAAAAAAAAAACTTGTTTCTAGCTCAAATGGTTCAAAAGTTACTAAAAATGCAGCAACACATTACCTCACAGTGATAGGCCCTTTCTAAAGATTGACTGATCTTCTTTCTGTTTCTTATTGCTATATGTGGGTATTAATGTGGTACTTATGAGGGCCAATAAAACCCAGGGCAGTGTTAACAAGTGTACAAATTGCAAAATAATGCAGTAATGCTAATGACGAAATATGCAGCATTATGCAGCATAATTCGCCTTTACTTGCTGCAGAAATTAGTCAACCCTGCTGCATAATTTGGCCTTCTCCTGCGTAATAATTCCAGTGGCCCCCTGTTTATAGTGCTATGAGGTCTCAGCCTGTGGCAGAAAGCACTGTGAATATGTAAGTCATTATTTTAAAACAATATTTACATACTCTAAGCTAGGTTGCTGCATATGTATCCAATACAGACATTTTTGTAAGTGTCTCCCCTATTCCAGATCTCGGCTGATAACACCCTTACATTACATCTCAAAAAGAATACATCTTTGCCACCATGAAGCCTTAAGCAGAGCCACTGGAATTATTCAGCAGAAGAGGACCTCATTATGCGGCATGCTTGACTAAATTATGCAGCAAGAAAAGGTAAATTATGCAGCACAATGTGCCACATTTTGTGGTTAGCATTACTTCATTATTTTGTCGTTTTAACTCAAGGTAACGCAGTAACTGGAAATATTTCACCTCATTATTACCATTTTAACACCCAAATACAGCAGTAAGCAACTACAAGACTACCAGTGAATCTTTGCAAAGGGCCTTCCAATTCTCCAGAACACTTTGTCATGCTTTAAGTAACTTTTGTTCCGTTTGAGCTAGAATCATGTTTCTTTAGTTCAAATCTGCAGATTAGGGAGCAAATGCAGTAAAACTATAATTATGTGGAAAACACTGCTGATGCAGAAACTCATAATTCCAGTGGCCCTGGCTTTAAGTGACTCAATCAATTAATAGCTGGTAAGAAGGCTGTTTTTTTAAAACTATCTGCACTACCACCACACCCTTCGCTTTCAGGCAGAGGCACCTCAAAGTCAGTATTAACCATTCAGGGGCAGTTTTTTTTGTGAATGCTGAGTCAATTGGGTGGCAGGTAGAAGGCAAGCAGGGTTGCATTCAAATGCAGAGCTCTAATCCTCTCGATCCCTAGGGCCTCACAGTAATGGTCTAGGAGACAAAGGAAAGGAGCGAGATTCATAGATTTTGTCACAGAGAAGGCCCAGAATAGGGAGCACTGTATGTTGAATTATTTTTATGTTACAAATGGCCAGAGACAGCTTCTTCAGAGATATACCCCAAAGAAGGAGGCAATATGAGTTGTTTTTTTTAGGGACATTCATTAGTGGAGATGGTACTGCTGCCAAGTGTGTAAGTAGACAATGCTGGTTATCAATAAGGAAGCAGATGCATCAAGACTGCGGCCCAGGAATTTGAGGGTATGACTGTCTACCTTTAAAAAAGGGGCATTGGAGCTTATTTTCCTTTCAATCATTAGGACCGAGGTGATGATCCATCATGGTGGGGAAGAGGTAAAAGATGCAGAGGAGATGGCCTGCTACTCAGGACTGCGGTTATCATTAGTGCAGCAGGTATAGTTGCTTTGGGGTCAAAGAGTATGAGAGGCTCACAACACCCCAACTATGGGGGGAAGTTTTGTTTGGGATAATGTCTGTTTTTGTATGATGCATTTGCTGTCTTATAAGTCTCATATTTAGTGCAGTTCATAAGCTATAGAAAAAGTATTCTTGAAATCGTCTCATAAGCCCAGCTCCTTGCACGAACCATGTCCCTCCCGCTCCCCCAATCCTTGCCATAATGTTTTAACGAGGGGGCCTGACCTCAAAACATTTTGCTTACGTGGGGCTCAGAGTGAAAATGTTTCAAGACCTCTGCTCTACATGGATAAAACATAACAGCCATAGATGCAATGCAGCTGGCACCAAGGTATTAATAGAAGTACTACGTCTCCCCGTTGCCACCTGATTTATCACTGAAATATCAGCTTTAAATATGTTTGCGAAATTATGAGGTTTAAAAATACAAGCATTTTTGTGCTGAATAGACACTTTAAAATTTTGGTCAACACGACTAATTTAACTAACCAAAAGTGTCTAATTTAGTAGGTTGGGCTGCACACAGGAGAGCTACTTACAGGTGGTTGGAGAGCTGCCAGTAACTCACGAGCTACTCATTGGAGAAGCCTGGCTTAGGAACACCAATCATCATGATGGAATCAGTACTGGCAGGTCTACTTTTAGTGGGTCACAGGGAGTTGTTAGGTTCATGACCGAGATAGGCCCCAAAGGAAGAAGAAGAGGGAAAATTATCCAGAGTCAAGTGCCCAGTATGAGCGGCTAAGCTTTGAGTACTCGAGGTATTGGAAGTTACCCCGTTGTAGTTAAGCGGCCACAAAGGCACATGACTGGGAATTTGCTGATCATGATTAGCAGTGGGAACTTCATCGAATATGGGATCGGCACCCTTATTCACAGGAGTCACCATCTGGTTACAGCAGCAGATGGTCTGGAGATGGTTCCAGGTAGATCAATTTGCCCAATAAATGCATGCTTTTTGCAAAGAGCTAGAAGCTGTTTCAAAGAATTGAGCAGTGATGTAATCATGGATTTTAGACCCCCCACCTCAGTTTTCAAATCTAAGATAAAAGCAAGGAGGGGGGTGGTGAATAACCTTTAACAGTTTTTAACACGTTTATTGTTAATAGTGTTGTGTTTAGAATGCTTGTGTCCCCTGCGGGACACCATACCTGATGTGCTTGTCGATGTCCCTGCGAGCACACCCTACCAGCAGTGAGGTCATCAGCTGGTAACTGTCAGAAGTGAAAGTTCCCAGCTGATCGCCAACCTGATTGCAGCTCAGCTCCGACGGCTGTAGGAGCATGCGTGTTGGCTCGTATTAATAAAAGAATTATCTTCTAAGCTTGGTGGAGTAATTAATAACAATACTGGCGACGATGAGCCAACACAGAACCCACAGAATATGAAAGAGTAAATTGAAAAAGATCGAGTGAAAAACCACGCTACCCGTCATTGTGCTGCAGATGGGGTTTGAAAGGAACGAAAAAAAATAAACCTGGCACAAAGGAACAAGTAATTGGAAAAAAAGACTTTTGGCAATCGGAAGATAAAAAAAAAAATAAGAAGAAGAAGGAAGAACCTGCCATGGATGCGGAGTGAGTAGTTTGCTGGAATCTGACTAAAACAGATAATTTACGAGTGTGGCAAGGAAACGAGTTAACCAGTACCTAACCAACTGCTAAGTGGCTTATTGCGAGGCATAGGAAATTGGTGTGCGCAATGTGTAAACTGACTGGAAATATCTTCAAGGAAAATTGACTTCAATTTCATGACTGAATTGCGCATGTTGACAACCTACTAACGTGTGCACGAAACAGATTGAGGAACGTGTGGCGCATAAGGAATAAATAATACTGGTCAACTGGATCAACGGCAAACTCCAACCGTCATTCTGCAACTGCAACCTGGACAGCTGTGATCACCGTCAGCCGCCTCCCACGTCATCGCGTCACACGTGATTGATGTCGGCGGCCATTTTGAAGAGGAAAATACATGCATTTGTAAAAAGCGGTGCAGTCTATGTGGAAAAGACGTCCAGGAAGCGATCCACTCGCAAAAGACTACGCGGACTGTGCGCTCGATATAAAACAACCATAAAGAAAAGCCTTGTGAATCTCAGCAAACAGAGGATAAGACGGTAATTAAAACTATATAAAAAAAAATTCATAATATTTTAAAGTTTATGCAGAGTGCTTTTAATTCATTCTTGTGGAAGGTATTACACCAACACAAACTAAAACGAACAATAGGATACATTCAGGGGTCATAAGTATAGCACTTTGCACTCAACATACAGCTACAATTTACCCAAAAACTGTATAAACTGAAGAATACAAATGAGTGACATGGCAACTGGCTGTATATGGAACCTTTCACCCCCTGAGTCATTTCTGCGTGCAGGCAGTGAACCAGTGTTAAAGTGGGAAGAGTGGAGGGAATATTTCCTCAACTACATATCCACCCTTGAAGAAGATGCAGAAATAAAACCTGAAAAGAAGTACAAAATGCTGATGCACAACTTAGGGGCAGGAGGAATAAAAATTTACAATTCTATAAACAAAAAAATAAGAGGGGAAAATGAAGGTGATGCATTCACCAATGCAATTGATGATTTAAATGCATATTACAAACCGATGGTTTGCGTTGGAGTAGATAGGTACAAATTCTTTCATAGGAAACAAGGAAAGGAAGAGTCAATAGATGACTATGTGTCTGCTCTTAAAGACTTAGCTATAAACTGTCGGTTTGGACAACTTCACAATGAATTAATAAGGGATCAAATTGTAATGCAAGGCTCAAACGAAAATATTCAAGACAATCTTTGGGCTAAGGGTGAGTATCCCCTGCAGAACATAATAGATATACCTAGGAAGGCTGAACTCACGGGACGATGCGCAAAAGCGGTGCTAAAAGAAGACAAAGTAAAGAAGGAAGGCGAGAATGTCAACAAGGTGTCTGATCAAGGGAGTTGGAAAGTTAATAAGCAGAATGTGAAAACAAAAGACACCACACAAACTTACAGGAGGAATGAGACACGAGGTAGGGGATATTGTTATCGATGCCTCAGCATTGCTCACATGGCATACGACTTTAAGTGCCCTGCCCGTGAAGCAAAATGCACATTTTGTGGTCTGATTGGACCTTTTAACAAAGCATGCAATAGGAAGAGACCCCAACGTGTAAAAGCAGTGGAAGATGAAGAAGAAGAGTTAAATGATGAGGATGATGAAGACATCAACATGTACATTCTCAACATAGATGATACACAAGAAAAAGACAATGAAACAAAATTGAAGGCTAAGACAAAAAAACGGTTTGCACCATGACAATCGGTGGAGTGGAAATAAACATAGTGGCAGATTAAGGGTCACCTTATACCATCGTGAACGAGAAGGTCTGGGAGGCCAAATTTAAAGAAAAAATTGGAGAAAGACTCAATAAACCAGACATTGCAATAAAATCATTCAATTGTAAACCTATAGAAGTACGGGGTTACAGAAGTCTTAAGTTTATATACAAAGGTAGAGAAGCCAAATGTAAGCTCTATGTTTCAAAAGTAGGACCATCTGTACTCGGATGAATGGACCAGGGAAGTCTAGGAATCAAGCTTGATCCAAGCAGCTATGAACCGGTGCTGAGTCTGTTGGACACTGACAACTATGCTAGCCAAATACTAGCAAAATACCCCAAAGTATTCAGTGGCAATGTAGGAGTACTTAAGGGATACCAGCATAAAATAAAATTGAAACCCATCACCACACCTACGGTGCACAAAGCAAGGAACATACCATTTGCAATAAGAGATGAGGTCAGAAATCAACTTGACAAATTACTAAGTGACGGAATAATAGAGAGGGTAGAGGCATCAGAGTGGGTTGCACCACTCGTCGTGGCTAAACGCCCCAATCGAAAACTTAGACTTTGCATTGACCTTCGAGACCTGAACCAAAACATAGTAGTGGAACAGTACCCACTCCCCAAGATAAATGAGATGCTGTCCACCACCAAGGGTGTCAAGTGGTTTACCACCATCGACTTAAAATCTGCATACCATCAAGTACAACTACACCGTGAGAGCAAGTCATTGACCACCTTTGTAACACCGTTTGGATGTTTTAGATTCACCCGCGTTCCATTCCGTTTAGCCTCTGCGGCTGCAATGTTCCAAAGCTTAATGAATAGCATATTTGAAGGTGTCACTGGAATATTGTTGTTTCAAGATGACATCCTAGTGATGGGGAAAACAAGAGAAGAACATGACAGTCGAGTGGAGCAAGTTCTAGACAAATTGAATGAAAAAGGGTTAACAGCCGAGCATTCAAAATGTAAATTCGCATGCAATTTTGTCAGCTATCTGGGCCATCAGATAACCAGTGAAGGTATCAGTCCTAAAAACGATCTAATTCAAGCTATAAAAGACTCACCAGTACCCACCAACAAAGACGAAGTAAGGTCATTCCTTGGATTGGTGGAGTACTACGCAAAGTTCATCAGGAACTTTTCCACCAAAACTTACGCATTAAGACAGCAATTGAAACTAAAAAACAAATTTGATTGGACTGAGGAATGTGAACAAACCTTTCAAGACCTGAAACGGGACATGTGCAAAACGTTACCTTTACAAGGATTTGATCCCACTCTCCAAAACTACGTGACAACTGACGCAAGCAACAAAGGCATTGGAGCCGTACTAACACAAAAAGATGCAAAAGGAGCGGAGTATACTATCGCTTTTGCGTCACGATCCTTAACGTCAGCAGAGGAAAAATTTTCAGTAATTGATTGTGAGGCCTTAGCCTGTGTCTGGGCCCTCGAGCACTTCCGACAGTACATCTGGGGTAGGAAGGTAAATCTTTGCACGGACCACAAACGTTTAACGAAGGTACTCAACACGAAGGGTCTACACACAGCCTCTCCACGACTGGCAAGAATTTCGATGCACCTGTTCGATTACATGTATAACATACAATATGTTCCAGGTGTAAAGAACGTAGTATCTGACTTTTTAAGCAGAATGCCACTGGAATCAAAAAGCAACACGGAAACCAATGAAATGGAAGATTCGTGCATAGCGAATTTGTGGGACTGCACGAATGGAATAACAAAGGAAGAATGGTTGAAAGAACAGGACAAGGACAAAGGGATATTTTGTTCAATGTTTATGGAGGCGCACCAAATAGAAGTCCAAAGAGAGTTTCGTTCAAGTATGTAGAAAAGTTCTTTGTTTTTTTTTGTCCATTCTTAAAATACAATTCACCAGATATTTTACAAAAAGGTCAGCCAACGCGTTTCACTCCCTTCCAGGGAGTTTCTTCAGGGCTGAAAACAGAATAGATAAAAGAAAGCTAACATCAGTTTCATGTGTCGAAGGTCTTGTACATATTTCCCATTTCACAATTCATTTTAAAAAGGAAAGACATATGATTAGATTGTTAGCTTTTCAAAAGAACGACACAGTATCCAGATTTAGGGAAAGACTGTTAAAAAACGCAACAGCAAATTACATTGTGTGGATGTAGTCCAAAACAAAACACCTTGTGGTTATCTATAAACCACCTCTCTAAAATGTGCCGCCGCAGAAGGGGGATGAAATACATTTTTACGCGGAAACACATAAAGAGAAATGGAAAATTGGCGATCGATTATCAAAACCACAGACAGATCTTATTTAGGCTTCAATTGACACACTTTAAAACAAACAAACATCAGACAGGTTTCAAATCATATACTACATTGTCACTGATAATACATAATTCCCTATCTGTTCAGGGTCATTTCACAGCTTCATAGTATATTTTCAATAGATTTCATACATATTGTGGTTTCCCATCATATTCCTGTCCTTTAGAGTACAGATTCCACATTAATCGTCAATGGATAGGCAATGGCCCAAGTAAGATTTATTTTTGTGTGTATATTTTGGGCATTTTGGGACTTTTCAAAGTGAGAGGAAGAGAGAGAGAGGAAGGAGGGGTAGGCAGAGGCAGACAACGAGTATTGTCAAAAGAATTTGAGAGAGAAACAATTGTAGTAATAGAAGCCAGTTTTTTGCATGGGATACCAAACGGTACTATTTCTTCAAAGAAAGGAGAGTATTTCCTATTTGCGCATTCTTATAGATATCTATGGTCTTTCCACTCTGCAGGTGTAAATCTGATGTTTTGTGGATACTAAACAAGTGCCCATGTGTGGCTCAGTGTATAGTCACTGGTATAAACATACATTATTTCCATGCACACATGCGGTAATAGCTGCTCTTCAGCCTGTAAATGGTAAACAATGAGGGTGTTTTATGTTATTTCCTTCTGAAGAAGGTCGTGAAGAAAGCTGGCTGAAACGATACCTGAGGACTTCCCTGCTTCAAGGAGACCTGCCCTTTGACCTGGGGAGGTGAGCTGCAGCTTGGAGAGTGGACAGCAGCCGAGAGCCCAGAACACAAGAAAGGAAATCTGAATAGAGAGAGCTGCTGAGTGGCCTGTAAACCTGACAAGGGGCCTGTAAGTCACAAGCAACAGCCCCTCTAGAAGAGTTCAGAGCAGAAAGGTTCCTTCAACCGCGATACCTGAAGTGGTAGTATCTAAAGACATTTTGGTTCCTTTGCAACACACTAAAAAGGCCTTCACACCCCTGACCCTGGTGGTCTGCAGGACACACCTGAAATAATTCCCACTCACCTGTGTCAGTCTTCCTCCTTGCCTTCCCACTGCTCAACCACAATTCTAGCAGCACAGCCCAGTTCACCATAAAACAAAACATGAAATAACCTTTAACCTTCCTAACCATAGAAGAATTCATCAATGCTGAAAACGCTTGCCTTTGGGATGTCTGTCGTGCCTAGCTACCCAGGGGGTGAGCAGGGGTTATCTTAGGTGTGTATCCCCCTTACCCTGACTAGAAGCAACGGTCCCAATTTGGACAAAGGTACCTACCTCTGCCAAGTAGAGAACCCCATTTCTAACAATAAATTAACATGTCACAAATCAAAATATGTATGTGCAGCAAAAGGATCAAACACTGCTATGAACAATTTGGCCTTAGTAGCTAGCCCCCCACGTAACTCAACCCTAGGGAGGAATATAGGGGTAAACATGGACTCCAATCTTTCAATCATAATCAGATTGGGTTTGTCAATGTGCCTAAACTGCTAAATGTGTCACTTCTTTCCCTCATATTGGCTATCAAGGTGGGTCTGCACGCATTGCCTGAAATTCTTGGCCCGCTCCACTTGCTGAAAGTGTTAGCCCCCCCTCCCCTACCGCCCCCCCCCCCCAAAAAAAAGATTGGGTCTAGTTGCTCTCCTGAGCACAAGGTTTTTGCAGAGCTGCCAAGTTTTTCAGGTCCATCCGTGGTGTGCTGCTCCAGTCTACGTTTTTTCCTTGAATTCTGGGACTTGTAGTCTTGTTTATTTCATTATAAAACAGGACTACATGTCCCATAATTCAGAGGGAAAAACCTGGACTGGAGCCGCACATCACACAACGGCCGAAGAAACTTGGCAGTTATGATAAGACTCACAAGTAGAAGCACCCCGGAGCAACACACAGTAAAGATTGTTCTAGAAATTCACACAAGTGAGACCCGTCACGAGCCTGGTGAACAATGAGAGCTCCTGCTGTCAATGATATACCGTCCACGAGGGGTGACCCATCTATCAGCAGGGACGCAACAACTGCTCCCGGGTGTGATTGGTTCGAAGTTATCTCACTGTGACCAATGAAGAGTGGCCCTAATTGGGCTCTCTTGTTAAAGTTCATAATAAATTGTAGCGTATGACCCCCATGTGTGAGTGTCTTCGCACATGCTTGTACGGATGTGTGTGTGTTTGTGCAAGTTGTGACAGCCTTAGGGCCCCGCCTTCCCAGCAGCAGAATCCTGTGGATGGAACACCTGTGACGTGCCAGGCCCTGCACTGTGATGTCACGAGGTCGAGGCTAGCACCAGCAGGGGAATCCTGTGGATGGAACACCTGTGACGTGCCAGGTCCTGCACTGTGATGTCACGAGGTCCAGGCTAGTACCAGCAGGGGAATCCTGTGGATGGAACACCTGTGACGTGCCAGGTCCTGCACTGTGACGTCACGAGGTCCAGGCTAGTGAGAGAGCGCAAATTAAGTAAAATGTATAAGTATACCATATATACAACCCAGTTGCACGAATTCAGTTAAAGTATCTAAAGTGTTGCAAATATATAACCGCATATACTCATGAGTGTTTAGTCAATATAGAAAACATATATAGAATGTGGAACTAATGTAGAAATGTGTGGAAATGTTTAGAAATGTTAGAAGTGTTAATCAGATTCCATGTTGTGTAGCTGCTACCGAAGAAAATGTAATGCTGCAAAACGTAGAAATGTGCAGGCCTCATGGCAATGTATGAAGAACGAAAACGTGCATTTACATCTTTCACATGACATGGATTTACTATTATTCAGTAATTTCTGCTCACATGTTAAGAATCATGTTTAATAGAAGTGTTTCATATAATCAGAGTGTATTAACAAGAATTGTTTTAGTTTTAGAAATAAAGGTTCGTAGCGTGCAGGCCGCTTGCAAGATAATTTAGTAGGCCTGGAAGATAAAGTGGCTTCTTTGATCTGCACGTGTTAGTTAAAGTCGAGTCTCGTTAAGAATAAATTGCCAATTCCGTTCGAAGTTTTATGGCCTGAACTGATAAGTGAAGCCTGGAATTTGGGGCCCAAGTTGTGGGTGTCTGTCTGCAGGTGTGAGGGGGTTCCAATCAAGAGCGTGATGAATAGAGCTCTGTCCGGGGAGACAGGCACAGGCCTGGAGGAGGGTTCAGGAATGTTCTGGGGGATACCAGCGAGCCGGAGAAGAAGCCTGGGAAGCAAGGTCAACGCTAACGAAGAGGCCCAGAGGAGTAGCCGCATGGAAGAAACCAGAATCAAAACCACGTGAGATGTGTACGTGAGGGGCGTCTCTGAGGGGCGTTTCAACTGTTAATGTGATTTTGTATTAGGGACAGCACCCTGGGGTGGAGTTAGAGCAGATGGCCTGAGGACCCTTAGAGAGCGGATGGGTAGGCAGAGAGGGCATGACTGCAATGCATAGGGTTCCACCTAAAGACTAAGGGAAAGTGAGTGAACTTCTTTGGAAGTCACCACGGCTGACACCTTTTTAGGTTAAGATTCTGCTAAGTAGGGATGCCACCTAGTCTAGTGCAGGGACAGTCTAATCTGATCTTTTCCTTTCTGTAAATGATTTCTAAGTTACATCTTGTGTCTATATTGGCAAACCTGCTAATCCTTGAACTGGCTTTAGTGGTATTTTTCTGTCGTTTGAGATCATTTAGAGAATTCATGTTTCTGTTGATGCCAGTGTACCTTTTGAACCTAATATTGAGATGCTTGTATCTTCAGTTAACTTTGGCTTTACAATAAAACTTTAAAACTGTTCCGTGGTAAGTGGTTCTTCAGTGTCGTACCAATTATTGGTTTGATTAACCTGGTAGTAGATTACTTATTTTTTCTCAATGACAGGCAACAAAGATTCAGACGACCTGATTGGGGATTTAGATCTAGAGTGATCAAATAGGAGATCAAAAATCCCGCTTTCCCAGTTGGTAGCTATAGAGGATGGTTGCCTTCTTGAGGAAGGTAATCTAGACTAGGTTAAGATTACACCGAGGCCCCTAGAGATCGAGAGATGACCAGCAGAAGAATCGCCTGCCGAAGAAGGTGCTGACGGTGCGAGAGAGAAAAAGCAGCAGAGACGGTCGAGAGTGAGTATAAAGGGTCATGCGTTGTCAGATTGCGGTGTTTTGTGTTGCACTTGTGTTATAATGTCATGCGGAGTTGAATGCCTGTAGTGTGATTGTGAGACGGTTGTGAGCGCGCGCAACCTGGTGAAAATCTTAAGTTCAGAGAAGAGCTTAAGTGGTTCGGGTGTATCAGACATCCAGAGTAATTGTCAACCATTGTGAAGGGGGTCATGAGGTACCATTGATCACCCGCAGGACCGTGATAGGGGGAATGAAAGAGTGAGTGTGTAAGTAACGGACGCTGGTCGGAAGTTACTGTGTGTAAGTAACCTATCAGTTGAGGCGATCGTCTAAAACGTTTTACGGAAGACGTTTCGTCAGTTGAGGTGACAATTACAGTTAGACTGTGGGCGTACAGTCAAGAAAAGTGATCGCTTGGTAATCATTTTTCAGAGTATGAATGGGACGCATGCATGACCGGGATACGAGTTGAGAAAGGAGGGGAACTGCTGCGAAGGGGAGACGAGTGACGTCAGAGAGAGCCGCGCTGTGATAGGCCGGTTGGTGTAAGACCGCGCTGGGATAGGCCGGTTGTCAAGAGCCGCGCTGTGATAGGTCAGCTAGCAAGAACCGCGCCAGGATTGGTGGATTGTCATCCGGAAGTAAATAAACGTAACGAAGTAGAAAATTGTGAATTTGATCATGAAATGCTTTAGGCGCTTGAGAACGATCTTTAAGAGAGAAAGTAGAGAATCGGTGGACGGGGAAGAGGCCCCGCCGGAGGGTACACCAGCCCAATACATGGCTACGAATGTTGGGTTGCATACTATACTGTGGATCTCTGAGTGGAGTAAGATGACAGAAGGGAATGAGGAATTGACGTTCCCGAAATACGGAACGTTTAGGTTAGAAGCATTGAACCAGTTGAAAGCAGTAATGCTCGCGACGAGACCCCTACCCAGACCAACACAGTTTGAAGCCCTCAATGCGTGGTTTAGGGCGGCGTACGACCGGAGCTTGAACAGGTGTCAAGAAAGAGTGAAACGATCGGTAAGAGCAGTGCAGGATGCCAAATGGGATGAGGAAGCTAAAAAGTGGAGAGTGCAGAGAATCGAAGTAGACAAACTGTACCCAGTGATAGAAGTCACAGGAGAAAAGAAACCACTAGTGGAGGATGATGAGAGCGAGACAGAAGACAGCCTGATAAATAGGTTATTGATGGACAGACCACCTCCGTACAATAGAGAGATGGAAGGTCCCGAGCTCCAAAGGGGGGACGGGGCTGGTACAGGGGAAAATAGACCACCTCCTATAGCAGATAGAGGATACGCCAAAGGTGAGGAAATATCTCAGCCTAGTCCAGTACAGAGGGTAGTCGGAAGGTTTGTGGTACAAAAGGTGCCAGAAATGGAGCATGCTAAGTCCTACCAATTGCCAGACGCTCTCCAAGTACCTGTTACTATAGGTCCTATAGTGTCGATTTATGACCCAGAGAAAGCACGGGAAGAGGAACAGGCACGTTTGGACAAGGAGAGAGCAGAAATGGAGAATAGGAACAACATGATTAATTCTCAAAGGCAGTTGTCAGGTCCAAGAGATTGGAGCACTCCGTTAAATCAAGCAGGGGATCCCATAATAGATCAAGGGGGTCAGAGAGGACCGATGGATCTAAGGGGACCACGACCGAAGTCCTTTAGGGAATTGAGGGCTGACCTGAGAAAGTGGGATACCAGCACGGGAACCCAGGGTAACAGGTCAGGAGTGGAAGCTGAATGGGGAAATCGAGGTGATGGAACATTGTCTCACTATGGGGCTAGCGAAAGCAGCCAGGAGTGCGACGGCAAAAGTCAGGAGAATAGAGGGGTCACATGTCATTCCCTTAATGGAAATGGTCGGGAACAAGAGCATAGGAGTGCAGAGTGTGGAAGGGTGTCTCGTCTCATTCACAGTGAAGGAGACCGAAGGACACAAGAGTACCGGGATAGCTTTAAGTGCACTCACCATGCACCTGGCGACAATAGACAACATTGGGATCGCGGGAACATGGGGAGTTGTGAAGGGTCTTACCATGTGTTGAGCGATACTAGGCAGCAAGGGAATTGTGAAAACAGGGAGGACAATGGAAGGTCCTATCATACATTCAGGGAAATTGAGCAGAACAGACAGAATGAGATTGTGGGAAATCGAGCAGTGTTTCACCACACGCCAAGGGAAGACGGAAGAGCATGGGACCTAGAAAGATGGGAACATGGGAGAACTCCCCATAATTCACCTGAGCCTAGGCGTAGGACTCGGAGCTGGGATGGGAGAGATGTCAATGGACACCCTAAGAAAGACATACTGAGAGCCGAGATAAAAGTAAGAAGGCTCGATGTAACCAGTTTAAAATCGGATTTAGATGAAATAATTGATGGAACGTTGCCCTTAGAGAGGATTGACATGTACGAGCAAGATGAGGTACTGTTTATAGCAAAGGATATTACTTGGAAAGCGAGAGCAGTACATGAGAAACTATCTGAATTAGCAGACAAGTACATGGTAGACTTATCGAGAACAAAGGCATTACAGGGTAACCATAGGTTGCATTATTCAGATCAGGACCTCGAAGAAAGGAGAACAATCGGGTTAAAAACACACATCAGAGAACTGATTACAGGGATAAGGACATGGAGGGATCTGGATAAGTGGGAAGAAAGGTGGTCCAAGAAAGGAACCGTTAGACGTAGCACAATTGGAATGTCCCCAGAGGGAGGGCTACAGAGAATGGAAGCTTTCCCTTTGCGAGAAATAGCGAATAGGAGCTATGTGCATGTGCCATGGAGTAGGGGAGATTTAGCTGCATTTACAAATTCCTTTCCTAAGCTGAGAGAGAATCCTGTGGAGTGGTATAAGCAGGTAGAGAGGTTCGTAAAAATCTCTAATGTACTGTGGGTCGACCTGAACACCCTGTTTGACATCGTAGTACCAGGAGACCTGTGGACAGCATGTAAGGTTAGTGTTGAATGGCCCACATCTGAACCGGAGAGGGACGCTCAGACTAATGGACCGTCAGAAAAAGTCATGGAAAAATATGAAAGAGTAATGACTTGGCTGAAAGATAAGGTGCCACTGCAGGACATAGATTGGGTCAAAATAGATCGAACCAGGCAAGAGCCCAAGGAGACAGTCCATGAGTATTATGAGAGATTATTGAAGGCGTTCAAACAATACAGTGGACTAGATGTAATGGATCCTAAAGACATAGGACAGTTCGTATCGAAATTTGTCTTGGGATTGAGACCTGATATTTGCTTGATGATTCAGCAACATTTGATTTGTTGGCAAAACAAACCATTAGATGAAATTTTGAGATATGCAAGGTATTGCAGTGATGAGATAGATTCTAAAGCCAAGAAACTTAAGGAGAAGCTGATGATGGTGCAGATGCAGTCGGCTGGAAAGGGTGGACAGCAGCAACAGGGAACAGGGACCATGGGTAGGAGACAAAATAACCAGAATAGGGACAGTGAGGAAAATTCCAATTCGAGACCTAGGTTAGACATTGCGACATTGAAAAAGACGACCAGGTGTCACCAGTGTAACCAGGTGGGACATCGGAAACGCGAGTGTCCCTATAATCCTGAAAATGGAGAATTAGAAATAGAGGAGGAAGAGGTTCAAAGCAGTCCGGGAAAGGAGACAACGGTATACAAAGGAAAGGTGGTCAAAGGGGGGACCCCGGCTCCTCGAGCTCAGTTCCCTCAACCACCTAGAATTTCAGCAGGGGGAAAGACCTATAGACAAATGCCTCTTTTTGTAGGAGCAGAAGAGTGTTACTATGTTGATCCTCTAACTGGACAGCGGGTGGATAGAGAGGAGGACTGTACCCTTGGGGCAGTTCTAGAGGTGGACCAAAGGGGACCATACGTGGAGGCTGAAGTGGCAGGATGTCCTACGACCTTTTTGGTGGACACAGGGGCCACTCGATCCACTCTGAGATCAGCAGTGGTTCCAGGTCTGCCAATGTCAGGGGAAACAATACAAGTGGTAGGAGTTGCAAACAGGAGAATGACTAACCCTCTGACAGAACCAGTACTAGTGAAAATAGGGAAATACAGCGATGAGCATCAGTTTGTGGTCTGTGACTCTAGCCCTGTGTGTCTGTTGGGAAGAGACTTATTGTGCAAACTAAATTGTACGATATACTGCACACCTCAGGGAGTGGAGGTACTGACTAACGATGACGATGCTGATTTCAAAGTTGCCAATTCAAAGATGTGCGTGGAGCTGTATCCCACCTTGACGTGGAGGAGCTTCCATGGGACTTAAGAGGTGCAGTGTCATCAGAAGTGTGGGATTTCACTGGGGAAGAGATAGGACTGATCAAAGGGGTAGAACCAGGGAAAATCATGGTAAAACCGAATGTTGAATATCCGAGAACACCCCAATATAAGTTGACCCCAGAGACGATCGCAGGAATAAAGCCCGTGATTGACTCCATGATAAAGCAGGGAATACTGAAAGAAATTGTGGGTAGTCCATGTAACTCCCCGATTATGGGTTTACAGAAACCTAGTGGGAAATTCAGAATAGTGCAGGACCTTCGAAAGATTAATAACATAGTTGTTTCATGTTGTCCAGTGGTACCGAATCCATCAGTGATATTGTTTCAGATACCATTCCAAGCTGAGTGGTTCACAGTGATAGACCTTTGCCAGGCCTTCTTTTCAATCCCATTAGATGAGGAGAGCCAATTTCTTTTCGCTTTTAAGCTGGAAAATCGCGTATTAACATGGTGTCATATCCCACAGGGGTATACAGAAAGCCCATCGATTTTTAACCAGCTGCTGAAGAAAAATCTTGAAAGTCTAGTACTGCCACAGAACTCGGTTCTGGTCCAGTACATAGACGACCTACTTGTTGCGTCAGAAACAGAGGAAGCTTGCAAAGTAGACACCATCGCCTTGTTAAATCATCTAGCTGAAAACGGACACAAGGTGTCCCCGAGCAAGTTACAGTACTGTTTGACAGAAGTACAGTACTTGGGTCACAGGATTGAAAAGGGGAAACGGAAAGTGTCACCAGACAGGATAGAGGCGATCATGAAGATGAACTCGCCAACGACACAAAGAGAAGTCAGGATGTTTCTAGGAATGGTCGGGTATTGCCGACAGTGGATAGCTAACTTTTCCCTGAAAGCAAAACCCTTACAAAAACTGACGCACAAGGAGGTGAGTGATCCGGTACCATGGGACAAGGACTGTTTGATGGCATTCTTGCAGCTGAGAGAGGACTTGTGTCGTGCTCCTGCTCTGGGAATGCCGGACTACGATAAACCATTCTTGCTTTACTGCTGTGAAAGAGAAGGTTGTGCTTTGTCAGTTTTGGTCCAAATCAATGGAAATGCCCGTAGACCAGTTGCCTATTTCTCGGCTACTCTAGATCCAGTAGCCGCAGCGTTGCCCGGATGTCTCAAATCCGTTGCTGCAACGGGTGTCAGCATTGAAAGGTGCGAGAATATTGTTATGGGACACCAGTTAGTGGTGTATGTACCGCATTCTGTTGAACTGTTAATGACCAGGACCAAGACACAGCATCTGACAAATAGCAGGCTCACGCGCTATGAGCAAGTCATTCTTGCTGCAGAGAACGTGACCCTTAAGAGATGCTCTGTTTTGAATCCTGCCACCTTGATGCCACTTCCAACTGATATAGAAGGTGATGAATGTGAAGATCACGATTGCCTTGATGTGACTGAACTATGCACCAAACCGAGACCAGATATCGTGGATGAGCCATCGACTGACCCCGATGAAATTTTCTTTGTTGATGGCTCATGTGTAAGGGACGATATTGGTCAATTGAGAGCAGCTTACGCTGTTTGCACCATTACTGGAGTTGTGGAAGCCGCTTGCCTGGAAGGAGTACATTCCGCTCAGGTAGCCGAAATCATTGCATTGACACGTGCCTGTTTAGCAGGCAGCAAAATTTGAGTCACCATTTACACCGATAGCCAATATGGTTTCGGGGTAGTTCACGACTACGGGCAATTGTGGTCTCAAAGGGGTTACATGACCTCTTCAGGTTCACCTATCCGAAATGGGGAATTTGTACGCCTATTGCTGGAAGCATTACAAGGTCCGGCAGCTATTGCCGTTGTTAAATGTACAGCACACACCAAGAATACTGACTTTGTATCACAGGGAAATCGGTATGCAGACGAAGTTGCACGTTATTGTGCAGAGCAAGGATACTCTTTCACAGAAGTGGAAGTGGGAGGGATACAGGAGAAGACAGAATTAGCCATGTTGTTAGAAACTGTAGATACTTGGGATGAATTAAAAGTCATTCAAGAAAACGCAACAGACTTTGAGAAAAAGACATGGGAAACTGCAGGATGTGTGAAGAGTGAGATGAATTTTGGGTTTCAGCAGATGGAAGGGCAGTATTACCAAATGAATTAGTGAGTCCAATGGCAAGACGAATACACGGTCTAGTACATCTAGGCAGAGATGCTATGTTGCGGGTATTCAGGCAAACGTGGTACAACCCCAAGTTTAGAGTAGCCGCAGAAGCAGTGTGCCAACGTTGTGTGACCTGCCAGCAACTGAATGTAGGAAAGAGAACACCAGTCACATTGAGTCACATAGGGAGGTCTGGGGGTCCGTTCAATCGGATGCAACTAGACTTCATTGAAATGCCAAGATGCAACCGCCTTCGATACGTTCTGGTGGTTGTCTGCATATTTTCCAGATGGGTCGAGGCTTACCCTACATGCAGGTGTGACACACTCACAGTAGCAAAGTTATTGCTTAGGGAGTTAATACCGCGCTTCGGGGTGCCGGCCTCTTTGGAATCAGATAGGGGAACGCATTTCAACAGCGAAATTGTGAAGATGCTCTGCTCAGCCCTGAATATAGACCAGAAATTGCATTGTAGCTATCGACCAGAAGCTTCGGGAATTGTGGAGCAGATCAACGGCACAATAAAGTCCCGAATTGCCAAAGTTTGTTCATCAACATCCTTAAGTTGGCCTGATGCCCTGCCACTGGTCCTTATGAGCATACGTAGCACACCAGATAGAAGGACAGGACTCTCTCCACATGAAGTGTTAATGGGGAGGGCCATGAGACTGCCGTCAGTGCCAACTGCAGCGTTGTTGAATATCACAGATGATCTGATCCTGGACTATGTAAGGGACTCTCTGACGCCATTCATTCTGTGTCTCTTCAGGTGCAGGCTGCTGAAATCCCATCATCCCAAGACCTGTGCCACGACCTGTGCCCTGGGGATTGGGTCGTGGTGAAGAAGCACGTCAGGAAGAATTGTCTAGATGTGCGTTGGCGAGGGCCCTACCAGATCATCCTAACATCGAATACTGCTGTTAAGGTCGGAGGGCTGCCCAACTGGATCCACGCCTCCCATACGCGGAGAGTTCCAGCACCCCTGGAAGAAACAGCTCCTCTCTCGGATGAGAATCCAGCTGTGGACGAAGAAGCCATAGAGGGGACCAGCCAAGCTGTGGGGGTGTCGGAGGAAGCTGGGAGCGTGTCAGACCAAGTGGAAGAAGGGCAAGACGACAGTGAACCCGACGTCGCCACAGAAGAAGAAAATAGCTGTGAATACGAAACAGACACTGATCAAGCTGCAAGTGATCAAGAGTCAAGTGCAAGGACAAGGAGCAGGAGGGCAAGGCGTGGAGAGGCTAGCTGGCCGGAAAAAAGAAGGAGGCCAAGCCTAAGATCAACTCCAGAGAGAACCCTCGCTCCCATATCCGAGGACTCAGACTTGGACGAAGGTGCACAGAGCTCAGAAGCGGAAGGTCCGAGGAGAACAAGGAGAGTGCGTGTACCCTGCAGAAGATACGCCACTCCTGAGTGGACCTACTTGGCGGCAGATGTCGTGGGGACAGAAATCCGGGAGGGTGAGGGAAGTGACAGTGACTAGCCTTGAACCAATCATAACGTTGGAAGTGAGATTGTTGGTACCTGGAGTTGAGACTGAAGGGTTGCTAACATTCACTATCCCCATCCCTCCGTATTTGAGCAGAATTAGAGAACTGGTATTGAACAGACTGGAATTTCCGACTTTGGGTCATCCAGTACCAGCACATGAGGAAACCATCCTTCGTTTAGAATTGTTAGAATATGCGATTAGAGCCGTCGGAACACGGATCATTGTAGACACTAAAAGACTTTGTAAATAAACAAGAGTGAGAAGATAACCTAGTGCCTAGTGGAAGAAGAGAAAACTTAGGGACCTTTCCATTTAGTTGACGGAGAAGGGCTAGGGTTGTCTGTTGTTACAGTTCAAAAGACTGATTGCAAAAAGAGATTGCCAGCTTCCTACTGTGTGGTTCAAAAGACTGAATGAACAAAAAGGGACTGTAGAGGAAATAAAAAGGAAAAGAACTTGAGTTGGAGAAGGAGGTTAAGAACTACACTGTTTGATGAACATGGAGGCCGGCAACTCGAACCGCAAAGCGAAATGCATAATGGGTACACTTTTAGCAGGAGTTATTCTCCTTATAGTTTTAGTAGTTACCGTATCATATATAGTAGGACATGAAAACGAAACGAAAGCTACAGAAGCAAAGGTTGAAGTGACATCAAAACCTACTATTGCGAGTTCGATCCTGCACTGAAATCCTGCCACACATCCTGATTATCCCGTGCCTAACTACAGACACGAGAACGCTGACGCCACCGGTGCTCTTTTGAGACCTCCGCCGTTCGCCTACGTGGCGAACTCACGCTGTTTCCCGGCCTCTGAAGCTGACCCGGGACCTGGAGCCGACCGCGGATTGAAATGGCCGGGCGCCGCCAGCCGATCACGCTCCCGGGACACCACCTGGGTCGAGAGTACTTCTGACCGCGGAAACGAGACACATCGGCCCTTTCGAACTGGTAAGGCTCTCGGCCAGATCGCCCTGCTCACGCGATCCATGGGACTCCGACCCACACTACCTTCTCCCCGGTGAGCCTGGGGACTGCACGGAGTCCATCTTGGGGTGCCTGCCCTGATTCAACTCGTCCACGTCGCTAGCTATATGGACAGCGCCCGTTCCGCCTCGGCCCTGACATGTGTGCTGCCTGTTTGTCGGGGACTCCCACTTTCCTATCTCCCGCCTGTGTGATCGCCCCCCTGTCGTTACCGTGGGCCTGCTGCGGAGGTGACCAAGACGTCCCCTCCCGTGTGGAGGGAAGATGGCGGACTCCTCGTCCTCAACGAGAAGGATCCTGTCTATGCCTAATCAGGTGCTCAACGGGGGGGAGCGCCCATCCTGCATGAGTCAGCCAGCAATGGGACGGGAACCGACTCGCGGTGATGTCCTGACTGCCTTGCTGGATGCGCGGGCGACATGGCGGAGGCAAACCTACATTTTGGAACAGCGGATAGTGGGAGCTGCGGAAGCTCTGATACAACTGCGATTGCTTTGCCCCCTGTTGCCGGTGATTAACCCTGATCAGGAGACAGTGTTACACTGTGGGGCTGTGCAGAGTCGATCGGACCTTGAAGATACAGTTGCTTGCTTCACTTCTGGCGAGGCTACTGTTGCGAAGCCGCCCCTCGATTCTTTGCCTGCTACTGTTGCCACCGGCATAACACTGTTGCACCTCTCAGAGATTCTCCGGGCGATGACTTCCCTCCCTGCCCGCATCGTGACTTTTCCTCCGCGCCGGCAGTGTGTGAGTCATCTACCAAAGGGGGTGGCGTCCCATCATTTGTATACTGCTAGTGATGTCGACTGGGGGCGCTCGTACCTTCCTCCTCTTCGCCTTCTCTGCTGGAGGAGGCCATTTTGTTCCTTTGTCTGGCTGGTGAGGAGTGGACGACGGTGGTCATGTTTGGAGATATTTCGGCGCTCTGGCCAGGGCTGAGGATGCTAACACGCTGGCTTGCTTACTGACTGGTGACGACTTGGCCTGTCATGGTATTTGTTGTGCACTGCACGCCGGGGAAGGGATGTTTTCTTTCTTTCACGACCGCAGTTCTAAAATCCTCTTGCTAGTCTTCGTGGTTAAGATCTTGGTCCTGGGCGACACGGGGGTCTGGAGGTGGGCTACTTGCTTATACCTGTTGTGAGGTCTTTTAATTTTGAAGCTCCGTTTGGGATATTAACCATTGCCTTGCTCGCGAGCCTAGAGAGCTTGATAATTGCTGGCTCCTCCCCACCATCTTCATTTTTGGGGGGTCATAGACTAGTTTGCACACTTGTCTTCCTCCCTATATGTCAAATGTGACGCTTTTTCTTTTATGCCTTTCTACCGATCTTGGACCTTACTTTCTCTTCCTTTTCTCTCCCCTTTTCTCTTTCTTGCTACATTTCGGGTTTATGGGGCGGCAGACACTCTGCTGGGGGGGGCAGGCCATAGCCTCTGCATGTGTGTAGGGTGGGGGGGTATGTTTTAGTTTCGTTACTTTCTATGGTACCTATTTATGATCTCTTTATATTTTTTTCTTTCCTTTTGTTCTGGGTCTGTAATGGGGGTTTGTAAGGAGTGGGTGGCGCTGTGGGTGGTATGCAAATGCGGACTGATGCTCCTGTTGTTCAGAACTGTACCGCCATATTGTTGGGTGTTATCACTACTGCCATGTTTATTGCTGCCTGCATGTGCTGTAAGCGGACTGTATGGACTCAGTTCTCCTTGACTTAATTTTTACCGATTTATGTTTCCAGAAAAAAAAATTAAAATTAACCTTCACTGCTCCTTCTCCTTGGCGGCATGACTCAATTTTGTGTAACTGCTATTACTTGTTGCTATACTGCCTGACACCGCTGGGGGGTCTGAATTGTTTGCTCTCGTGCTCAACTGTTTCGTGGCCGGCCTGACGGTTGTAGGCCCGTATTTGTCCTCCTTTTTCATGCACAATAAAGGTTTTCAAAAATTAAAAAAAAAAAAAAAAAAAACCTACTATTGCTAGTAAAAAGGAGGACAATGCAATTCAGGAGAAAGCGTTGCTAGCAGCAGAAGCTCGTAGATTACATGTAGATGAGTCACAGGGCAACTTTAAATCAAACGCTTATGCCAAACTACTATATGAGTACATTGATGTCATGGAAGCTAAGGATTGCTACGTCTGCATGAAATTGCCTGCTTCTGTAGATGAAGGCATTAGATATCATCATCTTCCATTGACTTATGGCATTACATGTAGTTTATTGCTTAGCATATTTTATGAACGAGATAGTTTTGAATGTTATTTCTCAAATTACGATTCAGTGTTACCAGAAGTCCCGAACTACAAACAGATGAATAAATGGGACTATTACAAGAGTGAAGATAGATTGGCGAAATTCTTTATTCCTTGGAATACCCTAGATACTTCACATGCACGTAGAAATAATCTGACTTGCAAAGTGTCAGAAATTGAGAAGAAGTTTATAGGGCAAGTGGATGACCGTTACAGGAGGCAAAAGATTCTGAAAATGTCAGGACAATGGAAAACAGATTGGACCGAGGAGGAGAAGGCACACAAAAGGAAGGGTAGTAATGGTCCAATAGCTTTAGATCGAACACAGAAAGGGAAGCTATGTATTCACAGGAGTCAAACTTACTATGAAAATGTGTTTGTAGGTGAAGTTAGTTGTGAACATGCCTTCCGATTAGAATACTACACGAAGGATTTCTTAAAGGGAATGCAAGTGATTCCTAATGTATATTTTGTATGTGGAAGAAACGCCCACGTGAAGCTGCCCGACAATTGGTATGGCTCAAGTTATTTGGCGATTGTCTTCCCCAAAATATATAATGCAAAAGATTTAGAGATCATAGAGGGAAAAACTTCAGCTAGGGGGAGAAGAGACGTAGGTGATGCTGAGGTAGTTGGAGATGTATTCGGCGCTATGTTCCCTCTTCTAGGATTGATACTTAATGATGTCAAGATTAGGAGATTAGCAAAAGTTGTAGATAGGTTGTCTGCCAGTACTGCAAGATCACTGATGCTGGTGGAAGGAGAGATGCAATCGATAAGAGCAATGGTTCTTCAGAACCGTCTTGCTTTAGACGTTCTGTTAGCCAAAGAGGGCGGAGTCTGTAAGGCTTTGAAGGTTCAGGAATGTTGCACTTACATTCCAGGCAATTCAAAACTTCTGGAGAAAGGTATACAGAATATAACCGAAATCCATCAGGAAATTGAGGACCTAACACGAGTGAACGTGTAGGAAAAGGTGGGTCATGGAATGGGTAAAGTTGGAGGTTGGTTTGCCAACCTAGGGAAGAGTTTTGTCTGGTACATGCTAAAGCCTATCCTCATAATAGTGATCTGCATAATCATACTGTGGGGGTTAGTGAGGTTGTACAAATGGTATAGGTCAAATAGGTTGCAAAGATCCATGAGAGAGCGGGAACAGAGATTAGCTGCCATGCAAGATAACCAATACAGGAGTCTGAGAGCTCTAGAAACGATCAAGAGAGGGAGTCTTGCAACGAGTTCTGTCTAAATATAATTTCAGATTGGTGTTGTGTTGGTGATGACCCCTAGAGGTCATCAAAGGGGGGTACTGAGAGAGCGCAAATTAAGTAAAATGTATAAGTACACCATATATACAACCCAGTTGCACGAATTCAGTTAAAGTATCTAAAGTGTTGCAAATATATAACCGCATATACTCATGAGTGTTTAGTCAATATAGAAAACATATATAGAATGTGGAACTAATGTAGAAATGTGTGGAAATGTTTAGAAACGTTAGAAGTGTTAATCAGATTCCATGTTGTGTAGCTGCTACCGAAGAAAATGTAATGCTGCAAAACGTAGAAATGTGCAGGCCTCATGGCAATGTATGAAGAACGAAAACGTGCATTTACATCTTTCACATGACATGGATTTACTATTATTCAGTAATTTCTGCTCACATGTTAAGAATCATGTTTAATAGAAGTGTTTCATATAATCAGAGTGTATTAACAAGAATTGTTTTAGTTTTAGAAATAAAGGTTCGTAGCGTGCAGGCCCCTTGCAAGATAATTTAGTAGGCCTGGAAGATAAAGTGGCTTCTTTGATCTGCACGTGTTAGTTAAAGTCGAGTCTCGTTAAGAATAAATTGCCAATTCCGTTCGAAGTTTTATGGCCTGAACTGATAAGTGAAGCATGGAATTTGGGGCCCAAGTTGTGGGTGTCTGTCTGCAGGTGTGAGGGGGTTCCAATCAAGAGCGTGATGAATAGAGCTCTGTCCGGGGAGACAGGCACAGGCCTGGAGGAGGGTTCAGGAATGTTCTGGGGGGTACCAGCGAGCCGGAGAAGAAGCCTGGGAAGCAAGGTCAACGCTAACGAAGAGGCCCAGAGGAGTAGCCGCATGGAAGAAACCAGAATCGAAACCACGTGAGATGTGTACGTGAGGGGCGTCACTGAGGGGCGTTTCAACTGTTAATGTGATTTTGTATTAGGGACAGCACCCTGGGGTGGAGTTAGAGCAGATGGCCTGAGGACCCTTAGAGAGCGGATGGGTAGGCAGAGAGGGCATGACTGCAATGCATAGGGTTCCACCTAAAGACTAAGGGAAAGTGAGTGAACTTCTTTGGAAATCACCACGGCTGACACCTTTTTAGGTTAAGATTCTGCTAAGTAGGGATGCCACCTAGTCTAGTGCAGGAACAGTCTAATCTGATCTTTTCCTTTCTGTAAATGATTTCTAAGTTACATCTTGTTTCTACATTGGCAAACCTGCTAATCCTTGAACTGGCTTTAGTGGTATTTTTCTGTCGTTTGAGATCATTTAGAGAATTCATGTTTCTGTTGTAGCCAGTGTACCTTTTGAACCTAATATTGAGATGCTTGTATCTTCAGTTAACTTTGGCTTTACAATAAAACTTTAAAACTGTTCCGTGGTAAGTGGTTCTTCAGAGTCGTGCCAATTATTGGTTTGATTAACCTGGTAGTAGATTACTTATTTTTTCTCAATGACAGGCAACAAAGATTCAGACGACCTGATTGGGGATTTAGATCTAGAGTGATCAAATAGGAGATCAAAAATCCCGCTTTCCCACTAGCACCAGCAGGGGAATCCTGTGGATGGAACACCTGTGACGTGCCAGGCCCTGCACTGTGATGTCACAAGGTCCAGGCTAGCACCAGCAGGGGAATCCTGTGGATGGAACACCTGTGACGTGCCAGGCCCTGCACTGTGATGTCACACGGTCCAGGCTAGCACCAGCAGGGGAATCCTGTAGATGGAACACCTGTGACGTGCCAGGTCCTGCACTGTGATGTCACAAGGTCCATGCTAGCACCAGCAGGGGAATCCTGTGGATGGAACACCTGTGACATGCCAGGCCCTGCACTGTGATGTCACGAGGTCCAGGTTGCACCTGCAGGGGTATCCTGTGGATGGAACACCTGTGACGTGCCAGGTCCTGCACTGTGATGTCACGAGGTCCAGGCTAGCACCAGCAGGGGAATCCTGTGGATGGAACACCTGTGACGTGCCAGGCCCTGCACTGTGATGTCACGAGGTCCAGGCTACCACCTGCAGGGGCATCCTGTGGATGGAACACCTGTGACGTGCCAGGCCCTGCACTGTGATGTCACGAGGTCCAGGCTAGCACCAGCAGGGGAATCCTGTGTATGGAACACCTGTGACGTGCCAGGCCCTCCACTGTGACGTCACGAAGTCGAGGCTAGCAGCAGCAGGGGAATCCTGTGGATGGAACACCTGTGACGTGCCGGGCCCTGCACTGTGACGTCACGAGGTCGAGGCTAGCAGCAGCAGGGGAATCCTGTGGATGGAACATCTGTGACGTGCCGGGGCCTGCACTGTGACGTCACGAGGTCGAGGCTAGCAGCAGCAGGGGAATCCTGTGGATGGAGCACCTGTGACGTGCCAGGTCCTGCACTGTGATGTCACGAGGTCCAGGCTAGCAGCAGCAGGGGAATCCTGTGGATGGAACACCTGTGACGTGCCGGGCCCTGCACTGTGATGTCACGAGGTCGAGGCTAGCAGCAGCAGGGGAATCCTGTGGATGGAACACCTGTGACGTGCCAGGCCCTGCACTGTGATGTCACGAGGTCCAGGCTAGCACCAGCAGGGGAATCCTGTGGATGGAACACCTGTGACGTGCCAGGCCCTGCACTGTGACGTCAAGAGGTCGAGGCTAGCAGCAGCAGGGGAATCCTGTGGTTGGAACACCTGTGACGTGCCAGGCCCTGCACTGTGATGTCACAAGGTCCAGGCTAGCACCAGCAGCAGAATCCTGTGGATGGAACACCTGTGACGTGCCAGGCCCTGCACTGTGATGTCACAAGATCCAGGCTAGCACCAGCAGGGGAATCCTGTGGTTGGAACACCTGTGACGTGCCAGGCCCTGCACTGTGATGTCACAAGGTCCAGGCTAGCACCAGCAGGGGAATCCTGTGGATGGAACATCTGTGACGTGCCAGGCCCTGCACTGTGACGTCAAGAGGTCGAGGCTAGCAGCAGCAGGGGAATCCTGTGGATGGAACACCTGTGACGTGCCAGGCCCTGCACTGTGATGTCACGAGGTCCAGGCTAGCACCAGCAGGGGAATCCTGTGGATAGAACACCTGTGACGTGCCAGGCCCTGCATTGTGACGTCAAGAGGTCGAGGCTAGCAGCAGCAGGGGAATCCTGTGGATGGAACACCTGTGACGTGCCAGGTCCTGCACTGGATGTCACGAGGTCCAGGTTAGCACCAGCAGGGGAATCCTGTGGATGGAACACCTGTGACGTGCCAGGCCCTGCACTGTGATGTCACAAGGTCCAGGCTAGCACCAGCAGGGGAATCCTGTGGATGGAACACCTGTGACGTGCCAGGCCCTGCACTGTGATGTCACGAGGTCCAGGCTAGCACCAGCAGGGGAATCCTGTGGATGGAACACCTGTGACGTGCCAGGCCCTGCACTGTGATGTCACACGGTCCAGGCTAGCACCAGCAGGGGAATCCTGTGGATGGAACACCTGTGACGTGCCAGGTCCTACACTGTGATGTCACGAGGTCCATGCTAGCACCAGTAGGGGAATCCTGTGGATGGAACACCTGTGACGTGCCAGGCCCTGCACTGTGATGTCACGAGGTCCATGCTAGCACCAGCAGGGGAATCCTGTGGATGGAACACCTGTGACGTGCCAGGCCCTGCACTGTGATGTCACGAGGTCGAGGCTAGCACCAGCAGGGGAATCCTGTGGTTGGAACACCTGTGACGTGCCAGGCCCTGCACTGTGATGTCACGAGGTCCAGGCTAGCACCAGCAGGGGAATCCTGTGGTTGGAACACCTGTGACGTGCCAGGCCCTGCACTGTGATGTCACGAGGTCCAGGTTGCACCAGCAGGGGAATCCTGTAGATGGAACACCTGTTACGTGCCAGGTCCTGCACTGTGGTGTCACGAGGTCCATGCTAGCACCAGCAGGGGAATCCTGTAGATGGAACACCTGTTACGTGCCAGGTCCTACACTGTGATGTCACGAGGTCCATGCTAGCACCAGCAGGGGAATCCTGTAGATGGAACACCTGTTACGTGCCAGGTCCTGCACTGTGGTGTCACGAGGTCCATGCTAGCACCAGCAGGGGAATCCTGTAGATGGAACACCTGTGACGTGCCAGGTCCTGCACTGTGATGTCACGAGGTCCAGGCTAGCACCAGCAGGGGAATCCTGTGGATGGAACACC
The DNA here is from genome assembly GCF_964263255.1 of Lissotriton vulgaris. Lineage (NCBI taxonomy): Eukaryota > Metazoa > Chordata > Amphibia > Caudata > Salamandridae > Lissotriton > Lissotriton vulgaris. The sequence continues at coordinate 1,289,419,341 of NC_141685.1, forward strand.
TGTGACGTGCCAGGCCCTCCACTGTGACGTCACGAGGTCGAGGCTAGCACCAGCAGGGGTATCCTGTGGATGGGACACCTTTGACGTGCCAGGCCTGTGACGTCACGAGGTCGAGGCTAGCAGCAGCAGGGGAATCCTGTGGATGGAACACCTGGGACGTGCCGGGCCCTGCACTACGACGTCACGAGGTCGAGGCTAGCAGCAGCAGGGGAATCCTGTGGATGGAACACCTGTGACGTGCCAGGCCCTGCACTGTGATGTCACGAGGTCCAGGCTAGCACCTGCTGGGGCATCCTGTGGATGAAACACCTGTGACGTGCCAGGCCCTGCACTGTGATGCCACGAGGTCCAGGCTAGCACCAGCTGGGGAATCCTGTGGATGGAACACCTGTGGCGTGCCTGGCCCTGCACTGTGACGTCACGAGGTCGAGGCTAGCAGCAGAAGGGGAATCCTGTGGATGGAACACCTGTGACGTGCCAGGCTCTCCACTGTGACGTCACGAGGTCGAGGCTAGCACCAGCAGGGGAATCCTGTGGATGGAACACCTGTGGCGTGCCTGGCCCTGCACTGTGATGTCACGAGGTCCAGGCTAGCACCTGCAGGGGTATCCTGTGGATGGGACACCTGTGACGTGCCAGGTCCTGCACTGTGATGTCACGAGGTCGAGGCTAGCACCAGCAGGGGAATCCTGTGGATGGAACACCTGTGGCGTGCCTGGCCCTGCACTGTGATGTCACGAGGTCGAGGCTAGCACCAGCAGGGGAATCCTGTGGATGTAACACCTGTGGCGTGCCAGGCCCTCCACTGTGACGTCACGAGGTCGAGGCTAGCACCAGCAGGGGAATCCTGTGGATGGAACACCTGTGGCGTGCCTGGCCCTGCACTGTGATGTCACGAGGTCCAGGCTAGCACCTGCAGGGGCATCCTGTGGATGGAACACCTGTGACGTGCCAGGCCCTGCACTGTGATGTCACGAGGTCCAGGCTAGCACCTGCAGGGGAATCCTGTGGATGGAACACCTGTGACGTGCCAGGCCCTGCACTGTGATGTCACACGGTCCAGGCTAGCACCAGCAGGGGAATCCTGTAGATGGAACACCTGTTACGTGCCAGGTCCTGCACTGTGATGTCACGAGGTCGAGGCTAGCAGCAGCAGGGGAATCCTGTGGATGGAACATCTGTGACGTGCCAGGTCCTGCACTGTGATGTCACGAGGTCGAGGCTAGCAGCAGCAGGGGAATCCTGTGGATGGAACACCTGTGACGTGCCAGGTCCTGCACTGTGATGTCACACGGTCCAGGCTAGCACCAGCAGGGGAATCCTGTGGATGGAACACCTGTGACGTGCCAGGCCCTGCACTGTGATGTCACAAGGTCCAGGCTAGCACCAGCAGGGGAATCCTGTGGATGGAACACCTGTGACGTGCCAGGCCCTGCACTGTGATGTCACGAGGTCCAGGCTAGCACCAGCAGGGGAATCCTGTGGATGGAACACCTGTGACGTGCCAGGTCCTGCACTGTGATGTCACACGGTCCAGGCTAGCACCAGCAGGGGAATCCTGTGGATGGAACACCTGTGACGTGCCAGGCCCTGCACTGTGATGTCACAAGGTCCAGGCTAGCACCAGCAGGGGAATCCTGTGGATGGAACACCTGTGACGTGCCAGGCCCTGCACTGTGATGTCACGAGGTCGAGGCTAGCACCAGCAGGGGAATCCTGTGGATGGAACACCTGTGACGTGCCAGGCCCTGCACTGTGATGTCACACGGTCCAGGCTAGCACCAGCAGGGGAATCCTGTAGATGGAACACCTGTGACGTGCCAGGCCCTGCACTGTGATGTCACGAGGTCCATGCTAGCACCAGCAGGGGAATCCTGTGGATGGAACACCTGTGACGTGCCAGGCCCTGCACTGTGATGTCACGAAGTCGAGGCTAGCAGCAGCAGGGGAATCCTGTGGATGGAACACCTGTGACGTGCCGGGCCCTGCACTGTGATGTCACGAGGTCCAGGCTAGCACCAGCAGGGGAATCCTGTAGATGGAACACCTGTTACGTGCCAGGTCCTGCACTGTGATGTCACGAGGTCGAGGCTAGCAGCAGCAGGGGAATCCTGTGGATGGAACATCTGTGACGTGCCAGGTCCTGCACTGTGATGTCACGAGGTCGAGGCTAGCAGCAGCAGGGGAATCCTGTGGATGGAACACCTGTGACGTGCCAGGCCCTGCACTGTGATGTCACACGGTCCAGGCTTGCACCAGCAGGGGAATCCTGTGGATGGAACACCTGTGACGTGCCAGGCCCTGCACTGTGATGTCACGAGGTCCATGCTAGCACCAGCAGGGGAATCCTGTGGATGGAACACCTGTGACATGCCAGGCCCTGCACTGTGATGTCACGAGGTCCAGGCTGAGAACCAGCAGGGGAATCCTGTGAATGGAACACCTGTGACGTGCCAGGCCCTGCACTGTGATGTCACGAGGTCCAGGCTAGCACCAGCAGGGGAATCCTGTGGTTGGAACACCTGTGACGTGCCAGGCCCTGCACTGTGATGTCACGAGGTCCAGGCTAGCACCAGCAGGGGAATCCTGTGGTTGGAACACCTGTGACGTGCCAGGCCCTGCACTGTGATGTCACGAGGTCCAGGTTGCACCAGCAGGGGAATCCTGTAGATGGAACACCTGTTACGTGCCAGGTCCTGCACTGTGGTGTCACGAGGTCCATGCTAGCACCAGCAGGGGAATCCTGTGGATGGAACACCTGTGACGTGCCAGGCCCTCCACTGTGACGTCACGAGGTCGAGGCTAGCAGCAGCAGGGGAATCCTGTGGATGGAACACCTGTGACGTGCCAGGCCCTGCACTGTGATGTCACGAGGTCCAGGCTAGCACCTGCTGGGGCATCCTGTGGATGAAACACCTGTGACGTGCCAGGCCCTGCACTGTGATGCCACGAGGTCCAGGCTAGCACCAGCTGGGGAATCCTGTGGATGGAACACCTGTGGCGTGCCTGGCCCTGCACTGTGACGTCACGAGGTCGAGGCTAGCAGCAGCAGGGGAATCCTGTGGATGGAACACCTGTGACGTGCCAGGCCCTCCACTGTGACGTCACGAGGTCGAGGCTAGCACCAGCAGGGGAATCCTGTGGATGGAACACCTGTGGCGTGCCTGGCCCTGCACTGTGATGTCACGAGGTCCAGGCTAGCACCTGCAGGGGCATCCTGTGGATGGAACACCTGTGACGTGCCAGGCCCTGCACTGTGATGTCACGAGGTCCAGGCTAGCACCTGCAGGGGAATCCTGTGGATGGAACACCTGTGACGTGCCAGGCCCTCCACTGTGCGTCACGAGGTCGAGGCTAGCAGCAGCAGGGGAATCCTGTGGATGGAACACCTGTGACGTGCCAGGCCCTGCACTGTGATGTCACGAGGTCCAGGCTAGCACCAGCAGGGGAATCCTGTGGATGGAACACCTGTGACGTGCCAGGCCCTCCACTGTGCGTCACGAGGTCGAGGCTAGCAGCAGCAGGGGAATCCTGTGGATGGAACACCTGTGACGTGCCGGGGCCTGCACTGTGACGTCACGAGGTCGAGGCTAGCAGCAGCAGGGGAATCCTGTGGATGGAACATCTGTGACGTGCCAGGCCCTGCACTGTGATGTCACGAGGTCGAGGCTAAGTGCAGAGGGGAGGCCTCCGCTGGAGCAGAGACAAGAAGAGGCCCCTGAGGGGGCAGAAGGTCGGGCAGGATTAGATCGTCTTTGAAGTTCATCGCAGGATCCTTTTGTGACTAAATAGGTTTGCTTTTTTTTAGGTAATTGAATTAATATCCGTGTCTCGGCTGCCCCCCCACCCCCCTTACACTGCAACACTTGTCATCGCCCATAAGCCTGTGATGCATGATGACAGGTTGAAGGTCTCTATTGTGACGTGTCCGTAGTATACAAGGCTGGTAACCAGGCAGCCGCAGCATTGCACTCATGAGCACCGGACGGAGAGGACCACTGCTGGCGGCCGGAGCCGAGGCCCCCGAGAGGCGGAGGGGGCCGGGGCCTCACAGGCTCCAAAAAGAACTGGGCGGGGCTGGGTGAAAGGAACACGGTGAGTATAGAAACTAAATGAAAACCGAACTTGAAACCAAACTGAAACCGAACTTGAATCCAAACTTTAAACTGACTTGATACTGGCTTGATACTGACTTGATACTGGCTTGATACTGACTTGATACTGACTTGATACTGGCTTGATACTGACTTGATACTGACTTGAAACTGACTTGATACTGGCTTGAAACTTCCCTTCTTTTTCCCGTTTTTCCTTCTCTGCCTTACATTCCTATCTCTCCTCTCATATCCCCATCTCCCCCTTTCTTTTAAGTTCCCTTTTTCTCCATCACTCTTTAATCCTCTCCCCTTCTGTCACTCCCCTCCCCTTCCCATTCAACCCATTCCGGTCCCATAGTGCACTCTCCTATCTCCTTTTCCATCTCCACCCCACCCCTTCCATTCTCGTCCCCTCCATTCCCTCCCATTCACAGCCTCTTTCCCTTCCAATCTGTTCCCATCGCCTCTGCTCCTTTTCTGCTCCCCTTTCACTTACCCATCTTTCTTCTTTATTCTTCCTTCCTTCACCTCTCTTCCTCTTCACCATTCCCTCCCCTTTCCCCTCACCCATCCCTTCCCCTCATTACCCTTCCCCTCTCCTCCCTCTCTCTCATTTGCCCTCTCCCCTCCATTCTCCTTTCCTTTCCCTGCCTTTCTCCTCCTTTCTCTTTTCCGCCTTCTTCCCATCATTCTTCCTTTCCTTTCCATTCCCTGCCCCCGCCCTTCCCTAACCCATCCCTTCTTTCCCTTTACCCCACCCTCCAACTACCCCTCTCCCCCCATGTCCCTCCTCCCCCCTTTATTTCCATTACTTTCTTCTTTACCTCTTTAATCCTCCTCCCTTCTGTCACTCCCCCTCCCCTCCCATCCCATTCTGTTACCCCACACACAACCCCCCAACACGCACAACCCCACACACATGCTACCTCCCACACACAAACCCACACACACATACAACTCCACACACCACACACACCCCACACTCCACACACAACCACACACAACCACACACACCACCCCACTCACACACAACCCACCACACACACAACCCCCCACACACAACCTCCCCCTCACACACACAAACACACAACCCCACACACACAACCCCTAACACACACAACCCCCCACACACACAGCCTCCCACACACAACCCCACACACACAACCCCCCACACACAAACCCACACACAGGCAACCAATACACACACAACCCCCCCCACACACACACCCAACCACCCCACACACACACAACCCCCCCCACACACACAGCCCCACACAGAGACAACCCCACACACACAAGACCCCTAACACACACAACCCTCACACACAGAACCCCACACACAATCCTCCACACACAAACCTGCACACATGCAACCCTACCCCCCCACACACACTACCCCCTCACACACAACCCCACACACACACAACCCCACACACACGCAACCCCACCCCCCACTCCACACACACACACTACCCCACACATACTACCCACCACACACACAACCCCTCTACACACAACCACACACAACCCCGCACACACACAAAAACCCACATACACACAACCACAAAAAAAACACACACACACAACACACAACCACATACACTTTCTTCCCACAAACTCGATGTTCCTTTATTTTGAGATGCTTTTAGTCACACACACAATCCCCACACACACCAAAACCCCATGCACACAAACCCACACACACACAACCAAACACAAACCCACACAACCACACACACAACTCCACACACACTACCCCCACACATACATACAAGTCCACCCCCCACAATGCCACACACAATCCCACACACGACACATACAACCCCCCCACACAAACACACAACCCACACACACATCCATTAAAAACACAACCCCATACACAATCCCACACAAATGCAACCCCACACACAAACAACCCCTCACACACAACCCCCCCACACACAACACCCCACATACACAAAACCACACATACACAACCCCCACACACACATCACCACACACACACACACAACCCCACACACACACTACTCCACATGCACACAACCCCCACACACACGACCCCATGTACACAACCCCCCACACACAATACCCACACAATACCCCCCACACAACCCCTCCACACACAACCCCTCCACACAACCCCCCCACACACACAACCCCCCACACACAACCCCACCCACACACACACACCCACACACACACACACCCACACACACCCCCACCACACAAACCCACACACAATGTCAATGAGTGTCAGTGAGAGTTAGAGTGTCAGTGAGAGTGTCAGTGAGCGTGTCAGTGAGAGTGTTGATGAGATTGTCAGTGAGAGTGTCAGTGTCATTGAGAGTGTCAGTGTGTCAGTGAGAGTGTCAGTGTCAGTGAGAGTGTCAGTGAGAGTGTCAGTGTGAGTCTCAGTGTCAGTGAGAGTGTCAGTGAGTGTGTCAGTGAGAGTGTCAGTGACAGTGTCAGTGTCAGTGAGAGTGGCAGTCAGTGTGAGTGAGAGTGTCAGTGAGAGTGTCAGTGAGAGTGTCAGTGAGAGTGTCAGTGAGAGTGTCAGCATCAGTGAAAGTGTCAGTGAGAGTGTCATTTTCAGTGTGTGTCAGTGAGAGTGTCAGTGTCAGTGAGAGTGTCGGTGAGTGTGAGTGAGAGTGTCAGTGAGAGTGTCAGTGAGAGTGTCAGTGAGTGTCGGTGAGAGTGTCAGTGAGAGTGTCAGTGAGAGTGTCAGTGTTAGTGAGAGTGTCAGTGTCAGTGAGAGTGTCAGTGTCAGTGTGAGTGTCAATGAGAGTCAGTGTCAGTGAGAGTGTCAGTGAGTGTGAGTGAGTGTGTCAGTGAGAGTGTCAGTGAGAGTGTCAGTGAGTGTGTCAGTGAGTGTGCCAGTGAGTGTGTCAGTGAGAGTGTCAGTGAGAGTGTAAGTGAAAGTGTCAGTGAGAGTGTCAGTGATTGTCAGTGAGAAAGTCAGTGAGTGTCAGTGAGTATGAGTGAGAGTGTGAGTCAGTGTCAGTGAGAGTGTCAGTGAGTGTGTCAGTGAGTGTGTCAGTGAGAGTGTCAGTGTCAGTGAGAGTGGCAGTCAGTGTGAGTGAGAGTGTGAGTGAGAGTGTCAGTGAGAGTTTCAGTGAGAGTGTCAGAGTGTCAGCGTCAGCGAAAGTGTCAGTGAGAGTGTCAGTGAGAGTGTCTGTGAAGAGTGTCATTTACAGTGTGTGTCAGTGAGAGTGTCAGTGTCAGTGAGAGTGTCAGTGAGTGTGTCAGTGTCAGTGTCAGTGAGTGTCAGTGAGAGTATCAGTGAAAGTGTCAGTGAGTGTGTCAGTGAGAGTGTCAATGTCAGTGAGAGTGTCAGTGAGTGTCAGGGAGAGTGTCAGTGTCAGTGAGAGTGTCAGTGAGAGTGTCGATGAGATTGTCAGTGAGAGTGTCAGTGAGAGTGTCAGTGTTAGTGAGAGTGTCAGTGTCATCATCAGTTAGAGTGTCAGTGAGAGTATCAGTGAGAGTGTCAGTTTCAGTGTGTCAGTGAGAGTGTTAGTGAGAGTGTCAGTGTCAGTGTGAGTGAGAGTGTGAGTGAGTGTCAGTGAGTGTGTTAGTGAGTGTGTCAGTGAGAGTATCAGTGAGAGTGTCAGTGGTAGTGTCAGTGAGAGTGTCAGTAATTGTCAGTGAGAGTGTCAGTGAGTGTCAGTGAGAGTGTCAGTGGGAGTGTCAGTGAGAGTGTCAGTATCAGTGAGAGTGTCAGTGAGTATCAACGAGAGTGTCAGTGTCAGTGAGAGTGTCAGTGAGAGTGAGAGTGTCAGTGAGAGTGTCAGTGAGAGTGTTAGTGTTAGTGAGAGTGTCAGTGAGAGTGTCAGTGTCAGTGAGAGTGTCAGCGTCAGTGAGAGTGTCAGTGAAAGTGTCAGTGTGAGTGTCAGTGAGAGTGTCAGTGAGAGTGTCAGTTTCAGTGTGTCAGTGAGAGTGTCAGTGAGAGTGTCATTGAGAGTGTCAGTGAGAGTGTCAGTGTTAGTGAGAGTGTCAGTGAGAGTGTCAGTGTCAGTGAGAGTGTCAGCATCAGTGAGAGTGTCAGTGAAAGTGTCAGTTTGAGTGTCAGTGAGAGTGTCAGTGAGAGTGTCAGTTTTAGTGTGTCAGTGTCAGTCAGAGTGTCAGTGTCAGTGAGTGTGTCAGTGAGTGTCAGTTTCAGTGTGTCAGTGAGAGTGTCAGTGAGAGTGTCAGTGAGAGTGTCAGTGTCAGTGAGTGTGCCAGTGAGTGTTTCAGTGAGAGTGTCAGTGTCAGTGAGAGTGTCAGTGAAAGTGTCAGTGAGAGTGTCAGTGGTAGTGTCAGTGAGAGTGTCAGTGGGAGTGTCAGTGAGAGTGTAAGTGAGTGTCAGTGAGAGTGTCAGTGAGTGTCAGTGAGAGTGTCTGTGTCAATGAGAGTGTCAGTGAGTGTGTCAGTGAAAGTGTCAGTGAGAGTGTCAGTGTCAGTGAGAGTGCCAGTGAGTGTCCTTGAGTGTCAGTGAGAGTGTCAGTGAGAGTTGCAGTGAGAGTGTCAGTGAGAGTGTCAGTGAGAGTGTCAGTGTCAGTGAGAGTGTCAGTGAGTGTGTCAGTGAGTGTCAGTGAGAGTGTCAGTGTCAGTGATAGTGTCAGTGAGTGTGTCAGTGAGAGTGTCAGCGTCAGCGAAAGTGTCAGTGAGAGTGTCAGTGTGAGTGTCAGTGAGAGTGTCAGTGAGAGTGTCATTTTCAGTGTGTGTCAGTGAGAGTGTCAGTGTCAGTGAGAGTGTCAGTGTCAGTGAGAGTGTCAGTGAGTGTCGGTGAGAGTGTCAGTGTCAGTGAGAGTGTCATTGAGAGTGTCGATGAGATTGTCAGTGAGAGTGTCAGTGAGAGTGTCAGTGAGAGTGAGAGTGTCAGTGAGAGTGTCAGTGAGAGTGTCAGTGTTAGTGAGAGTGTCAGTGAGAGTGTCAGTGAGAGTGTCAGTGTCATCATCAGTGAGAGTGTCAGTGAGAGTGTCAGTGTCAGTGAGAGTGTCAGTTTCAGTGTGTCAGTGAGAGTGTCAGTGTCAGTGAGAGTGTCAGTGAGAGTGTCAGTGAGTGTGAGTGAGAGTGTGAGTGAGAGTGTCAGTGTCAGTGAGAGTGTCATTTTCAGTGTGTGTCAGTGAGAGTGTCAGTGTCAGTGAGAGTGTCAGTGAGTGTGAGTGAGAGTGTCAGTGTCAGTGTCAGTGAGTGTCAGTGAGAGTGTCAGTGAAAGTGACAGTGAGTGTGTCAGTGAGTGTGTCAGTGAGAGTGTCAATGTCAGTGAGAGTGGAGGGGAGAGTGTCAGTGAGAGTGTCAGTGTCAGTGAGAGTGTCAGTGAGAGTGTCAGTGAGTGTCGGTGAGAGTGTCAGTGTCAGTGAGAGTGTCATTGAGAGTGTCGATGAGATTGTCAGTGAGAGTGTCAGTGTCAGTGAGAGTGTCAGTGAGTGTGTCAGTGAGAGTGTCAGTGTCAGTGAGAGTGTCAGTGAGAGTGTCAGTGGAAGTGTCATTGAGAGTGTCAGTGTTAGTGTCAGTGAGAGTGTTAGTGATTGTCAGTGAGAGTGTCAGTGTCAGTGTAAGTGAGAGTGTCGGTGAGAGTGTCAGTGTCAGTGAGAGTGTCGGTGAGAGTGTAAGTTGCAGTGAGAGTGTCAGTGAGTATCAGTGAGAGTGACAGTGTCAGTTAGAGTGAGAGTGTCAGTGAGAGTGTCAGTGAGAGTGTCAGTATTAGTGAGAGTGTCAGTGAGAGTGTCAGTGAGAGTGTCAGCATCAGTGAGAGTGTCAGTGAGAGTGTCAGTGTGAGTGTCAGTGAGAGTGTCAGTTAGAGTGTCAGTTTCAGAGTGTCAGTGAGAGTGTCAGTGTCAGTGAGAGTGTCAGTGAGTGTGAGTAAGTGTGAGTGAGAGTGTCAGTGTCAGTGTCAGTGAGAGTGTCAGTGAGAGTGTCAGTGAAAGTGTCAGTGAGAGTGTCAGTGGTAGTATCAGTGAGAGTGTCAGTGATTGTCAGTGAGAGTGTCAGTGAGTGTCAGTGAGTGTCAGTGAGAGTGTCAGTGGGAGTGTCAGTGAGAGTATCAGTGAGTGTCAGTGAGAGTGTCAGTGATTGTCAGTGAGAGTTTCAGGGAGAGTGTCAGTGTCAGTGAGAGTGTCAGTGAGAGTGTCAGTTTCAGTGTGAGTGTCAGTGAGTGTCAGTGAGTGTCATTTAGTGTCAGTGAGAGTGTCAGTGTGAGTGTGAGTGTCAGTGTCAGTGAGAGTGTCAGTGTCAGTGAGAGTGTCAGTGAGTGTGTCAGTGAGTGTGTCAGTGAGTGTCAGTGAGAGTGTCAGTGCCAATGAGAGTCAGTGAGAGTGTCAGTGAGAGTGTCAGTGTCAGTGTCAGTGAGAGTGCCAGTGAGTGGCCTTGAGTGTCAGTGAGAGTGTCAGTGAGAGTGTCAGTGAGAGTTTCAGTGAGAGTGTCAGTGAGAGTGTCAGTGAGAATGAGAGTGTGAGTGAGTGTCAGTGAGAGTGTCAGTGAGAGTGTCAGTGAGTGTGAGTGAGAGTGTGAGTGAGAGTGTCAGTGAAGGGGGCAAGATGGCGGACTGCAAGTCCGAGTGAGGAGACGCTAGTGTAGGATCTCGTGCGGCTCGCTCAGACACACCGGTGTTCCTTACCAAAAGAAGCCGCTGTTGAGGCAAATGGCAGCGGGAGCATCATTTCTGGTCTCTCCGGTCATCAAGGCAGGTCGTGCTTTCGAGGCGGTGTCGGGAGAGAGTGCTTCTTTTTCTCGATTACTGGAGGAAAGCCGCGTGAAGTGGTAACGGCGACGGCAATAGTGAAGCTGACGCATACCAAACCCGGGTATGCGCTTGGATCCGTGGAAGAGCTACACTCGAACCCTTCGCTCGGCGTGGATACATTTGACTCCCTTTCTTTCATCACCTGCCGGCAACACTCTACGAGAGGGAGCGGGAGCAGGAGACGAGTCGAGGTCTTTTGCAGCACGTCGACACCGAGCATCAAAGAAGCAACGAGGGCGCTATAGAAACATTGTATCAGCTTCCCGGCTCTCCTCAGCTACAATGGCGCCAAAGAACCCGACAGGAACCTTACGGCAGCAGAAGCCAAAAACAAGAGCTGACACGGCAGCAAGTCAGGATACAACCCAGTCGGTGGTTGTGATAGACGGTAATACTCAGCCTGCTACAAATGTGAGTACAAATTCAAACTCAAGCGCAAATAATGAAACTTTATCAGCTGTTCTAACTATGGCTGAGGGGCTACATCAAGCTGCTCCACAGCTAAATAACTTTAATGCAACTACACCAAGCGTTAATGTTGAAAATGCAATGGCTTCTGGTAGTTGTAGGACAGGAGCAATACCGAAAATTCCTGGTATGTTTAGGAGAAAATCTGCTAATCCTGACATAAATCAGAAGACTCTAGATAAACAATTAGACGCTGAAGGATCTGCTAAGGGTGCGTCTAGCGGTGGAAAAAATTGTGATTTAATACAAAAGGCATCGACCGCTGTTGATACTCAAGGTGATGATACAGAGTCCCTGGACTCAGCAGGCAACTTCTATTCCATGACTGATTTATCTCAAGCATTGGACTCTGATAATATAGATGAGATGGTACAAAACACTGGGTCATTGCAGGAGGGTTTAGGTCAAGAAGACCCTAGCATCTCTGAGTGCTCAGATTCAGACCCAGAGGAGTCCCCGAACAGACTCGAGTGGGGGAGAGAGGAAGAAGCTGAGATCCTCGATGTTAACTCTGATCCACAAAGACTAAATAGACCTAATTCACCTCAAACGCCTTTAATTTCTGGGTCTCATAATTCATCTGATGACTCACCCGAAATAACGCTGGAACTGTTATATAGAGTAATGCTGCACCACAGAGAGGAGACTAAAACTGAAAATCTTCAAACCCAGGGAGCTGTAAAAAAGCTACAAAATAACCTGAGGAAAGTAATGAAAATCTCTAACGACACAGTTATAAGAGTCACGGAGACGGAGAGCAGGATCTCACAAATGGAAGACTCTATGGCACAACAGAAAACACAGTTGGAATCAATGGTGGGTTTGAAAGAGGAGATTAATTGGAAACTTGTGGACTTGGAAAATAGAGCTCGCCGTAATAATCTCCGAGTCCTGGGCATACCGGAAGGGAAAGAAAATACAAATCCACGACAATTTATGATAGATCTTTTTTCTGCTGCTTTCCCTGAGCTAAGTCAATGGAAATGGGAGACCGAAATTCAAAGGGGCATAGATTTCCTTTTCAAGCAAGGCATGATACAGCCTCAGCCTCAGCCTCTAAACCAAGAGCTATCCTTATCTCATTGAACAATTTTCTTGCAAGAGAAGCTCTTTATGATTTGGCAAGACCTAATAAGAAACGCAAGGTTCGAGATATTGAGTTCTTTGTTCGACCAGACTATTGTCATACTACGGTGCAATTAAGATGGCAATTAAGACAACTGATTACAGCATTCCAGGCAAAAGGAGCCCAAGCATTTCTTCTAAATCCGGCCAAGCTTAAGGTTATACACAAAGAACGATCTACTTTTTTTACCTCAGAGGCAGCGGCCAAAGAATTCCTGATGTCTCTCTGAGAAGTTTTGGGAGGAGGAATTTTTTTTTTTTTTTTCTGATTAATGAGTAAAGCGCAATGAAAACATGAATTATGAGCAATGTTAAAAGAAAAAAAGGGAGAATCTGAAGAAAAAGGAAAGAAAAAGGGGGAAAAAAAAACCAATTGATTATAGTAAATGAAGTAAATAGTAATGAAGGATAAAATTTGTTTTGAAATAATCAGATATAATTGAGTTAACTATGGCTTTAATGATTATGAATGGAGTATAATAATCATGAGTCGAGCCGCACGATGAGAATCACTTAGTGCTCATCACATCATCATACGAGGGACACTATGTCCCTTTGCCCTGATAGCACTGAGGGGTGGGGGGGGCTCAGGGGGAGCCCAGAGAGGGGTGTGGGGTGGGTGAGGGAAAAAAATGAAGTTGCAAGCAAAAACAGATTGTATATTATTATTTTGGTATTTGTAGCTATACTGCTATGTTTGGATAGGTGGCTTGTCAGAGAGAAAAAATTGAAATCTTATAAGGCTATACATTCATATTCTTTGATCAAGGTGAGGCCCTATGTGTTAAACAAACATTGTTATAAATATTGTCATAAATGGGAAAATTACGAGTGTGTTCGTGGAACATATGTGGTTTAAATAATAAGAAGAGGGGAATAGCGGCACAAATTTTACAATCTATGAAAAATGATATATTATGCATTCAGGAATCACATATAACTTGGAAGGACAGACATTTATATGAAGATCTAGGTATGCAGTTAGCGGTATGTACATCTCAAGGTTCTACAACAAAAGGCGTTGCTATCCTATTCAGGAAGGGTTTAGGTATACTAACTCGACATAAAGCGGACAAATATGGTAGATGGGCAATAGCAGAGTTTAAAATTAATAATGTATTATGGACCATTTGTGCTGTATATGCTCCAAATGTGGATGATCCAGGTATTCTAGATAGTTTAAATCTTGAACTTTCTGACTGGTCTTCATCATTAATACTGTGTGGCGACTTTAATATTCATCTAGATTTGAGTAAAGAGATATCTGATATATCTTGTTATCAGGGAGTTAAAAAAAAATCATTTATGTCATTACGGTCAATGGTATTAGATCATGGTTTAGTTGATGTAGCTTATGAAAAAAAATCTTCACTTCCCATGTATACATTCTTCTCCCACCCCCATAAAAAATGTGTACGCTTGGATTACTTTTTTCTTAAAAAATCACTTATTTACGATACAAACTTTGAGTTATTTCCGCGCATAATATCTGACCATAATCCAATATTAATTGAAATTAAAACTGATGAAACAATTATTCAACCGAGACCCTGGACTTTTGATCGCAAATTATTACATGATTCTGACTATATAAATACATTGGCTTTGTGGATGAAAGAATTTTTTGATATTAATAGAGGTACCGCGTCAATTCAGATTGTCTGGGATACGTTTAAATCAGGGATAAGGGGAGAGACTCTCTCATATACAATTAAAAAACAGAAAATTATGCGTGAAAAGAATGAGAAGATATTTCAGAAAACATTATTTTGGGAGAAGGAATTAATTACAGCAATAATACATCAACGACCAATCTTGGATATAGAATCAAGGTTGGCAATTAGTAAATCTATCGGTTATGAATTCTTTGCAGAAAAATCAGCAAAACTGATGGCAAGTTATAGAACCCAGATATACGAGATAGGGGAAAATACAGGGAAAATCTTGGCGACAAGAATCAGACAAAAAGAAGTATATAATACCATCAATACAATCCAGGATGAAACAGGGCAAGTGTATAATAAACAAGAGGAAATTCTGGAAGTTTTTCGTAAGTTTTATCTTAAACTATATACACAAGAGGACGATAATTACTCATCTGATATTTGTTTGAATTTTGCCATGGGAAATCTTCTGCCATCCCTCTCTCATGACCAAAAATCAGTTTTAGATGCCGCTATCACATGGGAAGAAATCGAAAACGCCTTAAATTCATTAGCAATAGGCAAAGCAACCGGTCCGGATCTTATTCCGTTAGAGTTTTATAGGTCCTTTAGAAAACATATAAAAAATGATATGTTGGCTGTATTCTTAGAGGCACAGAAAGGTTTACCTCCAGATTCTTGGGCTGAATCAATAATTATGACGTTTTTAAAAAAAGATAAAGATCCACTAAACCCAGCCTCCTACAGGCCAATATCGTTGATTAATACCGACAGTAAAGTTTATTCAAAAATACTTGCCACAAGACTATCAAGAATTATATCAACAATTGTTTCTCGTTGGCAACATGGTTTTATTCCCAATAGAGATACGGCGGACCATATACGCAGAATTATAGCAATGATGGACTGGTCAGAAGCCTTTAATATACCAATAGGAATCACTTTGCTAGATGCTGAAAAAGCATTTGATAGAGTAGCATGGCCCTATCTCTGGGACGTGTTATCTATGAAAGGCTTTGGTTCAGGAACAATAAATGCATTTAAGGCACTATATAAAAACCCAGTTTCAGCAATAAAAATAGGCCCTAATAAATCTGCATTATTTCCTATCCAAAGAGGAACACGCCAAGGATGCCCATCTTCTCCTCTTCTGTTTGCTATATATATAGATATTCTTCTTAATCAGCTAAATAGGGATGAAAGCATAGTTCCATTACAGTTAGGAGGTACGACATATAGAGCCCTTGCTTACGCTGATGACCTGGTAGTGGTCACTAAAGACATTGAAAGAACGTTTCTGAGGATTGAAGAACTAGCGGGCATATTCGGATCCTTTTCTGGGTATAAACTAAATTTGTCTAAAACGCAAATTTTGTTTATAGGATTAAACCCACCTCCTATTACAAATATAGTTACTGAGGCAGTCTACCTAGGTATCAGATTAACTACACCTACTTCAGAGATACCTAGTATCAATTACATCCCGATTCTTAAAAAGGTTAACTCAACTTTGGAAAGAATAAACCATTTACATTTATCTCTTCATGGTAGAAATAACGTTTTAAAGATGCTTATATTGCCGAAATTTCTTTACTTATTTAGAACAATTCCTTTGGAATTTCCTTTAAGTTTTTTTCAAGAAATTGAAAGAACCGCAATAAGATTCTTATGGGGCTATAAAGGTATTAGAAGAGCATATAAGAAGTTGATTATACCAAAAGATAGGGGGGGGTGGGCCGCACCACATTTTTTATTTTATTACTTAGCAGCCGCACTTCAATATATGTTTCCCTTAATTGTAGGTAAGAAAATCCCCACTAATTGGGCACAATATCCAAATATTTATGAAATGGTAGTAGGTACCGATGCGAATTATCATCTGTTAAAATTCATAGAGCCAAGCTATTATAAAAAAACAAAATTTAAGATATTGGCTGCAGCATATAAAGTTTGGCGAATTATTAAAAAAGTGGTGGGAATTAGAAAAATCACTAGATATACGCCACTAAACTCAAGTCAATGTTTTCCCACTATATTTAGAGACCAGGTGATGAAAAAATGGAATGATAAGGGGATTACCTTTCTCTCTGATTTGTATATAAATAATTCTGAAACATTACTTTCTTTTGGTGAACTACAAAGTAACTTTAAAATTCCTTCTCATGATTATTTCAAATTCTTACAGATTCATAGCTTTCTACATTCACCCTCCAATATAGAAAGACAGGATTTAACCCCAATTTTACTTATAGATAGTCTAAATAATAAAAGAAGAATTGGGTTTTACTATAACACTTTAATGACTTATCTTGTGGATGACTTTAACAAGCTGAGGGATAAATGGGAAGAGAAATTAGGTACAAAGGATGTATTTTTGGAAGAATCAATTAAAATGGCCACCTCTATTTTATTTTCTGGGCGTAATCGCACCCAACATTACATGATTTTGTGTGACCTATATTATACACCGGCAAAAGTTATGAAATGGGGGAGTATTACGGGAATCAAATGCAATCGGTGTAATTTAAGAGGGGCCGATACATTACATATGTTTTACTTGTGTGTAAAACTTGATGGATTAATTTATGATGTTCAGAAATTTATTGAATACATTCTTTGTAAAAATATTGCTATGTCACCTGAACTTATATTATTTGGTGTCTCCAAAGATTCAAAAGACATTGAACAAACCAATTTATTATTTATCATGATGGCTGAACTTCGTGCATGCATATCTCAGGATTGGATTAGTCCAGAATCACCATCTTTCTCCACATGGAGGGGACGTCTCTTAGCTAGATATAAACTTGAATCAGCAATATATGCTACCAAGGGGAAAAAAAGGAAACAACTTGGGTTAAAAATCTGGTCACCAATTCAGAAATGGACTGATGAAGTAATGATATAATGAATTTTGATTATTGGTTATTCATGTATTTTCTATTTTTTTTTTTATTTTTATTATTCTGTATTGGTCTGCTTTATTTTCTTTCGTATATGCTGTATAAAATGTATTTTAATCTCTTTTCAAGAAGGAACTATGTTATAATCTGTATAAACTTGCAACTCAAATATCAATAAAAAAAAAAAAAATTAAAAAAAGAGAGTGAAATTTTTCTACAAAATGACCTTGTATAATTGTGTTATGCATAAAAATATATGAAGTAAACAAGAATAAAAATGATACATTTTCTATAAAAGTGCTTCTGTCTAAACTGTATCTGGCCTTGACTAATTGGTGAGCGCTAAAATGGGTGACTATTGAAGACTCTGGACTCTAATAGAGCCGATACCTGATCAAATACGGGGCAGATCTACTTTCTCCTTTATGTAATTTGAGTGTCAGTGAGAGTGTCAGTGTCAGTGAGACTGTCAGTGAGAGTGTCAGTGAAAGTGTCAGTGGAAGAGTCAGTGAGAGTGTCAGTGAGAGTGTCAGTGAGAGTGTCAGTGAGAGTGCCAGTGTCAGAGTTTCAGTGAGAGTGTCAGTGAGAGTGTCAGTTTCAGTGAGAGTGTCAGTGAGAGTGTCAGTGAGTGTGTCAGTGAGAGTGTCAGTGAGAGTGTCAGTGTCAGTGAGAGTGTCAGTGAGTGTGAGCGAGATTGTGAGTGTCAGTGTCAGTGAGAGTGTCAGTGAGAGTGTCAGTGAGTGTGTCAGTGAGGAGGTCAGTGAGTGTGTCAGTGAGAGTGTCAGTGTCAGTGAGTGTGTCAGTGAGAGTGTGAGTGTCAGTGAGTGTGTCAGTGAGAGTGTCAGTGAGAGTGTCGATGAGATTGTTAGTGAGAGTGTCCGTGTCAGTGAGAGTGTCAGTGTAATTGAGAGTGTCAGTTTCACTGTGAGTGTCAGTGAGAGTGTCAGTGAGAGTGTCAGTGTGTGTGAGTGAGAGTGTTGAAGTCAGTGTGAGTGAGAGTGTCAGTGAGTGTGTCAGTGAGTGTCAGTGAGAGTGTCAGTGTCAGTGAGAGTGTCAGTGTCAGTGAGAGTGTCAGTGTCAGTGAGAGTGTCAGTGGAAGTGTCAGTGGAAGTGTCAGTGAGAGCGTCAGTGAGAGTGTCAGTGAGAGTGTCAGTGTCAGAGTTTCAGTGAGTGTCAGTGAGAGTGTCAGTGAGTGTGTCAGTGAGAGTGTCAGTGTCAGTGAGAGTGTCAGTGAAAGTGTCAGTGAGAGTGTCAGTGAGAGTGTCAGTGAGAGTGTCAGTGAGAGTGTCAGTGAGAGTGTCAGAGAGAGTGTCAGTGTCAGTGGGAGTGTCCGTGAGTGTGAGTGAGAGTATCAGTGTCAGTGAGAGTGTCAGTGAGAGTGTCAGTGAGGGTGTCGGTAAGTGTGTCAGTGAGTGTGTCAGTGAGTGTGTCAGTGAGAGTGTCAGTGTCAGTGAGAGTGTCAGTGAGAGTGTCAGTGAGTGTCAGTGAGTATCAGTGGGAGTGTCAGTGAGAGCGAGTTTCAGTTTCAGTGTCAGTGAGAATGTCAGTTTCAGTGTCAGTGAGAGTGTCAGTGAGAGTGTCAGTGTGTGTCAGTGAGAGTGTCAGTGAGAGTGTCAGTGAGAGTTTCAGTGTCAGTGAGTGTGTCAGTGAGTGTGTCAGTGAGAGTGTCAGTGTCAGTGAGAGTGTCAGTGTCAGTGAGAGTGTCAATGAGATTGTTAGTGAGAGTGTCAGTGTCAGTGAGAGTGTCAGTGTAATTGAGAGTGTCAGTGAGAGTGTCAGTGAGAGTGTCAGTGAGTGTCAGTGTCAGTGAGAGTGTCAGTGAGAGTGTCAGTGTCATTGAGAGTGTCAGTTTCACTGTGAGTGTCAGTGAGAGTGTCAGTGAGAGTGTCAGTGAGTGTGAGTGAGAGTGTCAGAGTCAGTGTCAGTGAGAGTGTCAGTGAGTGTGTCAGTGAGTGTCAGTGAGAGTGTCAGTGAGAGTGTCAGTGTCAGTGAGAGTGTCAGTGTCAGAGTGTCAGTGAGAGTGTCAGTGAGAGTTTCAGTGAGTGTGAGTGAGAGTGTCAGAGTCAGTGTCAGTGAGAGTGTCAGTGAGTGTGTCAGTGAGTGTCAGTGAGTGTCAGTGAGAGTGTCAGTGAGAGTGTCAGTGAGAGTGTCAGTGTTGGTGAGAGTGTCAGTGTCAGTGAGAGTGTCAGTGAGTGTGTCAGTGAGTGTCAGTGAGAGTGTCAGTGAGAGTGTCAGTGTCAGAGTTTCAGTGAGAGTGTCAGTTTCAGTGAGAGTGTCAGTGAGAGTGTCAGTGAGTGTGTCAGTGAGAGTGTCAGTGTCAGTGAGAGTGTCAGTGAAAGTGTCAGTGAGAGTGTCAGTGAGAGTGTCAGTGAGAGTGTCAGTGAGAGTGTCAGTGTGAGTGTCCGTGAGTGTGAGTGAGAGTATCAGTGTCAGTGAGAGTGTCAGTGAGAGTGTCAGTGAGGGTGTCAGTAAGTGTGTCAGTGAGTGTGTCATTGAGTGTGTCGGTGAGAGTGTCAGTGTCAGTGAGAGTGTCAGTGAGAGTGTCAGTGAGAGTGTCAGTGACTGTCAGTGAGAGTGTCAGTGAGTGTCAGTGAGTATCAGTGAGAGTGTCAGTGAGAGTGTCAGTGAGAGTGAGTTTAAGTTTCAGTGTCAGTGAGAGTGTCAGTTTCAGTGTCAGTGAGAGTGTCAGTGAGAGTGTCAGTGTGTGTCAGTGAGAGTGTCAATGAGAGGGTCAGTGAGACTGTCAGTGAGAGTGTCAGTGAAAGTGTCAGTGGAAGTGTCAGTGAGAGTGTCAGTGAGAGTGTCAGTGAGAGTGCCAGTGTCAGAGTTTCAGTGAGAGTGTCAGTGAGAGTGTCAGTTTCAGTGAGAGTGTCAGTGAGAGTGTCAGCGAGTGTGTCAGTGAGAGTGTCAGTGAGAGTGTCAGTGTCAGTGAGAGTGTCAGTGAGTGTGAGCGAGATTGTGAGTGTCAGTGTCAGTGAGAGTGTCAGTGAGAGTGTCAGTGAGTGTGTCAGTGAGGAGGTCAGTGAGTGTGTCAGTGAGAGTGTCAGTGTCAGTGAGTGTGTCAGTGAGAGTGTGAGTGTCCGTGAGAGTGTCAGTGAGTGTGTCAGTGAGAGTGTCGATGAGATTGTTAGTGAGAGTGTCCGTGTCAGTGAGAGTGTCAGTGTAATTGAGAGTGTCAGTTTCACTGTGAGTGTCAGTGAGAGTGTCAGTGAGAGTGTCAGTGTGTGTGAGTGAGAGTGTTGAAGTCAGTGTGAGTGAGAGTGTCAGTGAGTGTGTCAGTGAGTGTCAGTGAGAGTGTCAGTGTCAGTGAGAGTGTCAGTGTCAGTGAGAGTGTCAGTGTCAGTGAGAGTGTCAGTGAGAGTGTCAGTGTCAGTGAGAGTGTCAGTGAGAGTGTCAGTGGAAGTGTCAGTGGAAGTGTCAGTGAGAGCGTCAGTGAGAGTGTCAGTGAGAGTGTCAGTGTCAGAGTTTCAGTGAGTGTCAGTGAGAGTGTCAGTTTCAGTGAGAGTGTCAGTGAGAGTGTCAGTGAGTGTGTCAGTGAGAGTGTCAGTGTCAGTGAAAGTGTCAGTGAGAGTGTCAGTGAGAGTGTCAGTGAGAGTGTCAGTGAGAGTGTCAGTGAGAGTGTCAGTGAGAGTGTCAGAGAGAGTGTCAGTGTCAGTGGGAGTGTCCGTGAGTGTGAGTGAGAGTATCAGTGTCAGTGAGAGTGTCAGTGAGAGTGTCAGTGAGGGTGTCAGTAAGTGTGTCAGTGAGTGTGTCAGTGAGTGTGTCAGTGAGAGTGTCAGTGTCAGTGAGAGTGTCAGTGAGAGTGTCAGTGAGTGTCAGTGAGTATCAGTGAGAGTGTCAGTGAGAGCGAGTTTCAGTTTCAGTGTCAGTGAGAATGTCAGTTTCAGTGTCAGTGAGAGTGTCAGTGAGAGTGTCAGTGTGTGTCAGTGAGGGTGTCAGTGAGAGTGTCAGTGAGAGTTTCAGTGTCAGTGAGTGTGTCAGTGAGAGTGTCAGTGTCAGTGAGAGTGTCAGTGTCAGTGAGAGTGTCAATGAGATTGTTAGTGAGAGTGTCAGTGTCAGTGAGAGTGTCAGTGAGAGTGTCAGTGTAATTGAGAGTGTCAATGAGATTGTTAGTGAGAGTGTCAGTGTCAGTGAGAGTGTCAGTGAGAGTGTCAGTGTAATTGAGAGTGTCAGTGAGAGTGTCAGTGAGTGTCAGTGTCAGTGAGAGTGTCAGTGAGAGTGTCAGTGTCATTGAGAGTGTCAGTTTCACTGTGAGTGTCAGTGAGAGTGTCAGTGAGAGTGTCAGTGAGTGTGAGTGAGAGTGTCAGAGTCAGTGTCAGTGAGAGTGTCAGTGAGTGTGTCAGTGAGTGTCAGTGAGAGTGTCAGTGAGAGTGTCAGTGTCAGTGAGAGTGTCAGTGTCAGAGTGTCAGTGAGAGTGTCAGTGAGAGTTTCAGTGAGTGTGAGTGAGAGTGTCAGAGTCAGTGTCAGTGAGAGTGTCAGTGAGTGTGTCAGTGAGTGTCAGTGAGAGTCAGTGAGAGTGTCAGTGAGAGTGTCAGTGAGAGTGTCAGTGTCGGTGAGAGTGTCAGTGTCAGTGAGAGTGTCAGGGAGAGTGTCAGGGAGAGTGTCAGAGTTTCAGTGAGAGTGTCAGTTTCAGTGAGAGTGTCAGTGAGTGTGTCAGTGAGAGTGTCAGTGTCAGTGAGAGTGTCAGTGAAAGTGTCAGTGAGAGTGTCAGTGAGAGTGTCAGTGAGAGTGTCAGTGAGAGTGTCAGTGTGAGTGTCCGTGAGTGTGAGTGAGAGTATCAGTGTCAGTGAGAGTGTCAGTGAGAGTGTCAGTGAGGGTGTCAGTAAGTGTGTCAGTGAGTGTGTCATTGAGTGTGTCGGTGAGAGTGTCAGTGTCAGTGAGAGTGTCAGTGAGAGTGTCAGTGAGAGTGTCAGTGACTGTCAGTGAGAGTGTCAGTGAGTGTCAGTGAGTATCAGTGAGAGTGTCAGTGAGAGTGTCAGTGAGAGTGAGTTTAAGTTTCAGTGTCAGTGAGAGTGTCAGTTTCAGTGTCAGTGAGAGTGTCAGTGAGAGTGTCAGTGTGTGTCAGTGAGAGTGTCAATGAGAGGGTCAGTGAGAGTGTCAGTGAGAGTGTCAGTGTCAGTGAGAGTGTCAGGGAGTGTGAGTGAGAGTATGAGTGTCAGTGAGTGTGTCAGTGAGTGTGTCAGTGAGAGTGTCAGTGAAAGTGTCAGTGAGAGTGTTGATGAGAGTGTCAGTGAGTGTCAGTGAGTGTCAGTGAGAGTGTCAGTGAGTGTCAGTGAGTATCCGTGAGTGTCAGTGAGAGTGTCAGTGAGAGAGTCAGTGAGTGTCAGTGAGAGTGTCAGTGTCAGTGAGTGTCAGTGTGTCAGTGAAAGTGTCAGTAAGAGTGTCAGTGAGTGTCAGTGAGAGTGTCAGTGAGAGTGTCAGTGAGAGTGTCAGTGAGTATCAGTGAGAGTGTCAGTGAGTGTGTCAGTAAGTGTTTCAGTGAGTGTCATTGAGAGTGTCAGTGTCAGTGAGAGTGTCAGTCAGTGTGTCAGTGAAAGTGTCAGTGACAGTGTCAGTGAAAGTGTCAGTGAGAGTGTCAATGAGAGTGTTAGTGGGAGTGTCATGAGTGTCAGTGAGAGTGTCAGTGAGAGTGTCAGTGAGAGTTTCAGTGAGAGTGTCAGTGTCAGTGAGTGTCAGTGAGTCAGTTTCAATGTGAGTGTCAGTGAGAGTGTCAGTGAGAGTGTCAGTGAGGGTCAGTGAGAGTGTCATTGAGTGTCAGTGAGAGTGTCAGTGAGAGTGTCGGTGCGAGTGTCAGTGTCAGATTCAGTGAGAGTGTCATTGAGAGTGTCAGTGTCAGTGAGAGTGTCAGTGTTAGTGAGTGTCAGTGAGAGTGTAAGTGAAAGTGTCAGTGAGAGTGCCAGTGAGAGCTTCAGTGAGAGTGTCAGTGAGAGTATCAGTGAGAGTGTCAGTGAGTGTCAGTGAGAGTTTCAGTGAGAGTGCCAGTATCAGTGTGTCAGTGAGTATGAGTGAGAGTGTCAGTGTCAGTGAGAGTGTCAGTTAGAGTGTCCGTGAGAGTGTCAGTGAGAGTGTCAGTGGAAGTGTCAGTGGAAGTGTCAGTGAGAGCGGCAGTGTAATTGAGAGTTCAGTGAGAGTGTCAGTGAGAGTGTCAGTGAGAGTGTAAGTGTCAGTGAGAGTGTCAGTGAGAGTGTCAGCATCAGTGCGAGTTTCAGTGAGAGTGTCAGTTTCACTGTGTCAGTGAGAGTGTCAGAGTCAGTGTCAGTGAGAGTGTCAGTGAGTGTGTCAGTGAGTGTGTCAGTGAGTGTGTCAGTGATTGTGTCAGTGAGAGTGTCAGTGAGAGTGTCAGTGGAAGTGTCAGTGAGAGTGTCAGTGTCAGAGTTTCAGTGAGTGTCAGTGAGAATGTCAGTGAGAGTGTCAGTGTCAGTGTGAGTGTCAGTGAGTGAGAGTGTGAGTGTCAGTGTGAGTGTCACTGAGAGTGTCAGTGAGTGTGTCAGTGAGGGTGTCAGTGAGGGTGTCAGTGAGTGTGTCAGTGTCAGTAAGTGTCAGTGTGTCAGTGAAAGTGTCAGTAAGAGTGTCAGTGAGTGTCAGTGAGTGTCAGTGAGAGTGTCAGTGAGAGTGTCAGTGAGAGTGTCAGTGAGAGTGTCAGTGAGTATCAGTGAGAGTGTCAGTGAGTGTGTCAGTAAGTGTTTCAGTGAGTGTCATTGAGAATGTCAGTGTCAGTGAGAGTGTCAGTCAGTGTGTCAGTGAAAGTGTCAGTGACAGTGTCAGTGAGTGTCAGTGAGAGTGTCAATGAGAGTGTTAGTGGGAGTGTCATGAGTGTCAGTGAGAGTGTCAGTGAGAGTGTCAGTGAGAGTTTCAGTGAGAGTGTCATGGTCAGTGAGTGTCAGTGAGTCAGTTTCAATGTGAGTGTCAGTGAGAGTGTCAGTGAGAGTGTCAGTGTCAGTGTGAGTGTCAGTGAGTGTGAGTGTGAGTGTCAGTGTGAGTGTCACTGAGAGTGTCAGTGAGTGTGTCAGTGAGGGTGTCAGTGAGTGTGTGAGTGAGAGTGTCAGTGTCAGTGAGTGTCAGTGTGTCAGTGAAAGTGTCAGTAAGAGTGTCAGTGAGTGTCAGTGAGTGTCAGTGAGAGTGTCAGTGAGAGTGTCAGTGAGAGTGTCAGTGAGAGTGTCAGTGAGTATCAGTGAGAGTGTCAGTGAGTGTGTCAGTAAGTGTTTCAGTGAGTGTCATTGAGAGTGTCAGTGTCAGTGAGAGTGTCAGTCAGTGTGTCAGTGAAAGTGTCAGTGACAGTGTCAGTGAGTGTCAGTGAGAGTGTCAATGAGAGTGTTAGTGGGAGTGTCATGAGTGTTTGTGAGAGTGTCAGTGAGAGTGTCAGTGAGAGTTTCAGTGAGAGTGTCATGGTCAGCGAGTGTCAGTGAGTCAGTTTCAATGTGAGTGTCAGTGAGAGTGTCAGTGAGGGTCAGTGAGAGTGTCATTGAGTGTCAGTGAGAGTGTCAGTGAGAGTGTCGGTGCGAGTGTCAGTGTCAGTGTCAGATTCAGTGAGAGTGTCAGTGAGAGTGTCAGTGAGAGTATCAGTGAGAGTGTCAGTGAGTGTCAGTGAGAGTTTCAGTGAGAGTGCCAGTATCAGTGTGTCAGTGAGTATGAGTGAGAATGTCAGTGTCAGTGAGAGTGTCAGTTAGAGTGTCCGTGAGAGTGTCGTGTAAGTGAAAGTGTCAGTGAGAGTGCCAGTGAGAGCTTCAGTGAGAGTGTCAGTGAGAGTGTCAGTGAGAGTATCAGTGAGAGTGTCAGTGAGTGTCAGTGAGAGTTTCAGTGAGAGTGCCAGTATCAGTGTGTCAGTGAGTATGAGTGAGAGTGTCAGTGTCAGTGAGAGTGTCAGTTAGAGTGTCCGTGAGAGTGTCAGTGAGAGTGTCAGTGGAAGTGTCAGTGGAAGTGTCAGTGAGAGCGTCAGTGAGAGCGTCAGTGAGAGTGTCAGTGAGAGTGTCAGTGAGAGTGTCAGTGAGTGTGTCAGTGAGAGTGTCAGTGAGTGTGTCAGTGAGAGTGTCAGTGAGAGTGTCAGTGTCAGTGAGAGTGTCAGTGAGTGTGTCAGTGAGTGTGTCAGTGAGTGTTAGTGAGAGTGTCAGTGAGAGTGTCAGTGTCAGTGAGAGTGTCAGTGTCAGTGAGAGTGTCAGTGAGGGTGTCAGTGAGAGTGTCAGTGGAAGTGTCAGTGAGAGTGTCAGTGAGAGTGTCAGTGAGAGTGTCAGTGTCAGAGTTTCAGTGAGTGTCAGTGAGAGTGTCAGTGAGTGTCAGTGAGAGTGTCCGTGAGAGTGGCCGTGAGTGTCAGTGAGAGTGTCGATGAGATTAATAGTGAAAGTGTCAGTGTCAGTGAGAGTGTCAGTGAGAGTGTCAGTGTAATTAGGAGTGTCAGTGAGAGTGTAAGTGTCAGTGAGAGTGTCAGTGTCAGAGAGAGTGTCAGCATGAGTGAGAGTGTGAGTGAGTGTGTCAGTTTCACTGTGAGAGTGTCAGTGAGTGTGAGTGAGAGTGTCAGAGTAAGTGTCAGTGAGAGTGTCAGTGAGTGTGTCAGTGAGTGTGTCAGTGAGTGTGTCAGTGAGTGTCAGTGATAGTGTCAGTGAGAGTGTCAGTGAGAGTGTCAGTGGAAGTGTCAGTGGAAGTGTCAGTGAGAGTGTCAGTGAGTGTCAGTGAGAGTGTCAGTGTCAGAGTTTCAGTGAGAGTTTCAGTGAGAGTGTCAGTGAGAGTGTCAGTGAGAGCGTCAGTGAGAGTGTCAGTGTCAGAGTGTCAGTGTCAGAGTGTCAGTGAGAGCATCAGTGAGAGCGTCAGTGAGAGTGTCAGTGTCAGTGAGAGTGTCAGCGAGAGTGTCAGCGAGTGTGAGTGAGATTGTGAGTGTCAGTGTCAGTGAGAGTGTGAGTGTCAGTGAGAGTGTCAGTGAGAGTGTCAGTGAGAGTGTCAGTGTCAGTGAGAGTGTCAGTGAGAGTGTGAGTGTCAGTGAGTGTGTCAGTGAGAGTGTCAGTGTCAGTGAGAGTGTCAGTGAGAGTGTGAGAGTCAGTGAGAGTGTCAGTGAGTGTGTCAGTGAGAGTGTCAGTGAGAGTGTCGGTGAGAGTGTCAGTGTAATTGAGAGTTCAGTGAGAGTGTCAGTGAGAGTGTAAGTGTCAGTGAGAGCGTCAGTGAGAGTGTCAGCATCAGTGAGAGTTTCAGTGAGAGTGTCAGTTTCACTGTGTCAGTGAGAGTGTCAGTGAGAGTGTCAGAGTCAGTGAGTGTGTCAGTGAGTGTGTCAGTGAGTGTGTCAGTGAGTGTCAGTGAGAGTGTCAGTGAGAGTGTCAGTGGAAGTGTCAGTGAGAGTGTCAGTGAGAGTGTCAGTGAGAGTGTCAGTGTCAGAGTTTCAGGGAGTGTCAGTGAGAATGTCAGTGAGAGTGTCAGTGTCAGTGTGAGTGTCAGTGAGTGTGAGTGTGAGTGTCAGTGTGAGTGTCACTGAGAGTGTCAGTGAGTGTGTCAGTGAGGGTGTCAGTGAGTGTGTGAGTGAGAGTGTCAGTGTCAGTGTGTCAGTGAGAGTGTGAGTGTCAGTGAGAGTGTCAGTGAGTGTGTCAGTGAGAGTGTGAGTGTCAGTGAGAGTGTCGATGAGATTGACAGTGAATGTGAGTGTCCGTGAGAGTGTCAGTGTTAGTGTCAGTGAGAGTGTCAGTGTCAGCGAGAGTGTCAGCTTCAGTGAGAGTGTCAGTGTGAGTGTCCCGGAGAGTGTCATTTTCAGTGTTATTGTCAGTGAGTGTGTCAGTGAGTGTGTCAGTGATTGTGAGTGACAGTGAGTGTGTGAGTGACAGTGAGTGTGTGTGGGGGTTGTGTGTGTGTGGGGGTGTGTGTGTGTGGTTGTGTGTATGTGGGGTTGTGTGTGTTTGTGGGAGGGTGTGTGGTTGTGTGGTGTGTGGCATTGTGTGCGGTGTGTGGGGTTGTGTGTGTGGGGGTTAGTGTGGTTGTGTGTGTGTGGGGGGTTGTGTGTGGGGGTTGTGTCATGTATGTGTGGGGGTTTTGTGTGTGTGCGTGGGATGTTGCGTGGGGGTTGTTTGTGGTGTGGTTGTGTGTGTGGGGTTGTATGTGTGGGTGTGCGTGTTTGTGGGGTTGTGTGTGGGGGGTGTGGTTGTGTGTGTGTGGGTTGTGGTTGTGTGTGTGTGTCATGTATGTGTGGGGGGTTTTGTGTGTGTGCGTGGGATGTTGTGTGGAGGGTTGTGTGTGGTGTGGTTGTGTGTGGGGTTGTATGTGTGGGTGTGTGTGGGGGGTTGTGGTTGTGTGTGGGGGGTTGTGTGTGTGGGGGGGATGTGGTTGTGTGTGGGAGGTTGTGTGTGGGGGGGGGGGGGTTGTGAGTATGTGTGGTTGTGTGTGTGGGGTTGTGTGTGTGAGGTTGTGTGTGTGGGGGGGTTGTGTGGGGGGTTTTGTGTGGGGTTATGTGTGTGGGGGGTTGTGTGTGGGGTTGTGTGTGTGTGGGGGGGGTTGTGTGGAGTTGTGTGTGGGGGGTTGTGTGTGTGGGGTAACAGAATGGGATGGGAGGGGAGATGAGGCAGTGAATGGGATGGAAGGGAAGGGGGAGTGACAGAAGGGGAGAGGATTAAAGAGGTAAATCAGAAAGTAATGGAAATAAAGGGGGAGGGGGACATGGAGGGAGAGGGGTAGTTGGAGGGTGGGGTAAAGGGAAAGAAGGGATGGGTTAGGGAAGGGCGGGGGCAGGGAATGGAAAGGAAAGGAAAGGAAAGGAAAGGAAAGGAAAGGAAAGGAAAGGAAAGGAAAGGAAAGGAAAGGAAAGGAAAGGAAAGGAAAGGAAGAATGATGGGAAGAAGGCGGAAAAGAGAAAGGAGGAGAAAGGCAGGGAAAGGAAAGGAGAATGGAGGGGAGAGGGCAAATGAGAGAGAGGGAGGTGAGGGGAAGGGTAATGAGGGGAAGGGATGGGTGGGTGGAAAGGGGAGGGAATTATGAAGAGGAAGGGAGGTGAAGGAAGGAAGAATAAAGAAGAAAGATGGGTAAGTGAAAGGGGAGCAGAAAAGGAGCAGAGGCGATGGGAACAGATTGGAAGGGAAAGAGGCTGTGAATGGGAGGGAATGGAGGGGAAGAGAAGGGAAGGGGTGGGGTGGAGATGGAAAAGTAGATAAGAGAGTGCACTATGGGACCGGAATGGGTTGAATGGGAAGGGGGGGGGGATTGACAGAAGGGTAGAGGATTAAAGAGTGATGGAGAAAAAGGGAACTTAAAAGAAAGGGGGAGATGGGGATATGAGAGGAGAGATAGGAATGTAAGGCAGAGAAGGAAAAACGGGAAAGAGAAAGGAAGAGGGAAGGGATGTTTCAAGCCAGTATCAAGTCAGTATCAAGTCAGTATCAAGCCAGTATCAAGTCAGTATCAAGTTAGTATCAAGCCAGTATCAAGTCAGTATCAAGTTAGTATCAAGCCAGTATCAAGTCAGTATCAAGTCAGTTTAAAGTTTGGATTCAAGTTCGGTTTCAGTTTGGTTTCAAGTTCGGTTTCAGTATGGTTTCAAGTTCGGTTTTCATTTAGTTTCTATACTCACCGTGTTCCTTTCACCCAGCCCCGCCCAGTTCTTTTTGGAGCCTGTGAGGCCCCGGCCCCCTCCGCCTCTCGGGGGGCCTCGGCTCCGGCTGCCAGCAGTGGTCCTCTCCGTCCGGTGCTCAAGAGTGCAATGCCGCGGCTGCCTGGTTACCAGCCTTGAATACCACGGACACGTCACAATAGACATGTAACCTGTCATCATGCATCACCTGCTTATGGGCGATGACAAGGGTTGCAGTGTAAGGGTGGGTGGGGGGGACAGCCGAGACACGGATATTAATTCAATTACCTAAAAAAAAAAAAATCTACTTAGTCACAAAAGGATCCTGCGATTAACCTCAAAGAGAATCTAAACCTGCCCGACCTTCTCCCCCCTCAGGGGCCTCTCCTTGTTTCTGCTCCGGAGGAGGCCCCCCCCTCTGCAATTAGCTTCGACCTCATGACATCACAGGGGAGGGAGGGCCTGGAACGTCACAGGTGTTCCATCCACAGGATTCCCCTTCTGCTGCTAGCCTCGACCTCGTGACATCACAGTGGAGGGCCTGGCACGTCACAGGTGTTCCATCCACAGGAATCCCCTGCTGCTGCTAGCCTCGACCTCGTGACGTCACAGTGGAGGGCCAAGCGCGTCACGGGTGTTCCATTCACAGGATTCTGCTGCTGGGATTGCACGGGCCTTTTATATGAATTTTAAATGTGGAGTTTTCGTATTCTTCGTTTAAAATAAATATTTTCGACATTAGCTGCATTGTTCTGCACCAGGTGCGCAATGAAGTGAGACCTCGGGGGAGAGTCAAGGGATGGGTAGAGGCGGGGGAGTGAGAGAAAGGGAGACCTCGGGGAGAGTCAAGGGGTGGGTAGAGGCGGAGGAGTGAGATGAAGGGAGACCTCGGAGAGAGTCAAGGGGTGGGTAGAGGCGGAGGAGTGAGATGAAGGGAGACCTCGGGGGAGAGTCAAGGGATCGGTAGAGGCTGAGGAGTGAGATGAAGGGAGACCTCGGGGAGAGTCAAGGGGTGGGTGGTGGCTGGGGATTGAGATGAAGGGAGACCTCGGGGAGAGTCATGGGATGGGTAGAGGCGGGAAGTGAGATGAAGGGAGACCTCGGGGAGAGTCAAGGGATGAGTAGAGGCGGGGGAGTGAGATGAAGGGAGACCTCGGGGAGAGTCAAGGGATGGGTAGAGGCGGGGGAGTGAGATGAAGGGAGACCTCGGGGAGAGTCAAGGGATGGGTAGTGGCGGGGGAGTGAGATGAAGGGAGACCTCGGGGAGAGTCAAGGGATGGGTAGAGGCTGGGGAGTGAGATGAAGGGAGACCTCGGGGAGAGTCAAGGGATGGATAGAGGCGGGGGAGTGAGATGAAAGGAGACCTCGGGGAGAGTCAAGGGATGGGTAGAGGCGGGGCGTGAGATGAAGGGAGACCTCGGGAAGAGTCAAGGGATGGGTAGAGGCGGGGGAGTGAGATGAAGGGAGACCTCGGCGTGAGATGAAGGGAGACCTCGGGAAGAGTCAAGGGATGGGTAGAGGCGGGGGAGTGAGATGAAGGGAGACCTCGGGGGAGAGTCAAGGGATGGGTAGAGGCGGGGGAGTGAGATGAAGGGAGACCTCGGGGAGAGTCAAGGGATGGATAGAGGCGGGGGAGTGAGAAGAAGGGAGACCTCAGGGAGAGTCAAGGGACGGGTAGAGGCTGGGGAGTGAGATGAAGGGAGACCTCGGGGAGAGTCAAGGGATGGATAAAGGCGGGGGAGTGAGATGAAGGGAGACCTCGGGGAGAGTCAAGGGATGGATAGAGGCGGGGAGTGAGATGAAGGGAGACCTCTGGGAGAGTCAAGGGATGGGTAGAGGCTGGGGAGTGAGATGAAGAGAGACCTCGGGGAGAGTCAAGGGATGGATAGAGGCTGGGGAGCGAGAGAAAGGGAGACCTCGGGGGAGAGTCAAGGGATGGTAGAGGCTGGAGAGTGAGATGAAGGGAGACCTCGGGGAAGAGTCAAGGGATCGGAAGAGGCTGGGGAGTGAGATGAAGGGAGACCTCGGGGGAGAGTGAAAGGATCGGAAGAGGCTGGGGAGTGAGATGATGGAGACCTCGGGGAGAGTCAAGGGATGGGTAGAGGTGGGGGAGTGAGATGAAGGGAGACCTCGGGGAGAGTAAAGGGATGGGTAGAGGCGGAGGAGTGAGATGAAGGTAGACCTCGGGGAGAGTCAAGGGACGGGTAGAGGCTGGGGAGTGAGATGAAGGGAGACCTCAGGGGAGAGTCAAGGGATGGATAGAGGCGGGGGAGTGAGATGAAGGGAGACCTTGGGGAGAGTCAAGGGATGGGTAGAGGCGGAGGAGTGAGATGAAGGGAGACCTCAGGGGAGAGTCAAGGGATGGATAGAGGCGGGGGAGTGAGATGAAGGTAGACCTCGGGGAGAGTCAAGGGACGGGTAGAGGCTGGGGAGTGAGATGAAGGGAGACCTCAGGGGAGAGTCAAGGGATGGATAGAGGCGGGGGAGTGAGATGAAGGGAGACCTTGGGGAGAGTCAAGGGACGGGTAGAGGCTGGGGAGTGAGATGAAGGGAGACCTCAGGGAGAGTCAAGGGATGGATAGAGGCGGGGGAGTGAGATGAAGGGAGACCTCGGGGAGAGTCAAGGAATGGATAGAGGTGGGGAGTGAGATGAAGGGAGACCTCTGGGAGAGTCAAGGGATGGGTAGAGGCGGGGGAGTGAGATGAAGGGAGACCTCGGGGAGAGTCAAGGGATGGGTAGAGGCGGGGGAGTGAGATGAAGGGAGACCTCGGGGAGAGTCAAGGGATGGGTAGAGGCGGGGGAGTGAGATGAAGGGAGACCTCGGGGAGAGTCAAGGGATGGATAGAGGTGGGGGAGTGAGATGAAGGGAGACCTCGGGGAGAGTCAAGGGATGGATAGAGGCGGGGAGTGTGATGAAGGGAGACCTCTGGGAGAGTCAAGGGATGGGTAGAAGCTGGGGAGTGAGATGAAGGGTGACCTCGGGGAAAGTCAAGGGATGGTAGAGGCTGGGGAGTGAGATGAAGGGAGACCTCGGGGAGAGACAAGGGATGGTAGAGGCTGGGGAGTGAGATGAAGGGAGACCTCGGGGAGAGTCAAGGGATGGGTAGAGGCGGGGGAGTGAGATGAAGGGAGACCTCTGGGAGAGTCAAGGGATGGGTAGAGGCGGGGGAGTGAGATGAAGGGAGACCTCGGGGAGAGTCAAGGGACGGGTAGTGGCTGGGGAGTGAGATGAAGGGGGACCTCGGGAGAGTCAAGGGATGGGTAGAGGCTGGGGAGTGAGATGAAGGGAGACCTCGGGGAGAGTCAAGGGATGGTAGAGGCTGGGGAGTGAGATGAAGGGAGACCTCGGGGAGAGTCAAGGGATGGGTAGAGGCGGGGGAGTGAGATGAAGGGAGACCTCGGGGAGAGTCAAGGGATGGGTAGAGGCGGGGGAGTGAGATGAAGGGAGACCTCGGGGAGAGTCAAGGGACGGGTAGAGGCTGAGGAGTGAGATGAAGGGTGACCTCGGGGAAAGTCAAGGGATGGGTAGAGGCGGGGGAGTGAGATGAAGGGAGACCTCGGGGAGAGTCAAGGGATGGTAGAGGCTGGGGAGTGAGATGAAGGGAGACCTCGGGGAGAGTCAAGGGATGGGTAGAGGCGGGGGAGTGAGATGAAGGGAGACCTCGGGGAGAGTCAAGGGATGGTAGAGGCTGGGGAGTGAGATAAAGGGAGACCTCGGGGAGAGTCAAGGGATGGGTAGAGGCGGGGGAGTGAGATGAAGGGAGACCTCTGGGAGAGTCAAGGGATGGGTAGAGGCTGGGGAGTGAGATGAAGGGGGACCTCGGGGAGAGTCAAGGGGTGGGTTGAGGCTGAGGAGTGAGATGAAGGGAGACCTCGGGGGGGGTGTCAAGGGACGGGTAGAGGCTGAGGAGTGAGATGAAGGGAGACCTCGGGGGAGAGTCAAGGGGTGGGTAGAGGCTGGGGAGTGAGATGAAGGGAGACCTCGGGGGAGAGTCAAGGGGTGGGTAGAGGCGCAGGAGTGAGATGAAGGGAGACCTCGGGGAGAGTCAAGGAGCGCGTAGAGGCTGGGGAATCTGATAAAGGGAGACCTCGGGGAGAGTTAAGGGATGGGTAGAGCTTGGTGAGTCAGAGGAAGGAGTTGTGGGTTTAGGGAGAGAGAGTTGTGGCATGTTTATCATGCAAAGGACGAGCTGCTACGATGACGATGTGGTCATGGGTTTGACTGGGGTTGAGGATTAGCTTTGGGGGGATTAGAGAGGTAGTGAAGTCAGAACATGTCATCAGTTTGATGAGTGTGAAAATAAATGGAGGCTGTGGTGCAAGTGCAGAATAATTGGAGGCTGGAATAGAGGGCCAGTGCTGTCCCTCAGTGCTAGACTGACAGCCAGTGTGGGCCAGTTCTAACTGACTGCATTGTCCACTGTTGGTTGTCGTCGTTGGGTCTGGTGGTAAATGAAGGAGTAGCACGGGGAGGAACCGGGTTCAAGCCCCCCACATACAAGTACCAGCACATGGAGTGGGCATGCCCATTCCCAATGTGTGTTGCACAGCAGAAAGCTTATTTTCTCAAACTTTTTCCTGCCAACCTCTGCCTGTCCACCACATCTATCTACCCTTCTGCTGATTCCCCAGCCTCTCGGTGTGTGGTGCATTCCTCCGCCCGTGTGTCAATGAATTGTGCTATGTTGTGGTAATATGTGCATTGTTGTGACATTGTGGAAATGGGGCAAGTGAGTACATTTCTATTGGGTTCTGAAAAATGGGCGAATATGTGCCATGCTGAGTTAGTAGTGTATGTCAAGGGGCATTAGACTTGGCAGCAAAGGGTTAATGTGTGTAATGTGTAGGTATCTGGTTTTCTAATGTTATGTTGTCATGTTATCTGCTCTGCTAGGCTTGTACCATTAGTATGGTATTGCAATAGCGGTTGGTGTTGACCAAGATTGGCGGGTGGAGAGATGGAAAAAAAATGTACCTTCGACCTGCCGCTTCACACTCTTTTGCTCCTCTCCTCTCCTCTCCTCCAAGCACAGGCTCCCAGACTCCACTGCGGCCAATCCGGACGCTGCTCTCATGCTGCTGGTTGCAGCATGAAAGCAGTGTCAGGATTGTCCTGAGCGCCATGAACTTACGCTCCCAGTGAGACTGGGAGCCTGTGCCTGCTTTCTCCGGCAATGCAGCTCGGGATAGAGACAGCTTCAGTGCGCATGTGGGTTTGGCCGGCCAAACCGTCTTGCTCACTGAAGGCAGGGCCCACCACTACCCCTCAGTGCCTGTAACTCCCCCTGCCCACCCCCAAAGACTGGTCAGTAAAGGAAAAATAAAACAATAATAAAAAGTATTTATTATCGTTATTCCTTTCCAGCCATTTTGAGACAGCCGGCAGGGTGAGGAGGTCTGTGGGGGGGGAGGGGGGTCGACACTTCTCGCCCTTATCAAAGGAGCCGCCGCTGTGGTATTGTAGAGTTTTCACATTTGTGCCCTTTCATACATTTGCAGCTTTCCTTCAATCAATTGTTAATTGTTTGATTGTGATGGTTAGTAGTAATTCCTTGAAGGTCTTGTTTAGTAAAGTTTGTTGTTACTTAACATGAAACTAGCATGAGCTGATTCTAGTAAAGGCCTTTTTAGTGGTCGGAGTTTGTGGTGTGCTGAAGCACTTTTGTGTATTTTATTGAGCTGGGTGGTCAGTTGTCCATTGGCCCGGCCAAGGGAGATTGTTTTCTGGCAGCATCACTAGTCTGGTAAAAGTTACTGATGCAACGTGTGTAGTAGATTTAGGTTAAGATTATCTGAATGCCTACAAGGCGTATGTTGATGTGTTACTTGGGTAGATCTGTAGAGCTGGCAGCACTTTGCCAACTGTATACAGCACCAGGCTACCCCCAGGGTGATAAGCAGCGCTATACAAATACCGTCTGATTGATTGAAGGATACGACTTTGGTGTTCTCATGTGCAGTCAGTGAAGCTATCTTTTGTGTTTGAGAAAATAAAGATAATTAATCTAGTTGGCAAGGTGTAGTGTAGTGGGTATAGTTGCAAAAAATCAAGTTCTTGTGTGATGGGAGGTAGGATCAGAGAAGGAAAGCAGGAGAGAGGGAGTGACCAAAATGAATTCAGTGTGTGTGTCTGTATGAGGCGTGTTTGCAGTGTTTTTTGGGCCTACCGCTTTGCAGAGGGCCTGTCTTAGCAGATGTTCCAGGGGTTGTCAGACGCTCTTCTGGGACTCTCCTCTCTGGAGAGATATTTAGGATCAGTAGCTCAAAAGTAGCAGCTCTTGAAGTAATTCTGCTCACTTCAACAGGAAGGAGAGAACAAGTTGAGAGAGCCGGAAAAGCAAGAAGAGACCAGAGGAGGGAAAAAACTGAGATAAAAATGAAAAGGTAGGTAAAGTAGACAGAAGATTCCAGCAAAAATATGAAAAACATTAGTATGTAAGCGAAGGAGCCAGAACTCGAGAATATGGGCAGGAAAGGGAAAAGAAGGAACATTATTTATCAATTGCAAAAAGTGTGTGTTAAAAATGTGATTTATCTTATCGCCCCATATCCCTCATTAACTTTGAAGCCAAGCTCCTGGCCAAGGCGCTCGCGAACCGCCTGCTTCCACATATCTCGGCCCTCGTTCACCCGGATCAAGCAGGCTTTATGCCGCGCCGGGCAACGAGGCACAACATTCGGCGGGCGCAGGCTGCGATTGATGCGATCGGGTCTTCGGAGGATCAGGCGGCGCTCCTGTTGGCTGATATCGACAGTGCCTTTAATTCGGTCAGCTGGACCTTTCTCTTTGCTCTCCTGCCGCTGCTGAACCTAGGCCCGGTCTTCGTCTCTTATGTCAAGTTGCTCTATACCGATGTCACTGCCTCGGTGCGTGTCTCAGGGGCTACTTCCGCTCGGTTTCCGGTGACCAGAGGCACTCGTCAGGGGTGTCCAATCTCCCCTTACCTTTTCGCGCTGGCCATGGAGCCACTGGCTGCCCGGGTGCGCCGTGATGTGCTTTATCAAGGCTTTGTGTGGGGGGCGGATCATTCGGACCGCATAGCTCTATATGCCGATGATGTGCTATTCTTCATGACTGACCTGCAGCGCACGGGCCCTCGTGTACTGGAACTGATGCAAGAGTTTGGTCGGACGTCGGGGCTCTTCCTCAACCCGCGCAAGTCGACTCTATGGGTGTTGGGGGGTGACACAGTGAACTGTCCTTGGGCTGCATCCCTTCAGGTGGCTGTGGATGGCGTGAAGTACTTGGGTGTTTTCCTCTCTGCCTCGCCCGCGGTGGCGTGGGATCGGAACATCCAGCCGGTGTGGGATCGGGTCCAGATGGACATCAAGACATGGACGCGTATGCCTCTTAACATCTACGGCCGGTCGGCCATCTTTAAGATGGTGGCCCTGCCTCGTCTCCTCTACCAACTACAGAATCATCCATTCAAGATTGATCCGCAGTGGTTCCGGAGTGTTGACTCTGTGCTGGGCCGATTTCTGTGGGCTGGGGGTGCATCCAGGGTGGCACTACGCACGTGCTTTCTCTCTACATACTGCGGCGGCTTGGCGACCGCAGACATCTTGTCTTACTATCAGGCCTCCCATCTCCTTGTGCTTAACGAGTGGTGGTATGGGGACCGTAGTGATCCGGCCTATGCTCTGGAGCATTCTCTAATGGGTGGCGCCTCCCTCCACACCCTGCTGTACTCGGCCAGACGGAGGCGCCGGCTTCCGCAGGTTACCCAGGTGGTCTTCGCGGTCTGGCGGCGGGCTCTGCACCGTATGGGTTGGTGGGGTAGACTGACGGCCGAGACTCCGCTGTGGCGTAATGGCCTACTACCGGCGCTGGCGTCTCTGTCCGGGTTCGGTGGCTGGGACGCGATCGGGATCTCATCCCTCGGCCATGTCCTCTCTGGCACTACGCTTAAGTCCTTTCAGGACCTTAGTTCTGAATTTAGCATGCCCAGGTCTCAGTTCTTCCGGTACCTCCAGTTTCGCCATGCTCTTACCCCTAGCCTGGTGGGCCTGGAGCAACTCCCTGACTTTAGCCCCATCGAGGCAAAACTTTTTATGAGGGATCTGGGCGACAAGAAGGTCTCTCAGATATACCGCTCCCTGGTCACGCATTGCTCCCCTTCCCTCTCGACATTGAAGGCCTCCTGGGAGAAGGATGTTGGCCCTCTGGATGAGGATGACTGGCGTGAGGCCCTTGAATCTCCACGTGGTGCTGCTATAGCTATCCGCCTCCGCTTTATCCAATTCAAATACCTTCACCGGGCTTATTACACTAGGGATCGCCTGTGGCGGGCGGGTCTTATAGCGGCCCCGGAGTGTCTGAGGTGCGGTGCTGAAAGGGGGACGCTTTTCCATACTGTGTGGTCCTGTGAGAGACTGACTAGAGTCTGGGCGGGGGTCTGGGACTGCCTGTCGGAGGTGTTGGGGTGGGACCTACCTCGTACCCCTAGGCTGGGCCTTCTTCATGTTCTTGAAAATGTTGGGGGTAACATCTACAAACGTCATCTGTTGTTGCTGGGGCTTGTGGTGGCAAAGAGGGATCTGGCACAGGCCTGGAAGAGCGAACGTGCCCCCCGCTTTGTGCCTGGAAGGCGGGCCTGGACTTCCTCATGGGCCTGGAACAGCCCGTATTCGAAGCCCGGGGGTGTCCCCGCAAACATTACAAAATCTGGAAACGGTGGGCGGACTAC
Organism: Lissotriton vulgaris; assembly: GCF_964263255.1. NCBI lineage: Eukaryota > Metazoa > Chordata > Amphibia > Caudata > Salamandridae > Lissotriton > Lissotriton vulgaris. The sequence continues at coordinate 1,289,456,540 of NC_141685.1, forward strand.
AGGGGCCTGACCCTTGACCCCCACATGGACATTGATGATGCACTGCCTCCAGATGTGGATCCCGTACCCTAGGCTGCTGGCCAACACCACCTTTGTTCTCCATCTTATGTTGATGAACTGTGATCACGTGCACTGGGTTAGGGTGGGATAAGGGGTGGGTAGCTAAGGGAGGGGTTGGACGGTGTTCTTGGGATTGGGTGGGCTGGGGTAGTTGGGGGTATATCGTTCTAAAGTACTGGGTTCAATACTGTGTCAATGCTGTATCTTTTCAAATTTGTCGTTGACAGTCTCCTCCTGACTGTGGAGGGCTGTACCAAAATTTGCTTGAACTCGTAAAATAAAAATGGTTTTGAAAAAAAAATGTGATTTAGGTGCCTCGTGATAGTGACCTTTTAGAGAATTATAGGTGTAATTTGCTGTTGAGTGGCGATTTTTATGGGGGGGGGGGGGGAATGCACTATATGCAGAGATTATTTGTAAATTATTTGTCCCAGGTTCTGATCCTCCTCCTTTATGAAAGTGGGTATACTCAGATTCTGCACATATCTGTGTTACCTTTGTATCAAAAATTCCAATTCTAAAAACGTAGAAAACGTAGCTCCATTCCAGCAGTTTACTGGCAGTAGGAGCTTTGTATCAGGGTATAGGGATTAAAATGAGAGAACTTGAACAAATATATTAAAACATACTAAATTGCACCATTTCACGCCCAAGATCACCTCAATCTGTCCGAACTGACATGTTTTTGCTACTATAAAAAGTTTTGAACTTGTCTGTTGTGGTTCATGTAAGATTTGGTTATTAAGTAGGACAAGTGGATTTCTCTAGAAGGGCAAGCAGATTTCTGAATAATTTTGCCCTTTAGGCAAGTAGATTTTTAAAAGACGTCCACACCCCTGAAACAGACTCATCTTTTTTCCTATACATTCCAAAAAGAATAATGAAGTAGATTTCCCATTGAAACACAGTACAAACACAGTGTGGTCTAACCAATATAGCTGCCTTTTTATTTTTCAAGGGGTTAGAATAACCAATCATACTGGGTGTCTTCATTCACATGTACCGTGGTATACCGCCAAGGTACCACAGTATACAGCGGCCCAATATATCACTAAGTTATTGTGCCTTATTACTGAAAAACAAGTGAAAAAATTCAGATCACATAACAAAAAAGACCCTTCCCACCCCATAATCTATATTCATGCCAGATTCATGTACATCTGTTCAGTCATTTTGTCGCTACCCCTGTCTAAAAAGTCTATGGAAAAAACATAGGTGGATAAACCTGTTTTGGGACCCATCATTTTTTATTTGCACTGTCTTAACTAATCATCACAAAACTTTGTGTTGGCTGCCAATGTAGAAAAAAGAATAGGTCTGCTAAGTTTTGTGGAGATTCATCAAACCGTGACAGTTATTAGCAAGCAGAAATCTGACGAATTCCTACCTCTGGGAATCCTAACTATAACTGCAGAGTGGCTATCGTCACTGTGTTATATATATATATATATATATATATATATATATATATATATATATATATCCAAACGCAAAGAACCCTGAATTGAGAAGCCGTACACGGCCGTGTTTGTCACCTTCTTTATTTGGTAAGTAGCAGGGAACCAGACGTTGCCTCCACACCCCAGGTTCACCAAACATGTTTCGGGCCATCATGCCCTTGATCTCTGGCATCAAATGAGGCGCCGCTGCAATAGTCTTACCCTCACTCGCAGCACATGAAATATCCTCCGGCCCAGTGGGCGTGTCACATTTGCATTCTGGTCTCTGTAGTTCTAAAAATTCAGGGGCAGAGTCAGCACAGGGACTGAAAGCTGGTCCTCGTGGCAAAGACCACTCCTAGCGACTCTTCACTCCTGTAGAAGCCTCTAAGAACGCCTATTAAGGTGGCTGTATAAGAAATTCCATAATAGCTATAGGAACATACACAAGTTGTGTAAGTACCTTCTGTGTATGTATTTTTGTCTTTTTGTCTTTTTGTGTAGTTGCCCGATTACATATATATCGAATTTTTTAACAACAGTGCCAACCTTTTTATTACAAATTATTTTTTGGTGACACACTGTTTTTTATATTTTTCCCTTTCCTATTATTTCTGGACACTCCTATCTGGACCAGAGGTAGCCTCGGGTGAGGCAGGCATACAGCATGTTATTTGACTACCCTATGAATATGCCATGACGCCTGACGGGGCGGATAAAAGATACACCGCATCGACTAAATCAGGCTGTCTATGAGGGTTTTCAAAGACTAACCGAAGGTTTAGTAGACACCAGTGTCCATTCCCTTTTGATTAATTCAGTATCTAACTAGGGGAACTGAATGGACCTTGAATCCTCTTCCCTCCTTTTTGATAAAAGACTAAAAATTCATCAGCCATAATGAAATGCAGCAATGTCTCTCCTTGTGTGAAAACTCAAGTAGTTTGTGCATGTAGAAAGCACGGCTGGGTCCCTGCTTGTGTCGCTCACCAAAACCGGTTCACGCTGTTCCGTTAAGCACTTCAAAGTTCATTGCACTAATGGAGCCGCTCTTTTGCAGGAGGCCCCCAGTCCCTGCAGGGGACCCCATAGGAGGGCAGACCCCGTAGTAGGTTCGTGGGCAGCCGGCCACCCATTCTGGGGGTGGGGGGCGGGAGTTGGGGGGCGTCAACGATAAGGGGGGGGCGGGTTGAGGGGGAGGGTCCCGGGGCAGGATATAAGGGTAGCCCCTCCTACCACGCGCCCTCTTTGCTGCTGCCCCCACACCAGTTAGTTCGCTCCACTGGCTGCTCCTCGCCAGCCGTAGGGTCGTAGGTTGCCCCTGCCCCCTCCCCTTCCCCGTCAGACGCGAGGGCCGCGCTTTTCAGCTCTAATAAGGTAAGCGGAGTACACTGCCTCCCCCTGGGCCCCGTCCTTGGGCAAAACCCAAGTCGACAGGGCTCTGTGGCTATGCCACGGGGGGGGGGGGGGCAGGAGATCCGTGATCGTGTTACGGGTAGGGGGCTTGTTGTGGGGGTGTGGGGTACGGAGGTGCAAGCGGCAGGCGGGTGTGAGGGCAACAACTGCGTGCGATGTAAATATGGGCCGCGCGCTCAGCCAGGCGTTTTGCCTTGTGTGGGTGCACCGGAGGTCAGGGTGTTAGGCCGTAGACCGTGGAGGTATTGAATGAGGACCGCTCAACCGGCCATGCGGCTAGCTTTGCGGTATAGTTTTTTTTCAATGAGATGTCAGCCTGTAATCTATATGGTAATTTATTTACAGCGGCTGAGGCGGTAATATGCGGCTGAACGTCTAGAGCGTGGTCCCCGCCGGCATTTCGATCGGCTGAGACTGCGATAGGCCGTTAGCGTTTTAATCAGGTTATCAACCGCATGCTGGGCCTTCTATGCTTAAAAGAGCTGCTTAGCGTGTCAGGATGCCGCTTCACTGCTCCCAGTTGTCGGAGTCCCCTCCGGGGACGCTGATAGCGTGGCCCTCGGGAAGAGCGTCACACGGGCGGGCCCGGGGCCCTTGGGAGCAGGAGGCTTCCATTCAGATTGACAAGGTGCAAGCATTCATGATTTGGGCAAAAGATGAGGGGAAGAGCCACTCATGGATGGCGGGTCACCTGTCGGCCATCGGGCATCATGCCAGGCTGTTAGGTCAGAAGGACCCCACCACATTATTTACGACCAGGGCAGCGCTCAAAGGTTGGGCAAGAGAGATGCCTAAATCAGTAGACCAAAGGGCCCCCATTGATTACGAGACATTAAAAAGCATGATAGACGCCCTTCCGACGGTCCCCCACTCTGCCTACGAAGCATCCCTCTTCGCAGTGACATTCAGCTTAGCGTTTTTTGGAGCCTTTAGAATAGGGGAGTTGGTGGCCCGCTCCAAGAAAGAGATGAACTCTAGGGCCCTCCTGATGAAGTACGTGCGACTTACAGCTGAATCAGTAGAGATTTACTTACAATTCTCAAAGACAGACCAAGCAGGCAGGGGTAGGAGCATCTCATTACATCGCCTGGGCAACGACAGCTACTGCCCGGTGGCCCTGCTAGCCGCCTTCTTGTCTTGCCCCCCATGTACAGAAGGTCTGCTATTGATACACTTAGACGGCTCCCCGGTTACTAAATACCATGTGGAGCATGTGATGCAAGGGTGCCTATTCTTGGCTGGCTATGCAACAAAAGGGGCCAAGTTCAGCTCCCACTCTTTTAGAATAAGGGCGGCCACCACAGCTTAGAATAAGGGCGGCCACCACAGCTTTCAAGGAAGGTCTGCCAGCCGAGGCAATTAAGAGGGTTGGGCGGTGGGACTTCAACTGCTTCAAAAGATATGTGAGACCAGTTAGTGCAATACCCCCTTTTAGCAGAAGTGAAGTAGGGAACGTGTAAGCAAAGAGAGAATATGGTTGCATATGCCATGGTTACGTGGCCTTTTCTGGTTTGTAGTGCAATGTGAATTATAGACTACAGTTGCCACGTTTTGGTGGTTGTTTTACTTTGCAGTGCTTTGAAGTGTTCAAATAAACTATTATCTTGCAACACATTGTGTTTTATTGCAGGCACAGAGGTGTGGGTGATGGGGCACTCTTATGTCACAAGATTGGCGAGATGGGTGAATGCAAGCACGTGGAAGCATGGCTTCACCAACACTAGTATATCCTGGTTTGACCTCCCTGGAATGCACTGGCCTGCACTCTTAGCGACGCTGCGTAAGACATTGAGGGAGAATAGACGACCGCCAAACATCTTGGTGGTGCATTTAGGGGGGAATGACCTGGTATCATTAGGCAAGAGACGACTATTAGATGCGATGAGGAAGGACTTGAGCATCCTGAGCAGTGACCTTGGACCATGCAGCATATGGTGGTCGGAAATAACTCCCAGACCTATATGGCATGGAGCGATCTCGCAGGAGGCGCTGGAAGTTACCCGCAGGCGTGTAAACGCAGCTATGCGTAAATTTGCAGATATGCGAGGGGTGGGTTTCATCAGGCACGGCCTACTGCACGCGAAATCCATTGGTTGCTGGGAATCTGACGGGGTGCATTTGTCCAAGGTAGGCATGGCAATATTCCTACTAGATTTAGGGGAAGCACTGGAAACAGCAGGATGCAAGTAGAGGAGAATAGGGGGCTAGGTAGTGGGGGCTCTGGGCGCAGCGGGTGCCACGCCCAGGGCTGTGGAAGAGGTACAAGGCGATCCCCATACTGGACAGGCGCAGGAACAGGACCTGAAGCGCCAGTGCGAAACGCACCGTGCTGAGTCATACATAATCCAAGGGGCCCTTCTTGGGGACTTGGTTTCGACGGCGCCCCGTTAGTCCTTAGGGCGGTTGTAAGCCTGAGCAACCGGGGGCTTGCCGATAGCGCCCCGCCCGGATGGGTAAGGTGTGAGTTAACTCTCCCTTGTCCGGAGGGTGGGGTGGGTGGACGATAGGTCCACCGGTAGGAGGAGTTTCCTCCCAGGTACCACACCGGGCTATGGCCGCTGGTGTCTGTTACTTTGGCTCAACTTCAGGCTCCCTGCAACAAGGGGTGGAGGGGTGGAGGGGGTCGCCTGTCAGTTAACCCATCCTGTTATTTGTCCTACAAATAAATCTGCAACTTCTTCATCCCAACATACTTGTCTGTGTTTCATTTGGGGTTTTGGGGCAGTTGTGGGCAGAGGCGTACCGATGGAACTACTATGCAGGAGGCCCGCGGTCCCTGCAGGGGACCCCATAGGAGGGCAGACCCAGTAGTAGGTCCGTGGGCAGCCGGCCGCCCATTCCGGGGGGTGGGGTGCGGGAGTTGGGGGGCGTCAACGATAAGGGGGACGGGCACCGGGGCAGGATATAAGGGTAGCCCCTCCTACCACGCGCCCTCTTTGCTGCTGCCCCCACACCAGTTAGTTCGCTCCTCTGGCTGCTCCTCGCCAGCCGTAGGGACGTAGGTTGCCCCCGCCCCTCCCCTTCCCCGTCGGACGCGAGGGCCGTGCTTTTCAGCTCCCCTCCCTGCCGCTCACCCGCTGAAAGGGGGGAAGTGGGGAGGGGGGGACAGTAATAATGTATTAATGTTTTCTCTTGTTGCAGGAGGAGTTACAAGGCGATCCCCATACAAGACTGGCGCAGGAACAGGACCTGAAGCCCCAGTGAGAAACGCACCGTGCTGAGTCATACATAATCCAAGGGGCCCTTCTTGGGGACTTGGTTTCGACGGCGCCCCGTTAGTTCTTAGGGCGGTTGTAAGCCTGAGCAACCGGGGGCTTGCCGATAGCGCCCCGCCCGGATGGGTAAGGTGTGAGTTAACTCTCCCTTGTCCGGAGGGTGGGGTGGGTGGATGATAGGTCCGCCGGTGGGAGGAGTTTCCTCCCAGGTACCACACTGGGCTATGGCCGCTGGTGTCTGTTACTTTGGCTCAACTTCAGGCTCCCTGCAACAAGGGGTTGCGGGGTGGAGGGGGTCGCCTGTCAGTTAACCCATCCTGTTATTTGTACTACAAATAAACCTGCAACTTCCTCATCCCAACATACTTGTTTGTGTTTCATTTGGGGTTTTGGGGAGGTTGTGGGCAGAGGCGTACCGATGGAACTACTACGCAGCGGGGCTTCTCGCGACCCTGGCCGGGCCGCAACAATATCCAAACGCAAAGAACCCTGAATTGAGAAGCCGCAAACAGCCGTGTTTGTAACCTTCTTTATTCGGTAAGTAGCAGGGAACCAGGCGTTGCCTCCACACCCCAGGTTCACCAAACATGTTTCGGGCCATCATGCCCTTGATCTCTGGCATCAAATGAGGCACCGCTGCAATAGTCTTACGCCGCACTCGCAGCGCATGAAATATCCTCCGGCCCAGTGGGCTGCCTGGGTCACGGAAAGCCCCCTCACCGATAACTGTGAGTCTCAGGCGCTGACAAGCCAAGTAAGTGCCAGGAGAGCAACGTGGGACTATTGGTTGCGAAACAGAAGGCAGTTTACTTACCCAGTGTTTATGCATACCTACTAAAGGATGAGAAAGTATCAGAAGCACAATGGGAGGTAACCCACGAAGGGTATTCAAATAACGGAACTTTAACCCCTTCCATGCTAATGACAAGGTCAACTCGTCATGGGTTTTACCTGGGCTGTGCTTATGACGAGTTGACCTTGTCATGAATCCTGCCATTCTTCATTTTCCAGGGCACAGCGGGAAAACCCCTTAGCAGCCAAGGTGTTAAATACCAGAATGCACTACATGGCACGCCCACTTTGGCAGAACGTTTATAATCACGCTGCGAGTCCAGCGCTACTTCTTGCCTACACTGCTCCGAATACATATATCATGCACAATGCACTTTGGGAGCAGTAGTTCATCATTACAGTCATGTGGTGCACCATGTTAAATCAGGCTCGAGCGCACCAGGGTCCTTGTGATCCAGTCTGTGAGCAAGGCATGACGCCGAAACGTTAGACGCATGGAAGCAGGCACTTTTGAGACTTTGGAAATAAAGCCAGTTTCTACTGTATTGCGCCTCACCTTGTTTGTTTTGCCAGGAAGGTGATGGTGGGCTGCCCTGTGCCCATGTTTATCTGATGCTTTTTTGGGGAATATATATATATATATACACACACACAGAAACTCCAGAGTCTTCCTCTATTCCACTCTCAGGCAAAGTTAGTGATAGAGTAGGCATTTCAAATGCACTTGTTCCTCACCCTCTTACTTATCCCATGTATCCTTCCCTGGATTCAATTACACACCTGGGGCTTTCCTCTTGAATCCCGCTTTCTCCACAAATCTTCTGGGGAGAGGCCTTTGGCATAAACTGGACTATCATGTATAATGTAGTAGTAACAGTGCCTGTCTGGATGTGCCAATTGAAAATTAAAGTGACTACCCTGGGCGAAAACGATCAGTCTGCGAATTTATCAATAATGATGTATCAATATCACTACTAAATACTCCTGGTGCATTAGTACAAGTCCCTTACTCTTTGTGGTCTCAACATGCTAGTAATGTACGGTGCATTTTAACTACAGAGCATTTCAGTATCAGATTCAACCCAATGAAGAAGCGTCCCCTTATAGCCAGAACCACTGGAATTATGAGGCAGGGGAGGGCTGAATTATGCAGCAGGGATGAGTAAATTGGGTGAGAAAAGACAAATTATGAGGCATTATGCGGCACATTTTGGGAGAGTAATACTACAATATTTTGTCATTTTTAAACTTATTATCACTCTCTGTGCATTAATTGCAAGTCATTAGTACCAGTTTAAGGGAAACATCCTTTACGACGCAACTTTTACCACGCAGTGCCTTTACAACGCAGGTTTTTCAACGCAAGTCATTACAACGAATTGCGCTGGGGGGCGCTCTAGGATAGGTAATAGTTTAATTTACTATCCAACACCTTCCCTACTATCCACGGGGACTGGAGTTGGAATAGTAAATTAAACTATTCACTATCCAGCAGGGGCGTAACAAAGGCCCCCGCAGCCCACGCATTGCGGGGGGGCCCCTGCACTCCAGGGGCCCCCTCGGCTCACACAGTATTCCGCTCGATGACAGCTGGGTCGGTGACGTCCGTCTGGGACGTCGTTTTACAGTTACACTCGTTGGTGTTAATATTGTGGCATGAAGTTGTTTTACTCATGCAAGTATTTGACGAGCTCCTAGTCACCCTTCTCATGTACTAATTCTCCTTGGAACAGCATTCTTTCACTAGTGAGTAATCTTCTACCTAAGAAATGAACACATTTGTTTCACAGTTACCCACTTGTTATGGTCTGGTTTCACTTTCTGGCGGGGAAGGAAAAGGACTCTGTCTTTTCCTTCGTGGCCAGGGAAGACAAGGACATTGTCCAGTTCTCCTGCGCCTGGCAGCTGCCCCCTCCCCACTTTGTTCCCCCTATTCCCTCTCTGTCTCCTTCTCATTTAGTGAAACCCAAGACTTCAAGAAACAGGTATTACCTTTTCTTTCCTGTTTTCGTTTATTTGCTCCCCAGTGAAATGGATCCAAAAAGAAAAACACCTATTTTCCTGACATTTTTTAATTTCAAAGTGCAGCCTCGGGGTGGAGAGAAATAAAACAATCAAAATATGAAAAATAACTAACTAACTAATGCAAGACAGAGTGGTTGCAAGGTGTCCAGATTGATTTATTCACGGCTAAACATTTTGGCGCCACTTTATAGTGTTTGCCAGTGAAGTGCTACTTTTGTTTCCTCGTCGCTCTTTGAACAACACCCTGGATCCGAAAGTGCACTATTCCTGAAAGTACTGAAATACCAGCTTGATGGGTGAATTGGAAGGCAAAAAGCATACTGTGGCTCTGTATTCACAAATGTGGTCTTTTTAAACCATCCTGCTTACGTTTTGTAAGGATATAAGCAATAGGCATGGAAGTGGGTCCCTTCTGGGCCCTGTAGTCATGGCCTCAACTTTTCAGGCAAAAGCACTCACTAATTTCTGAATAATGAGTGTAAAAAGAAAAAGTTAACCACGTTGTTCCTGCTTACATTTTACATGGTTTACTTAATCTTTTATTCCCTATAAGTGTTGGCTTTTTCTTGGACATTGTTCATTTTTTTTAGGCAGCATATTGCTCTTGTCCAGTGCGTAATTTGTATAGAGTCACATCCAGGTGTTTATAGTGGGTCAGTGCAGTGCAAGTTTCTCTCAGTGGGGCTGTATGGTGTTCAGTGGGGGAGAGGATGTGGCACTATAGTCAGAGCTGCTGAATTTGGAATTGGGGATCCAGGTTCAGCCTTCATGACCAGGCCACCAAACCACTCCCCCTGTGGGAGCACAATCCCATGCTAGACCTTAGAAGGCCCGCAAAATCTTAAAGGCCGTGGTGTCTTAGCACCAGCAGGTGGATCCTAGCAGTGGCAAGTGTGGGTTAACCTAGAAGGCCTGTCTGCCACAATTCATTCTGAAGTTCACCTTCAGTCTTGCAGGCAGGCCTATGAAGCAGCATGCCCTAGAGTGACAGTGACTCTGTCACTGAGGTCACAGGACCCTTGAGCAGGGTGGCTCTAGTGCAGTGAGACTGCACCAGGTGCTGACCAGCTGTGGTCTGTGCAGGTAACAGCGGTGGGGCAGAGGGGCCGGGTAAGGGGGGATTTCAAGGGACAATCCAGAGGGGAAATTAAATAAATAATTTCCCCTCTGATTCGTCCCTCGAAATCCCCCCTTACACGGCCCCACCGCTGTTACCTGCATGGACCGCGGCTGGCGCCGACTTCAGGTGGGGGCGTCATGTTTGCAAGTATAATATGGTTTTTAAAGCACTTGCTGCCTCCTTCCTTGCCTCCAACAATTTTCGGCAACAATAAAAATGTCATGATAACTCCAGTGATTAATGTCCTTAGTAGAGAGAGATGGTGTATTGTCTAGTGGACATTTTAACTCATGGAAATGAAGCGCGGAGGGTTAATGTTCCTGCTACTAAGAACTTGTACCATGCAAATTACAAAGTGCACATAATGTGAATAGGTCAGTGGGTTACTGCTTTTGTCAGAGAGACCCTATTGTAACTTACATTTAATACGTTAAAATCCTACCTTAGAAGAGTGAGCTATTAACTGTCATGTGAGATCTGCAGGCAAACTAAAAGGTATAAATTAGAGCGTTACCCCAGTCTTTGATTATCCTAATGTAGCAGAAAAATGGTTCATTTGGGTAGAAATTAATTCTGATTATTAAAGAGAACCACCAACCATGGTATTACGTTTTAAATTCTGAGTTTGTGTTTTTCCAGACTAATCCCTATTAAACTATGCTGCCTACTAGTATGGTTGTCATGTGACTCCTACAACTTGTGGTCCTTTGTCTTATGTAACATTTTCTATACAGTGATTTACACACGTATGAATGATTGTCTCTGTGTAATATATGTGATGTAAAGTGCTCTGACACCCTACACTGGTATAAGTGGTGCTGTGAATTTTCTGATACTTTATTTTGACATTTTTAAACATGCTAACAGTCTCTGCAAAGATTTCTCCTCATCAGTATCAGTGGAATATACAACTGCAGCACCGATAAAGGCGACCTGTCAACCTTTGCATAGGGCCCTACATTTCACAGCAGCACAAGTCACATTTTTAGGAACTTTTTATCTGAGCTATAAACAATTTACTAGTTAAAATCATCAGATTATGCAACAGATTATGTATTATGTGGCAAACCTGGCAGAGCCATAATTATGTGGAAACATTTGCAAACTAAGATATTTTGCCATTCATGTTTGAACTGCTCTTTTGGAAAAAGGGAGGAGAAGTGCTGATGACAAACTCCATGGCTGAGAGACAAATAGCTTGCGATTACACTTTTAAGGATATTTGGGACATTCTGTGATTGGAAACGTATCCCACTTTGTGAATGTATTTTAATGTCAATAACTCATAGTAAGCCTTAAATAAACATGTGTATCCATTGCTTAAATTAAATAACGTAATGAGCTGTAACCGGTTAGTGAAATGGGAAACAAATACAACAAATTTGGATATTTTGCTCTTTCTGCCACACCTCTGACTCCACCCACTGACCCAATCCACAGGTTATTCCTGCCCTCTGCTTCTCCACCCTCATTACGCATCACATCTTTGCAGAGAATAATGCCTACAAACATGCATGGAGAACTGATCATGTCAACATGTCAGATTGTTACATTCCTACAATGTCCTCTTTGATTAGAATAATGCCTACATGCATGAGGATTCAATCATGTATTTGTATCCACTAACAAATCAGACTATCAAATTGCCTGCTACTTTCCTCTTTGCAAATAGCAATACCTAAGTGGTTGTATGACAGAACTAGATACAGACATTAAATGACTTTAAAACACATTATTTAACCCACAATTTTTTTTTGCACTCCAGCGGCGTAACAATAGCAACAACTGTGGTGCATTGGGCCCTGAGCTCCAGGGCCCCACCTTCGGTACTGTGCATGATCAGGCCTGAGAACTACTGAATGGGTCAGGAGCGTGGGGGCCCCCCTCCATGCACTTTGCAGGGGGGCCCCCTCAAGTTTCGTTACGCCACTGCTATCCAGCACCCTGCGTTGAAAAACCTGCGTTGTAAAAGCATGCGTGGTAAAAGCATGCGTTGTAACAATGTACATCCCCAGTTTAACACCCCCCCAACAAAAAAATATGCTACAGAAACGTGACAAGTCAACATTTCAAATGAGCCTTCGACTGCACTGCAACACATGTCGCTGCGTTTTTATGAACTTTTAAACCATTTGAGCCAGTCGCGGCCCATGCAGGTACGCATGGTGGGGTGGGGCAGGGTGGGCGGAAGTGAAAGTGACAAACGACGGAGTAGGGAAAATAAAATAAATAAATAAATAAAACCAATTACTGCTGCAACATGCTTATCTGCATGGGCCGCAAATGGTTTGAGCTAGAAACATATTTTTGTTGTTGTTGTTAAAATCTGCAAATTATGCAGCAATTGCGCCAAACTCACATAAGTCACCACCTGTGACTGTCCATAGGCCAACTGGCCTTGTGGGGGCTAGGACGCCCTGTGTCCCAAAGTCAGGGGGAGCCTAAACGTAGCAGCTGCCCACGAAGTGCTGGGCAGCTGTGGAGACACTGGGGCCAACGCTGGAGCCTTGTGGCCATAAACAAATACAATGCCCCCTGAGCCTCTCAGGCTCTGAAGAATGAAATGCCCCCACAAGCCTCTCTGGGCCCGCAAGTTAAGGAATGCCTGGAGCCTCTCTGGGCTCCAAGTAAAGAAATGCCGCCAAGAGCCTTTCATGCTCGAACACAAACTGCGGCCTTTGTTGGAGTCTTGCTGGGCTCAAAAACAAGCAATGCCCCCGAGCCTCTCTGGGCTCTGAAAACAACTGCTGCCTATTTGGCTGGAGTCCCCCTCCTGGGGACTCAAAAACGACAATGGCCCCCGGAGCCCTCGTGGGCTTCTGAACAAATGCCCCCAGAACCCTTCAAGCTCTAACTAAACAAATGGGCCGTCGTTGGAGTCCCCCTCCTGGGGACTCTAAGACAAGAGAAATGACGCCTCGAGCCTCGCTGGCTCGTAAATACAAATGTGGCGCGGTGAGCCTCTCGTGGCTCTCAGCATCAATGCGCCGTTGTTGGAGTCCCCCTCCTGGGGACTCTGACAAGGCCTCTGTATACCATAAGGCCAAAGAGCCTTTCACGGGGCTGAGGAGGGACCCGCGGGGACGCCCGCACTCACCGGTAGTAGGCGGCGTCTCCCCTCGGCGGTGTCTCCTATCGGCTCCTGGGCTGCGGGGCTCTCCCTCCTTTCACAGGAGCCCCGATGGGGGAAAACACCAGTTGCTTCTTTGTGCCGGCGCGGGTCTCTCCTGCGACACCGGAGCCCCGCCTGCTCTCTCCACCGCCCTGCTCCTCTCCTCGTGCTGGGGGGCGCGGGACTTCCGGGTCGCCCCTTCGGCTTACGGGTGGCAGCGCGGCGGCCCGGCGGGGAGGACTGCAGCTGATGGCACGATCCGGGGCAAATGCCGGGTGGGCACCGGCTCCTTTTACATAAATATTAAATCGAGGTGGGCACTCAATCGGGGTCCCAAAAATGGCACCAGGTCCCTGGCCGGGGTGGGCACCTGCCATGGGTACGAAACCTGCAAAAACGGATCCAATGCCGGGTGGGCACCTGCCAAAGTGAATAAAGCGCCCCAGGCGCTCAGAAGGCAATTAAAGCGCTCCCAAGCGCTAGCAGCAAGGATAAAGCGCTCCCCAGCGCTAGGGTACAAATAAAGCACTCACAGGCGCTTAGAGGCCCACAAGTCCAGCAAAGTTTTGGAGGCAGGCAGGGGGGCAAGGCTGGGCCCAGAGCCAGCTCGCTGGGCCTCCAGGCAGGGAGGCAGTCCAAGTGGCGGTCCTTCTGGTGCCCAACAGCAACAGCCCCCCTCAGCAAAAGGATCCTGGAAGAGAACAAATTGTAAGGGGACACCGCCCCTTCTTATACTGTAAATTCCTTTGTCTGTGGATAGGGTGGGGGAAGAACCAGTTGCAGCTGGTCTGGGAACACCCTTGATGTGCCCAGCACCTCACTCTATTCACTGGCAGGATTAGGGTCATTAGACGCACCACAGGGGGCGGAGTCAGCAGCATTGTGTGGGGAAAGCCCAGCCCTATTCAGGACCCAGGTGCACTCCTCCCCAGCCATCAGCATGCTAATCTCCACACTCACCACCGGGCAGACCCATCCAGACTCCTGGAGCCAGGCTCACCAGCCAGCCCCAGCCAATCAGACGCCAGCACCTTTACAGCACACGCACAGCCATGTCTAGAAGTGGCACTTCCACACTAGACACATACACGCCGCATACATCATTTCACAGCATTCAATCACACGAGTCCGCACATACCAGACTTGAGTCTGTACACCCCACGCATCAGGAACTACCAGGGACACAGACATTCCCCATGCATTCTTATGGGAGGGCAGGCCAACCTTACTCCACGCACTCAGAGTGCGCACGCACTTTCCACTGGGACACAGTGAAAGTGCCCAGAACCCAAAAATCACCATCACCAGGTCACCATTAAAAGCAAAAAGTTTAGGGGTGAACCTGCCAGAAGGGCCAAGTCCAACACAACCCCCTTCCAGCCAAAACGCAGGGGAGACCAATCACCATTATGATGGACTTCCCTGCTTGGGGCGATAGAACACGGACGTGGGCCCGCAACTGCAGGGACACCCTCCTGTACTACGCCACGGTGAACCCATGGGATTCCTTCCAAAACCACTGTCTGGAACAACTGGGCTACCTCACTGGTACTCCCAAGCTGTCCGCGGCCAGGATCAGGCCCTGGGCCACCCAGGTGCCACTGGTCCTTGCCTATTCGCAGAGCGGGGGGTAGTAACCCCTGGCACATAGTAGCCATTTTCCACTCTTCCTGTCTGCAAGACAGGACTAGACTGCCACTGGTTCTCCAGCCTAGGGTCTACACCCTTAGGCGGACCAGGAGTCTCAGAGAAGGCTCTCCTCCCCCTACCTCCTCTTCTAGGGTTCCTCCACCTCCGACGAGGGGTACACCTAGAACACCATTCCAACCCAGGGTTTAACCCCTCAGGTTGCACCGGGGTCAGAGGTGGGCTCTCCCACCCTCTGCACTCCCTTCCAGAGTCCTGCTCCCTACCAACTGGGGCGGTACCTCTGGAAGAAGAACCAGTCAGGACACTGATTACAGTCGTCCTTACCTCCAGGTCAGGCGTATCCTGAACCTGGCCTTCCAACCTCTGGTCTAGAACCTTTGGAGGAATAACTACCTGGCACTCCAGGACTTCTGGGGATTCACAGGCCATCCCCATGAGGCTGACACATGACCCAGGTGTCATGTGACTGTCTGTCTGGCGCAGATCTCCCGTCCCCTGTCCACCTGGCAGTGCGTGAATATCCCCTAGAGCAGAAGTAGCGCCACCCGGGTCCCCCAAGAAGATCTAGCCCAACTGGCTAGTCCCTGGTCTACTGGTGCATCCACTGGGAAACTCATCCCCCAATCACTCCTCACTTCGGACTTCTGTGCCCTCCCAACTGGAGTGACACTGTCGGACACTGGAACCCCTGGAGCTCTAGTTACAGATGCTCCAGGTTCCCTAGACACTAGGAGATCCTCCTCAAGTGGACTAACAGGACAACCTAGGTCCCCAACCTGGTGTTCCCTCATGAAACCACCCAGGTTCTGAGATAGGGCTTCGGCCATCTGGGGACTCTCAGCCACCCACTGACTCCTGCTCCACTGAGCCAGGTAGTAAGCCTCTCCACCCCTCTCACTATACTGGGACCTAGCTGGGCTACACTGAGCCTCTTCCACCACGCTGGGCTGGAAAATACCTGAACCACTACTTTTGGAATCACTCACTAATAATTCTAAAGAACCTCTGGCACTTTCCCAGCGGTCTGCTTCATCTGCAAGCTACCAGGCATCAGATAATCCACACCCCAACAGGTGTTGGCGCAACCCTGGTGAACAACAACTGAGCAGGTGCTCTTTGACAATCAAATCAAACAGTTTGTCAAAATCAGAGTCAGTGTGAACCTGTACCCAATCAAACAGTGTCCCACAACATTCATCTTCAAAATCTTCCCAAGACTGGTGAGACAGTTTCTTACTGTCCCTGAACTTCAACCTTAACTCCTCCTCTTGGGAAACAGGTACCATACTTTGGGAACTGGGAATGGGACTGCTCGCACTGGGCTCTATATAGCTGCCATCACTGGACTCAACCCGCCCTGGGGAGTCCAGAAAATTAAAACTGCGCGCAGGGGATAGTCTACCCTCCAGTGGTAAGTTCTCTCTGGTGGAGGCCCTCTCAGCCTCCTCTATCCTCTCCTGCGCTAAGACCCTCTGAGTCTCTAGCTGTTGCTTTCAAACGCCCAGCTATGCCATAGCCTGGGCATGCTCTGACCTGAGCTTTTCTAAAGCCAGCTGGTGCTCCCTTTCTTTCCTCCTATCTTCCCACTCCTCTGGGGACAGGGAAAGGGATGAGGCACTGCCTCCTACACTGGACCCAGCAAGGGATTCCCTATCTATGGGGTCCTCACTATCTGCTGGCGTCCCTGTACTCTTGTTTTCTTCCTCCTCTTCAGACTCTTCAGGGCTCCCCGCAGACCCACCACCCTCATGGTGTGAGACCCGGGCCATCTCCTCACTGTGCTCCTGCTCCCAGTCATCCTTCTGCCATTGGATTAGGTTACCCCTAAGTTGGGACTGGGTGTCTGACTCATTCACTGCAATGTCTCTCTCTTCGCAAAATTCTCTCAACTCATGCATAAACAGACCCCAGACATTAAAAGCAGACTCCATCTTGGCAGGATGCTCACAGACACGTGCAACACAGGGGACTTAACTGTCAGAGCTGAAGCAAGAGTACAAAATGTACAAATAAATTCAGTGAGCTCCCTATTGCAGAGAACTCACACTCACTTGTCTAGTGCCACACACCATTCATCCACACACAACCCCCCCCCCCCCCTTGGACTAGTAAGGCAGTTTCTACCACCCCTGATTTCTCAACCTGACCACACGTGACACAGGTACCAGACTCTGGGCGCAGGGCGGGGAACAAATGTACTGGACACTATTACGCTGCTACCACTGGATCCCACCCTCTGGTGAATCCAGAAAATTCAAACTGCACTTAGGGGATAGAAAACCACCCACAGCTAGTGACACTAACTCACAGTGCACAAGAAACACATTTCCAAAGAAATGACATTAAGAACAATTTAGAAACAATAATCCCCAAAATGTGATTTATCTAAAATGCAAAGTTTTGTAGTGCGGCCAGTTGCCACTTAGGTACAACGCAAACACAAATCCTTATCCTTTCCGCTGCCGCCAATGTTAGAAATGGGATCCCTGGCTGGCCAGGGCTTGCGCCAAAGTCAGTCAGAGACCACCACTTCCACGTCAGGGCAAGGGAGTTACATGCCAAGATAACCCCTGCTCACCCCCTTGGTAACGTAGCACGAGCAGTAAGGCTAAACTTGGAGGCAATGTGAGTTAATTGTTTGCGCACGCACCCCAGCAACAACACCTAAGGCCCACCACAAAGGAAACTCCACACAAGGTTATATATAAAAATAGCCTTTGTATTACACCAAAACACATTAGATAAAAACACACACTTTACAATGAGATAACAGGCACGGGCAGAATTTACAGGGCATATGTACAAGACAGGGCCACCTGGACCACTGTCAGGAATCAGCACTTTTAGAACTAGCACTTAAGTTATCACTTAGAACATAGCACATAGAATGCAAAATCACTGTAGCACAAATTAGAAAATGTAGCACACAACCAGTAACTACTGGTAACAGGTAAGTACCACCTACGCAACCCTAACCACCTTAGGAGAATATTGCGCAGGGAACCTGGACCTCACTAGCAACACCTGCACTAGGAGAAAAACAACCACCTAAGTATCACAATACCTGTAGGGGCATAGGCACATTACGCATGATGCATCACTACACATTCAGAGGTGTATGAAGGAAAACACATGATGCATAACATACATTCAGCGGTGTAAGAACATGGCACATGACACATTAAAACACATTCAGAGATGCAGGGAAAGAACAATTGCGCCAAACTCACATAAGTCACCACCTGTGACTGTCTATAGGCCAACTGGCCTTGTGGGGGCTAGGACGCCCTGTGTCCCAAAATCAGGGGGAGCCTAAACGTAGCAGCTGCCCAGCACGAAGTGCTGGGCAGCTGTGGAGACACTGGGGCCAACGCTGGAGCCTTGTGGCCCTAAACAAATACAATGCCCCCTGAGACTCTCAGGCTCTGAAGAACGAAATGCCCCCACGAGCCTCTCTGGGCTCGCACCTTAAGGAATGCCTAGAGCCTCTCTGGGCTCCAAGTAAAGAAACGCAGCCAAGAGCCTTTCAGGCTCGAACACAAACTGTGGCTGTTGTTGGAGTCTTGCTGGGCTCAAAAACAAGCAATGCCCCCGAGCCTCTCTGGGTTCTGAAAACAACTGCTGCCTATTTGGCTGGAGTCCCCCTCCTGGGGACTCAAAAACGACAATGGCCCCCGGAGCCCTCGTGGGCTTCTGAACAAATGCCCCCAAAGCCCTTCAAGCTCTAACTAAACAAATGGGCCGTTGTTGGAGTTCCCCTCCTGGGGACTCTAAGACAAGAGAAATGCCGCCTCGAGCCTCGCAGGCTCGTAAATACAAATGTGGCGCCGTGAGCCTCTCGTGGCTCTCAGCACCAATGCGCCGTCGTTGGAGTCCCCCTCCTGGGGACTCTGACAAGGGCTCTGTATACCATAAGGCCCAAGAACCTTTCACGGGGCTGAGGAGGGACCCGCGGGGACGCTCGCACTCACCGGTAGTAGGCGGCGTTTCCCCTCGGCGGTGTCTCCTCTCGGCTCCTGGGCAGCGGGGCTCTCTCTCCTTTCACGGGAGCCCCGATGGGGGGAAAACACCGGTCTCTTCTTTGTGGCAGCCAGGGCTCTCCTGCGACACCGGAGCCCCGTCTGCTCCCTCCACCGCCCTGCTCCTCTCCTCGTGCTGGGTGGGGCGGGACTTCCAGGTCGCCCCTTCGGCTTCCGGGTCGTCGCAAGCAGCGCGGCGACCCGGCGGGGAAGACACTAGCTGGTGGCATGATCCGGGGCAAATTCCGGGTGGGCACCGGCTCCTTTTACATAAATATTAAATCGAGGTGGGCCCCAAAAACAGCACCAGGACCCTGGTGGGGTGGGCACCTGCCAGGGGTACGACCTCTGCAAAAACCGGTCCACTGCCGGGTGGGCACCGGCCAAAGTGAATAAAGCGCCCCCAGGCGCTCAGAAGGCAATTAAAGCGCTCCCAAGCTCTAGCAGCAAGGATAAAGCGCTCCCCAGCGCTAGGGTACAAATAATGCGCTCACAGGCGCTTAGAGGCCCACAAGTCCAGCAACGTTTTGGAGGCAGGCAGGGGGGCAAGGCTGGGCCCAGAGCCAGCTCACTGGGCTTCCAGACAGGAAGGCAGTCCAAGTGGCAGTCCTCCTGGCGCCCAACAGTAACAACCCCCCTCAGCAAAAGGATCCTGGAAGAGAACAAATTGTAAGGGGACACAGCCCCTTCTTATACTGTAAATTCCTTTGTCTGTGGGTAGGGTGGGGGAAGAACCAGTTGCAGCTGGTCTGGGAGCACCCTTGATGTGCTCAGCCCCTCACTCTATTCACTGGCAGGGTTAGGGTCATTAGGCGCACCACAGGGGGCGGAGCCAGCATTGTGTGGGGAAAGCCCAGCCCTATTCAGGACCCAGGTGCACAATTTTAATAATTTAGTGTCACTTTCATTACCTGTTTTAATTCTCCTGCACACTTCCCCTGTACCCTGCTCTGGGCTCACACGCTCTGGACCTAAACCGCACAGCGAATCTAAGCGCTGGTTGCAGTTTCAAACCGCAAAACACAGGGACGCCATTCCCGCCGCGGACACAGGCCACGCCCCTTTTTCGAGAGGTCACGCCCCCGCCGGCCGTCACTACTAAAGGACGCTGAATACAAGCGTCACATAGATAGAAATTTCTCCTGAGGTGGAAGCCAGGAGTAGGTTGCACAATTTTAATAATTGAGTGTCACTTTCATTACCTGTTTTAATTCTCCTGCACACTTCCCCTGTACCCTGCTCTGGGCTCACACGCTCTGGACCTAAACCGCACAGCGGATCTAAGCGCTGGTTGCAGTTTCAAACCGCAAAACACAGGGACGCCATTCCCGCCGGGGACACAGGCCACGCCCCTTTTTCGAGAGGCCACGCCCCCGCCGGCCGTCACTACTAAAGGACGCTGAATACAAGCGTCACATAGATAGAAATTTCTCCTGAGGCGGAAGCCGGGAGTAGGTTGCACAATTTTAATAATTGAGTGTCACTTTCATTACCTGTTTTAATTCTCCTGCACACTTCCCCTGTACCCTGCTCTGGGCTCACACGCTCTGGACCTAAACCGCACAGCGGATCTAAGCGCTGGTTGCAGTTTCAAACCGCAAAATACAGGGACGCCATTCCCGCCGCGGACACAGGCCACGCCCCCTTTTCGAGAGGTCATGCCCCCCGCCGGCCGTCACTACTAAAGGACGCTGAATACAAGCGTCACATAGAATGAAATTTCTCCTGAGGCGGAAGCCGGGAGTAGGTTGCACAATTTTAATAATTTAGTGTCACTTTCATTACCTGTTTTAATTCTCCTGCACACTTCCCCTGTACCCTGCTCTGGGCTCACACGCTCTGGACCTAAACCGCACAGCAGATCTAAGCGCTGGTTGCAGTTTCAAACCGCTAAACACAGGGACGTCATTCCCGCCGCGGACACAGGCCACGCCCCTTTTTGAGAGGCCACGCCCCCGCCGGGTTATCCTTCCCGGTATAAAAAATGTGTATCTTCCGGTCGTGCAGCGGGCGAGCGCAGCGGGTGCGCCGTTTGCGTGCCAAAGGCGTGCCTAAGGCAAGCCCGTCTGCGCCCGTCCACGCCTGGACCGGGCCGAGGGCCATGCCCCTTACATCTCGGCCACAAAAGACCAGGCAATATAGTGCGGAAGCTCTCCTCAGCATAAGCCCTTTAGGAACTGATTGTGGCTTGCACTGTTATCACGCTACAGAGCTCCCAGTGATCTGCCCAAAATTTAAACAAATCCTCAAACCTAAGCAGGTTCGTGATGCAAAACAGGATTACTGTATGTTTTTGTTAAACTGCAGGTCCCTGCCAAAACATAGGGTGGAAATTGCCCTTTGTTAGAGGAACGCATGCCAGATGCAGTGTTTCTCACTGAAACGTGGCTTGCGTCGGACTCCGACCCTGTCTTAGTGACAGCCCTTCCTCCAGGTTTCCAAATTATTCAGCAAGATCGTCCTGAAGGGAGAGGAGGAGGCCTACCCATTATATATAAGGAGCAATACCACTGGCGAGTAATCTCTGAAGTAATTCCAGATTGTGAGAGCTTAGCATTCACTCTGGAATTCTCCCCTAACAATTGCTTTTCAGGTACGGTGGTATATTGCCCCCCGGGACCCCCCAAACAGTTTCACAATCTCCTTCCGCCGATCGTGGCTGAATGTGTTAGCACTGCCTCTAATTATACTTTGCTAGGGGATCTCAACTTTCATTTTGATGCTGCCCTGGATCATACAGCTATGACACTTGTAGACGACCTAGCTGCTCTACAATTAGTCCAACGTGTGAAGGCACCGACTCACGTTAAGGACCACTTACTGGACCCTGTGTTCAGTAATTGTGTAGACCTTGTGGCTGGGCTACCAATCTCCCTCCCGTGGACTGATCATCTACTGGTGCCTTTCACCTGGACCACATTTAAGCCACTCCC
The DNA here is from genome assembly GCF_964263255.1 of Lissotriton vulgaris. Taxonomy (NCBI): domain Eukaryota; kingdom Metazoa; phylum Chordata; class Amphibia; order Caudata; family Salamandridae; genus Lissotriton; species Lissotriton vulgaris. Next base: position 1,289,478,321 of record NC_141685.1, read on the forward strand.
TTCGAGACCCACTGTAAGGCATGCCAGATCCTGGGCGCGGCTACCAGTCGATGACTGGGCAAGTAGACTCGCGACTGACCAACCCTCCTATAATGAGGACCCATGTTTGGCCAACCAGGAATATGAAGACTGGATCACACAACCCCTTGAAGCCACTCTCCCCCTGAGTAAGATAATGCTGAAACGTTCCCAAAAAACTGCCCCCTGGTTCTCAGAGGCTCTCAGGGAAAAGAAACGCCAATGCAGGAAAATAGAAAGACGATGGCGTTTAGATTACTCTTTGGAGGAAAAAACCCGATACAGAGAGGCAATTAAAATCTACAAAACCGAGGTTAAATCTGCCCAATCTGTATACTTCTCTGATAAAATCTTACAAGCTAAGTCCAAGCCTAAGGACATTTTTCAAATACTGAAAAAACTCACAAAACTTCCCCCTTCTAGCTTGCACGAGGAAAAAACAACAGCCCACTGCAACGACCTGGCAGAATTTTTCCACCAGAAAGTTAATAAAATATATTCATCTCTCCCCTCTATAGCAATTGTCCCCATAGCTCAGGATCGAACAAATCTGGGGGATACTTCATTGGAACCCTTGCTAACACTGGACTACTTCCCTCCACTAGACCAGCTGGTGAATTTTCTTGAAAACAACCAGCTGTTAGATGCCACCCAGACGGGTTTTAGACCCAGACACGGAACAGAGACTGCCCTTCTAGCAGTCACGGAGGAGACCAGAAAAATCCTAGATCAGGGGGGGTCAGTGGCAGTGATCCTCCTTGACCTAAGCGCGGCATTCGATACGGTCAGCCATGACACTCTGCTGACCCACCTCTTGAATGTCGGAATAGTGGATGGAGCTTGGCTATGGCTCAAATCCTTCTTGAGTGACAGATCATTCCAAGTTTTTGATGGAGACACTGTATCCATGAGCAGGCCGTTGAGGTGTGGAGTCCCACAAGGCTCCATTTTAAGCCCCGCGCTTTTTAACATCTATATGAGACCACTGGCTGAGGTTGTTCATCCGTTTGGGGTTAAGATTATTTCTTACGCGGACGACACCCAGCTGGTGGTCTCCTTGGCGCAGGAGGCCGCTCTACCATCGTCAGGTGGGCTAATAAAGTGCCTAGAGGAGGTAAAGGGCTGGATGACCTCCTCATCTCTTAAGCTCAATGGGGACAAAACGGAGCTGATGCTCCTGGGTCCCTCAAACCCCACCTTTTTCAACTCCTTGTGGCCTCCTTGTCTAGGTACCCCCCCAGTACCCAAGGACAATATTAAGAGCCTTGGGGTGTGGCTGGACAAGACCCTCTCGTTTAACATCCAGGCTACAAAACTCTCGGCCACCTGCTTCGGAATTCTCGGGATGCTAAAGAAAGTCCTCCCTCTTTTGCCTATGGAGGCAAAGCAGGTGGCCATCCAAGGTCTGATACAGTCCCGCTTAGACTTCAACCTTGGCTCCCCGGAATACACCTTGCGTAGACTACAGATAGTGCAGAACTGTGCGGCCCGCACACTGTTACAGCTGCCACGCAGACAATCAGCCAGACCTGGTCTGATTAGCCTGCACTGGCTGCCAGTGCGACAGAGTCATCTTTAAGGCCATGTGTATTGCCCATCAGGCCTTTTGGGACACAGGACCAATGATTACCCGGGACCTAGTAAATCAGTACCAACCTGGAAGAAACCTTCGCTCTAGCCAGGCCTGTTTGGCTATAGCTCCGAGAATAAAAAAGGCAAGGGCGGGCGGCAGGACGTTTACCTATAATGCCGCCAAGATCTGGAACTCACTTCCTCTTCATCTCAGATCCAACCCTAACCTCTCCTCCTTTCGAAAACAGCTGAAGACTTTTTTGTTTAACACTCCTTGTTAAATTCTGCAAGTTACCCTTGTCAAGCAATTTCTATTCTGGTCTTTAGCGCTTGGACGCCTCTGGGCAGCAACCGCGCTCTACAACTCTACTTTTCATTTCATTTCCTCCCCAGCCATCAGCATGCTAATCTCCACACTCCACCAACGGGCAGACCCATCCAGACTCCTGGAGCCAGGCTCACCAGCAGCCCCAGCCAATCACACGCCAGCACCTTTACAGCACACGCACAGCCATGTCTAGAAGTGGCACTTCCACACTTGACACATATACGCCGCATACATCATTTCGCAGCATTCAATCACACGAGTCTGCACATATCAGACTCGAGCCTGTACACCCCATGCATCAGGAACTACCAGGGACACAGATATTCCCCATGCATTCCTATGGGAGGGCAGGCCAACCTTACGACACGCACTCAGAGTGCGCAGGCACTTTCCACTGGGACACAGTGAAAGTGCGCAGAACCCAAAAATCACCATCACCAGGTCACCATTAAAAGCAAAAAGTTTAGGGGTGAACCTGCCAGAAGGGCAAAGTCCAACAATATATATATATATTTTTGGGAAGTTTTATATAGCGCAAACTAGACCCGAAGGTATCAGAGCGCTTTACCTGAGCACTAGTTAGGTTACAGAAGGACACATACATTTTTGTTAGGCACGGGGAGATTAAACGATTTGCCCAGAATCACAGAATGTTGAGCGTCCCTGCTGAGACTCGAACCCGAGTCCCCAGCTCCGAGGTCGACCGCCCTAGCCGTTAGGCCACATTCTCTCCCCCTTCATGCTTTCTGCTGTGAAGGAAAGAGTTAGGGGTACCAGTGGCCAGACTTGTTTTCACTGCTTCTGAAGCCACAATGTAGACCAGCATCTGTACCCATTGCCCTGCATAGGGGTAGTGCACTGCAGGGGCTGCTACTGGAGGGAAGATTGAGCTGAGGCTGTAGGGATTAGCGTGAGACAGGGGAGATGGTTATGGAGGAGCAGCAGTGGTTAATTTGTAAAAAAAATACGTGCAGGGGCTCTCGTCAGGTGGCAGCCTGCATCAGCCCATTTCTTCTGTAACACTGCCTGAAACAGAGACAACTACTAACTAGGGAGTGGGGAAAGGGTGTGTCATAGTGACCAGAGCTGTGGACCTCGGAGCTGGGGAACCAAGTTCGGGTTTTGACATCAGCTCAACATCCTGTGATTCAGGGCAAATCACGTAATCTTCCTGTGCCTACCAAAAATGAGTGTGTCCTTTACTGGCGCTCATGAAACTACTGAGCCGGTGTTGATGATTACATTTCAGTGCTGAGGACCAGAAACCACTGGCTCAAATTAAGCACTGAGGAGCTGGTGTATTTGGAGAGAGTGAACTGAGGCTGTGAGTTGGTGTGGGAGGAGTGAGTGTTGGTAGGAGGCTTTTTGGGATGGCAACCCATAGGCTATGGCTGCAGCAAACAGCACATTAATTGGATTGCCGGAAAGGGTGGGTAGGAGTGTTTTCTGGACTTCATAAATGCAGATGGGGAAGAAAAAACATAAAGAAGCTCAGACTTCATCACAATTTGTGCAGCAACCATTTTAATGTGGGACAAAACCTTATCGGAAAGCTCTATTCACCAATACTTCTACCAGTCATACTGCTAACGGCTCACAGAGCAATACTGTTAGCCAGTACTATCACGCCATGATTTTGGGGTGTTCCTCTTGCACACTACCATGTCAGTTTTATGGAGCAGTCATGTTAGGTAAGGTAATAACCCTAAGGAGCAATAGGAGTGCAGAAAACACTCTGCAGCTAATTCACGAAGGTAAACGTAGTCCTGGAGTCTAAGTTAAGACTTGAGGTCTAAAGGGCCAATTCCCAAGGGTACATTTAGACCTGAAGTGTGAGGGCCCAATTCTCAAAGGTAAATTCAGACATGAAGTGTAAGGGCCAAATTCACAAAGGTAGACTTAGACTTGACGTCTAACTTTACCTTTGTGAACTTGGCCCTTAGACTTCAGGTCTAAACTTGGACTTCAGGTCTAACTTTACCTTTGTGAACTGGGCCTTTAGACTTCAGGACTAAACTTAGACTTCAGGTCTAACTTTACCTTTGTGAACTGGACCCTTAGACTTCAGGTCTAAAGTTAGACTTCAGGTCTAAACTTAGACTTCAGGTCTAACTTTACCTTTGTGATCTTGGCCCTAAGACTTCAGGTCTAAACTTAGACTTCAGGTCTAACTTTACCTTTGTGAACTCAGCCCTTAGACTTCAGGTCTAAACTTAGACTTCAGGTCTAACCTTACCTTTGTGAACTGGGCCCTAAGACTTCAGGTCTAAACTTAGACTTCAGATCTAACTTTACCTTTGTGAACTCAGCCCTTAGACTTCAGGTCTAAACTTAGACTTCAGGTCTAACTTTACCTTTGTGAACTCAGCCCTTAGACTTCAGGTCTAACCTTAGACTTCAGGTCTAACTTTACGTTTGTGAAATCGGTCTTAGACTTCAGGTCTAAACTTAGACTTCAGGTCTAACTTTACCTTTGTGAACTGGGCCCTCATACTTGAGGTCTAAACTTAGACTTCAGGTCTAACTTTCCCTTTGTGAACTGGGCCCTTAGATTTCAGGTCTAAACTTAGACTTCAGGTCTAACTTTACCTTTGTAAATTGGGCTTTTAGACTTCAGGTCTAAACTTAGACTTCTTTACCATTGTGAATTGGGGCCTCTTTCTCTGCAGCAGCATATAATACTTGCCCAATCACGTGCTTTACTCAAGGTAACCAACATGAGTTGAGCAAACACCTTCTCTTAGTTGCGCCCTTCATAGGTCCTTTTCTTTTGATCACACAAGTACTGGATGCAGCTGCACTATCAAGCCAAATCTAAAAAAGTAAGTCTCTGAAGTACTGAAATACACCCATGAAGGTGCTGAAAAACAACCTAAAGCACTATTCAAGTGCATTAACTCTTCGACAATTAAGCATGGAGTTATATCATGTGGCGGGGAGTACTGGTGAACATCAGTAAAGTATTTCAAATAACAGTATTAGTTTAATTTAAAATCCCCCTGTTCTCACTCCTTTGATTTAAGTCTTTAGTGCCAAGAAATTTGCACCATTTCTTTCTGCATCCATTGTGCCCTTCACTACTATTGGCAATGTAGTATTGAGTGAATCGCAGTGACTATTTAGAGTTAGGAGTCACACAGTGCATAGTTGGTCAGTTTGAGTACATATTCTTTCTATTAGAGGACATGTGTCAGACCCTTTCACGGGGCGTGGTGTAAGCATGGGTTACTTAGACCTCACTTTTAGGGCTGGAGTTGTTTGCCTCTGATGTCCAGAAAGCCATCCTATCAAGGCTGTAAAAACTGGGTCAAATACATCCCCTGCCTCACTTCAGTGGTATCCTTGGGAAACAGTCACAGGCGTCTCAGGGAGGTAGTGTGGGGTGTACAAACTCAGAACTTAACCACCCAGCAGAACAATTTGTTTGCCCAGTACAGGGCTTAAATTGGATACATTGAGAACTCACTATAAATGGGGTGAAACATAGGTATTAGTAGCAGGTGCAATAATATACATTGCAGCATGAACTACTGTGCTTTGGGATAATGCCCTTTTTTCCCCGTTTCCCCAAAGTCACTCCTCTTGTGTCAGTCAGCCACTCAAATCACTTTATCTTTTGGCCACCATGGCCATAAAAGTACAAAGAAGTTAAAGCAACAATAAATAGATAACATAATTCATAAAAACATAGTTACAGACCAGAGCTACATTAAACAAGCATTTGCAATGCAATAGGTCTCTCATTAATTAAGTTTGAGCTATTGGCATTGCTAAATATGGCAACACCAATTGCAAAAAATGTCTATAAATTGTAGGCCAAAAAAATGTGTATCTAATTTTTTTAGCAATGGTGGCATGCTGCGCTTTAGATGAATATGTTTAGTAAAGTGTGACATACTGCGATTGCTACAATAATTAATTGTGGATGCGTAAACAATTGATGTGTGCACTGATGGCTGGTGGTGTGTGTGCCTGTAGAAATTGTGCACTGATGGCTAGTGGTGTGTGTGCCTTTTGGAAGTGTGCACTGCTGGCTGGTGGTGTGTGCCTGGTGAAAGCGTGCACTTACAGCTGGTGGTGTGTGTGTCCCTGGTGAAAGTGTGCACTGATGTCTGGTGGTATGTGTGTGCCTGGTAAAAGCGTGCACGGACGGCTGGTGTTGTGTGTGTGCCTGAAAGCGTGCACAGATGTCTGGTGGTGTGTGCCTGGTGGAAGCGTGCACTGACGGCTGGTGGTGTTTGTGCCCAGTGAAAGCGTGCACTGATGGCTGGTGGTGTTTGTGCCCGTTGAAAGTCTGCACTGACGACTGATGGTGTCTGTGCCTGGTGAAAGTGTGCACTGATGGTGTGGTTGAGTGTGTGGTTGTGTGTGTGGTTCTATGTGTGTGGTTGTGTGTGTGGTTGTGTGTGTGGTTGTATGTATGGTTGTATATGTGGTTGTGTGTGGTTGTTGTGTGTGGTTGTGCGTGGTTGTGTGTGTGTGTGTGTGTGGTTGTGTGTGTGTGTGTTTGTGTGTGTGGTTATGGTTGTGTGTGTGGTTGTGTGTGTGGTTGAGTGGGGAGTGAGCCAGAAAGAACTAGCGGTTGGCAGTCTGGAGAGAGTTACAAAGATAGATACCATTAAATGTAAATATTCAAAGGAAACATAAATTGTTAAAGGCAGACAGTGAAGCAAAGGCAGGGTTGAAACAGGGAGAAAGGCAGGTGGAAATGTTATGAGCAATTAAATAAAAGAGAAGGTTAGAGAAAGAAAATAAAGGGGGCACATTTTGGAGGGACCGAAACAGAGGTGTAGGAAAGAGCGTGAGAGAGAAAAAAAATAGCAGAGAGGTGAAGCAGGCGACTGGCCTATACATAGATGGAGGATGGAAAACAGGAGAGAATTAACTGAAAGGAAGAAATGAGAGTTGAGAGCAGAAAAAGACAGAAGTGAAGATAGCGGAGGAGAAAAGGAGGTAATAAAAGAGATGAGAAATGCAGAATAGACAGTAAAAAAGGTCGAATAGGGAGAGAGGAGCGAAATATTAGAAGAGGGAGCGACGGAGAGCACGTCTACAGTTAGTTTCACATAGTACAGCTGTGAACTGTGACTGTTCAGCTGCCCATATCTTGCTTGAAAGTACATCGGAATAGACAATGTTCTGGTCTTTCAAGATATAAAACACAAAATGTTATGTTTTTATAAGAACCAAGTCCACTCTTCCAGGGCAGAGGCATGTCATTTGCGGATTCACCGTGAGTGGTGCTGGGCCTGGACAGACATTTGTTGGAGAGCTGTCCTGTGTTCCTGTGACCTGCCCTAAGCAAGCACATGCGCGCACCCGTTCATCAAGAGAGCCAAAGAAAGGTGCAATTAAGTGGAAAATGAACCTGAAATACAGGATCAAACACCGAAGTGTAACACGATTTGTCACAGCGTGCAGGTTACATGCACAGTCCTCTCAGTGTGTTCATTGTCACCTTTATAATGGATTGTGAGATAGCTTTCAGTGAGGCAGCAACACAGATCCGATTGCTCGAGCACGTGTTTTGTACTTTGCTTGAATTCATATAGCTTGCTTACCAAACTCATTGTGAGACGTAATGCGCCCGGCCGACGACCACCCCGCTTGTCAGTGCAGAGCTGGTACCAGAGAAGCGCAAGAGCGCCATCACTCGTCGCAAGCCTTGCAGGCTGCTTCTGAAACTTTGGAGGGTGGAAGTGAGGAAGTGGAGGCGGGGGTGTGTAACCACCCCATGGGGTAAAGTGGTTGCGCCCAGTTTGTACTGGAAAAAGATGCGGTTTCTGATGTTTGTTTCTTGCACGTGATAAATAACAGGGGGAGGGGCACTGGCGGGTCACAAATGCATCACGATGACAGTGCGTTAAAACAAGTAGGGAGATAACATTCTGAAATGTAAATTCTGTTTATTCGGCGGAAAAGTTGGGCGTTGTCACCCCCGTGTAGTGTTAGGTTAATTACTGCCGAACCCGCAGGAGTGAGACGAAAGCGGCCTGCGGCAGTAGTTTTATCCGGGAGAGGAGGAAGGCAACATGCACCGCTTCGTGAAATGGATCCAAAGAAAACCAAGCTCTAGGCATTGATGTGGCGGGGGCGGGTTACATGAGGTAAAAGTGACAATTGTGAGCAAACAAAATACAAGAGGTAGCAAATGGTGCATTACAGGAGAAAAGGTGACATGTGTGCAAGTTACAAAGGCGTAACTCAGGAGGCAGATGACTGCAGTGATGAAAGATGCTGGCGAATGTCGAGCCAGGGCAAACTCCCGAGACCTGCCCTAAGCAAGCCCATGCGTGCACCCGTTCATCAAGAGAGCAAAAGAAAGGTGCCATTAAGTGGAAAACAAACTTGAAATATAGGACCAAACACCGGAAGTGTAACAAGATTTGTCACAGCGTGCAGGTTACATGCACAGTCCTCTCAGTGTGTTCATTGTCACCTTTATAATGGAATGTGAGGTAGCTTTCAGTGAGGCAGCAAAAGAGATCCGATTGCCTGAGCACGTGTTTTGTACTTTGCTTGAATTCATATAGCGCTTGGTTCCTTACCAAACTCATTGTGAAACGTAAAGCGCTAGGCCGACGGCAACCCCACTTGTCAGTGCAGAGCTGGTACCAGAGAAGCGCAAGAGCGCCATCACTCGTCACAAGCCTGGCAGGCTGTCTCTAAAACTTGGGAGGGTGGAAGTGAGGAAGTGGAGGTGAGGGTGTGTAGCCACCCCATGGGATAAAGTGTTGGCAAATGGAATCAGAGCGGCCGCGGTCGTTTTGATGTTCTTGTCTTGTCTTGCTTTGTGGGAGGGGTAGGGGGAGCGAAGTGCTGTGCACGCGCCTGGCTCACATAAACTGTACATGATCCGCAGTGAGTAGACCTTTTAGGTCTGCTTACTATAAATCTCGCCTATCTTTCCTTTGGGATGGACAGGCGAGACCTAAAAAATAAAAGCTAAGTGCAATGTTAATCACGGATTTGAAATAAGAAGTGCACATAGATACGACAACAGGATTTCCCCAGGATAAATAGTCCATGTGATATCAGGCAAATACAGGGGTACCTTCCTTCTAAGGCCCCTTATAGCAGCCAAGGATTTGGCAACAGATATGGCAACAACCGGACGGCTATCCACCCTGAAAATGTCACGTGTGCGAATAATTACGTATGTCTAGCAGCATACATATAGTAGCTAGCCAGGTGCGGCAGGGGAGGCGTAAGCTGGACACAAGTGCTAGCGGATCGCTCTGCTCCGCCCGCGGAGTGTGCAGAGATTTGCCTACTCCACGGAGAACGTGGAGAAGGCAAATCTCCGCACACTCCACAGCGGAGCGGAGATGACCAGCCCCCGCCTCCACCCCGCCTATTAAGAATTAATTTAAAATACATTAAAGTTGAAAGAAAACAAGCGTACCTTGACTGCAGCGCCCAGGGGCGTCCTTGCGAGAAAGGCACATGCACGGGTGCGCACGCATGCACAGATCACCCTGAGTCGGCGAGGAAGACGAGGACAGCAGCCTGGGGTCTCCACAGTCAAGGTAAGTCTTTTTTCTTTTACCTTTAATTAATTTTTAATTAATTCTTATTAGGGGATTAGATGCGGGTGACAGAGCGGAGTTCCACAGAATTTGTTCCTAACTCCGTGGACCTCCACGTAGTCCCGCTCTACCAGCTCCGACCAGGGTTACTGGACACACAAAGAAACATGCGGAATGCTCTTGACTGTAGAGATCTAAGCGGGGCACGCCAAAGCTCCCCCAGCTGCCTAATTGGAAGTGAACACTCTCAGTGGGAGGGTCCCCACTCGGACCTGGAAGTAATGCTTCCTGTCCAGCACAACAGACACCTGATCCCAGAAGAGCTCAAACCCACAAGTGGGCTTGAAATCAATCTAATCATTAGTAAGCTTAGAGGAGGCAGCTTTTCTGGATGTATTACCCATTAGTGTTGCCCAGTAATGCTTTTACAGAAAATCTTTGGACAGGAAATGAGTAGAATCTGGCTGATCCCACAACTCAGGCATCCCAAGTCAGTGTAACGCCTCCTTGATTCTCGTGAAGCAGGGGACCTTACTGAAGTGGTCAGCCTTCATGACATCCTTAAGACAAATCACATAGTGGACAAGTTTAGGGTTGGTCCATAGGCATCTCCAATAAAATATGGGGCTTAGAAGGAGTTTATCCGAACCCTATTTACTCCCAGGTCCATTAAAAGCAAACAGAGTGGAGTGCTAGGAGGAAGATAGTTAAGATTTCTAAAGAATTTATTTTCAGTTATGGTTAATTCTAAATGGTTGGAAAATCCCCATAGTTCCGCCCTGTATATGGTGGAACCCAGTGCTTTGGCCTTGTAAAGCTGGCGTAATGGGTTGGGTGTATGAAGTTGAATACTCTTTGAGGTACACACCAGTGGTCTGCTTAAGTTTCAAGGCTGCCTTATTGATGTGGGAGTCATACCCCCAGAAATTGTTACCCCAAGATAGGTAATAGAATCAACAAAGTGTTGTCTGCAAAGAGGAGAATCTGAGATATGATTTGTGCCAAGGAGGGAGCATCTGTATCAAAGTGGGACAGGAAGTGAACAATATCAATTATAAATAACAAGAATAATGTGGGGGCCACAACACAACTCCGGCAAAAACCTTTGCGAACTGCTAACCTTTCAGTAAATTGACTTTGCGCCCCCCACCTAATATGTGCATAATGGTCCTCATGTAAACAGATTAGTAATGATAGAATGTGAGGAGGTACAGCCAGATCAGCAAGGGATTTCCAAAGGGCAGACGGGGGATCAGGTCAAAAGCCAATTTTAGATTGACAAAGGCAATATAAAGGTTGGACTGGCCAATCACAACGGTTCTCCCAATAGATTTTTAAAAATGGAAGACCTGGTTGCTGGTTGAGACCTTCCTGCGAATTTGTACTGAGGACATCTTGTTCCACAATCCAATCATGGATTTTTGGCAGCAGACAGAGGCAAAACCACTTTTTGGAGGCAGTTTATTTAGCTTATTGGTCTGCAATTGCTCAGTTGAGATCGGTCACCATTTTTATGGATGGGTAAAACCATTGCGCCCTTCCAAGAATCAGGAATGGGTGCCCCCTTTGACTGATGGCATTAGCAATGGCTAAAATATAGCTGGACAATCCTCCATATCAAATAAGAATGTGTCAGCTGGAACACCATCTGGTACTGCGGCTTGGCCCCGCGAGACAGCGTTTAGGGGCTCGATGATATCAGTGATAGCAAACATGGGTATAACACGGGAGGGAGGTGGAAGGACTTCGGTTGTAGCCTGAGTTGGAGTGTTAGAGTCACGAGAATATAAAGTGTGAAGTTCAGTAAATCTTTATTTCGAAGAATAACATTTCCTCATAAAAGCACATTACATAAAATTTCATTACATTTCATTCCTGAACTTTTCATGTTAAAAACAACAATAGAGAAGAGAGGATATGATTCACGGGGCAGGTATGATTTTACAACACTAATTCATTTCTTGTATTCCTCAATCTTACTGCTACTTTTAAAAAGCTTAAAATGGCACATAGGGTGTGAGGATCAGTGGCTTTCTGTAAAAACAACAATGCAGTTCTTGCTTGGCGGAATTTCTGTTTCTTTAAAATGTCTACCAAAAACAATCGTCTGGGGTTACTATAAAATGAACATAAAAGTACAAAATGAAGGGTGTCCTGCGGAGACCTATTGTCTCAGCCGCAGGCACCCTTCGGCTCAATTGATACGGTAAAACCAGCAGGGTAAGCTAAAATATTTGGTAACCAATTGAGCCTAAAAGGGTACATTAAAAACCGATCATTTTGGCTATACATAGGAAACAGATATGATTCCATTCCCCCTCCATTTCTTACAAGGTCATAGGCTGCTAGTGATTTCTTTGCCTGGTCACAACTTCTTCTGTCAGCGACAAATTTTTCTAAAAGCTATTTTTTTACCTTCATTTTACAACTATTTACAATCAAGGAGGGATCATTAAAAAGCTGGCCCTGGTCAATACTTGTTAAAGAGTCTTTCACATATTTCAACCAGGGGATTTGTAGGGCCTTGTCTCTTTGTAAGCAGTCTGTAATTATTTCCCTGGTCAGAGCTGCCTCCGGGTTAGTCCAAGTTCTCATCCATGCCATAATTGGCCTTAGTTTAACAATATCAGAAATATATGGCATCCCCAATTCATCATGGGCAATTTCAGCAGGGATGGCTTGCGGGACTTTTAAGATTCTCCGAAAGAATTTATCTTCATGCTGTTGAAGTTGCTTACAGTCCCTAAAGCCCCATATCTCAGCACCATACAGGGCCTTAGCTGTACTGATTGAGGCATATAATGCCATTATCTGTTCTGGGCACCAGCGTCCCAATCTACGGGCAAAGCTCAAAATAGCCCCATTTGAGGACACAAGCTTGATGCAATGGGCCTCAAGCAGGTGATTAAATAGCATGTCCCCGTCCATTAGCAGCCCTAAGTAGGGGAAGGTCTTTACTTTGCCCAGAGTCTGTGACCCAATTTTGAACACGCTCTTGTCAGTAGGTTTTTTACCGGCCACCATGACAAAGGATTTTGTTAGGTTGACAGACAAGTCCAAGTCCCCCATGAACTTAACGAATCCGTCCACCAGAAGTTGCAAAGCCCTTGGGGTCCTGGCCAGCAGGACCGCGTCATCCGCGTACAATAGTACTGGGACATGACGCGGTCCTACTTTGGGGGAATCAACTTCTAGGGCGAAGAGGGCACTCTCTAGGGCATTAATGTAAAGGGAGAAAAGAAAAGGGGCTAATATGCACCCTTGTCTTATATAAAGTGTGAAAGTAATCAACCCATTCAGAGGGAGCAACTTTATTTTATGGCTCCAATATGGCTGAAGAGCCACCACATGCGACTAATTTCTAGAATTTGGTAGAATCTGTGGCTGAGCATACATCCAAAAGGGCCCTCCACCTCTGTTCATCCCAGTCCCATTTAGCATTAGCAATGGCCATCTTGTAGGTCTTCCTCTACAAGGGAATGTGGACAGATCCTTAGATGTGATGGCTGTAACTAGGGAATGATTGAGTTTGCAGCATTCTTTATTAAACCAGGATCGATTCTTATCAGTAAGTTTCCTGTTGCGTGAAACAGGGATGGTGAAATTACCAAAAATGCGCTCAAAGGGGGCCTTATGAATATCCATCAATTGGCCTGGTGTGTCTAACTGGTCAATCTTAATTTGAGCCGGACTGTTTTAAGGTCCATATCTATGACAGATAATATATCAGGAAGAGCAGCTACCTGATGTCATTTCAGGTAACGCTTGTCAGCAGTCAAGGTAATATCCCTGGTGTAAGAGGGCAGATCAAGATCTGAAGGGATGCTCTCACAAAAGGCATGGGTGGTCAAAGAAAGGGGGTTGTGATTGCTTTCTGATCTTTCTAAAACATTCATATCGATTACAGATGACTACAGCCTTAAGTCGACTAATATATAATCAATTCGGCTTGTGTGATGTGACTTGTTGTAAATGTGGACACCTTTTAAATCAGATTTATTTCTAGCATTAAGGGCACTGAGGCCATGTTCCACTGTAAGTGCCTTTAATTGGAGAGCGGCTTTTGTCCATCTGTTTATTGGTGGAATATCTAACAAAGGAATAGCCCAAGCATAATCTTCATACCTGGTTAAATAAACGTCATCATTGTCGAGTGGCTCGAATGTTATGTTAAAGTCACTCGCTACAATAAGACAGTGTTGGTAAGAGCGCTGTTCAAGAAAGTTTTCAAGAACCTGTAGCATTTGCGAAACCAAACTGTCCCTGACCCCTCCTACATAAACATTAAAGATGGTTATCCCGTGGTTATTTCTAGTGTTCAACAAGATACCCAAGATGTCAGGAGAATTCATGTTAAGTTGACGTATTCAACAGTTTAGTGAGGCTATAACCCAGATGACTAGACCCCCTCTGGTTAGGAATTGCAAGAATGAAAAAACTAAGATAATCCTACCTGTGGATTGAATCTAGTGGCCAGGTTTCTTGTACTAGACATTCATCAAAATTGTCCATAAATTGGTTCCAGTCTAGAAGGGTTACTTTGGATCTATGCTCTGTCACATTCCAGGAGACAAAGAGCAGCTCGCTGGGCTTAGAAGATGGAGGTCCCTTGTGTATAACACCATCACGGCTGGACAGGGAACCGAAAACGGCCCTGGCAAACACCTCGGCCGGCCCCTGGGCGTGCTAGTTTAGAGCACCACTCCCATCTCACTGCTGCAGATTACAATGGGCCGATATTGCAGCTATGTTGCAAAACCACCCCCGGTAACAAAAATGGCCTCCCTGGGGTCCAAAATGGGTCCCCACTAGGGGTAGGCGTAGTTCGCGAAGTACCGCTACGCGAAGCTACGCGAAGTGCACTTCGCACTACGTGAACTTCACGTAGCACTATGCGAGCTGCGTAGTATCATGTTCGCACTGTGCAAGATGCATTTTCAATGATTGCACAGTGCGAACAAGCATCCGGCACTGTGCAATCATTGAAAATGGCATCTTGCACATTGCAAGCTGTAGATTTCTACTGCTCAAGTAGATTATTACTCGAGCTGCAGCTTCTCAACGCAAACTGGTAGTTTCTCATTGAGAGCGGTCGCGAGCATGCGCAACCACTCACAATGAGAAACCTGACCTCCCCGCGTTGAGAATCTCGCCGGGATGTCATTTTGCTTGCTCGCGGTCGTGAACATGACATTGAGGACCGCGAACAAGCAAAAAATTACCGCTGCACTACGCTACGCTGCACTACGCGTGTTCGCACTGTGCTACGTGCAGCTCGCATAGTGTGAAGTTGCGCAAACTTCGCAAACTCCGCGGTTGTAGCGTAGTGCTTCGCCCAGGGTTAGTCCCCACCCTGGCGGTCCACTGGGTAAATGCCCGGTGACTACTACGGCCAGTCTGGCACTGAGCACCATTTTCAGACAACTCAACTGAGATGACACTATTGGACACAAAAGGGACGTAATTGTTAGGACCACTAGAGGAATATTCACAAGCAAGCTATGGATTAAAGTTAGTAGCAGACATGATCAACACCTCGGAGGAACAGGAATGAGTTGGATGGTCAGACCCCCTAGCATCCTTTGGACAGCCAGGCAGAGCAGAATTGGATATAAGCAATATTGATGGATCAGAAGGTGGAACAGCCACCCCCTGAGTCAGTCATTATCACTAAGATGTGAGATGGAATTGAAAGACACCCTCTGGTATCCCTCACCAGGGAACTGTACTGTCCTGTGATACTTAAATAGAATACTGGAATGACTAGGGGGCTTGGCCTAACAGCAAGGCCCACCAAATTCTCAACCATAGCTTTGTAAATGAGAATTAGGTATATCGCGCCAAAGTTGGAATCAGGGATGACTATCGTTTTGGCACTGATAATGTCATCTCGGATAAGTGAATGACAACCCCTGACGTAACATATCCAGTGTGTCATTGTTCTTTATATATTTTTCCTTTTCATGGCCAATTTAATGGGTCAGCTTAGGACAGGGGCCTCCAAACCTTTCAGTAATAATAGCTACTTATGTTCAATGAAGGTCATCCTGAGCTTATAATAGTATGAGTGTTATAATAGTGACCATATCAGACAAGATTACATTAGTGGTCTCCATATGCAAGATGACTAACAGTGATCTCATCAGTGCATCAGTCAGGATTGCCGACAATAATGTTAATAAGCCTTTATCAGTTCGGAATGCCTCTACATCAGAAGTCTTCAAACTGTGTAGTGTGCCTCCCAGAGGGGCGTAAATGCCTCTACAAGTACATGTAAATGAAGATGGCCTGGAAGTGCAGCGATGTTTATTTGCTGCATTTCAAGGCTGTCTTCATTTACTCTGAAACCCTTGAAGTGAGATCAGAGTGCTGTGGGGCCGGATGTCAGTGAGTGTGCTGCTGCCGGCTTGGCTGGGCAGTGTCTGGAGTCTTATCTCTGGCACACCCGAGTTTTTCACAGGTCTTTAAAGACCATTTGTATATTTACATACCGTTGTATGCCTCTGTTATTTTTCTGGTTCCAGAACCCCCTATTCCTTACATTTGTATTTTACATTTACTAGTGTGAGCATGCATTTCATGAAAAGGAATATAAAGTAGGGTTGCCAAAAGATAAATGCCAGCCATATGTTGTTTAAAGAACCTGCAAAGATCTCGTCTTGACACTAAATAGGGTTATAAATAAAAAGTATGTATTCATTTGTAATGTGACTTTTCTGTCTTTATTCCCTTTAATTATCAGTCGGGAATCATTCAGGCCATGCCAGGAACACAATTAAAGGTGCTTTCTATTTATATGTGCTGTTCGAAGTGTGCACCTGTTTATTTTTCTACTGTCTGCAACATCAAAATAATGAGCTGGCGACCCTAATCATAAGACTGGAAGTTTGCTGCAGAATCAGCACATCATTTGTTTCCTCCACCCTCGATCCCTGAATAATGCCATAAAAGCAATCGTTTAACTTATATCTGAAACCCTACGCCGCCATCAATAACATGCTGTGTTACTTCAAGTGTCTAGTAATGCACCCTGCATTCAGACAACTCACTCCTCATTCTTGCCCTTTACTTTCACGTTCACCCTGCACTCACAGCGATCACAATGCACTCACAGTGATCACCATGCACTCACATCATTTACCCGCTCCCCCTGCACTCACAGTGAAAACCCTGCACTCACAATGGACTTGCGCTGTTCACCCTGTATTTCACCCTGCAGTCACACGAGCACACTACTCACCTTTCACTCATGTGATACTTCACTCACCTGTCCCCCTCACTGCTCAATCTGCAATCTCACTCAAACAAGCCCATCACTAACCATGCATTCATTCGTCCCACTCTGCACTTATATATCGCACCCAAAATCATATGGTCACCTCACTCACCCTGCAGTCACTCCTTTTACCCTACTCTCTCACTGTCACATCGCTCACCGTGCACTCACATAGGCACTCCTACCACCCACAGAGCGCAGAGGGTTAATGTGCTTGCTACAAAGAACGGGTGCCATGTGGATCACAGAACTGAGTGTGAGTAAACTATGAGTAGTGCTATTAAAAAATGAAATGTTTGTCTGAAAGCGGCTATAAAGAGATGAGGTGCATTGCTGGTAAGTAGTAGTGAGGGAATTCATGGAGGCGAAAATGTGTGAGGGGCGCCAAAAAAGACTGTTACACCGTGTGCGGCCAGTGCTAGGGCCAGCCCTGGCTGGGAGTGTTAGCCCCCCGAAGTTCGGGTCTAGTTGCGACCCTGGTGTGCTGGCAGGATCAAAGTGGTTGCTAAAAATAAAATGAAAAGCCTAAGCGTTATGTGTTTTCACAGTTTTGCAGGTGTGTATAAAATAATGCAATAACAACTTAATTGGATAATTGGAAATTGGAAATGCAAGTTAAACTAACTGGTGATAACTGCACTCTTTTAGGATATGAAACCTCAGTTCGTGACTACCATCACTGCAGCTGTCTGTGTGTGTTAAAGCGAAGCAACACATAATTGAACCCTAGTTGGTGCAGAGGAATAGTGACCGTTGTACTTATAGTCAGGGCCACTGGAATTATGCAATTGTGCGGTTTGGGCATTTTGTGTATAGTTATGGATTTCCCGCATTTGCCACATAATCCATTGTCTGCTACATAATTTGCAGATTTAAAAAAAAACTTGTTTCGAGCTCAAATGGTTCAAAAGTTACTAAAAATGCAGCAACACATTACCTCACAGTGGAAGGCCCTTTCTAAAGATTGACTGATCTCCTTTCTGTTGATTATTGCTATATGTGGGTATTAATGTGGTACTTATGAGGGCCAATAAAACCCAGGCCAGTGTTAACAAGTGTACAAATTGCAAAATAATGCAGTAATGCTAATGACGAAATATGCAGCATTATGCAGCATAATTCGCCTTTACTTGCTGCAGAAATTAGTCAACCCTGCTGCATAATTCGGCCTTCTCCTGCGTAATAATTCCAGTGGCCCCCTGTTTATAGTGCTATGAGGTCTCAGCCTGTGGCAGAAAGCACTGTGAATATGTAAGTCATTATTTTAAAACAATATTTACATACTCTAAGCTAGGTTGCTGCATATGTATCCAATACAGACATTTTTCTAAGTGTCTCCCCTATTCCAGATCTCGGCTGATAACACCCTTACATTACATCTCAAAAAGAATACATCTTTGCCACCATGAAGCCTTAAGCAGAGCCACTGGAATTATTCAGCAGAAGAGGACCTCATTATGCGGCATGCTTGACTAAATTATGCAGCAAGAAAAGGTAAATTATGCAGCACAATGTGCCACATTTTGTGGTTAGCATTACTTCATTATTTTGTCGTTTTAACTCAAGGTAACGCTGTCACTGGAAATATTTCACTTCATTATTACCAGTTTAACACCCAAATACAGCAGTAAGCAACTACAAGACTACCAGTGAATCTTTGCAAAGGGCCTTCCAATTCTCCGGAACACTTTGTCATGCTTTAAGTAACTTTTGTTCCGTTTAAGCTAGAATCATGTTTCTTTAGTTCAAATCTGCAGATTAGGGAGCAAATGCAGTAAAACTATAATTATGTGAAAAACACTGCTGATGCAGAAACTCGTAATTCCAGTGGCCGTGGCTTTAAGTGACTCAATCAATTAATAGCTGGTAAGAAGGCTGTTTTTTTAAAACTATCTGCACTACCACCACACGCTTCGCTTTCAGGCAGAGGCACCTCAAAGTCAGTATTAACCATTCAGGGGCAGTTTTTTGTGTGAATGCTGAGTCAATTGGGTGGCAGGTAGTAGGCAAGCAGGGTTGCATTCAAATGCAGAGCTCTAATCCTCTCGATCCCTGGGGCCTCACAGTAATGGTCTAGGGGACAAAGGAAAGGAGCGAGATTCATAGATTTTGTCACAGAGAAGGCCCAGAATAGGGAGCACTGTATGTTGAATTATTTTTATGTTACAAATGGCCAGAGACAGCTTCTTCAGAGCTATACCCCAAAGAAGGGGACAATATGAGTTTTTTTTTTTAGGGACATTCATTAGTGGAGATGGTACTGCTGCCAAGTGTGTAAGTAGACAATGCTGGTTATCAATAAGGAAGCAGATGCATCAGGACTGCGGCCCAGGAATTTGAGGGTATGACTGTCTACCTTTAAAAAAGGGGCATTGGAGCTTATTTTCCTTTCAATCATTAGGACCGAGGTGATGATCCATCATGGTGGGGAAGAGGTAAAAGATGCATAGGAGATGGCCTGCTACTCAGGATTGTGGTTATCATTAGTGCAGCAGGTATAGTTGCTTTGGGGTCACAGAGTATGAGAGGCTCACAACACCCCAACTATGGGGAGCAGTTTTGTTTGGGATAATGTCTGTTTTTGTATGATGCATTTGCTGTCTCATAAGTCTCATATTTAGTGCAGTTCATAAGCTATAGAAAAAGTATTCTTGAAATCGTCTCATAAGCCCAGCTCCTTGCACGAACCATGTCCCTCCCGCTCCCCCAATCCTTGCCATAATGTTTTAAAGAGGCCTGACCTCAAAACATTTTGTTTACGTGGGGCTCAGAGTGAAAATGTTTGAAGACCTCTGCTCTACATGGATAAAACATAACAGCCATAGATGCAATGCAGCTGGCACCAAGGTATTAATAGTAGTACTACGTCTCCCCATTGCCACCTGATTTATCACTGAAATATCAGCTTTAATATGTTTGCGAAATCATGAGGTTTAAAAATACAAGTATTTTTGTGTTGAATAGACACTTTAAAATTTTGGTCAACACGACTAATTTAACTAACCAAAAGTGTCTAATTTAGTAGGTTGGGCTGCACACAGGAGAGCTACTTACAGGTGGTTGGAGAGCTGCCAGTAACTCACGAGCTACTCATTGGAGAAGCCTGGCTTAGGAACACCAATCATCATGATGGAATCAGTACTGGAAGGTCTACTTTTAGTGGGTCACAGGGAGTTGTTAGGTTCATGACCGAGATAGGCCCCAAAGGAAGAAGAAGAGGGAAAATTATCCAGAGTCAAGTGCCCAGTATGAGCGCCTAAGCTTTGAGTACTCGAGGTATTGGAAGTTACCCCGTTGTAGTTAAGCGGCCACAAAGGCACATGACTGGGAATTTGCTGATCATGATTAGCAGTGGGAACTTCATCGAATATGGGATCGGCAACCTTATTCACAGGAGTCACCACCTGGTTACAGCAGCAGATGATCTGGAGATGGTTCCAGGTAGATCAATTTGCCCAATAAATGCATGCTTTTTGCAAAGAGCTAGAAGCTGTTTCAAAGAATTGAGCAGTGATGTAATCATGGATTTTAGACCCCCCACCTCAGTTTTCAAATCTAAGATAAAAGCAAGGAGGGGGTGGTGAATAACCTTTAACAGTTTTTAACATGTTTATTGATAATAGTGTTGTGTTTAGAATGCTTGTGTCCCCTGCGGGACACCATACCTGATGTGCTTGTCGGTGTCCCTGCGAGGACACCGTACCAGCAGTGAGGTCATCAGCTGGTAACTGTCAGAAGTGACAGTTCCCAGCTGATCGCCAACCTGATTGCAGCTCAGCTCCGACGTCTGTAGGAGCATGCGTGTTGGCTCGTATTAATAAAAGAATTATCTTCTAAGCTTGGTGGAGTAATTAATAACAATACTGGCGACGATGAGCCAACACAGAACCCACAGAATATGAAAGAGTAAATTGAAAAAGATCGATTGAAAAACCACACTACCCGTCATTGTGCTGCAGATGGGGTTTGAAAGGAACGAAAAAAAATAAACCTGGCACAAAGGAACAAGTAATTGGGAAAAAAGACTTTTGGCAATCGGAAGATAAAAAAAAAATAAGAAGAAGAAGGAAGAACCTGCCATGGATGCGGAGTGAGTAGTTTGCTGGAATCTGACTAAAACAGATAATTTACGAGTGTGGCAAGGAAACGAGTTAACCAGTACCTAACCAACTGCTAAGTGGCTTATTGCGAGGCATAGGAAATTGGTGTGCGCAATGTGTAAACTGACTGGAAATATCTTCAAGGAAAATTGACTTCAATTTCATGACTGAATTGCGCATGTTGACAACCTACTAACGTGTGCACGAAACAGATTGAGGAACGTGTGGCGCATAAGGAATAAATAATACTGGTCAACTGGATCAACGGCAAACTCCAACCGTCATTCTGCAACTGCAACCTGGACAGCTGTGATCACCGTCAGCCGCCTCCCACGTCATCGCGTCACACGTGATTGATGTCGGCGGCCATTTTGAAGAGGAAAATACATGCATTTGTAAAAAGCGGTGCAGTCTATGTGGAAAAGACGTCCAGGAAGCGATCCACTCGCAAAAGACTACGCGGACTGTGCGCTCGATATAAAACAACCATAAAGAAAAGCCTTGTGAATCTCAGCAAACAGAGGATAAGACGGTAATTAAAACTATATAAAAAAAAAAATCATAATATTTTAAAGTTTATGCAGAGTGCTTTTAATTCATTCTTGTGGAAGGTATTACACCAACACAAACTAAAACGAACAATAGGATACATTCAGGGGTCATAAGTATAGCACTTTGCACTCAACATACAGCTACAATTTACCCAAAAACTGTATAAACCGAAGAATACAAATGAGTGACATGGCAACTGGCTGTATATGGAACCTTTCACCCCCTGAGTCATTTCTGCGTGCAGGCAGTGAACCAGTGTTAAAGTGGGAAGAGTGGAGGGAATATTTCCTCAACTACATATCCACCCTTGAAGAAGATGTAGAAATAAAACCTGAAAAGAAGTACAAAATGCTGATGCACAACTTAGGGGCAGGAGGAATAAAAATTTACAATTCTATAAACAAAAAAATAAGAGGGGAAAATGAAGGTGATGCATTCGCCAATGCAATTGATGAATTAAATGCATATTACAAACCGATGGTTTGAGTTGGAGTATATAGGTACAAATTCTTTCATAGGAAACAAGGAAAGGAAGAGTCAATAGATGACTATGTGTCTGCTCTTAAAGACTTAGCTATAAACTGTCGGTTTGGACAACTTCACAATGAATTAATAAGGGATCAAATTGTAATGCAAGGCTCAACCGAAAATATTCAAGACAATCTTTGGGCTAAGGGTGAGTATCCCCTGCAGAACATAATAGATATACCTAGGAAGGCTGAACTCACGGGACGATGCGCAAAAGCGGTGCTAAAAGAAGACAAAGTAAAGAAGGAAGGCGAGAATGTCAACAAGGTGTCTGATCAAGGGAGTTGGAAAGTTAATAAGCAGAATGTGAAAACAAAAGACACCACACAAACTTACAGGAGGAATGAGACATGAGGTAGGGGATATTGTTATCAATGCCTCAGCATTGCTCACATGGCATACGACTTTAAGTGCCCTGCCCGTGAAGCAAAATGCACATTTTGTGGTCTGATTGGACCTTTTAACAAAGCATGCAATAGGAAGAGACCCCAACGTGTAAAAGCAGTGGAAGATGAAGAAGAAGAGTTAAATGATGAGGATGATGAAGACATCAACATGTACATTCTCAACATAGATGATGAACAAGAAAAAGACAATGGAACAAAATTGAAGGCTAAGACAAAAAAACGGTTTGCACCATGACAATGGGTGGAGTGGAAATAAACATAGTGGCAGATTAAGGGTCACCTTATACCATCGTGAACGAGAAGGTCTGGGAGGCCAAATTTAAAGAAAAAATTGGAGAAAGACTCAATAAACCAGACATTGCAATAAAATCATTCAATTGTAAACCTATAGAAGTACGGGGTTACAGAAGTCTTAAGTTTATATACAAAGGTAGAGAAGCCAAATGTAAGCTCTATGTTTCAAAAGTAGGACCATCTGTACTCGGATGAATGGACCAGGGAAGTCTAGGAATCAAGCTTGATCCAAGCAGCTATGAACCGGTGCTGAGTCTGCTGGACACTGACAACTATGCTAGCCAAATACTAGCAAAATACCCCAAAGTATTCAGTGGCAATGTAGGAGTACTTAAGGGATACCAGCATAAAATAAAATTGAAACCCATCACCACACCTACGGTGCACAAAGCAAGGAACATACCATTTGCAATAAGAGATGAGGTCAGAAATCAACTTGACAAATTACTAAGTGACGGAATAATACAGAGGGTAGAGGCATCAGAGTGGGTTGCACCACTCGTCGTGGCTAAACGCCCCAATGGAAAACTTAGACTTTGCATTGACCTTCGAGACCTGAACCAAAACATAGTAGTGGAACAGTACCCACTCCCCAAGATAAATGAGATGCTGTCCACCACCAAGGGTGTCAAGTGGTTTACCACCATCGACTTAAAATCTGCATACCATCAAGTACAACTACACCGTGAGAGCAAGTCATTGACCACCTTTGTAACACCGTTTGGACGTTTTAGATTCACCGCGTTCCATTCGGTTTAGCCTCTGCGGCTGCAATGTTCCAAAGCTTAATGAATAGCATATTTGAAGGTGTCACTGGAATATTGTTGTTTCAAGATGACATCCTAGTGATGGGGAAAACAAGGGAAGAACATGACAGTCGAGTGGAGCAAGTTCTAGACAAATTGAATGAAAAAGGGTTAACAGCCGAGCATTCAAAATGTAAATTCGCATGCAATTTTGTCAGCTATCTGGGCCATCAGATAACCAGTGAAGGTATCAGTCCTAAAAACGATCTAATTCAAGCTATAAAAGACTCACCAGTACCCACCAACAAAGACGAAGTAAGGTCATTCCTTGGATTGGTGGAGTACTACGCAAAGTTCATCAGGAACTTTTCCACCAAAACTTTCGCATTAAGACAGCAATTGAAACTAAAAAACAAATTTGATTGGACTGAGGAATGTGAACAAACCTTTCAAGACCTGAAACGGGACATGTGCAAAACGTTACCTTTACAAGGATTTGATCCCACTCTCCAAAACTACGTGACAACTGAAGCAAGCAACAAAGGCATTGGAGCCGTACTAACACAAAAAGATGCAAAAGGAGCGGAGTATACTATCGCTTTTGCGTCACGATCCTTAACGTCAGCAGAGGAAAATTTTTCAGTAATTGATCGTGAGGCCTTAGCCTGTGTCTGGGCCCTCGAGCACTTCCGACAGTACATCTGGGGTAGGAAGGTAAATCTTTGCACGGACCACAAACGTTTAACGAAGGTACTCAACACGAAGGGTCTACACACAGCCTCTCCACGACTGGCAAGAATTTCGATGCACCTGTTCGATTACATGTATAACATACAATATGTTCCAGGTGTAAAGAACGTAGTATCGGACTTTTTAAGCAGAATGCCACTGGAATCAAAAAGCAACATGGAAACCAATGAAATGGAAGATTCGTGCATAGCGAATTTGTGGGACTGCACGAATGGAATAACAAAGGAAGAATGGTTGAAAGAACAGGGCAAGGACAAAGGGATATTTTGTTCAATGTTTATGGAGGCGCACCAAATAGAAGTCCAAAGAGAGTTTCGTTCAAGTATGTAGAAAAGTTCTTTGTTTTTTTTTGTCCATTCTTAAAATACAAATCACCAGATATTTTACAAAAAGGTCAGCCAACGCGTTTCACTCCCTTCCAGGGAGTTTCTTCAGGGCTGAAAACAGAATAGATAAAAGAAAGCTAACATCAGTTTCATGTGTCGAAGGTCTTGTACATATTTCCCATTTCACAATTCATTTTAAAAAGGAAAGACATATGATTAGATTGTTAGCTTCTCAAAAGAACGACACAGTATCCAGATTTAGGGAAAGACTGTTAAAAAACGCAACAGCAAATTACATTGTGTGGATGTAGTCCAAAACAAAACACCTTGTGGTTATCTATAAACCACCTCTCTAAAATGTGCCGCCGCAGAAGGGGGATGAAATAAATTTTTACGCGGAAACACATAAAGAGAAATGGAAAATTGGCGATCGATTATCAAAACCACAGACAGATCTTATTTAGGCTTCAATTGACACACTTTAAAACAAACAAACATCAGACAGGTTTCAAATCATATACTACATTGTCACTGATAATACATAATTCCCTATCTGTTCAGGGTCATTTCACAGCTTCATAGTATATTTTCAATAGATTTCATACATATTGTGGTTTCCCATCATATTCCTGTCCTTTAGAGTACAGATTCCACATTAATCGTCAATGGATAGGAAATGCCCCAAGTAAGATTTATTTTTGTGTGTATATTTTGGGCATTTTGGGACTTTTCAAAGTGAGAGGAAGAGAGAGAGAGGAAGGAGGGGTAGGCAGAGGCAGACAAAGAGTATTGTCAAAAGAATTTGAGAGAGAAACAATTGTAGTAATAGAAGCCAGTTTTTTGCATGGGATACCAAACGGTACTATTTCTTCAAAGAAAGGAGAGTATTTCCTATTTGCGCATTCTTATAGATATCTATGGTCTTTCCACTCTGCAGGTGTAAATCTGATGTTTTGTGGATACTAAACAAGTGCCCATGTGTGGCTTAGTGTATAGTCACTGGTATAAACATACATTATTTCCATGCACACATGCGGTAATAGCTGCTCTTCAGCCTGTACATGGTAAACAATGAGGATGTTTTATGTTATTTCCTTCTGAAGAAGGTCGTGAAGAAAGCTGGCTGAAGCGATACCTGAGGACTTCCTTGCTTCAAGGAGACCTGCCCTTTGACCTGGGGAGGTGAGCTGCAGCTTGGAGAGTGGACAGCAGCCGAGAGCCCAGAACACAAGAAAGGAAATCTGAATAGAGAGAGCTGCTGAGTGGCCTGTAAACCTGACAAGGGGCCTGTAAGTCACAAGCAACAGCCCCTCTAGAAGAGTTCAGAGCAGAAAGGTTCCTTCAACCGCGATACCTGAAGTGGTAGTATCTAAAGACATTTTGGTTCCTTCGCAACACACTAAAAAGGCCTTCACACCCCTGACCCTGGTGGTCTGCAGGACACACCTGAAATAATTCCCACTCACCTGTGTCAGTCTTCCTCCTTGCCTTCCCACTGCTCAACCACAATTCTAGCAGCACAGCCCAGTTCACCATAAAACAAAACATGAAATAACCTTTAACCTTCCTAACCATAGAAGAATTCATCAATGCTGAAAACGCTTGCCTTTGGGATGTCTGTCGTGCCTAGCTACCCAGGGGGTGAGCAGGGGTTATCTTAGGTGTGTATCCCCCTTACCCTGACTAGAAGCAACGGTCCCAATTTGGACAAAGGTACCTACCTCTGCCAAGTAGAGAACCCCATTTCTAACAATAAATTAACATGTCACAAATCAAAATATGTATGTGCAGCAAAAGGATCAAACACTGCTATGAACAATTTGGCCTTAGTAGCTAGCCCCCCACGTAACTCAACCCTAGGGAGGAATATAGGGGTAAACATGGACTCCTATCTTTCAATCATAATCAGATTGGGTTTGTCAATGTGCCTAAACTGCTAAATGTGTCACTTCTTTCCCTCATATTGGCTATCAAGGTGGGTCTGCACGCATTGCCTGAAATTCTTGGCCCGCTCCACTTGCTGAAAGTGTTAGCCCCCCCCCCCTCCCCTACCACCCCCCCCAAAAAAAAAAGATTGGGTCTAGTTGCTCTCCTGAGCACAAGGTTTTTGCAGAGCTGCCAAGTTTTTCAGGTCCATCCGTGGTGTGCTGCTCCAGTCTACGTTTTTTCCTTGTAGTCTTGTTTATTTCATTATAAAACAGGACTACATGTCCCATAATTCAGAGGGAAAAACCTGGACTGGAGCCGCACATCACACAACGGCCGAAGAAACTTGGCAGTTATGATAAGACTCACAAGTAGAAGCACCCCGGAGCAACACACAGTAAAGATTGTTCTAGAAATTCACACAAGTGAGACCCGTCACGAGCCTGGTGAACAATGAGAGCTCCTGCTGTGAATGATATACCGTCCACGAGGGGTGACCCATCTATCAGCAGGGACGCAACAACTGCTCCCGGGTGTGATTGGTTCAAAGTTATCTCACTGTGACCAATGAAGAGTGGCCCTAATTGGGCTCTCTTGTTAAAGTTCATAATAAATTGTAGCGTATGACCCCCCTGTGTGAGTGTCTTCGCACATGCTTGTATGGATGTGTGTGTGCAAGTTGTGACAGCCTTAGGGCCCCGCCTTCCCAGCAGCAGAATCCTGTGGATGGAACACCTGTGACGTGCCAGGCCCTGCACTGTGATGTCACGAGGTCCAGGCTAGCACCAGCAGGGGAATCCTGTGGATGGAACACCTGTGACGTGCCAGGTCCTGCACTGTGATGTCACGAGGTCCAGGCTAGCACCAGCAGGGGAATCCTGTGGATGGAACACCTGTGACGTGCCAGGCCCTGCACTGTGATGTCACGAGGTCCAGGCTAGCACCAGCAGGGGAATCCTGTGGATGGAACACCTGTGACGTGCCAGGTCCTGCACTGTGATGTCACGAGGTCCAGGCTAGCACCAGCAGGGGAATCCTGTGGATGGAACACCTGTGACGTGCCAGGTCCTGCACTGTGACGTCACGAGGTCCAGGCTAGTGAGAGAGCGCAAATTAAGTAAAATGTATAAGTACACCATATATACAACCCAGTTGCACGAATTCAGTTAAAGTATCTAAAGTGTTGCAAATATATAACCGCATATACTCATGAGTGTTTAGTCAATATAGAAAACATATATAGAATGTTGAACTAATGTAGAAATGTGTGGAAATGTTTAGAAATGTTAGAAGTGTTAATCAGATTCCATGTTGTGTAGCTGCTACCGAAGAAAATGTAATGCTGCAAAACGTAGAAATGTGCAGGCCTCATGGCAATGTATGAAGAACGAAAATGTGCATTTACATCTTTCACATGACATGGATTTACTATTATTCAGTCATTTCTGCTCACATGTTAAGAATCATGTTTAATAGAAGTGTTTCATATAATCAGAGTGTATTAACAAGAATTGTTTTAGTTTTAGAAATAAAGGTTCGTAGAGTGCAGGCCGCTTGCAAGATAATTTAGTAGGCCTGGAAGATAAAGTGGCTTCTTTGATCTGCACGTGTTAGTTAAAGTCGAGTCTCGTTAAGAATAAATTGCCAATTCCGTTCGAAGTTTTATGGCCTGAACTGATAAGTGAAGCCTGGAATTTGGGGCCCAAGTTGTGGGTGTCTGTCTGCAGGTGTGAGGGGGTTCCAATCAAGAGCGTGATGAATAGAGCTCTGTCCGGGGAGACAGGCACAGGCCTGGAGGAGGGTTCAGGAATGTTCTGGGGGGTACCAGCGAGCCGGAGAAGAAGCCTGGGAAGCAAGGTCAACGCTAACGAAGAGGCCCAGAGGAGTAGCCGCATGGAAGAAACCAGAATCGAAACCACGTGAGATGTGTACGTGAGGGGCGTTTCAACTGTTAATGTGATTTTGTATTAGGGACAGCACCCTGGGGTGGAGTTAGAGCAGATGGCCTGAGGACCCTTAGAGAGCGGATGGGTAGGCAGAAAGGGCATGACTGCAATGCATAGGGTTCCACCTAAAGACTAAGGAAAAGTGAGTGAACTTCTTTGGAAGTCACCACGGCTGACACCTTTTTAGGTTAAGATTCTGCTAAGTAGGGATGCCACCTAGTCTAGTGCAGGGACAGTCTAATCTGATCTTTTCCTTTCTGTAAATGATTTCTAAGTTACATCTTGTGTCTATATTGGCAAACCTGCTAATCCTTGAACTGGCTTTAGTGGTATTTTTCTGTCGTTTGAGATCATTTAGAGAATTCATGTTTCTGTTGATGCCAGTGTACCTTTTGAACCTAATATTGAGATGCTTGTATCTTCAGTTAACTTTGGCTTTACAATAAAACTTTAAAACTGTTCCGTGGTAAGTGGTTCTTCAGAGTCGTACCAATTATTGGTTTGATTAACCTGGTAGTAGATTACTTATTTTTTCTCAATGACAGGCAACAAAGATTCAGACGACCTGATTGGGGATTTAGATCTAGAGTGATCAAATAGGAGATCAAAAATCCCGCTTTCCCAGTTGGTAGCTATAGAGGATGGTTGCCTTCTTGAGGAAGGTAATCTAGACTAGGTTAAGATTACACCGAGGCCCCTAGAGATCGAGAGATGACCAGCAGAAGAATCGCCTGCCGAAGAAGGTGCTGACGGTGCGAGAGAGAAAAAGCAGCAGAGACGGTCGAGAGTGAGTATAAAGGGTCATGCGTTGTCAGATTGCGGTGTTTTGTGTTGTACTTGTGTTATAATGTCATGCGGAGTTGAATGCCTGTAGTGTGATTGTGAGACGGTTGTGAGCGCGCGCAACCGGGTGAAAATCTTAAGTTCAGAGAAGAGCTTAAGTGGTTCGGGTGTATCGGGCATCCAGAGTAATTGTCAACCATTGTGAAGGGGGTCATGAGGTACCATTGATCACCCGCAGGACCGTGATAGGGGGAATGAAAGAGTGAGTGTGTGAGTAACGGACGCTGGTCGGAAGTTACTGTGTGTAAGTAACCTATCAGTTGAGGCGATCGTCTAAAACGTTTTACGAAGACGTTTCGTCAGTTGAGGTGACAATTACAGTTAGACTGTGGGCGTACAGTCAAGAAAAGTGATCGCTTGGTCGGAAGTAATCATTTTTCAGAGTATGAATGGGACGCATGCATGACCGGGATACGAGTTGAGAAAGGAGGGGAACTGCTGCGAAGGGGAGACGAGTGACGTCAGAGAGAGCCGCGCTGTGATAGGCCGGTTGGTGTAAGACCGCGCTGGGATAGGCCGGTTGTCAAGAGCCGCGCTGTGATAGGTCAGCTAGCAAGAACCGCGCTAGGATTGGTGGATTGTCATCCGGAAGTAAATAAACGTAACGAAGTAGAAAATTGTGAATTTGATCATGAAATGCTTTAGGCGCTTGAGAACGATCTTTAAGAGAGAAAGTAGAGAATCGGTGGACGGGGAAGAGGCCCCGCCGGAGGGTACACCAGCCCATTACATGGCTACGAATGTTGGGTTGCATACTATACTGTGGATCTCTGAGTGGAGTAAGATGACAGAAGGGAATGAGGAATTGACGTTCCCGAAATACGGAACGTTTAGTTTAGAAGCATTGAACCAGTTGAAAGCAGTAATGCTCGCGACGAGACCCCTACCCAGACCAACACA
This sequence comes from Lissotriton vulgaris, assembly GCF_964263255.1. NCBI lineage: Eukaryota > Metazoa > Chordata > Amphibia > Caudata > Salamandridae > Lissotriton > Lissotriton vulgaris. Next base: position 1,289,508,362 of record NC_141685.1, read on the forward strand.
GTTTGAAGCCCTCAATGCGTGGTTTAGGGCGGCGTACGACCGGAGCTTGAACAGGTGTCAAGAAAGAGTGAAACGATCGGTAAGAGCAGTGCAGGATGCCAAATGGGATGAGGAAGCTAAAAAGTGGAGAGTGCAGAGAATCGAAGTAGACAAACTGTACCCAGTGATAGAAGTCACAGGAGAAAAGAAACCACTAGTGGAGGATGATGAGAGCGAGACAGAAGACAGCCTGATAAATAGGTTATTGATGGACAGACCACCTCCGTACAATAGAGAGATGGAAGGTCCCGAGCTCCAAAGGGGGGACGGGGCTGGTACAGGGGAAAATAGACCACCTCCTATAGCAGATAGAGGATACGCCAAAGGTGAGGAAATATCTCAGCCTAGTCCAGTACAGAGGGTAGTCGGAAGGTTTGTGGTACAAAAGGTGCCAGAAATGGAGCATGCTAAGTCCTACCAATTGCCAGACGCTCTCCAAGTACCTGTTACTATAGGTCCTATAGTGTCGATTTATGACCCAGAGAAAGCACGGGAAGAGGAACAGGCACGTTTGGACAAGGAGAGAGCAGAAATGGAGAATAGGAACAACATGATTAATTCTCAAAGGCAGTTGTCAGGTCCAAGAGATTGGAGCACTCCGTTAAATCAAGCAGGGGATCCCATAATAGATCAAGGGGGTCAGAGAGGACCGATGGATCTAAGGGGACCACGACCGAAGTCCTTTAGGGAATTGAGGGCTGACCTGAGAAAGTGGGATACCAGCACGGGAACCCAGGGTAACAGGTCAGGAGTGGAAGCTGAATGGGGAAATCGAGGTGATGGAACATTGTCTCACTATGGGGCTAGCGAAAGCAGCCAGGAGTGCGACGGCAAAAGTCAGGAGAATAGAGGGGTCACATGTCATTCCCTTAATGGAAATGGTCGGGAACAAGAGCATAGGAGTGCAGAGTGTGGAAGGGTGTCTCGTCTCATTCACAGTGAAGGAGACCGAAGGACACAAGAGTACCGGGATAGCTTTAAGTGCACTCACCATGCACCTGGCGACAATAGACAACATTGGGATCGCGGGAACATGGGGAGTTGTGAAGGGACTTACCATGTGTTGAGCGATACTAGGCAGCAAGGGAATTGTGAAAACAGGGAGGACAATGGAAGGTCCTATCATGCATTCAGGGAGATTGAGCAGAACAGACAGAATGAGATTGTGGGAAATCGAGCAGTGTTTCACCACACGCCAAGGGAAGACGGAAGAGCATGGGACCTAGAAAGATGGGAACATGGGAGAACTCCCCATAATTCACCTGAGCCTAGGCGTAGGACTCGGAGCTGGGATGGGAGAGATGTCAATGGACACCCTAAGAAAGACATACTGAGAGCTGAGATAAAAGTAAGAAGGCTCGATGTAACCAGTTTAAAATCGGATTTAGATGAAATAATTGATGGAACGTTGCCCTTAGAGAGGATTGACATGTACGAGCAAGATGAGGTACTGTTTATAGCAAAGGATATTACTTGGAAAGCGAGAGCAGTACATGAGAAACTATCTGAATTAGCAGACAAGTACATGGTAGACTTATCGAGAACAAAGGCATTACAGGGTAACCATAGGTTGCATTATTCAGATCAGGACCTCGAAGAAAGGAGAATAATCGGGTTAAAAACACACATCAGAGAACTGATTACAGGGATAAGGACATGGAGGGATCTGGATAAGTGGGAAGAAAGGTGGTCCAAGAAAGGAACCGTTAGACGGAGCACAATTGGAATGTCCCCAGAGGGAGGGCTACAGAGAATGGAAGCTTTCCCTTTGCGAGAAATAGCGAATAGGAGCTATATGCATGTGCCATGGAGTAGGGGAGATTTAGCTGCATTTACAAATTCCTTTCCTAAGCTGAGAGAGAATCCTGTGGAGTGGTATAAGCAGGTAGAGAGGTTCGTAAAAATCTCTAAGGTACTGTGGGTCGACCTGAACACCCTGTTTGACATCGTAGTACCAGGAGACCTGTGGACAGCATGTAAGGTTAGTGTTGAATGGCCCACATCTGAACCGGAGAGGGACGCTCAGACTAATGGACCGTCAGAAAAAGTCATGGAAAAATATGAAAGAGTAATGACTTGGCTGAAAGATAAGGTGCCACTGCAGGACATAGATTGGGTCAAAATAGATTGAACCAGGCAAGAGCCCAAGGAGACAGTCCATGAGTATTATGAGAGATTATTGAAGGCGTTCAAACAATACAGTGGACTAGATGTAATGGATCCTAAAGACATAGGACAGTTCGTATCGAAATTTGTCTTGGGATTGAGACCTGATATTTGCTTGATGATTCAGCAACATTTGATTTGTTGGCAAAACAAACCATTAGATGAAATTTTGAGATATGCAAGGTATTGCAGTGATGAGATAGATTCTAAAGCCAAGAAACTTAAGGAGAAGCTGATGATGGTGCAGATGCAGTCGGCTGGAAAGGGTGGACAGCAGCAACAGGGAACAGGGACCATGGGTAGGAGACAAAATAACCAGAATAGGGACAGTGAGGAAAATTCCAATTCGAGACCTAGGTTAGACATTGCGACATTGAAAAAGACGACCAGGTGTCACAAGTGTAACCAGGTGGGACATCGGAAACGCGAGTGTCCCTATAATCCTGAAAATGGAGAATTAGAAATAGAGGAGGAAGAGGTTCAAAGCAGTCCGGGAAAGGAGACAACGGTATACAAAGGAAAGGTGGTCAAAGGGGGGACCCCGGCTCCTCGAGCTCAGTTCCCTCAACCACCTAGAATTTCAGCAGGGGGAAAGACCTATAGACAAATGCCTCTTTTTGTAGGAGGAGAAGAGTGTTACTATGTTGATCCTCTAACTGGACAGCGGGTGGATAGAGAGGAGGACTGTACCCTCGGGGCAGTTCTAGAGGTGGACCAAAGGGGACCATACGTGGAGGCTGAAGTGGCAGGATGTCCTACGACCTTTTTGGTGGACACAGGGGCCACTCGATCCACTCTGAGATCAGCAGTGGTTCCAGGTCTGCCAATGTCAGGGGAAACAATACAAGTGGTAGGAGTTGCAAACAGGAGAATGACTAACCCTCTGACAGAACCAGTACTAGTGAAAATAGGGAAATACAGCGATGAGCATCAGTTTGTGGTCTGTGACTCTAGCCCTGTGTGTCTGTTGGGAAGAGACTTATTGTGCAAACTAAATTGTACGATATACTGCACACCTCAGGGAGTGGAGGTACTGACTAACGATGACGATGCTGATTTCAAAGTTGCCAATTCAAAGGTGTGCGTGGAGCTGTATCCCACCTTGACGGTGGAAGAGCTTCCATGGGACTTAAGAGGTGCAGTGTCATCAGAAGTGTGGGATTTCACTGGGGAAGAGATAGGACTGATCAAAGGGGTAGAACCAGGGAAAATCATGGTAAAACCGAATGTTGAATATCCGAGAACACCCCAATATAAGTTGACCCCAGAGACGATCGCAGGAATAAAGCCCGTGATTGACTCCATGATAAAGCAGGGAATACTGAAAGAAATCGTGGGTAGTCCATGTAACTCCCCGATTATGGGTTTACAGAAACCTAGTGGGAAATTCAGAATAGTGCAGGACCTTCGAAAGATTAATAACATAGTTGTTTCATGTTGTCCAGTGGTACCGAATCCATCAGTGATATTGTTTCAGATACCATTCCAAGCTGAGTGGTTCACAGTGATAGACCTTTGCCAGGCCTTCTTTTCAATCCCATTAGATGAGGAGAGCCAATTTCTTTTCGCTTTTAAGCTGGAAAATCGCGTATTAACATGGTGTCGTATCCCACAGGGGTATACAGAAAGCCCATCGATTTTTAACCAGCTGCTGAAGAAAAATCTTGAAAGTCTAGTACTGCCACAGAACTCGGTTCTGGTCCAGTACATAGACGACCTACTTGTTGCGTCAGAAACAGAGGAAGCTTGCAAAGTAGACACCATCGCCTTGTTAAATCATCTAGCTGAAAACGGACACAAGGTGTCCCCGAGCAAGTTACAGTACTGTTTGACAGAAGTACAGTACTTGGGTCACAGGATTGAAAAGGGGAAACGGAAAGTGTCACCAGACAGGATAGAGGCGATCATGAAGATGAACTCGCCAACGACACAAAGAGAAGTCAGGATGTTTCTAGGAATGGTCGGGTATTGCCGACAGTGGATAGCTAACTTTTCCCTGAAAGCAAAACCCTTACAAAAACTGACCCACAAGGAGGTGAGTGATCCGGTACCATGGGACAAGGACTGTTTGATGGCATTCTTGAAGCTGAGAGAGGACTTGTGTCGTGCTCCTGCTCTGGGAATGCCGGACTACGATAAACCATTCTTGCTTTACTGCTGTGAAAGAGAAGGTTGTGCTTTGTCAGTTTTGGTCCAAATCAATGGAAATGCCCGTAGACCAGTTGCCTATTTCTCGGCTACTCTAGATCCAGTAGCCGCAGCGTTGCCCGGATGTCTCAAATCCGTTGCTGCAACGGGTGTCAGCATTGAAAGGTGCGAGAATATTGTTATGGGACACCAGTTAGTGGTGTATGTACCGCATTCTGTTGAACTGTTAATGACCAGGACCAAGACACAGCATCTGACAAATAGCAGGCTCACGCGCTATGAGCAAGTCATTCTTGCTGCAGAGAACGTGACCCTTAAGAGATGCTCTGTTTTGAATCCTGCCACCTTGATGCCACTTCCAAATGATATAGAAGGTGATGAATGTGAAGATCACGATTGCCTTGATGTGACTGAACTATGCACCAAACCGAGACCAGATATCGTGGATGAGCCATTGACTGACCCCGATGAAATTTTCTTTGTTGATGGCTCATGTGTAAGGGACGATATTGGTCAATTGAGAGCAGCTTACGCTGTTTGCACCATTACTGGAGTTGTGGAAGCCGCTTGCCTGGAAGGAGTACATTCCGCTCAGGTAGCCGAAATCATTGCATTGACACGTGCCTGTTTAGCAGGCAGCAAAATTCGAGTCACCATTTACACCGATAGCCAATATGGTTTCGGGGTAGTTCACGACTACGGGCAATTGTGGTCTCAAAGGGGTTACATGACCTCTTCAGGTTCACCTATCCGAAATGGGGAATTTGTACGCCTATTGCTGGAAGCATTACAAGGTCCGGCAGCTATTGCCGTTGTTAAATGTACAGCACACACCAAGAATACTGACTTTGTATCACAGGGAAATCAGTATGCAGACGAAGTTGCACGTTATTGTGCAGAGCAAGGATACTCTTTCACAGAAGTGGAAGTGGGAGGGATACAGGAGAAAACAGAATTAGCCATGTTGTTAGAAACTGTAGATACTTGGGATGAATTAAAAGTCATTCAAGAAAACGCAACAGACTTTGAGAAAAAGACATGGGAAACTGCAGGATGTGTGAAGAGTGAGATGAATTTTTGGGTTTCAGCAGATGGAAGGGCAGTATTACCAAATGAATTAGTGAGTCCAATGGCAAGACGAATGCACGGTCTAGTACATCTAGGCAGAGATGCTATGTTGCGGGTATTCAGGCAAACGTGGTACAACCCCAAGTTTAGAGTAGCCGCAGAAGCAGTGTGCCAACGTTGTGTGACCTACCAGCAACTGAATGTAGGAAAGAGAACACCAGTCACATTGAGTCACATAGGGAGGTCTGGGGGTCCGTTCAATCGGATGCAACTAGACTTCATTGAAATGCCAAGATGCAACCGCCTTCGATACGTTCTGGTGGTTGTCTGCATATTTTCCAGATGGGTCGAGGCTTACCCTACATGCAGGTGTGACACACTCACAGTAGCAAAGTTATTGCTTAGGGAGTTAATACCGCGCTTCGGGGTGCCGGCCTCTTTGGAATCAGATAGGGGAACGCATTTCAACAGCGAAATTGTGAAGATGCTCTGCTCAGCCCTGAATATAGACCAGAAATTGCATTGTAGCTATCGACCAGAAGCTTCGGGAATTGTGGAGCAGATCAACGGCACAATAAAGTCCCGAATTGCCAAAGTTTGTTCATCAACATCCTTAAGTTGGCCTGATGCCCTGCCACTGGTCCTTATGAGCATACGTAGCACACCAGATAGAAGGACAGGACTCTTTCCACATGAAGTGTTAATGGGGAGGGCCATGAGACTGCCGTCAGTGCCAACTGCAGCGTTGTTGAATATCACAGATGATCTGATCCTGGACTATTGTAAGGGACTCTCTGACGCCATTCATTCTGTGTCTCTTCAGGTGCAGGCTGCTGAAATCCCATCATCCCAAGACCTGTGCCACGACCTGTGCCCTGGGGATTGGGTCGTGGTGAAGAAGCACGTCAGGAAGAATTGTCTAGACGTGCGTTGGCGAGGGCCCTACCAAATCATCCTAACATTGAATACTGCTGTTAAGGTCGGAGGGCTGCCCAACTGGATCCACGCCTCCCATACGCGGAGAGTTCCAGCACCCCTGGAAGAAACAGCTCCTCTCTCGGATGAGAATCCAGCTGTGGACGAAGAAGCCATAGAGGGGACCAGCCAAGCTGTGGGGGTGTCAGAGGAAGCTGGGAGCGTGTCAGACCAAGTGGAAGAAGGGCAAGACGACAGTGAAACCGACGTCGCCACAGAAGAAGAAAATAGCTGTGAATACGAAACAGACACTGATCAAGCTGCAAGTGATCAAGAGTCAAGTGCAAGGACAAGGAGCAGGAGGGCAAGGCGTGGAGAGGCTAGCTGGCCGGAAAGAAGAAGGAGGCCAAGCCTAAGATCAACTCCAGAGAGAACCCTCGCTCCCATATCCGAGGACTCAGACTTGGACGAAGGTGCACAGAGCTCAGAAGCGGAAGGTCCGAGGAGAACAAGGAGAGTGCGTGTACCCTGCAGAAGATACGCCAATCCTGAGTGGACCTACTTGGCGGCAGATGTCGTGGGGACAGAAATCCGGGAGGGTGAGGGAAGTGACAGTGACTAGCCTTGAACCAATCATAACGTTGGAAGTGAGATTGTTGGTACCTGGAGTTGAGACTGAAGGGTTGCTAACATTCACTATCCCCATCCCTCCGTATTTGAGCAGAATTAGAGAACTGGTATTGAACAGATTGGAATTTCCGACTTTGGGTCATCCAGTACCAGCACATGAGGAAACCATCCTTCGTTTAGAATTGTTAGAATATGCGATTAGAGCCGTCGGAACACGGATCATTGTAGACACTTAAAGACTTTGTAAATAAACAAGAGTGAGAAGATAACCTAGCGCCTAGTGGAAGAAGAGAAAACTTAGGGACCTTTCCATTTAGTTGACGGAGAAGGGCTAGGGTTGTCTGTTGTTACAGTTCAAAAGACTGATTGCAAAAAGAGATTGCCAGCTTCCTACTGTGTGGTTCAAAAGACTGAATGAACAAAAAGGGACTGTAGAGGAAATAAAAAGGAAAAGAACTTGAGTTGGAGAAGGAGGTTAAGAACTACACTGTTTGATGAACATGGAGGCCGGCAACTCGAACCGCAAAGCGAAATGCATAATAGGTACACTTTTAGCAGGAGTTATTCTCCTTATAGTTTTAGTAGTTACCGTATCATATATAGTAGGACATGAAAACGAAACGAAAGCTACAGAAGCAAAGGTTGAAGTGACATCAAAACCTGCTATTGCTAGTAAAAAGGAGGACAATGCAATTCAGGAGAAAGCGTTGCTGGCAGCAGAAGCTCGTAGATTACATGTAGATGAGTCACAGGGCAACTTTAAATCAAACGCTTATGCCAAACTACTATATGAGTACATTGATGTCATGGAAGCTAAGGATTGCTACGTCTGCATGAAATTGCCTGCTTCTGTAGATGAAGGCATTAGATATCATCATCTTCCATTGATTTATGGCATTACATGTAGTTTATTGCTTAGCATATTTTATGGACGAGATAGTTTTGAATATTATTTCTCAAATTACGATTCAGTGTTACCAGAAGTCCCGAACTACAAACAGATGAATAAATGGGACTATTACAAGAGTGAAGATAGATTGGCGAAATTCTTTATTCCTTGGAATACCCTAGATACTTCACATGCACGTAGAAATAATCTGACTTGCAAAGTGTCAGAAATTGAGAAGAAGTTTATAGGGCAAGTGGATGACCGTTACAGGAGGCAAAAGATTCTGAAAATGTCAGGACAATGGAAAACAGATTGGACCGAGGAGGAGAAGGCACACAAAAGGAAGGGTAGTAATGGTCCAATAGCTTTAGATCGAACACAGAAAGGGAAGCTATGTATTCACAGGAGTCAAACTTACTATGAAAATGTGTTTGTAGGTGAAGTTAGTTGTGAACATGCCTTCCGATTAGAATACTACACGAAGGATTTCTTAAAGGGAATGCAAGTGATTCCTAAAGTATATTTTGTATGTGGAAGAAACGCCTACGTGAAGCTGCCCGACAATTGGTATGGCTCATGTTATTTGGCGATTGTCTTCCCCAAAATATATCATGCAAAAGATTTAGAGATCATAGAGGGAAAAACTTCAGCTAGGGGGAGAAGAGACGTAGGTGATGCTGAGGTAGTTGGAGATGTATTCGGCGCTATGTTCCCTCTTCTAGGATTGATACTTAATGATGTCAAGATTAGGAGATTAGCAAAAGTTGTAGATAGGTTGTCTGCCAGTACTGCAAGATCACTGATGCTGGTGGAAGGAGAGATGCAATCGATAAGAGCAATGGTTCTTCAGAACCGTCTTGCTTTAGACGTTCTGTTAGCCAAAGAGGGCGGAGTCTGTAAGGCTTTGAAGGTTCAGGAATGTTGCACTTACATTCCAGACAATTCAAAACTTCCGGAGAAAGGTATACAGAATATAACCGAAATCCATCAGGAAATTGAGGACCTAACACGAGTGAACGTGTGGGAAAAGGTGGGTCATGGAATGGGTAAAGTTGGAGGTTGGTTTGCCAACCTAGGGAAGAGTTTTGTCTGGTACATACTAAAGCCTATCCTCATAATAGTGATCTGCATAATCATACTGTGGGGGTTAGTGAGGTTGTACAAATGGTATAGGTCAAATAGGTTGCAAAGATCCATGAGAGAGCGGGAACAGAGATTAGCTGCCATGCAAGATAACCAATACAGGAGTCTGAGAGCTCTAGAAACGATCAAGAGAGGGAGTCTTGCAACGAGTTCTGTCTAAATATAATTTCAGATTGGTGTTGTGTTGGTGATGACCCCTAGAGGTCATCAAAGGGGGGTACTGAGAGAGCGCAAATTAAGTAAAATGTATAAGTACACCATATATACAACCCAGTTGCACGAATTCAGTTAAATTATCTAAAGTGTTGCAAATATATAACCGCATATACTCATGAGTGTTTAGTCAATATAGAAAACATATATAGAATGTGGAACTAATGTAGAAATGTGTGGAAATGTTTAGAAACGTTAGAAGTGTTAATCAGATTCCATGTTGTGTAGCTGCTACCGAAGAAAATGTAATGCTGCAAAACGTAGAAATGTGCAGGCCTCATGGCAATGTATGAAGAACGAAAACGTGCATTTACATCTTTCACATGACATGGATTTACTATTATTCAGTAATTTCTGCTCACATGTTAAGAATCATGTTTAATAGAAGTGTTTCATATAATCAGAGTGTATTAACAAGAATTGTTTTAGTTTTAGAAATAAAGGTTCGTAGAGTGCAGGCCGCTTGCAAGATAATTTAGTGGGCCTGGAAGATAAAGTGGCTTCTTTGATCTGCACGTGTTAGTTAAAGTCGAGTCTCGTTAAGAATAAATTGCCAATTCCGTTCGAAGTTTTATGGCCTGAACTGATAAGTGAAGCCTGGAATTTGGGGCCCAAGTTGTGGGTGTCTGTCTGCAGGTGTGAGGGGGTTCCAATCAAGAGCGTGATGAATAGAGCTCTGTCCGGGGAGACAGGCACAGGCCTGGAGGAGGGTTCAGGAATGTTCTGGGGGGTACCAGCGAGCCGGAGAAGAAGCCTGGGAAGCAAGGTCAACGCTAACGAAGAGGCCCAGAGGAGTAGCCGCATGGAAGAAACCAGAATCGAAACCACGTGAGATGTGTACGTGAGGGGCGTCTCTGAGGGGCGTTTCAACTGTTAATGTAATTTTGTATTAGGGACAGCACCCTGGGGTGGAGTTAGAGCAGATGGCCTGAGGACCCTTAGAGAGCGGATGGGTAGGCAGAGAGGGCATGACTGCAATGCATAGGGTTCCACCTAAAGACTAAGGGAAAGTGAGTGAACTTCTTTGGAAATCACCACGACTGACACCTTTTTAGGTTAAGATTCTGCTAAGTAGGGATGCCACCTAGTCTAGTGATGGGACAGTCTAATCTGATCTTTTCCTTTCTGTAAATGATTTCTAAGTTACATCTTGTTTCTATATTGGCAAACCTGCTAATCCTTGAACTGGCTTTAGTGGTATTTTTCTGTCGTTTGAGATCATTTAGAGAATTCATGTTTCTGTTGATGCCAGTGTACCTTTTGAACCTAATATTGAGATGCTTGTATCTTCAGTTAACTTTGGCTTTACAATAAAACTTTAAAACTGTTCCGTGGTAAGTGGTTCTTCAGAGTCGTGCCAATTATTGGTTTGATTAACCTGGTAGTAGATTACTTATTTTTTCTCAATGACAGGCAACAAAGATTCAGACGACCTGATTGGGGATTTAGATCTAGAGTGATCAAATAGGAGATCAAAAATCCCGCTTTCCCACTAGCACCAGCAGGGGAATCCTGTGGATGGAACACCTGTGACGTGCCAGGCCCTGCACTGTGATGTCACGAGGTCCAGGCTAGCACCAGCAGGGGAATCCTGTGTATGGAACACCTGTGACGTGCCAGGCCCTGCACTGTGATGTCACACGGTCCAGGCTAGCACCAGCAGGGGAATCCTGTAGATGGAACACCTGTGACGTGCCAGGTCCTGCACTGTGATGTCATAAGGTCCATGCTAGCACCAGCAGGGGAATCCTGTGGATGGAACACCTGTGACATGCCTGGCCCTGCACTGTGATGTCACGAGGTCCAGGTTGCACCTGCAGGGGTATCCTGTGGATGGAACACCTGTGACGTGCCAGGTCCTGCACTGTGATGTCACAAGGTCCAGGCTAGCACCGGCAGGGGAATCCTGTGGATGGAACACCTGTGACGTGCCAGGCCCTGCACTGTGATGTCACGAGGTCCAGGCTAGCACCTGCAGGGGCATCCTGTGGATGGAACACCTGTGACGTGCCAGGCCCTGCACTGTGATGTCACGAGGTCCAGGCTAGCACCAGCAGGGGAATCCTGTGTATGGAACACCTGTGACGTGCCAGGCCCTCCACTGTGACGTCACGAAGTCGAGGCTAGCAGCAGCAGGGGAATCCTGTGGATGGAACACCTGTGATGTGCCGGACCCTGCACTGTGACGTCACGAGGTTGAGGCTAGCAGCAGCAGGGGAATCCTGTGGATGGAACATCTGTGACGTGCCAGGCCCTGCACTGTGACGTCACGAGGTCGAGGCTAGCACCTGCCGGGGAATCCTGTGGATGGAACACCTGTGACGTGCCAGGCCCTGCACTGTGATGTCACGAGGTCCAGGCTAGCACCAGCAGGAGAATCCTGTGGATGGAACACCTGTGACATGCCAGGCCCTGCACTGTGATGTCACGAGGTCCAGGCTAGCACCAGCAGGGGAATCCTGTGGATGGAACACCTGTGATGTGCCAGGCCCTGCACTGTGATGTCACGAGGTCCAGGCTAGCACCAGCAGGGGAATCCTGTGGATGGAACACCTGTGACGTGCCAGGCCCTGCACTGTGATGTCATGAGGTCCAGGCTAGCACCAGCAGGGGAATCCTGTGGATGGAACACCTGTGACATGCCAGGCCCTGCACTGTGATGTCACACGGTCCAGGCTAGCACCAGCAGGGTAATCCTGTAGATGGAACACCTGTTACGTGCCAGGTCCTGCACTGTGATGTCACGAGGTCCATGCTAGCACCAGCAGGGGAATCCTGTGGATGGAACACCTGTGACGTGCCAGGCCCTGCACTGTGATGTCACGAGGTCCAGGTTGCACCTGCAGGGGTATCCTGTGGATGGAACACCTGTGACGTGCCAGGCACTGCACTGTGATGTCACGAGGTCCAGGCTAGCACCTGCTGGGGCATCCTGTGGATGAAACACCTGTGACGTGCCAGGCCCTGCACTGTGATGCCAGGAGGTCCAGGCTAGCACCTGCAGGGCATTCTGTGGATGGAACACCTGTGACGTGCCAGGCCCTGCACTGTGATGTCACGAGGTCCAGGCTAGCACCTGCAGGGGCATCCTGTGGATGGAACACCTGTGACGTGCCAGGCCCTGCACTGTGATGTCACGAGGTCGAGGCTAGCAGCAGCAGGGGAATCCTGTGGATGGAACACCTGTGACGTGCCGGGGCCTGCACTGTGACGTCACGAGGTCGAGGCTAGCACCAGCAGGGGAATCCTGTGGATGGAACACCTGTGACGTGCCAGGCCCTACACTGTGACGTCACGGGGTCGAGGCTAGCATCAGCAGGGGAATCCTGTGGATGGAACACCTGTGACGTGCCGGGGCCTGCACTGTGACGTCACGAGGTCGAGGCTAGCAGCAGCAGGGGAATCCTGTGGATGGAACATCTGTGACGTGCCGGGGCCTGCACTGTGACGTCACGAGGTCGAGGCTAGCAGCAGCAGGGGAATCCTGTGGATGGAACATCTGTGACGTGCCAGGCCCTGCACTGTGATGTCACGAGGTCGAGGCTAAGTGCAGAGGGGAGGCCTCCGCTGGAGCAGAGACAAGGAGAGGCCCCTGAGGGGGCAGAAGGTCGGGCAGGATTAGATCGTCTTTGAAGTTCATCGCAGGATCCTTTTGTGACTAAATAGGTTTGCTTATTTTTTTAGGTAATTGAATTCATATCCGTGTCTCGGCTGCCCCCCCCCCCCCTTACACTGCAACACTTGTCATCGCCCATAAGCCTGTGATGCATGATGACAGGTTGAATGTCTATTGTGACGTGTACGTAGTATACAAGGCTGGTAACCAGGCAGCAGCGGCATTGCACTCATGAGCACCGGACGTAGAGGACCACTGCTGGCAGCCGGAGCCGAGGCCCCCGAGAGGCCAGGGGGCCGGGGCCTCACAGGCTCCAAAAAGAACTGGACGGGGCTGGGTGAAAGAACACGGTGAGTATAGAAACTAAATGAAAGCCGAACTTGAAACCAAACTGAAACCGAACTTGAATCCAAACTTTAAACTGACTTGATACTGACTTGATACTGGCTTGATACTGACTTGATATTGGCTTGATACTGGCTTGATACTGACTTGATACTGGCTTGATACTGACTTGAAACTGACTTGATACTGGCTTGAAACTTCCCTTCCCTCTTCCTTTCTTTTTCCCGTTTTTCCTTCTCTGCCTTACATTCCTATCTCTCCTCTCATATCCCCATCTCCCCCTTTCTTTTAAGTTCCCCTTTTCTCCATCACTCTTTAATCCTCTCCCCTTCTGTCACTCCCCTCCCCTTCCCATTCAACCCATTCCGGTCCCATAGTGCACTCTCCTATCTCCTTTTCCATCTCCACCCCACCCCTTCCATTCTCGTCCCCTCCATTCCCTCCCATTCACAGCCTCTTTCCCTTCCAATCTGTTCCCATCGCCTCTGCTCCTTTTCTGCTCCCCTTTCACTTACCCATCTTTCTTCTTTATTCTTCCTTCCTTCACCTCCCTTCCTCTTCACCATTCCCTCCCCTTTCCCCTCACCCATCCCTTCCCCTCATTACCCTTCCCCTCACCTCCCTCTCTCTCATTTGCCCTCTCCCCTCCATTCTCCTTTCCTTTCCCTGCCTTTCTCCTCCTTTCTCTTTTCCGCCTTCTTCCCATCATTCTTCCTTTCCTTTCCATTCCCTGCCCCCGCCCTTCCCTAACCCATCCCTTCTTTCCCTTTACCCCACCCTCCAACTACCCCTCTCCCTCCATGTCCCCCCTCCCCCCTTTATTTCCATTACTTTCTTCTTTACCTCTTTAATCCTCCTCCCTTCTGTCACTCCCCCTCCCCTCCCATCCCATTCTGTTACCCCCACACACAACCCCACACACAACCCCCCAACACGCACAACCCCACACACATGCTACCTCCCACACACAAACCCACACACACATACAACTCCACAAACCACACACACCCCACACTCAACCACACACACCACACACAACCACACACACCACCCCACTCACACACAACCCACCACACACACAACCCCCCACACACAACCTCCCCCTCACACACACAAACACACAACCCCACACACACAACCCCTAACACACACAACCCCCCACACACACAGCCTCCCACACACAACCCCACACACACAACCCCCCCACACACAAACCCACACTCAGGCAGCCAATACACACACAACCCCCCCCACACACACACCCAACCACCCCACACACACACAACCCCCCCACACACACACAACCCCACACAGAGACAACCCCACACACACAAGACCCCTAACACACACAACCCTCACACACAGAACCCCACACACAATCCTCCACACACAAACCTGCACACATGCAACCCTACCCCCCCACACACACTACCCCCCACACACACACAACCACACACACAACCTCACACACACGCAACCCCACCCCCCACTCCACACACACACACTACCCCACACACTACCCACCACACACACAACCCCCTCTACACACAACCACACACAACCCCGCACACACACAAAAACCCACACACACAACCACAAAAAAAACACACACACACAACACACAACCACATACACTTTCTTCCCACAAACTCGATGTTTGTTCCTTTATTTTGAGATGCTTTTAGTACAGTCACACACACAATCCCCACACACACCACAACCCCATGCACACAAACCCACACACACACAACCAAACACAAACCCACACAACCACACACACAACTCCACACACACACTACCCCCACACATACATACAAGTCCACCCCCCCACAATGCCACACACAATCCCACACATGACACATACAACCCCCCCACACAAACACACAACCCACACACACATCCATTAAAAACACAACCCCTAACACAATCCCACACAAATGCAACCCCACACACAAACAACCCCTCACACACAACCCCCCACACACAACACCCCACATACACAAAACCACACATACACAACCCCCACACACACATCACCACACACACACAACCCCACACACACACTACTCCACATGCACACAACCCCCACACACACGACCCCATGTACACAACCCCCCACACACAATACCCCCCACACAACCCCTCCACACACAACCCCTCCACACAACCCCCCCACACACACAACCCCCCACACACAACCCCACCCACACACACCCACCCACACACACCCCCACCACACAAACCCACACACAATGTCAATGAGTGTCAGTGAGAGTGTCAGTGAGAGTGTCAGTGAGAGTTAGAGTGTCAGTGAGAGTGTCAGTGTCAGTGAGCGTGTCAGTGAGAGTGTTGATGAGATTGTCAGTGAGAGTGTCAGTGTCATTGAGAGTGTCAGTGTGTCAGTGAGAGTGTCAGTGAGAGTGTCAGTGAGAGTGTCAGTGTGAGTGTCAGTGTCAGTGAGAGTGTCAGTGAGTGTGTCAGTGAGTGTGTCAGTGAGAGTGTCAGTGACAGTGTCAGTGACAGTGTCAGTGTCAGTGAGAGTGGCAGTCAGTGTGAGTGAGAGTGTCAGTGTCAGTGAGAGTGTCAGTGAGAGTGTCAGTGTCAGTGAGAGTGTCAGCATCAGTGAAAGTGTCAGTGAGAGTGTCAGTGAGAGTGTCATTTTCAGTGTGTGTCAGTGAGAGTGTCAGTGTCAGTGAGAGTGTCGGTGAGTGTGAGTGAGAGTGTCAGTGAGAGTGTCAGTGTCAGTGAGTGTCAGTGAGAGTGTAAGTGAGAGTGTCAGTGTCAGTGAGAGTGTCAGTGAGAGTGTCAGTGAGTGTCGGTGAGAGTGTCAGTGTCAGTGAGAGTGTCATTGAGAGTGTCAGTGTCAGTGAGAGTGTCAGTGAGTGTGTGAGTGAGAGTCTCAGTGAGAGTGTCAGTGAGAGTGTCAGTGAGTGTGTCAGTGAGAGTGTCAGTGAGAGTGTCAGTGGAAGTGTCAGTGAGAGTGTCAGTGGTAGTGTCAGTGTCAGTGAGAGTATCAGTGAGAGTGTCAGTGAGTATCAGTGAGAGTGTCAGTGTCAGTGAGAGTGTCAGTGAGAGTGAGAGTGTCAGTGAGAGTGTCAGTGAGAGTGTCAGTGTTAGTGAGAGTGTCAGTGTCAGTGAGAGTGTCAGCATCAGTGAGAGTGTCAGTGAGAGTGTCAGTGTTAGTGAGAGTGTCAGTGTCAGTGAGAGTGTCAGTGTCAATGAGAGTGTCAATGAGAGTGTCAGTGAGTGTGTCAGTGAGTGTGCCAGTGAGTGTGTCAGTGAGAGTGTCAGTGAGAGTGTAAGTGAAAGTGTCAGTGAGAGTGTCAGTGATTGTCAGTGAGAAAGTCAGTGAGTGTCAGTGAGTGTGAGTGAGAGTGTGAGTCAGTGTCAGTGAGAGTGTCAGTGAGTGTGTCAGTGAGTGTGTCAGTGAGTGTCAGTGTCAGTGAGAGTGTCAGTGAGTGTGAGTGAGTGTGTCAGTGTCAGTGAGAGTGTCAGTGAGAGTGTCAGTGAGTGTGTCAGTGAGTGTGCCAGTGAGTGTGTCAGTGAGAGTGTCAGTGAGAGTGTAAGTGAAAGTGTCAGTGAGAGTGTCAGTGATTGTCAGTGAGAAAGTCAGTGAGGGTCAGTGAGTGTGAGTGAGAGTGTGAGTCAGTGTCAGTGAGAGTGTCAGTGAGTGTGTCAGTGAGTGTGTCAGTGAGAGTGTCAGTGTCAGTGAGAGTGGCAGTCAGTGTGAGTGAGAGTGTGAGTGAGAGTGTCAGTGAGAGTTTCAGTGAGAGTGTCAGTGAGAGTGTCAGTGTCAGTGAGAGTGTCAGCGTCAGCGAAAGTGTCAGTGAGAGTGTCTGTGAAGAGTGTCATTTACAGTGTGTGTCAGTGAGAGTGTCAGTGTCAGTGAGAGTGTCAGTGAGTGTGTCAGTGACAGTGTCAGTGAGTGTCAGTGAGAGTATCAGTGAAAGTGTCAGTGAGTGTGTCAGTGAGAGTGTCAATGTCAGTGAGAGTGTCAGTGAGTGTCAGTGAGAGTGTCAGTGTCAGTGAGAATGTCATTGAGAGTGTCGATGAGATTGTCAGTGAGAGTGTCAGTGTCAGTGAGAGTGTCAGTGAGAGTGTCAGTGAGAGTGTCAGTGTTAGTGAGAGTGTCAGTGTCATCATCAGTTAGAGTGTCAGTGAGAGTATCAGTGAGAGTGTCAGTTTCAGTGTGTCAGTGAGAGTGTTAGTGAGAGTGTCAGTGTCAGTGAGAGTGTCAGTGTGAGTGAGAGTGTGAGTGAGTGTCAGTGAGTGTGTTAGTTAGTGTGTCAGTGAGAGTATCAGTGTCAGTGGTAGTGTCAGTGAGAGTGTCAGTAATTGTCAGTGAGAGTGTCAGTGAGAGTGTCAGTGGGAGTGTCAGTGAGAGTGTCAGTATCAGTGAGAGTGTCAGTGAGTATCAATGAGAGTGTCAGTGTCAGTGAGAGTGTCAGTGAGAGTGAGAGTGTCAGTGAGAGTGTCAGTGAGAGTGTTAGTGTTAGTGAGAGTGTCAGTGAGAGTGTCAGTGTCAGTGAGAGTGTCAGCATCAGTGAGAGTGTCAGTGAAAGTGTCAGTGTGAGTGTCAGTGAGAGTGTCAGTGAGAGTGTCAGTTTCAGTGTGTCAGTGAGAGTGTCAGTAAGAGTGTCAGAGAGAGTGTCAGTGTTAGTGAGAGTGTCAGTGAGAGTATCAGTGTCAGTGAGAGTGTCAGCATCAGTGAGAGTGTCAGTGAAAGTGTCAGTTTGAGTGTCAGTGTCAGTGAGAGTGTCAGTGAGAGTGTCAGTTTCAGTGTGTCAGTGAGAGTGTCAGTGAGAGTGTCAGTGAGAGTGTCAGTGTCAGTGAGTGTACCAGTGAGTGTTTCAGTGAGAGTGTCAGTGAAAGTGTCAGTGAGAGTGTCAGTGGTAGTGTCAGTGAGAGTGTCAGTGGGAGTGTCAGTGAGAGTGTAAGTGAGTGTCAGTGAGAGTGTCAGTGAGTGTCAGTGAGAGTGTCTGTGTCAATGAGAGTGTCAGTGAGTGTGTCAGTGAAAGTGTCAGTGAGAGTGTCAGTGTCAGTGAGAGTGCCAGTGAGTGTCCTTGAGTGTCAGTGAGAGTGTCAGTGAGAGTTGCAGTGAGAGTGTCAGTGAGAGTGTCAGTGTCAGTGAGAGTGTCAGTGAGTGTGTCAGTGAGTGTCAGTGAGAGTGTCAGTGTCAGTGATAGTGTCAGTGAGTGTGTGAGTGTCAGTGAGTGTGTCAGTGAGTGTCAGTGAGAGTGTCAGTGTCAGTGATAGTGTCAGTGAGTGTGTCAGTGAGAGTGTCAGTGCCAGTGAGAGTGTCAGCGTCAGCAAAGTGTCAGTGAGAGTGGCAGTGTGAGTGTCAGTGAGAGTGTCAGTGAGAGTGTCATTTTCAGGGTGTGTCAGTGAGAGTGTCAGTGTCAGTGAGAGTGTCAGTGAGTGTGAGTGAGAGTGTCAGTGTCAGTGAGTGTCAGTGAGAGTGTCAGTGAAAGTGTCAGTGAGTGTGTCAATGAGTGTGTCAGTGAGAGTGTCAATGTCAGTGAGAGTGTCAGTGAGAGTGTCAGTGAGAGTGTCAGTGTCAGTGAGAGTGTCAGTGAATGTCGGTGAGAGTGTCAGTGTCAGTGAGAGTGTCATTGAGAGTGTCGATGAGATTGTCAGTGAGAGTGTCAGTGAGAGTGTCAGTGAGAGTGAGAGTGTCAGTGAGAGTGTCAGTGAGAGTGTCAGTGTTAGTGAGAGTGTCAAGGAGAGTGTCAGTGAGAGTGTCAGTGTCATCATCAGTGAGAGTGTCAGTGAGAGTGTCAGTGTCAGTGAGAGTGTCAGTTTCAGTGTGTCAGTGAGAGTGTCAGTGAGAGTGTCAGTGTCAGTGAGAGTGTCAGTGAGTGTGAGTGAGAGTGTCAGTGAGAGTGTCAGTGTCAGTGAGAGTGTCAGTGAGTGTGTCAGTGAGTGTCAGTGAGAGTGTCAGTGTCAGTGATAGAGTCAGTGAGAGTGTCCGTGTCAGTGAGAGTGTCCGTGTCAGTGAGAGTGTCAGCGTCAGCAAAAGTGTCAGTGAGAGTGTCAGTGTGAGTGTCAGTGAGAGTGTCAGTGAGAGTGTCATTTTCAGTGTGTGTCAGTGAGAGTGTCAGTGTCAGTGAGAGTGTCAGTGAGTGTGAGTGAGAGTGTCAGTGTCAGTGAGTGTTAGTGAGAGTGTCAGTGAAAGTGTCAGTGAGTGTGTCAATGAGTGTGTCAGTGAGAGTGTCAATGTCAGTGAGAGTGTCAGTGAGAGTGTCAGTGAGAGTGTCAGTGAGTGTCGGTGAGAGTGTCAGTGTCAGTGAGAGTGTCATTGAGAGTGTCGATGAGATTGTCAGTGAGAGTGTCAGTGAGAGTGTCAGTGAGAGTGAGAGTGTCAGTGAGAGTGTCAGTGTTAGTGAGAGTGTCAGTGAGAGTGTCAGTGAGAGTGTCAGTGTCATCATCAGTGAGAGTGTCAGTGAGAGTGTCAGTGTCAGTGAGAGTGTCAGTTTCAGTGTGTCAGTGAGAGTGTCAGTGAGAGTGTCAGTGAGAGTGTCAGTGAGTGTGAGTGAGAGTGTGAGTGAGAGTGTCAGTGTCAGTGAGAGTGTCAGTGAGAGTGTCAGTGAGAGTGTCATTTTCAGTGTGTGTCAGTGAGAGTGTCAGTGTCAGTGAGAGTGTCAGTGAGTGTGAGTGAGAGTGTCAGTGTCAGTGTCAGTGAGTGTCAGTGAGAGTGTCAGTGAAAGTGACAGTGAGTGTGTCAGTGAGTGTGTCAGTGAGAGTGTCAATGTCAGTGAGAGTGGAGGGGAGAGTGTCAGTGTCAGTGAGAGTGTCAGTGAGAGTGTCAGTGTCAGTGAGAGTGTCATTGAGAGTGTCGATAAGATTGTCAGTGAGAGTGTCAGTGTCAGTGAGAGTGTCAGTGAGTGTGTCAGTGAGAGTGTCAGTGTCAGTGAGAGTGTCAGTGAGAGTGTCAGTGGAAGTGTCAGTGACAGTGTCAGTGGTAGTGTCAGTGAGAGTGTTAGTGATTGTCAGTGAGAGTGTCAGTGTCAGTGTAAGTGAGAGTGTCGGTGAGAGTGTCAGTGTCAGTGAGAGTGTCGGTGAGAGTGTAAGTTGCAGTGAGAGTGTCAGTGAGTATCAGTGAGAGTGTCAGTGTCAGTTAGAGTGAGAGTGTCAGTGAGAGTGTCAGTGAGAGTGTCAGTATTAGTGAGAGTGTCAGTGTCAGTGAGAGTGTCAGCACCAGTGAGAGTGTCAGTGAGAGTGTCAGTGAGAGTGTCAGTGAGAGTGTCAGTTTCAGAGTGTCAGTGAGAGTGTCAGTGTCAGTGAGAGTGTCAGTGAGTGTGAGTAAGTGTGAGTGAGAGTGTCAGTGTCAGTGTCAGTGAGAGTGTCAGTGAGAGTGTCAGTGAAAGTGTCAGTGAGAGTGTCAGTGGTAGTGTCAGTGAGAGTGTCAGTGATTGTCAGTGAGAGTGTCAGTGAGTGTCAGTGAGTGTCAGTGAGAGTGTCAGTGGGAGTGTCAGTGAGAGTGTCAGTGAGTGTCAGTGAGAGTGTCAGTGATTGTCAGTGAGAGTTTCAGGGAGAGTGTCATTGTCAGTGAGAGTGTCAGTTTCAGTGTGAGTGTCAGTGAGTGTCAGTGAGAGTGTCATTTAGTGTCAGTGAGAGTGTCAGTGAGTGTATCAGTGAGTGTGTTAGTGAGTGTCAGTGAGAGTGTCAGTGCCAATGAGAGTGTCAGTGAGTGTGTCAGTGAAAGTATCAGTGTCAGTGAGAGTGCCAGTGAGTGTCCTTGAGTGTCAGTGAGAGTGTCAGTGAGAGTGTCAGTGAGAGTTCCAGTGAGAGTGTCAGTGAGAGTGTCAGTGAGAGTGTCAGTGAGAGTGTCAGTGTCAGTGAGAGTGCCAGTGAGTGTCCTTGAGTGTCAGTGAGAGTGTCAGTGAGAGTGTCAGTGAGAGTGTCAGTGAGAATGAGAGTGTGAGTGAGTGTCAGTGAGAGTGTCAGTGAGAGTGTCAGTGAGTGTGAGTGAGAGTGTCAGTGAGAGTGTCAGTGTCAGTGAGAGTGTCAGTGAGAGTGTCAGTGAGAGTGTCATTTTCAGTGTTTGTCAGTGAGAGTGTCAGTGTCAGTGAGATTGTCAGTGAGTGTGAGTGAGAGTGTCAGTGTCAGTGAGTGTCAGTGAGAGTGTCAGTGAAAGTGACAGTGAGTGTGTCAGTGAGTGTATCAGTGAGAGTGTTGATGTCAGTGAGAGTGGGGTGGAGAGTGTCAGTGAGAGTGTCAGTGCCAGTGAGAGTGTCAGTGAGAGTGTCAGTGAGTGTCGGTGAGAGTGTCAGTGTCAGTGAGAGTGTCATTGAGAGTGTCGATGAGATTGTCAGTGAGAGTGTCAGTGTCAGTGAGAGTGTCAGTGAGAGTGTCAGTGAGAGTGAGAGTGTCAGTGAGAGTGTCAGTGTCAGTGAGAGTGTCAGTGAGAGTGTCAGTGAGAGTGTCAGTGAGAGTGTCAGTGTCATCATCATTGAGAGTGTCAGTGAGAGTGTCAGTGAGAGTGTCAGTTTCAGTGTGTCAGTGAGAGTGTCAGCGAGAGTGTCAGTGTCAGTGAGCGTGTCAGTGAGTGTGAGTGAGAGTTTGAGTGAGAGTGTCAGTGTCAGTGAGAGTGTCAGTGAGAGTGTCAGTGAGTGTATTAGTGTGTCAGTGAGAGTGTCAGTGTCAGTGAGAGTGTCAGTGAGAGTGTCAGTGGAAGTGTCAGTGAGAGTGTCAGTGGTAGTGTCAGTGAGAGTGTCAGTGATTGTCAGTGAGAGTGTCAGTGTCAGTGTAAGTGAGAGTGTCGGTGAGAGTGTCAGTGTCAGTGAGAGTGTCGGTGAGAGTGTAAGTGGCAGTGAGAGTGTCAGTGAGTATCAGTGAGAGTGTCAGTGTCAGTTAGAGTGAGAGTGTCAGTGAGAGTGTCAGTGAGAGTGTCAGTATTAGTGAGAGTGTCAGTGAGAGTGTCATCCTCAGTGAGAGTGTCAGTGAGAGTGTCAGTGTGAGTGTCAGTGAGAGTGTCAGTGAGAGTGTCAGTGAGAGTGTCAGTTTCAGAGTGTCAGTGAGAGTGTCAGTGTCAGTGAGTGTCAGTGAGTGTGAGTAAGTGTGAGTGAGAGTGTCAGTGTCAGTGTCAGTGAGTGTCAATGAGAGTGTCAGTGAAAGTGTCAGTGAGAGTGTCAGTGGTAGTGTCAGTGAGAGTGTCAGTTATTGTCAGTGAGAGTGTCAGTGAGTGTCAGTGAATGTCAGTGAGAGTGTCAGTGAGTGTCAGTGAGAGTTTCAGGGAGAGTGTCAGTGTCAGTGAGAGTGTCAGTGAGAGTGTCAGTTTCAGTGTGAGTGTCAGTGAGTGTCAGTGAGAGTGTCATTTAGTGTCAGTGAGAGTGTCAGTGTGAGTGTGAGTGTCAGTGTCAGTGAGAGTGTCAGTGTCAGTGAGAGTGTCAGTGAGTGTGTCAGTGAGTGTCAGTGAGAGTGTCAGTGAGTGTGTCAGTGAAAGTGTCAGTGAGAGTGCCAGTGAGTGTCCTTGAGTGTCAGTGAGAGTGTCAGTGTGAGTGTCAGTGAGAGTTTCAGTGAGAGTGTCAGTGAGAGTGTCAGTGAGAGTGAGAATGTCAGTGAGAGTGTCAGTGAGATTGTCAATGAGAGTGTCAGTGAGTGTCAGTGAGTGTCAGTGAGAGTGTCAGTGAGTGTCAGTGAGTATCAGTGGGAGTGTCAGTGAGAGTGTCAGTGAGAGAGTCAGTAAGTGTCAGTATGAGTGTCAGTGTCAGTGAGTGTCAGTGTGTCAGTGAAAGTGTCAGTGAGAGTGTCAGTGAGTGCCAGTGAGTGTCAGTGAGTGTCAGTGAGTATCAGTGAGAGTGTCAGTGAGTGTGTCAGTGAGTGTTTCAGTGAGTGTCATTGAGAGTGTCAGTGTCAGAGTGTCAGTCAGTGTGTCAGTGAAAGTGTCAGTGAGAGTGTCAGTGAGTGTCAGTGAGAGTGTCAGTGAGAGTGTCAGTGGGAGTGTCAGTGGGAGTGTTAGTGGGAGTGTCAGTGAGAGTGTCAGTGAGTGTCAGTGAGAGTGTCAGTGAGAGTTTCAGTGAGAGTGTCAGTGAGAGTGTCAGTGTCAGTGAGAGTGTCAGTAAGTCAGCTTCAGTTTCAGTGTCAGTGAAAGTGTCAGTGAGAGTGTCAGTGAGTGTCAGTAAGAGTGTCAGTGAGTGTCAGTGAGAGTGTCATTGAGTGTCAGTGAGAGTGTCAGTGTCAGTGAGTGTCAGTGAGAGTGTCAGTGAAAGTGTCAGTGAGAGTGCCAGTGAGAGCTTCAGTGAGAGTGTCAGTGAGAGTGTCAGTGAGAGTATCAGTGAGAGTGTCAGTGAGTGTCAGTGAGTTTCAGAGAGAGTGTCAGTATCAGTGTGTCAGTGAGTGTCAGTGAGAGTGTCATTGAGAGTGTCAGTTAGAGTGTCCGTGAGAGTGTCCTCGAGAGTGTCAGTGTCAGTGAGAGTATCAGTGAGAGTGTCAGTGAGTGTGTCAGTGAGTGTCAGTGAGAGTGTCAGTGAGAGTGTCAGTGGAAGTGTCAGTGAGAGTGTCAGTGGTAGTGTCAGTGAGAGTGTCAGTGATTGTCAGTGAGAGTGTCAGTGTCAGTGTAAGTGAGAGTGTCGGTGAGAGTGTCAGTGTCAGTGAGAGTGTCGGTGAGAGTGTAAGTGGCAGTGAGAGTGTCAGTGAGTATCAGTGAGAGTGTCAGTGTCAGTTAGAGTGAGAGTGTCAGTGAGAGTGTCAGTGAGAGTGTCAGTATTAGTGAGAGTGTCAGTGAGAGTGTCATCCTCAGTGAGAGTGTCAGTGAGAGTGTCAGTGTGAGTGTCAGTGAGAGTGTCAGTGAGAGTGTCAGTGAGAGTGTCAGTTTCAGAGTGTCAGTGAGAGTGTCAGTGTCAGTGAGTGTCAGTGAGTGTGAGTAAGTGTGAGTGAGAGTGTCAGTGTCAGTGTCAGTGAGTGTCAATGAGAGTGTCAGTGAAAGTGTCAGTGAGAGTGTCAGTGGTAGTGTCAGTGAGAGTGTCAGTTATTGTCAGTGAGAGTGTCAGTGAGTGTCAGTGAATGTCAGTGAGAGTGTCAGTGAGTGTCAGTGAGAGTTTCAGGGAGAGTGTCAGTGTCAGTGAGAGTGTCAGTGAGAGTGTCAGTTTCAGTGTGAGTGTCAGTGAGTGTCAGTGAGAGTGTCATTTAGTGTCAGTGAGAGTGTCAGTGTGAGTGTGAGTGTCAGTGTCAGTGAGAGTGTCAGTGTCAGTGAGAGTGTCAGTGAGTGTGTCAGTGAGTGTCAGTGAGAGTGTCAGTGAGTGTGTCAGTGAAAGTGTCAGTGAGAGTGCCAGTGAGTGTCCTTGAGTGTCAGTGAGAGTGTCAGTGTGAGTGTCAGTGAGAGTTTCAGTGAGAGTGTCAGTGAGAGTGTCAGTGAGAGTGAGAATGTCAGTGAGAGTGTCAGTGAGAGTGTCAATGAGAGTGTCAGTGAGTGTCAGTGAGTGTCAGTGAGAGTGTCAGTGAGTGTCAGTGAGTATCAGTGGGAGTGTCAGTGAGAGTGTCAGTGAGAGAGTCAGTAAGTGTCAGTATGAGTGTCAGTGTCAGTGAGTGTCAGTGTGTCAGTGAAAGTGTCAGTGAGAGTGTCAGTGAGTGCCAGTGAGTGTCAGTGAGTGTCAGTGAGTATCAGTGAGAGTGTCAGTGAGTGTGTCAGTGAGTGTTTCAGTGAGTGTCATTGAGAGTGTCAGTGTCAGAGTGTCAGTCAGTGTGTCAGTGAAAGTGTCAGTGAGAGTGTCAGTGAGTGTCAGTGAGAGTGTCAGTGAGAGTGTCAGTGGGAGTGTCAGTGGGAGTGTTAGTGGGAGTGTCAGTGAGAGTGTCAGTGAGTGTCAGTGAGAGTGTCAGTGAGAGTTTCAGTGAGAGTGTCAGTGAGAGTGTCAGTGTCAGTGAGAGTGTCAGTAAGTCAGCTTCAGTTTCAGTGTCAGTGAAAGTGTCAGTGAGAGTGTCAGTGAGTGTCAGTAAGAGTGTCAGTGAGTGTCAGTGAGAGTGTCATTGAGTGTCAGTGAGAGTGTCAGTGTCAGTGAGTGTCAGTGAGAGTGTCAGTGAAAGTGTCAGTGAGAGTGCCAGTGAGAGCTTCAGTGAGAGTGTCAGTGAGAGTGTCAGTGAGAGTATCAGTGAGAGTGTCAGTGAGTGTCAGTGAGTTTCAGAGAGAGTGTCAGTATCAGTGTGTCAGTGAGTGTCAGTGAGAGTGTCATTGAGAGTGTCAGTTAGAGTGTCCGTGAGAGTGTCCTCGAGAGTGTCAGTGTCAGTGAGAGTATCAGTGAGAGTGTCAGTGAGTGTGTCAGTGAGTGTCAGTGAGAGTGTCAGTGTCAGTGAGAGTGTCAGTGAGTGTGTCAGTGAGAGTGTCAGTGAGTGTGTCAGAGAAAGTGTCAGTGAGAGTGTCAGTGTCAGTGAGAATGTCAGTGAGTGTCAGTGAGAGTGTCAGTGAGTGTCAGTGAGAGTGTCAGTGAGAGTGGCCGTGAGTGTCAGTGAGAGTGTCAGTGTCAGTGAGAGTGTCAGTGAGAGTGTCAGTGAGAGTGTCAGTGAGTGTCATTGAGAGTGTCAGTGTCAGTGAGAGTGTCAGTGAGAGTGTCGATCAGATTAATAGTGTCAGTGTCAGTGAGAGTGTCAGTGAGAGTGTCAGTGTAATTGAGAGTGTCAGTGAGAGTGTCAGTGAGAGTGTAAGTGTCAGTGAGAGTGTCAGTGAGAGTGTCAGTGTCAGTAAGAGTGTCAGCATCAGTGAGAGTGTCAGTTAGAGCGTCAGTTTCACTGTGAGTGTCAGTGAGAGTGTCAGTGAGAGTGTCAGTGTCAGTGAGAGTGTCAGTGAGTGTGAGTGAGAGTGTCAGAGTCAGTGTCAGTGAGAGTGTCAGTGAGTGTGTCAGGGAGTGTGTCAGTGAGTGTCAGTGATAGTGTCAGTGAGAGTGTCAGTGTCAGTGAGAGTATCTAATAAGTCACAAAGTGAGGGGCCTCCCGGGGTAGGATGTGAGGCAGATCTGCGGGGGAAAGAACAGTCAAATTACATAAAGGAGAAAGTAGATCTGCCCCGTATTTGATCAGGTATCGGCTCTTTTAGAGTCCAGAGTCTTCAATAGTCACCCATTTTAGCGCTCACCAATTAGTCAAGGCCAGATACAGTTTAGACAGAAGCACTTTTATAGAAAATGTATCATTTTTATTCTTGTTTACTTCATATATTTTTATGCATAACACAATTATACAAGGTCATTTTTTAGAAAAATTTCACGATTATAAGGTAAAAACATATATATATATACAACCCATCAACCTTCCAGCATTCAGACTTCACCAAGTTCATACATCGCAACCAATCATAATCATACAAGGCTCATTCATACATTCTACTCAGATACGTTTTGAGACAAATTGCTCTGAGAACATTCTGAATATTCATCTCAGCCATAGGCCGGGGACAGATGGTAATAAGTTCAGGGTAGATGGTTTCAACGCCGACGCGCGTTTCGGTGCCAGGCCCCAAGATAGGCCGCACCTTCGTCAGGGCAGGGAAGGGGGAGGAGCGGTTGTGCTCAACAGTAGGATTAATACTTCTGATATCCAGGCACTCTGTAGAAAAAACACATCTTTTAGTATAGTGTTTGACCCCCATTCCAAACAACATTTTATAGTAATATATTCAGTGTTGATCGCATAATAACTAATCACAGTGAAGGATCCACATGTACGAGAGACACTCATAGGTTATCCTCATCCTTTTCCTTTTTAAACAGTTTTCAGTATATCAATACATAGGGGAGCTAGTTCCGTGATACTTCAATACAGTGGTAATATCATACATAGGGGGCATTGGTGAGCTCGAGAAATGGGTGACATACAGGATAGGGCTTAAGAACAAACAATTAGTAAGCATTCAGGAAATCTTTAATACCCATGCAGTGGACCCTCACACATACGCTAATTCACCTGTTGCATTTCTTTTATACAGTAAGCATAGCTCATATGAGCATTCATTCATTCATCTATCTTTTGTGTGTATAGATATACACACTTGCGTAACTGAATTGTGGCGAAATCAAACCTAACTGATGCTTGCACGTGGAAAAATACGATTCTCTAACGACGAAGGTGCGGCCTATCTTGGGGCCTGGCACCGAAACGCGCGTCATTGTTGATGGGTTGTATATATATATATGTTTTTACCTTATAATCGTGAAATTTTTCTACAAAATGACCTTGTATAATTGTGTTATGCATAAAAATATATGAAGTAAACAAGAATAAAAATGATACATTTTCTATAAAAGTGCTTCTGTCTAAACTGTATCTGGCCTTGACTAATTGGTGAGCGCTAAAATGGGTGACTATTGAAGACTCTGGACTCTAATAGAGCCGATACCTGATCAAATACGGGGCAGATCTACTTTCTCCTTTATGTAATTTGAGTGTCAGTGAGAGTGTCAGTGTCAGTGAGACTGTCAGTGAGAGTGTCAATGGAAGTGTCAGTGGAAGTGTCAGTGAGAGTGTCAGTGAGAGTGTCAGTGAGAGTGCCAGTGTCAGAGTTTCAGTGAGAGTGTCAGTGAGAGTGTCAGTTTCAGTGAGAGTGTCAGTGAGAGTGTCAGTGAGTGTGTCAGTGAGAGTGTCAGTGAGAGTGTCAGTGTCAGTGAGAGTGTCAGTGAGTGTGAGCAAGATTGTGAGTGTCAGTGTCAGTGTCAGTGAGAGTGTCAGTGAGAGTGTCAGTGAGTGTGTCAGTGAGGAGGTCAGTGAGTGTGTCAGTGAGAGTGTCAGTGTCAGTGAGTGTGTCAGTGAGAGTGTGAGTGTCAGTGAGAGTGTCAGTGAGTGTGTCAGTGAGAGTGTTGATGAGATTGTTAGTGAGAGTGTCCGTGTCAGTGAGAGTGTCAGTGTATTTGAGAGTGTCAGTGAGAGTGTCAGTGAGAGTGTAAGTGTCAGTGAGAGTGTCAGTGAGAGTGTCAGTGAGAGTGTCAGTGTGTGTGAGTGAGAGTGTTGAAGTCAGTGTCAGTGAGAGTGTCAGTGAGTGTGTCAGTGAGTGTGTCAGTGAGTGTCAGTGAGAGTGTCAGTGTCAGTGAGAGTGTCAGTGAGAGTGTCAGTGTCAGTGAGAGTGTCAGTGTCAGTGAGAGTGTCAGTGAGAGTCTCAGTGGAAGTGTCAGTGGAAGTGTCAGTGAGAGCGTCAGTGAGAGTGTCAGTGAGAGTGTCAGTGTCAGAGTTTCAGTGAGAGTGTCAGTGAGAGTGTCAGTTTCAGTGAGAGTGTCAGTGAGTGTGTCAGTGAGAGTGTCAGTGTCAGTGAGAGTGTCAGTGAAAGTGTCAGTGAGAGTGTCAGTGAGAGTGTCAGTGAGAGTGTCAGTGAGAGTGTCAGTGAGAGTGTCAGAGAGAGTGTCAGTGTCAGTGAGAGTGTCCGTGAGTGTGAGTGAGAGTATCAGTGTCAGTGAGAGTGTCAGTGAGAGTGTCAGTGAGGCTGTCAGTAAGTGTGTCAGTGAGTGTGTCAGTGAGTGTGTCAGTGAGAGTGTCAGTGTCAGTGAGAGTGTCAGTGAGAGTGTCAGTGAGTGTCAGTGAGTATCAGTGAGAGTGTCAGTGAGAGTGAGTTTCAGTTTCAGTGTCAGTGAGAATTTCAGTTTCAGTGTCAGTGAGAGTGTCAGTGTGTGTCAGTGAGAGTGTCAGTGAGAGTGTCAGTAAGAGTGTCAGTGAGAGTTTCAGTGTCAGTGAGTGTGTCAGTAAGAGTGTGAGTGTCAGTGAGAGTGTCAGTCAGTGTCAGTGTCAGTGAGAGTGTCAGTGTCAGTGAGAGTGTCAATGAGATTGTTAGTGAGAGTGTCAGTGTCAGTGAGAGTGTCAGTGAGAGTGTCAGTGTAATTGAGAGTGTCAGTGAGAGTGTCAGTGAGAGTGTCAGTGAGTGTCAGTGTCAGTGAGAGTGTCAGTGTCATTGAGAGTGTCAGTTTCACTGTGAGTGTCAGTGAGAGTGTCAGTGTCAGTTAGAGTGTCAGTGAGTGTGAGTGAGAGTGTCAGTGAGTGTGTCAGTGAGTGTGTCAGTGAGTGTCAGTGAGAGTGTCAGTGAGAGTGTCAGTGTCAGTGAGAATTTCAGTGTCAGTGAGAGTGTCAGTGAGAGTGTCAGTGAGAGTGTCAGTGAGAGTTTCAGTGAGTGTGAGTGAGAGTGTCAGAGTCAGTGTCAGTGAGAGTGTCAGTGAGTGTGTCAGTGAGTGTCAGTGAGTGTCAGTGAGAGTGTCAGTGAGAGTGTCAGTGTTGGTGAGAGTGTCAGTGTCAGTGAGAGTGTCAGTGAGAGTGTCAGGGAGAGTGTCAGTGTCAGAGTTTCAGTGAGAGTGTCAGTTTCAGTGAGAGTGTCAGTGAGAGTGTCAGTGAGTGTGTCAGTGAGAGTGTCAGTGTCAGTGAGAGTGTCAGTGAAAGTGTCAGTGAGAGTGTCAGTGAGAGTGTCAGTGAGAGTGTCAGTGAGAGTGTCAGTGTGAGTGTCCGTTAGTGTGAGTGAGAGTATCAGTGTCAGTGAGAGTGTCAGTGAGAGTGTCAGTGAGGGTGTCAGTAAGTGTGTCAGTGAGTGTGTCATTGAGTGTGTCGGTGAGAGTGTCAGTGCCAGTGAGAGTGTCAGTGAGAGTGTCAGTGAGAGTGTCAGTGACTGTCAGTGAGAGTGTCAGTGAGTGTCAGTGAGTATCAGTGAGAGTGTCAGTGAGAGTGTCAGTGAGAGTGAGTTTCAGTTTCAGTGTCAGTGAGAGTGTCAGTTTCAGTGTCAGTGAGAGTGTCAGTGAGAGTGTCAGTGTGTGTCAGTGAGAGTGTCAATGAGAGGGTCAGTGAGAGTGTCAGTGAGAGTGTCAGTGTCAGTGAGAGTGTCAGGGAGTGTGAGTGAGAGTATCAGTGTCAGTGAGAGTGTCAGTGAGAGTGTCAGTGAGTGTGTCAGTGAGTGTGTCAGTGAGAATGTCAGTGTCAGTGAAAGTGTCAGTGAGAGTGTTGATGAGAGTGTCAGTGAGTGTCAGTGAGTGTCAGTGAGAGTGTCATTGAGTGTCAGTGAGTATCAGTGAGTGTCAGTGAGAGTGTCAGTGAGAGAGTCATTGAGTGTCAGTGAGAGTGTCAGTGTCAGTGAGTGTCAGTGTGTCAGTGAAAGTGTCAGTAAGAGTGTCAGTGAGTGTCAGTGAGTGTCAGTGAGAGTGGAATACACTCAGTGTGTTAAAATACCCCTCACACACCAAAAGGGCCCTTGGTGTCATGCTTCATCATCGGGGTCTTCCCGCCCCCGCTGCGGGACGGGGCAGTGCTGCGACAAGCGGCTACGCCGGAGCACCTTTTAATTGTGAGTACTATGTGAGTGATAATGGAGTGAGTGTCAGTGAGGTCAGAAGTGATGAACAGTGAAATTAAAGTTAAAAAATACCTGGCCTGGTGTTTAGAAAAAATTATTTAATAGGCACTGGCTGGTATCGTTAAAAGGGGTGAGGCGGAGTGCAAGATCGGGTTACTAGTCTTGCTCTCCTGTGTGGGTCAACATGTTTCGGGGCGACATGCCCCTTCGTCAGGACCGGGATGTATAGATCCCCCTGTCACTCACTAATGCGCTCCCACAGATAGAGAGTGTTGTGTTTGATCAATGTGTATAAATAATTTAAATACACGTGAAAGAAGCTCGGTCAGTAATACGTGCCTATTAAATAATTTTTTCTAAACACCAGGCCAGGTATTTTTTAACTTTAATTTCACTGTTCATCACTTCTGACCTCACTGACACTCACTCCATTATCACTCACATAGTACTCACAATTAAAAGGTGCTCCGGCGTAGCCGCTTGTCGCAGCACTGCCCCGTCCCGCAGCGGGGGCGGGAAGACCCCGATGATGAAGCATGACACCAAGGGCCCTTTTGGTGTGTGAGGGGTATTTTAACACACTGAGTGTATTCCAACACCATCGGAATATGTATTGTATGTCTGTTTCAGGTGGTCTTTGTTGATTATTTAGACGTTCATAAGAGGAGGATTAGCCCACCGCGGTGCCTTGTTGCACCACCTCTTCACTCCCTTTGTTGATATTTTTGGTTTTTGTCAGTGAGAGTGTCAGTGAGAGTGTCAGTGAGTATCAGTGAGTATCAGTGAGAGTGTCAGTGAGTGTGTCAGTGAGTGTTTCAGTGAGTGTCATTGAGAGTGTCAGTGTCAGTGAGAGTGTCAGTCAGTGTGTCAGTGAAAGTGTCAGTGACAGTGTCAGTGAGTGTCAGTGAGAGTGTCAATGAGAGTGTCAGTGGGAGTGTCAATGAGAGTGTTAGTGGGAGTGTCATGAGTGTCAGTGAGAGTGTCAGTGAGAGTGTCAGTGAGAGTTTCAGTGAGAGTGTCAGTGTCAGTGAGTGTCAGTGAGTCAGTTTCAATGTGAGTGTCAGTAAGAGTGTCAGTGAAAGTGTCAGTGAGTGTCAGTAAGAGTGTCAGTGAGTGTCAGTGAGAGTGTCATTGAGTGTCAGTGAGAGTGTCAGTGAGAGTGTCAGTGAGAGTGTCAGTGAGAGTGTCAGAGAGAGTGTCAGTGTCAGTGAGAGTGTCCGTGAGTGTGAGTGAGAGTATCAGTGTCAGTGAGAGTGTCAGTGAGAGTGTCAGTGAGGCTGTCAGTAAGTGTGTCAGTGAGTGTGTCAGTGAGTGTGTCAGTGAGAGTGTCAGTGTCAGTGAGAGTGTCAGTGAGAGTGTCAGTGAGTGTCAGTGAGTATCAGTGAGAGTGTCCGTGAGAGTGAGTTTCAGTTTCAGTGTCAGTGAGAATTTCAGTTTCAGTGTCAGTTTCAGTGTCAGTGAGAGTGTCAGTGTGTGTCAGTGAGAGTGTCAGTGAGAGTGTCAGTAAGAGTGTCAGTGAGAGTTTCAGTGTCAGTGAGTGTGTCAGTGAGAGTGTGAGTGTCAGTGAGAGTGTCAGTGAGTGTCAGTGAGAGTGTCAGTGTCAGCGAGAGTGTCAGTGTCAGTGAGAGTGTCAATGAGATTGTTAGTGAGAGTGTCAGTGTCAGTGAGAGTGTCAGTGAGAGTGTCAGTGTAATTGAGAGTGTCAGTGAGAGTGTCAGTGAGAGTGTCAGTGAGTGTCAGTGTCAGCGAGAGTAGTGAGAGTGTCAGTGTCATTGAGAGTGTCAGTTTCACTGTGAGTGTCAGTGAGAGTGTCAGTGTCAGTGAGAGTGTCAGTGAGTGTGAGTGAGAGTGTCAGTGAGTGTGTCAGTGAGTGTGTCAGTGAGTGTCAGTGAGAGTGTCAGTGAGAGTGTCAGTGTCAGTGAGAGTGTCAGTGTCAGTGAGAGTGTCAGTGAGAGTGTCAGTGAGAGTGTCAGTGAGAGTTTCAGTGAGTGTGAGTGAGAGTGTCAGAGTCAGTGTCAGTGAGAGTGTCAGTGAGTGTGTCAGTGAATGTCAGTGAGTGTCAGTGAGAGTGTCAGTGAGAGTGTCAGTGAGAGTGTCAGTGTTGGTGAGAGTGTCAGTGTCAGTGAGAGTGTCAGTGAGAGTGTCAGGGAGAGTGTCAGTGTCAGAGTTTCAGTGAGAGTGTCAGTTTCAGTGAGAGTGTCAGTGAGAGTGTCAGTGAGTGTGTCAGTGAGAGTGTCAGTGTCAGTGAGAGTGTCAGTGAAAGTGTCAGTGAGAGTGTCAGTGAGAGTGTCAGTGAGAGTGTCAGTGAGAGTGTCAGTGTGAGTGTCCGTTAGTGTGAGTGAGAGTATCAGTGTCAGTGAGAGTGTCAGTGAGAGTGTCAGTGAGGGTGTCAGTAAGTGTGTCAGTGAGTGTGTCATTGAGTGTGTCGGTGAGAGTGTCAGTGCCAGTGAGAGTGTCAGTGAGAGTGTCAGTGACTGTCAGTGAGAGTGTCAGTGAGTGTCAGTGAGTATCAGTGAGAGTGTCAGTGAGAGTGAGTTTCAGTTTCAGTGTCAGTGAGAGTGTCAGTTTCAGTGTCAGTGAGAGTGTCAGTGAGAGTGTCAGTGTGTGTCAGTGAGAGTGTCAATGAGAGGGTCAGTGAGAGTGTCAGTGTCAGTGTCAGTGAGAGTGTCAATGAGAGTGTCAGTGAAAGTGTCAGTGAGAGTGTCAGTGGTAGTGTCAGTGAGAGTGTCAGTTATTGTCAGTGAGAGTGTCAGTGAGTGTCAGTGAATGTCAGTGAGAGTGTCAGTGAGTGTCAGTGAGAGTTTCAGGGAGAGTGTCAGTGTCAGTGAGAGTGTCAGTGAGAGTGTCAGTTTCAGTGTGAGTGTCAGTGAGTGTCAGTGAGAGTGTCATTTAGTGTCAGTGAGAGTGTCAGTGTGAGTGTGAGTGTCAGTGTCAGTGAGAGTGTCAGTGTCAGTGAGAGTGTCAGTGAGTGTGTCAGTGAGTGTCAGTGAGAGTGTCAGTGAGTGTGTCAGTGAAAGTGTCAGTGAGAGTCCCAGTGAGTGTCCTTGAGTGTCAGTGAGAGTGTCAGTGTGAGTGTCAGTGAGAGTTTCAGTGAGAGTGTCAGTGAGAGTGTCAGTGAGAGTGAGAATGTCAGTGAGAGTGTCAGTGAGAGTGTCAATGAGAGTGTCAGTGAGTGTCAGTGAGTGTCAGTGAGAGTGTCAGTGAGTGTCAGTGAGTATCAGTGGGAGTGTCAGTGAGAGTGTCAGTGAGAGAGTCAGTAAGTGTCAGTATGAGTGTCAGTGTCAGTGAGTGTCAGTGTGTCAGTGAAAGTGTCAGTGAGAGTGTCAGTGAGTGCCAGTGAGTGTCAGTGAGTGTCAGTGAGTATCAGTGAGAGTGTCAGTGAGTGTGTCAGTGAGTGTTTCAGTGAGTGTCATTGAGAGTGTCAGTGTCAGAGTGTCAGTCAGTGTGTCAGTGAAAGTGTCAGTGAGAGTGTCAGTGAGTGTCAGCGAGAGTGTCAGTGAGAGTGTCAGTGGGAGTGTCAGTGGGAGTGTTAGTGGGAGTGTCAGTGAGAGTGTCAGTGAGTGTCAGTGAGAGTGTCAGTGAGAGTTTCAGTGAGAGTGTCAGTGAGAGTGTCAGTGTCAGTGAGAGTGTCAGTAAGTCAGCTTCAGTTTCAGTGTCAGTGAAAGTGTCAGTGAGAGTGTCAGTGAGTGTCAGTAAGAGTGTCAGTGAGTGTCAGTGAGAGTGTCATTGAGTGTCAGTGAGAGTGTCAGTGTCAGTGAGTGTCAGTGAGAGTGTCAGTGAAAGTGTCAGTGAGAGTGCCAGTGAGAGCTTCAGTGAGAGTGTCAGTGAGAGTGTCAGTGAGAGTATCAGTGAGAGTGTCAGTGAGTGTCAGTGAGAGTTTCAGAGAGAGTGTCAGTATCAGTGTGTCAGTGAGTGTCAGTGAGAGTGTCATTGAGAGTGTCAGTTAGAGTGTCCGTGAGAGTGTCCTCGAGAGTGTCAGTGTCAGTGAGAGTATCAGTGAGAGTGTCAGTGAGTGTGTCAGTGAGTGTCAGTGAGAGTGTCAGTGTCAGTGAGAGTGTCAGTGAGTGTGTCAGTGAGAGTGTCAGTGAGTGTGTCAGAGAAAGTGTCAGTGAGAGTGTCAGTGTCAGTGAGAATGTCAGTGAGTGTCAGTGAGAGTGTCAGTGAGTGTCAGTGAGAGTGTCAGTGAGAGTGGCCGTGAGTGTCAGTGAGAGTGTCAGTGTCAGTGAGAGTGTCAGTGAGAGTGTCACTGAGAGTGTCAGTGAGTGTCATTGAGAGTGTCAGTGTCAGTGAGAGTGTCAGTGAGAGTGTCGATCAGATTAATAGTGTCAGTGTCAGTGAGAGTGTCAGTGAGAGTGTCAGTGTAATTGAGAGTGTCAGTGAGAGTGTCAGTGAGAGTGTAAGTGTCAGTGAGAGTGTCAGTGAGAGTGTCAGTGTCAGTAAGAGTGTCAGCATCAGTGAGAGTGTCAGCTAGAGCGTCAGTTTCACTGTGAGTGTCAGTGAGAGTGTCAGTGAGAGTGTCAGTGTCAGTGAGAGTGTCAGTGAGTGTGAGTAAGAGTGTCAGAGTCAGTGTCAGTGAGAGTGTCAGTGAGTGTGTCAGGGAGTGTGTCAGTGAGTGTCAGTGATAGTGTCAGTGAGAGTGTCAGTGTCAGTGAGAGTATCTAATAAGTCACAAAGTGAGGGGCCCCCCGGGGTAGGATGTGAGGCAGATCTGCGGGGGAAAGAACAGTCAAATTACATAAAGGAGAAAGTAGATCTGCCCCGTATTTGATCAGGTATCGGCTCTTTTAGAGTCCAGAGTCTTCAATAGTCACCCATTTTAGCGCTCACCAATTAGTCAAGGCCAGATACAGTTTAGACAGAAGCACTTTTATAGAAAATGTATCATTTTTATTCTTGTTTACTTCATATATTTTTATGCATAACACAATTATACAAGGTCATTTTTTAGAAAAATTTCACGATTATAAGGTAAAAACATATATATATATACAACCCATCAACCTTCCAGCATTCAGACTTCACCAAGTTCATACATCGCAACCAATCATACTCATACAAGGCTCATTCATACATTCTACTCAGATACGTTTTGAGACAAATTGCTCTGAGAACATTCTGAATATTCATCTCAGCCATAGGCCGGGGACAGATGGTAATAAGTTCAGGGTAGATGGTTTCAACGCCGACGCGCGTTTCGGTGCCAGGCCCCAAGATAGGCCGCACCTTCGTCAGGGCAGGGAAGGGGGAGGAGGGGTTGTGCTCAACAGTAGGATTAATTCTTCTGATATCCAGGCACTCTGTAGAAAAAACACATCTTTTAGTATAGTGTTTGACCCCCATTCCAAACAACATTTTATAGTAATATATTCAGTGTTGATCGCATAATAACTAATCACAGTGAAGGATCCACATGTACGAGAGACACTCATAGGTTATCCTCATCCTTTTCCTTTTTAAACAGTTTTCAGTATATCAATACATAGGGGAGCTAGTTCCGTGATACTTCAATACAGTGGTAATATCATACATAGGGGGCATTGGTGAGCTCGAGAAATGGGTGACATACAGGATAGGGCTTAAGAACAAACAATTAGTAAGCATTCAGGAAATCTTTAATACCCATGCAGTGGACCCTCACACATACGCTAATTCACCTGTTGCATTTCTTTTATACAGTAAGCATAGCTCATATGAGCATTCATTCATTCATCTATCTTTTGTGTGTATAGATATACACACTTGCGTAACTGAATTGTGGCGAAATCAAACCTAACTGATGCTTGCACGTGGAAAAATACGATTCTCTAACGACGAAGGTGCGGCCTATCTTGGGGCCTGGCACCGAAACGCGCGTCATTGTTGATGGGTTGTATATATATATATGTTTTTACCTTATAATCGTGAAATTGTTCTACAAAATGACCTTGTATAATTGTGTTATGCATAAAAATATATGAAGTAAACAAGAATAAAAATGATACATTTTCTATAAAAGTGCTTCTGTCTAAACTGTATCTGGCCTTGACTAATTGGTGAGCGCTAAAATGGGTGACTATTGAAGACTCTGGACTCTAATAGAGCCGATACCTGATCAAATACGGGGCAGATCTACTTTCTCCTTTATGTAATTTGAGTGTCAGTGAGAGTGTCAGTGTCAGTGAGACTGTCAGTGAGAGTGTCAGTGGAAGTGTCAGTGGAAGTGTCAGTGAGAGTGTCAGTGAGAGTGTCAGT
Source organism: Lissotriton vulgaris (assembly GCF_964263255.1). Lineage (NCBI taxonomy): Eukaryota > Metazoa > Chordata > Amphibia > Caudata > Salamandridae > Lissotriton > Lissotriton vulgaris. The sequence continues at coordinate 1,289,545,004 of NC_141685.1, forward strand.
GAGAGTGCCAGTGTCAGAGTTTCAGTGAGAGTGTCAGTGAGAGTGTCAGTTTCAGTGAGAGTGTCAGTGAGAGTGTCAGTGAGTGTGTCAGTGAGAGTGTCAGTGAGAGTGTCAGTGTCAGTGAGAGTGTCAGTGAGTGTGAGCAAGATTGTGAGTGTCAGTGTCAGTGTCAGTGAGAGTGTCAGTGAGAGTGTCAGTGAGTGTGTCAGTGAGGAGGTCAGTGAGTGTGTCAGTGAGAGTGTCAGTGTCAGTGAGTGTGTCAGTGAGAGTGTGAGTGTCAGTGAGAGTGTCAGTGAGTGTGTCAGTGAGAGTGTTGATGAGATTGTTAGTGAGAGTGTCCGTGTCAGTGAGAGTGTCAGCGTCAGCAAAAGTGTCAGTGAGAGTGTCAGTGTGAGTGTCAGTGAGAGTGTCAGTGAGAGTGTCAGTGAGAGTGTCATTTTCAGTGTGTGTCAGTGAGAGTGTCAGTGTCAGTGAGAGTGTCAGTGAGTGTGAGTGAGAGTGTCAGTGTCAGTGAGTGTTAGTGAGAGTGTCAGTGAAAGTGTCAGTGAGTGTGTCAATGAGTGTGTCAGTGAGAGTGTCAATGTCAGTGAGAGTGTCAGTGAGAGTGTCAGTGAGAGTGTCAGTGAGTGTCGGTGAGAGTGTCAGTGTCAGTGAGAGTGTCATTGAGAGTGTCGATGAGATTGTCAGTGAGAGTGTCAGTGAGAGTGTCAGTGAGAGTGAGAGTGTCAGTGAGAGTGTCAGTGTTAGTGAGAGTGTCAGTGAGAGTGTCAGTGAGAGTGTCAGTGTCATCATCAGTGAGAGTGTCAGTGAGAGTGTCAGTGTCAGTGAGAGTGTCAGTTTCAGTGTGTCAGTGAGAGTGTCAGTGAGAGTGTCAGTGTCAGTGAGAGTGTCAGTGAGTGTGAGTGAGAGTGTGAGTGAGAGTGTCAGTGTCAGTGAGAGTGTCAGTGTGTGTCAGTGAGAGTGTCAATGAGAGGGTCAGTGAGAGTGTCAGTGAGAGTGTCAGTGTCAGTGAGAGTGTCAGGGAGTGTGAGTGAGAGTATCAGTGTCAGTGAGAGTGTCAGTGAGAGTGTCAGTGAGTGTGTCAGTGAGTGTGTCAGTGAGAATGTCAGTGTCAGTGAAAGTGTCAGTGAGAGTGTTGATGAGAGTGTCAGTGAGTGTCAGTGAGTGTCAGTGAGAGTGTCATTGAGTGTCAGTGAGTATCAGTGAGTGTCAGTGAGAGTGTCAGTGAGAGAGTCATTGAGTGTCAGTGAGAGTGTCAGTGTCAGTGAGTGTCAGTGTGTCAGTGAAAGTGTCAGTAAGAGTGTCAGTGAGTGTCAGTGAGTGTCAGTGAGAGTGTCAGTGAGAGTGTCAGTGAGTATCAGTGAGTATCAGTGAGAGTGTCAGTGAGTGTGTCAGTGAGTGTTTCAGTGAGTGTCATTGAGAGTGTCAGTGTCAGTGAGAGTGTCAGTCAGTGTGTCAGTGAAAGTGTCAGTGACAGTGTCAGTGAGTGTCAGTGAGAGTGTCAATGAGAGTGTCAGTGGGAGTGTCAATGAGAGTGTTAGTGGGAGTGTCATGAGTGTCAGTGAGAGTGTCAGTGAGAGTGTCAGTGAGAGTTTCAGTGAGAGTGTCAGTGTCAGTGAGTGTCAGTGAGTCAGTTTCAATGTGAGTGTCAGTAAGAGTGTCAGTGAAAGTGTCAGTGAGTGTCAGTAAGAGTGTCAGTGAGTGTCAGTGAGAGTGTCATTGAGTGTCAGTGAGAGTGTCAGTGAGAGTGTCAGTGAGAGTGTCAGTGAGAGTGTCAGAGAGAGTGTCAGTGTCAGTGAGAGTGTCCGTGAGTGTGAGTGAGAGTATCAGTGTCAGTGAGAGTGTCAGTGAGAGTGTCAGTGAGGCTGTCAGTAAGTGTGTCAGTGAGTGTGTCAGTGAGTGTGTCAGTGAGAGTGTCAGTGTCAGTGAGAGTGTCAGTGAGAGTGTCAGTGAGTGTCAGTGAGTATCAGTGAGAGTGTCCGTGAGAGTGAGTTTCAGTTTCAGTGTCAGTGAGAATTTCAGTTTCAGTGTCAGTTTCAGTGTCAGTGAGAGTGTCAGTGTGTGTCAGTGAGAGTGTCAGTGAGAGTGTCAGTAAGAGTGTCAGTGAGAGTTTCAGTGTCAGTGAGTGTGTCAGTGAGAGTGTGAGTGTCAGTGAGAGTGTCAGTGAGTGTCAGTGAGAGTGTCAGTGTCAGCGAGAGTGTCAGTGTCAGTGAGAGTGTCAATGAGATTGTTAGTGAGAGTGTCAGTGTCAGTGAGAGTGTCAGTGAGAGTGTCAGTGTAATTGAGAGTGTCAGTGAGAGTGTCAGTGAGAGTGTCAGTGAGTGTCAGTGTCAGCGAGAGTAGTGAGAGTGTCAGTGTCATTGAGAGTGTCAGTTTCACTGTGAGTGTCAGTGAGAGTGTCAGTGTCAGTGAGAGTGTCAGTGAGTGTGAGTGAGAGTGTCAGTGAGTGTGTCAGTGAGTGTGTCAGTGAGTGTCAGTGAGAGTGTCAGTGAGAGTGTCAGTGTCAGTGAGAGTGTCAGTGTCAGTGAGAGTGTCAGTGAGAGTGTCAGTGAGAGTGTCAGTGAGAGTTTCAGTGAGTGTGAGTGAGAGTGTCAGAGTCAGTGTCAGTGAGAGTGTCAGTGAGTGTGTCAGTGAATGTCAGTGAGTGTCAGTGAGAGTGTCAGTGAGAGTGTCAGTGAGAGTGTCAGTGTTGGTGAGAGTGTCAGTGTCAGTGAGAGTGTCAGTGAGAGTGTCAGGGAGAGTGTCAGTGTCAGAGTTTCAGTGAGAGTGTCAGTTTCAGTGAGAGTGTCAGTGAGAGTGTCAGTGAGTGTGTCAGTGAGAGTGTCAGTGTCAGTGAGAGTGTCAGTGAAAGTGTCAGTGAGAGTGTCAGTGAGAGTGTCAGTGAGAGTGTCAGTGAGAGTGTCAGTGTGAGTGTCCGTTAGTGTGAGTGAGAGTATCAGTGTCAGTGAGAGTGTCAGTGAGAGTGTCAGTGAGGGTGTCAGTAAGTGTGTCAGTGAGTGTGTCATTGAGTGTGTCGGTGAGAGTGTCAGTGCCAGTGAGAGTGTCAGTGAGAGTGTCAGTGACTGTCAGTGAGAGTGTCAGTGAGTGTCAGTGAGTATCAGTGAGAGTGTCAGTGAGAGTGAGTTTCAGTTTCAGTGTCAGTGAGAGTGTCAGTTTCAGTGTCAGTGAGAGTGTCAGTGAGAGTGTCAGTGTGTGTCAGTGAGAGTGTCAATGAGAGGGTCAGTGAGAGTGTCAGTGTCAGTGTCAGTGAGAGTGTCAATGAGAGTGTCAGTGAAAGTGTCAGTGAGAGTGTCAGTGGTAGTGTCAGTGAGAGTGTCAGTTATTGTCAGTGAGAGTGTCAGTGAGTGTCAGTGAATGTCAGTGAGAGTGTCAGTGAGTGTCAGTGAGAGTTTCAGGGAGAGTGTCAGTGTCAGTGAGAGTGTCAGTGAGAGTGTCAGTTTCAGTGTGAGTGTCAGTGAGTGTCAGTGAGAGTGTCATTTAGTGTCAGTGAGAGTGTCAGTGTGAGTGTGAGTGTCAGTGTCAGTGAGAGTGTCAGTGTCAGTGAGAGTGTCAGTGAGTGTGTCAGTGAGTGTCAGTGAGAGTGTCAGTGAGTGTGTCAGTGAAAGTGTCAGTGAGAGTCCCAGTGAGTGTCCTTGAGTGTCAGTGAGAGTGTCAGTGTGAGTGTCAGTGAGAGTTTCAGTGAGAGTGTCAGTGAGAGTGTCAGTGAGAGTGAGAATGTCAGTGAGAGTGTCAGTGAGAGTGTCAATGAGAGTGTCAGTGAGTGTCAGTGAGTGTCAGTGAGAGTGTCAGTGAGTGTCAGTGAGTATCAGTGGGAGTGTCAGTGAGAGTGTCAGTGAGAGAGTCAGTAAGTGTCAGTATGAGTGTCAGTGTCAGTGAGTGTCAGTGTGTCAGTGAAAGTGTCAGTGAGAGTGTCAGTGAGTGCCAGTGAGTGTCAGTGAGTGTCAGTGAGTATCAGTGAGAGTGTCAGTGAGTGTGTCAGTGAGTGTTTCAGTGAGTGTCATTGAGAGTGTCAGTGTCAGAGTGTCAGTCAGTGTGTCAGTGAAAGTGTCAGTGAGAGTGTCAGTGAGTGTCAGTGAGAGTGTCAGTGAGAGTGTCAGTGGGAGTGTCAGTGGGAGTGTTAGTGGGAGTGTCAGTGAGAGTGTCAGTGAGTGTCAGTGAGAGTGTCAGTGAGAGTTTCAGTGAGAGTGTCAGTGAGAGTGTCAGTGTCAGTGAGAGTGTCAGTAAGTCAGCTTCAGTTTCAGTGTCAGTGAAAGTGTCAGTGAGAGTGTCAGTGAGTGTCAGTAAGAGTGTCAGTGAGTGTCAGTGAGAGTGTCATTGAGTGTCAGTGAGAGTGTCAGTGTCAGTGAGTGTCAGTGAGAGTGTCAGTGAAAGTGTCAGTGAGAGTGCCAGTGAGAGCTTCAGTGAGAGTGTCAGTGAGAGTGTCAGTGAGAGTATCAGTGAGAGTGTCAGTGAGTGTCAGTGAGAGTTTCAGAGAGAGTGTCAGTATCAGTGTGTCAGTGAGTGTCAGTGAGAGTGTCATTGAGAGTGTCAGTTAGAGTGTCCGTGAGAGTGTCCTCGAGAGTGTCAGTGTCAGTGAGAGTATCAGTGAGAGTGTCAGTGAGTGTGTCAGTGAGTGTCAGTGAGAGTGTCAGTGTCAGTGAGAGTGTCAGTGAGTGTGTCAGTGAGAGTGTCAGTGAGTGTGTCAGAGAAAGTGTCAGTGAGAGTGTCAGTGTCAGTGAGAATGTCAGTGAGTGTCAGTGAGAGTGTCAGTGAGTGTCAGTGAGAGTGTCAGTGAGAGTGGCCGTGAGTGTCAGTGAGAGTGTCAGTGTCAGTGAGAGTGTCAGTGAGAGTGTCACTGAGAGTGTCAGTGAGTGTCATTGAGAGTGTCAGTGTCAGTGAGAGTGTCAGTGAGAGTGTCGATCAGATTAATAGTGTCAGTGTCAGTGAGAGTGTCAGTGAGAGTGTCAGTGTAATTGAGAGTGTCAGTGAGAGTGTCAGTGAGAGTGTAAGTGTCAGTGAGAGTGTCAGTGAGAGTGTCAGTGTCAGTAAGAGTGTCAGCATCAGTGAGAGTGTCAGCTAGAGCGTCAGTTTCACTGTGAGTGTCAGTGAGAGTGTCAGTGAGAGTGTCAGTGTCAGTGAGAGTGTCAGTGAGTGTGAGTAAGAGTGTCAGAGTCAGTGTCAGTGAGAGTGTCAGTGAGTGTGTCAGGGAGTGTGTCAGTGAGTGTCAGTGATAGTGTCAGTGAGAGTGTCAGTGTCAGTGAGAGTATCTAATAAGTCACAAAGTGAGGGGCCCCCCGGGGTAGGATGTGAGGCAGATCTGCGGGGGAAAGAACAGTCAAATTACATAAAGGAGAAAGTAGATCTGCCCCGTATTTGATCAGGTATCGGCTCTTTTAGAGTCCAGAGTCTTCAATAGTCACCCATTTTAGCGCTCACCAATTAGTCAAGGCCAGATACAGTTTAGACAGAAGCACTTTTATAGAAAATGTATCATTTTTATTCTTGTTTACTTCATATATTTTTATGCATAACACAATTATACAAGGTCATTTTTTAGAAAAATTTCACGATTATAAGGTAAAAACATATATATATATACAACCCATCAACCTTCCAGCATTCAGACTTCACCAAGTTCATACATCGCAACCAATCATACTCATACAAGGCTCATTCATACATTCTACTCAGATACGTTTTGAGACAAATTGCTCTGAGAACATTCTGAATATTCATCTCAGCCATAGGCCGGGGACAGATGGTAATAAGTTCAGGGTAGATGGTTTCAACGCCGACGCGCGTTTCGGTGCCAGGCCCCAAGATAGGCCGCACCTTCGTCAGGGCAGGGAAGGGGGAGGAGGGGTTGTGCTCAACAGTAGGATTAATTCTTCTGATATCCAGGCACTCTGTAGAAAAAACACATCTTTTAGTATAGTGTTTGACCCCCATTCCAAACAACATTTTATAGTAATATATTCAGTGTTGATCGCATAATAACTAATCACAGTGAAGGATCCACATGTACGAGAGACACTCATAGGTTATCCTCATCCTTTTCCTTTTTAAACAGTTTTCAGTATATCAATACATAGGGGAGCTAGTTCCGTGATACTTCAATACAGTGGTAATATCATACATAGGGGGCATTGGTGAGCTCGAGAAATGGGTGACATACAGGATAGGGCTTAAGAACAAACAATTAGTAAGCATTCAGGAAATCTTTAATACCCATGCAGTGGACCCTCACACATACGCTAATTCACCTGTTGCATTTCTTTTATACAGTAAGCATAGCTCATATGAGCATTCATTCATTCATCTATCTTTTGTGTGTATAGATATACACACTTGCGTAACTGAATTGTGGCGAAATCAAACCTAACTGATGCTTGCACGTGGAAAAATACGATTCTCTAACGACGAAGGTGCGGCCTATCTTGGGGCCTGGCACCGAAACGCGCGTCATTGTTGATGGGTTGTATATATATATATGTTTTTACCTTATAATCGTGAAATTGTTCTACAAAATGACCTTGTATAATTGTGTTATGCATAAAAATATATGAAGTAAACAAGAATAAAAATGATACATTTTCTATAAAAGTGCTTCTGTCTAAACTGTATCTGGCCTTGACTAATTGGTGAGCGCTAAAATGGGTGACTATTGAAGACTCTGGACTCTAATAGAGCCGATACCTGATCAAATACGGGGCAGATCTACTTTCTCCTTTATGTAATTTGAGTGTCAGTGAGAGTGTCAGTGTCAGTGAGACTGTCAGTGAGAGTGTCAGTGGAAGTGTCAGTGGAAGTGTCAGTGAGAGTGTCAGTGAGAGTGTCAGTGAGAGTGCCAGTGTCAGAGTTTCAGTGAGAGTGTCAGTGAGAGTGTCAGTTTCAGTGAGAGTGTCAGTGAGAGTGTCAGTGAGTGTGTCAGTGAGAGTGTCAGTGAGAGTGTCAGTGTCAGTGAGAGTGTCAGTGAGTGTGAGCAAGATTGTGAGTGTCAGTGTCAGTGTCAGTGAGAGTGTCAGTGAGAGTGTCAGTGAGTGTGTCAGTGAGGAGGTCAGTGAGTGTGTCAGTGAGAGTGTCAGTGTCAGTGAGTGTGTCAGTGAGAGTGTGAGTGTCAGTGAGAGTGTCAGTGAGTGTGTCAGTGAGAGTGTTGATGAGATTGTTAGTGAGAGTGTCCGTGTCAGTGAGAGTGTCAGCGTCAGCAAAAGTGTCAGTGAGAGTGTCAGTGTGAGTGTCAGTGAGAGTGTCAGTGAGAGTGTCAGTGAGAGTGTCATTTTCAGTGTGTGTCAGTGAGAGTGTCAGTGTCAGTGAGAGTGTCAGTGAGTGTGAGTGAGAGTGTCAGTGTCAGTGAGTGTTAGTGAGAGTGTCAGTGAAAGTGTCAGTGAGTGTGTCAATGAGTGTGTCAGTGAGAGTGTCAATGTCAGTGAGAGTGTCAGTGAGAGTGTCAGTGAGAGTGTCAGTGAGTGTCGGTGAGAGTGTCAGTGTCAGTGAGAGTGTCATTGAGAGTGTCGATGAGATTGTCAGTGAGAGTGTCAGTGAGAGTGTCAGTGAGAGTGAGAGTGTCAGTGAGAGTGTCAGTGTTAGTGAGAGTGTCAGTGAGAGTGTCAGTGAGAGTGTCAGTGTCATCATCAGTGAGAGTGTCAGTGAGAGTGTCAGTGTCAGTGAGAGTGTCAGTTTCAGTGTGTCAGTGAGAGTGTCAGTGAGAGTGTCAGTGTCAGTGAGAGTGTCAGTGAGTGTGAGTGAGAGTGTGAGTGAGAGTGTCAGTGTCAGTGAGAGTGTCAGTGAGAGTGTCAGTGAGAGTGTCATTTTCAGTGTGTGTCAGTGAGAGTGTCAGTGTCAGTGAGAGTGTCAATGAGTGTGAGTGAGAGTGTCAGTGTCAGTGTCAGTGAGTGTCAGTGAGAGTGTCAGTGAAAGTGACAGTGAGTGTGTCAGTGAGTGTGTCAGTGAGAGTGTCAATGTCAGTGAGAGTGGAGGGGAGAGTGTCAGTGTCAGTGAGAGTGTCAGTGAGAGTGTCAGTGAGAGTGTCAGTGTCAGTGAGAGTGTCATTGAGAGTGTCGATAAGATTGTCAGTGAGAGTGTCAGTGTCAGTGAGAGTGTCAGTGAGTGTGTCAGTGAGAGTGTCAGTGTCAGTGAGAGTGTCAGTGAGAGTGTCAGTGGAAGTGTCAGTGAGAGTGTCAGTGGTAGTGTCAGTGAGAGTGTAAGTGATTGTCAGTGAGAGTGTCAGTGTCAGTGTAAGTGAGAGTGTCGGTGAGAGTGTCAGTGTCAGTGAGAGTGTCGGTGAGAGTGTAAGTTGCAGTGAGAGTGTCAGTGAGTATCAGTGAGAGTGTCAGTGTCAGTTAGAGTGAGAGTGTCAGTGAGAGTGTCAGTGAGAGTGTCAGTATTAGTGAGAGTGTCAGTGTCAGTGAGAGTGTCAGCACCAGTGAGAGTGTCAGTGAGAGTGTCAGTGAGAGTGTCAGTGAGAGTGTCAGTGAGAGTGTCAGTTTCAGAGTGTCAGTGAGAGTGTCAGTGTCAGTGAGAGTGTCAGTGAGTGTGAGTAAGTGTGAGTGAGAGTGTCAGTGTCAGTGTCAGTGAGAGTGTCAGTGAGAGTGTCAGTGAAAGTGTCAGTGAGAGTGTCAGTGGTAGTGTCAGTGAGAGTGTCAGTGATTGTCAGTGAGAGTGTCAGTGAGTGTCAGTGAGTGTCAGTGAGAGTGTCAGTGGGAGTGTCAGTGAGAGTGTCAGTGAGTGTCAGTGAGAGTGTCAGTGATTGTCAGTGAGAGTTTCAGGGAGAGTGTCATTGTCAGTGAGAGTGTCAGTTTCAGTGTGAGTGTCAGTGAGTGTCAGTGAGAGTGTCATTTAGTGTCAGTGAGAGTGTCAGTGAGTGTATCAGTGAGTGTGTTAGTGAGTGTCAGTGAGAGTGTCAGTGCCAATGAGAGTGTCAGTGAGTGTGTCAGTGAAAGTATCAGTGTCAGTGAGAGTGCCAGTGAGTGTCCTTGAGTGTCAGTGAGAGTGTCAGTGAGAGTGTCAGTGAGAGTTCCAGTGAGAGTGTCAGTGAGAGTGTCAGTGAGAGTGTCAGTGAGAGTGTCAGTGTCAGTGAGAGTGCCAGTGAGTGTCCTTGAGTGTCAGTGAGAGTGTCAGTGAGAGTGTCAGTGAGAGTGTCAGTGAGAATGAGAGTGTGAGTGAGTGTCAGTGAGAGTGTCAGTGAGAGTGTCAGTGAGTGTGAGTGAGAGTGTCAGTGAGAGTGTCAGTGAGAGTGTCAGTGAGAGTGTCAGTGAGAGTGTCATTTTCAGTGTTTGTCAGTGAGAGTGTCAGTGTCAGTGAGATTGTCAGTGAGTGTGAGTGAGAGTGTCAGTGTCAGTGTCAGTGAGTGTCAGTGAGAGTGTCAGTGAAAGTGACAGTGAGTGTGTCAGTGAGTGTATCAGTGAGAGTGTTGATGTCAGTGAGAGTGGGGTGGAGAGTGTCAGTGAGAGTGTCAGTGCCAGTGAGAGTGTCAGTGAGAGTGTCAGTGAGTGTCGGTGAGAGTGTCAGTGTCAGTGAGAGTGTCATTGAGAGTGTCGATGAGATTGTCAGTGAGAGTGTCAGTGTCAGTGAGAGTGTCAGTGAGAGTGTCAGTGAGAGTGAGAGTGTCAGTGAGAGTGTCAGTGTCAGTGAGAGTGTCAGTGAGAGTGTCAGTGAGAGTGTCAGTGAGAGTGTCAGTGTCATCATCATTGAGAGTGTCAGTGAGAGTGTCAGTGAGAGTGTCAGTTTCAGTGTGTCAGTGAGAGTGTCAGCGAGAGTGTCAGTGTCAGTGAGAGTGTCAGTGAGTGTGAGTGAGAGTTTGAGTGAGAGTGTCAGTGTCAGTGAGAGTGTCAGTGAGAGTGTCAGTGAGTGTATTAGTGTGTCAGTGAGAGTGTCAGTGTCAGTGAGAGTGTCAGTGAGAGTGTCAGTGGAAGTGTCAGTGAGAGTGTCAGTGGTAGTGTCAGTGAGAGTGTCAGTGATTGTCAGTGAGAGTGTCAGTGTAAGTGAGAGTGTCGGTGAGAGTTTCAGTGTCAGTGAGAGTGTCGGTGAGAGTGTAAGTGGCAGTGAGAGTGTCAGTGAGTATCAGTGAGAGTGTCAGTGTCAGTTAGAGTGAGAGTGTCAGTGAGAGTGTCAGTGAGAGTGTCAGTATTAGTGAGAGTGTCAGTGAGAGTGTCATCCTCAGTGAGAGTGTCAGTGAGAGTGTCAGTGTGAGTGTCAGTGAGAGTGTCAGTGAGAGTGTCAGTGAGAGTGTCAGTTTCAGAGTGTCAGTGAGAGTGTCAGTGTCAGTGAGAGTGTCAGTGAGTGTGAGTAAGTGTGAGTGAGAGTGTCAGTGTCAGTGTCAGTGAGAGTGTCAATGAGAGTGTCAGTGAAAGTGTCAGTGAGAGTGTCAGTGGTAGTGTCAGTGAGAGTGTCAGTTATTGTCAGTGAGAGTGTCAGTGAGTGTCAGTGAATGTCAGTGAGAGTGTCAGTGAGTGTCAGTGAGAGTTTCAGGGAGAGTGTCAGTGTCAGTGAGAGTGTCAGTGAGAGTGTCAGTTTCAGTGTGAGTGTCAGTGAGTGTCAGTGAGAGTGTCATTTAGTGTCAGTGAGAGTGTCAGTGTGAGTGTGAGTGTCAGTGTCAGTGAGAGTGTCAGTGTCAGTGAGAGTGTCAGTGAGTGTGTCAGTGAGTGTCAGTGAGAGTGTCAGTGAGTGTGTCAGTGAAAGTGTCAGTGAGAGTGCCAGTGAGTGTCCTTGAGTGTCAGTGAGAGTGTCAGTGTGAGTGTCAGTGAGAGTTTCAGTGAGAGTGTCAGTGAGAGTGTCAATGAGAGTGTCAGTGAGTGTCAGTGAGTGTCAGTGAGAGTGTCAGTGAGTGTCAGTGAGTATCAGTGGGAGTGTCAGTGAGAGTGTCAGTGAGAGAGTCAGTAAGTGTCAGTATGAGTGTCAGTGCCAGTGAGTGTCCTTGAGTGTCAGTGAGAGTGTCAGTGTGAGTGTCAGTGAGAGTTTCAGTGAGAGTGTCAGTGAGAGTGTCAATGAGAGTGTCAGTGAGTGTCAGTGAGTGTCAGTGAGAGTGTCAGTGAGTGTCAGTGAGTATCAGTGGGAGTGTCAGTGAGAGTGTCAGTGAGAGAGTCAGTAAGTGTCAGTATGAGTGTCAGTGTCAGTGAGTGTCAGTGTGTCAGTGAAAGTGTCAGTGAGAGTGTCAGTGAGTGCCAGTGAGTGTCAGTGAGTGTCAGTGAGTATCAGTGAGAGTGTCAGTGAGTGTGTCAGTGAGTGTTTCAGTGAGTGTCATTGAGAGTGTCAGTGTCAGAGTGTCAGTCAGTGTGTCAGTGAAAGTGTCAGTGAGAGTGTCAGTGAGTGTCAGTGAGAGTGTCAGTGAGAGTGTCAGTGGGAGTGTCAGTGGGAGTGTTAGTGGGAGTGTCAGTGAGAGTGTCAGTGAGTGTCAGTGAGAGTGTCAGTGAGAGTTTCAGTGAGAGTGTCAGTGAGAGTGTCAGTGTCAGTGAGAGTGTCAGTAAGTCAGCTTCAGTTTCAGTGTCAGTGAAAGTGTCAGTGAGAGTGTCAGTGAGTGTCAGTAAGAGTGTCAGTGAGTGTCAGTGAGAGTGTCATTGAGTGTCAGTGAGAGTGTCAGTGTCAGTGAGTGTCAGTGAGAGTGTCAGTGAAAGTGTCAGTGAGAGTGCCAGTGAGAGCTTCAGTGAGAGTGTCAGTGAGAGTGTCAGTGAGAGTATCAGTGAGAGTGTCAGTGAGTGTCAGTGAGTTTCAGAGAGAGTGTCAGTATCAGTGTGTCAGTGAGTGTCAGTGAGAGTGTCATTGAGAGTGTCAGTTAGAGTGTCCGTGAGAGTGTCCTCGAGAGTGTCAGTGTCAGTGAGAGTATCAGTGAGAGTGTCAGTGAGTGTGTCAGTGAGTGTCAGTGAGAGTGTCAGTGTCAGTGAGAGTGTCAGTGAGTGTGTCAGTGAGAGTGTCAGTGAGTGTGTCAGAGAAAGTGTCAGTGAGAGTGTCAGTGTCAGTGAGAATGTCAGTGAGTGTCAGTGAGAGTGTCAGTGAGTGTCAGTGAGAGTGTCAGTGAGAGTGGCCGTGAGTGTCAGTGAGAGTGTCAGTGTCAGTGAGAGTGTCAGTGAGAGTGTCAGTGAGAGTGTCAGTGAGTGTCATTGAGAGTGTCAGTGTCAGTGAGAGTGTCAGTGAGAGTGTCGATCAGATTAATAGTGTCAGTGTCAGTGAGAGTGTCAGTGAGAGTGTCAGTGTAATTGAGAGTGTCAGTGAGAGTGTAAGTGTCAGTGAGAGTGTCAGTGAGAGTGTCAGTGTCAGTAAGAGTGTCAGCATCAGTGAGAGTGTCAGTTAGAGCATCAGTTTCACTGTGAGTGTCAGTGAGAGTGTCAGTGAGAGTGTCAGTGTCAGTGAGAGTGTCAGTGAGTGTGAGTGAGAGTGTCAGAGTCAGTGTCAGTGAGAGTGTCAGTGAGTGTGTCAGGGAGTGTGTCAGTGAGTGTCAGTGATAGTGTCAGTGAGAGTGTCAGTGTCAGTGAGAGTATCTAATAAGTCACAAAGTGAGGGGCCCCCCGGGGTAGGATGTGAGGCAGATCTGCGGGGGAAAGAACAGTCAAATTACATAAAGGAGAAAGTAGATCTGCCCCGTATTTGATCAGGTATCGGCTCTTTTAGAGTCCAGAGTCTTCAATAGTCACCCATTTTAGCGCTCACCAATTAGTCAAGGCCAGATACAGTTTAGACAGAAGCACTTTTATAGAAAATGTATCATTTTTATTCTTGTTTACTTCATATATTTTTATGCATAACACAATTATACAAGGTCATTTTTTAGAAAAATTTCACGATTATAAGGTAAAAACATATATATATATACAACCCATCAACCTTCCAGCATTCAGACTTCACCAAGTTCATACATCGCAACCAATCATACTCATACAAGGCTCATTCATACATTCTACTCAGATACGTTTTGAGACAAATTGCTCTGAGAACATTCTGAATATTCATCTCAGCCATAGGCCGGGGACAGATGGTAATAAGTTCAGGGTAGATGGTTTCAACGCCGACGCGCGTTTCGGTGCCAGGCCCCAAGATAGGCCGCACCTTCATCAGGGCAGGGAAGGGGGAGGAGGGGTTGTGCTCAACAGTAGGATTAATACTTCTGATATCCAGGCACTCTGTAGAAAAAACACATCTTTTAGTATAGTGTTTGACCCCCATTCCAAACAACATTTTATAGTAATATATTCAGTGTTGATCGCATAATAACTAATCACAGTGAAGGATCCACATGTACGAGAGACACTCATAGGTTATCCTCATCCTTTTCCTTTTTAAACAGTTTTCAGTATATCAATACATAGGGGAGCTAGTTCCGTGATACTTCAATACAGTGGTAATATCATACATAGGGGGCATTGGTGAGCTCGAGAAATGGGTGACATACAGGATAGGGCTTAAGAACAAACAATTAGTAAGCATTCAGGAAATCTTTAATACCCATGCAGTGGACCCTCACACATACGCTAATTCACCTGTTGCATTTCTTTTATACAGTAAGCATAGCTCATATGAGCATTCATTCATTCATCTATCTTTTGTGTGTATAGATATACACACTTGCGTAACTGAATTGTGGCGAAATCAAACCTAACTGATGCTTGCACGTGGAAAAATACGATTCTCTAACGACGAAGGTGCGGCCTATCTTGGGGCCTGGCACCGAAACGCGCGTCATTGTTGATGGGTTGTATATATATATATGTTTTTACCTTATAATCGTGAAATTTTTCTACAAAATGACCTTGTATAATTGTGTTATGCATAAAAATATATGAAGTAAACAAGAATAAAAATGATACATTTTCTATAAAAGTGCTTCTGTCTAAACTGTATCTGGCCTTGACTAATTGGTGAGCGCTAAAATGGGTGACTATTGAAGACTCTGGACTCTAATAGAGCCGATACCTGATCAAATACGGGGCAGATCTACTTTCTCCTTTATGTAATTTGAGTGTCAGTGAGAGTGTCAGTGTCAGTGAGACTGTCAGTGAGAGTGTCAGTGGAAGTGTCAGTGGAAGTGTCAGTGAGAGTGTCAGTGAGAGTGTCAGTGAGAGTGCCAGTGTCAGAGTTTCAGTGAGAGTGTCAGTGAGAGTGTCAGTTTCAGTGAGAGTGTCAGTGAGAGTGTCAGTGAGTGTGTCAGTGAGAGTGTCAGTGAGAGTGTCAGTGAGAGTGTCAGTGAGAGTGTCAGTGAGTGTGAGCAAGATTGTGAGTGTCAGTGTCAGTGTCAGTGAGAGTGTCAGTGAGAGTGTCAGTGAGTGTGTCAGTGAGGAGGTCAGTGAGTGTGTCAGTGAGAGTGTCAGTGTCAGTGAGTGTGTCAGTGAGAGTGTGAGTGTCAGTGAGAGTGTCAGTGAGTGTGTCAGTGAGAGTGTTGATGAGATTGTTAGTGAGAGTGTCCGTGTCAGTGAGAGTGTCAGTGTATTTGAGAGTGTCAGTGAGAGTGTCAGTGTCAGTGAGAGTGTCAGTGAGAGTGTCAGTGAGAGTGTCAGTGTGTGTGAGTGAGAGTGTTGAAGTCAGTGTCAGTGAGAGTGTCAGTGAGTGTGTCAGTGAGTGTGTCAGTGAGTGTCAGTGAGAGTGTCAGTGTCAGTGAGAGTGTCAGTGTCAGTGAGAGTGTCAGTGAGAGTGTCAGTGTCAGTGAGAGTGTCAGTGTCAGTGAGAGTGTCAGTGAGAGTCTCAGTGGAAGTGTCAGTGGAAGTGTCAGTGAGAGCGTCAGTGAGAGTGTCAGTGAGAGTGTCAGTGTCAGAGTTTCAGTGAGAGTGTCAGTGAGAGTGTCAGTTTCAGTGAGAGTGTCAGTGAGTGTGTCAGTGAGAGTGTCAGTGTCAGTGAGAGTGTCAGTGAAAGTGTCAGTGAGAGTGTCAGTGAGAGTGTCAGTGAGAGTGTCAGTGAGAGTGTCAGTGAGAGTGTCAGAGAGAGTGTCAGTGTCAGTGAGAGTGTCCGTGAGTGTGAGTGAGAGTATCAGTGTCAGTGAGAGTGTCAGTGAGAGTGTCAGTGAGGCTGTCAGTAAGTGTGTCAGTGAGTGTGTCAGTGAGTGTGTCAGTGAGAGTGTCAGTGTCAGTGAGAGTGTCAGTGAGAGTGTCAGTGAGTGTCAGTGAGTATCAGTGAGAGTGTCAGTGAGAGTGAGTTTCAGTTTCAGTGTCAGTGAGAATTTCAGTTTCAGTGTCAGTGAGAGTGTCAGTGTGTGTCAGTGAGAGTGTCAGTGAGAGTGTCAGTAAGAGTGTCAGTGAGAGTTTCAGTGTCAGTGAGTGTGTCAGTGAGAGTGTGAGTGTCAGTGAGAGTGTCAGTCAGTGTCAGTGTCAGTGAGAGTGTCAGTGTCAGTGAGAGTGTCAATGAGATTGTTAGTGAGAGTGTCAGTGTCAGTGAGAGTGTCAGTGAGAGTGTCAGTGTAATTGAGAGTGTCAGTGAGAGTGTCAGTGAGAGTGTCAGTGAGTGTCAGTGTCAGTGAGAGTGTCAGTGTCATTGAGAGTGTCAGTTTCACTGTGAGTGTCAGTGAGAGTGTCAGTGTCAGTTAGAGTGTCAGTGAGTGTGAGTGAGAGTGTCAGTGAGTGTGTCAGTGAGTGTGTCAGTGAGTGTCAGTGAGAGTGTCAGTGAGAGTGTCAGTGTCAGTGAGAATTTCAGTGTCAGTGAGAGTGTCAGTGAGAGTGTCAGTGAGAGTGTCAGTGAGAGTTTCAGTGAGTGTGAGTGAGAGTGTCAGAGTCAGTGTCAGTGAGAGTGTCAGTGAGTGTGTCAGTGAGTGTCAGTGAGTGTCAGTGAGAGTGTCAGTGAGAGTGTCAGTGTTGGTGAGAGTGTCAGTGTCAGTGAGAGTGTCAGGGAGAGTGTCAGGGAGAGTGTCAGTGTCAGAGTTTCAGTGAGAGTGTCAGTTTCAGTGAGAGTGTCAGTGAGAGTGTCGGTGAGTGTGTCAGTGAGAGTGTCAGTGTCAGTGAGAGTGTCAGTGAAAGTGTCAGTGAGAGTGTCAGTGAGAGTGTCAGTGAGAGTGTCAGTGAGAGTGTCAGTGTGAGTGTCCGTTAGTGTGAGTGAGAGTATCAGTGTCAGTGAGAGTGTCAGTGAGAGTGTCAGTGAGGGTGTCAGTAAGTGTGTCAGTGAGTGTGTCATTGAGTGTGTCGGTGAGAGTGTCAGTGCCAGTGAGAGTGTCAGTGAGAGTGTCAGTGAGAGTGTCAGTGACTGTCAGTGAGAGTGTCAGTGAGTGTCAGTGAGTATCAGTGAGAGTGTCAGTGAGAGTGTCAGTGAGAGTGAGTTTCAGTTTCAGTGTCAGTGAGAGTGTCAGTTTCAGTGTCAGTGAGAGTGTCAGTGAGAGTGTCAGTGTGTGTCAGTGAGAGTGTCAATGAGAGGGTCAGTGAGAGTGTCAGTGAGAGTGTCAGTGTCAGTGAGAGTGTCAGGGAGTGTGAGTGAGAGTATCAGTGTCAGTGAGAGTGTCAGTGAGAGTGTCAGTGAGTGTGTCAGTGAGTGTGTCAGTGAGAATGTCAGTGTCAGTGAAAGTGTCAGTGAGAGTGTTGATGAGAGTGTCAGTGAGTGTCAGTGAGTGTCAGTGAGAGTGTCAGTGAGTGTCAGTGAGTATCAGTGAGTGTCAGTGAGAGTGTCAGTGAGAGAGTCAGTGAGTGTCAGTGAGAGTGTCAGTGTCAGTGAGTGTCAGTGTGTCAGTGAAAGTGTCAGTAAGAGTGTCAGTGAGTGTCAGTGAGTGTCAGTGAGAGTGTCAGTGAGAGTGTCAGTGAGTATCAGTGAGTATCAGTGAGAGTGTCAGTGAGTGTGTCAGTGAGTGTTTCAGTGAGTGTCATTGAGAGTGTCAGTGTCAGTGAGAGTGTCAGTCAGTGTGTCAGTGAAAGTGTCAGTGACAGTGTCAGTGAGTGTCAGTGAGAGTGTCAATGAGAGTGTCAGTGGGAGTGTCAATGAGAGTGTTAGTGGGAGTGTCATGAGTGTCAGTGAGAGTGTCAGTGAGAGTGTCAGTGAGAGTTTCAGTGAGAGTGTCAGTGTCAGTGAGCGTCAGTGAGTCAGTTTCAATGTGAGTGTCAGTAAGAGTGTCAGTGAAAGTGTCAGTGAGTGTCAGTAAGAGTGTCAGTGAGTGTCAGTGAGAGTGTCATTGAGTGTCAGTGAGAGTGTCAGTGAGAGTGTCAGTGAGAGTGTCAGTGAGAGTGTCAGAGAGAGTGTCAGTGTCAGTGAGAGTGTCCGTGAGTGTGAGTGAGAGTATCAGTGTCAGTGAGAGTGTCAGTGAGAGTGTCAGTGAGGCTGTCAGTAAGTGTGTCAGTGAGTGTGTCAGTGAGTGTGTCAGTGAGAGTGTCAGTGTCAGTGAGAGTGTCAGTGAGAGTGTCAGTGAGTGTCAGTGAGAGTGTCCGTGAGAGTGAGTTTCAGTTTCAGTGTCAGTGAGAATTTCAGTTTCAGTGTCAGTTTCAGTGTCAGTGAGAGTGTCAGTGTGTGTCAGTGAGAGTGTCAGTGAGAGTGTCAGTAAGAGTGTCAGTGAGAGTTTCAGTGTCAGTGAGTGTGTCAGTGAGAGTGTGAGTGTCAGTGAGAGTGTCAGTGAGTGTCAGTGAGAGTGTCAGTGTCAGTGAGAGTGTCAGTGTCAGTGAGAGTGTCAATGAGATTGTTAGTGAGAGTGTCAGTGTCAGTGAGAGTGTCAGTGAGAGTGTCAGTGTAATTGAGAGTGTCAGTGAGAGTGTCAGTGAGAGTGTCAGTGAGTGTCAGTGTCAGTGAGAGTAGTGAGAGTGTCAGTGTCATTGAGAGTGTCAGTTTCACTGTGAGTGTCAGTGAGAGTGTCAGTGTCAGTGAGAGTGTCAGTGAGTGTGAGTGAGAGTGTCAGTGAGTGTGTCAGTGAGTGTGTCAGTGAGTGTCAGTGAGAGTGTCAGTGAGAGTGTCAGTGTCAGTGAGAGTGTCAGTGTCAGTGAGAGTGTCAGTGAGAGTGTCAGTGAGAGTGTCAGTGAGAGTTTCAGTGAGTGTGAGTGAGAGTGTCAGAGTCAGTGTCAGTGAGAGTGTCAGTGAGTGTGTCAGTGAATGTCAGTGAGTGTCAGTGAGAGTGTCAGTGAGAGTGTCAGTGAGAGTGTCAGTGTTGGTGAGAGTGTCAGTGTCAGTGAGAGTGTCAGTGAGAGTGTCAGGGAGAGTGTCAGTGTCAGAGTTTCAGTGAGAGTGTCAGTTTCAGTGAGAGTGTCAGTGAGAGTGTCAGTGAGTGTGTCAGTGAGAGTGTCAGTGTCAGTGAGAGTGTCAGTGAAAGTGTCAGTGAGAGTGTCAGTGAGAGTGTCAGTGAGAGTGTCAGTGAGAGTGTCAGTGTGAGTGTCCGTTAGTGTGAGTGAGAGTATCAGTGTCAGTGAGAGTGTCAGTGAGAGTGTCAGTGAGGGTGTCAGTAAGTGTGTCAGTGAGTGTGTCATTGAGTGTGTCGGTGAGAGTGTCAGTGCCAGTGAGAGTGTCAGTGAGAGTGTCAGTGACTGTCAGTGAGAGTGTCAGTGAGTGTCAGTGAGTATCAGTGAGAGTGTCAGTGAGAGTGTCAGTGAGAGTGAGTTTCAGTTTCAGTGTCAGTGAGAGTGTCAGTTTCAGTGTCAGTGAGAGTGTCAGTGAGAGTGTCAGTGTGTGTCAGTGAGAGTGTCAATGAGAGGGTCAGTGAGAGTGTCAGTGTCAGTGTCAGTGAGAGTGTCAATGAGAGTGTCAGTGAAAGTGTCAGTGAGAGTGTCAGTGGTAGTGTCAGTGAGAGTGTCAGTTATTGTCAGTGAGAGTGTCAGTGAGTGTCAGTGAATGTCAGTGAGAGTGTCAGTGAGTGTCAGTGAGAGTTTCAGGGAGAGTGTCAGTGTCAGTGAGAGTGTCAGTGAGAGTGTCAGTTTCAGTGTGAGTGTCAGTGAGTGTCAGTGAGAGTGTCATTTAGTGTCAGTGAGAGTGTCAGTGTGAGTGTGAGTGTCAGTGTCAGTGAGAGTGTCAGTGTCAGTGAGAGTGTCAGTGAGTGTGTCAGTGAGTGTCAGTGAGAGTGTCAGTGAGTGTGTCAGTGAAAGTGTCAGTGAGAGTGCCAGTGAGTGTCCTTGAGTGTCAGTGAGAGTGTCAGTGTGAGTGTCAGTGAGAGTTTCAGTGAGAGTGTCAGTGAGAGTGTCAGTGAGAGTGAGAATGTCAGTGAGAGTGTCAGTGAGAGTGTCAATGAGAGTGTCAGTGAGTGTCAGTGAGTGTCAGTGAGAGTGTCAGTGAGTGTCAGTGAGTATCAGTGGGAGTGTCAGTGAGAGTGTCAGTGAGAGAGTCAGTAAGTGTCAGTATGAGTGTCAGTGTCAGTGAGTGTCAGTGTGTCAGTGAAAGTGTCAGTGAAAGTGTCAGTGAGATTGTCAGTGAGTGCCAGTGAGTGTCAGTGAGTGTCAGTGAGTATCAGTGAGAGTGTCAGTGAGTGTGTCAGTGAGTGTTTCAGTGAGTGTCATTGAGAGTGTCAGTGTCAGAGTGTCAGTCAGCGTGTCAGTGAAAGTGTCAGTGAGAGTGTCAGTGAGTGTCAGTGAGAGTGTCAGTGAGAGTGTCAGTGGGAGTGTCAGTGGGAGTGTTAGTGGGAGTGTCAGTGAGAGTGTCAGTGAGTGTCAGTGAGAGTGTCAGTGAGAGTTTCAGTGAGAGTGTCAGTGAGAGTGTCAGTGTCAGTGAGAGTGTCAGTAAGTCAGCTTCAGTTTCAGTGTCAGTGAAAGTGTCAGTGAGAGTGTCAGTGAGTGTCAGTAAGAGTGTCAGTGAGTGTCAGTGAGAGTGTCATTGAGTGTCAGTGAGAGTGTCAGTGTCAGTGAGTGTCAGTGAGAGTGTCAGTGAAAGTGTCAGTGAGAGTGCCAGTGAGAGCTTCAGTGAGAGTGTCAGTGAGAGTGTCAGTGAGAGTATCAGTGAGAGTGTCAGTGAGTGTCAGTGAGAGTTTCAGAGAGAGTGTCAGTATCAGTGTGTCAGTGAGTGTCAGTGAGAGTGTCATTGAGAGTGTCAGTTAGAGTGTCCGTGAGAGTGTCCTCGAGAGTGTCAGTGTCAGTGAGAGTATCAGTGAGAGTGTCAGTGAGTGTGTCAGTGAGTGTCAGTGAGAGTGTCAGTGTCAGTGAGAGTGTCAGTGAGTGTGTCAGTGAGAGTGTCAGTGAGTGTGTCAGAGAAAGTGTCAGTGAGAGTGTCAGTGTCAGTGAGAATGTCAGTGAGTGTCAGTGAGAGTGTCAGTGAGTGTGAGTGAGAGTATCAGTGTCAGTGAGAGTGTCAGTGAGAGTGTCAGTGAGTGTGTCAGTGAGTGTGTCAGTGAGAATGTCAGTGTCAGTGAAAGTGTCAGTGAGAGTGTTGATGAGAGTGTCAGTGAGTGTCAGTGAGTGTCAGTGAGAGTGTCAGTGAGTGTCAGTGAGTATCAGTGAGTGTCAGTGAGAGTGTCAGTGAGAGAGTCAGTGAGTGTCAGTGAGAGTGTCAGTGTCAGTGAGTGTCAGTGTGTCAGTGAAAGTGTCAGTAAGAGTGTCAGTGAGTGTCAGTGAGTGTCAGTGAGAGTGTCAGTGAGAGTGTCAGTGAGTATCAGTGAGTATCAGTGAGAGTGTCAGTGAGTGTGTCAGTGAGTGTTTCAGTGAGTGTCATTGAGAGTGTCAGTGTCAGTGAGAGTGTCAGTCAGTGTGTCAGTGAAAGTGTCAGTGACAGTGTCAGTGAGTGTCAGTGAGAGTGTCAATGAGAGTGTCAGTGGGAGTGTCAATGAGAGTGTTAGTGGGAGTGTCATGAGTGTCAGTGAGAGTGTCAGTGAGAGTGTCAGTGAGAGTTTCAGTGAGAGTGTCAGTGTCAGTGAGCGTCAGTGAGTCAGTTTCAATGTGAGTGTCAGTAAGAGTGTCAGTGAAAGTGTCAGTGAGTGTCAGTAAGAGTGTCAGTGAGTGTCAGTGAGAGTGTCATTGAGTGTCAGTGAGAGTGTCAGTGAGAGTGTCAGTGAGAGTGTCAGTGAGAGTGTCAGAGAGAGTGTCAGTGTCAGTGAGAGTGTCCGTGAGTGTGAGTGAGAGTATCAGTGTCAGTGAGAGTGTCAGTGAGAGTGTCAGTGAGGCTGTCAGTAAGTGTGTCAGTGAGTGTGTCAGTGAGTGTGTCAGTGAGAGTGTCAGTGTCAGTGAGAGTGTCAGTGAGAGTGTCAGTGAGTGTCAGTGAGTATCAGTGAGAGTGTCCGTGAGAGTGAGTTTCAGTTTCAGTGTCAGTGAGAATTTCAGTTTCAGTGTCAGTTTCAGTGTCAGTGAGAGTGTCAGTGTGTGTCAGTGAGAGTGTCAGTGAGAGTGTCAGTAAGAGTGTCAGTGAGAGTTTCAGTGTCAGTGAGTGTGTCAGTGAGAGTGTGAGTGTCAGTGAGAGTGTCAGTGAGTGTCAGTGAGAGTGTCAGTGTCAGTGAGAGTGTCAGTGTCAGTGAGAGTGTCAATGAGATTGTTAGTGAGAGTGTCAGTGTCAGTGAGAGTGTCAGTGAGAGTGTCAGTGTAATTGAGAGTGTCAGTGAGAGTGTCA
Organism: Lissotriton vulgaris; assembly: GCF_964263255.1. Classification (NCBI taxonomy): domain Eukaryota; kingdom Metazoa; phylum Chordata; class Amphibia; order Caudata; family Salamandridae; genus Lissotriton; species Lissotriton vulgaris. Next base: position 1,289,566,373 of record NC_141685.1, read on the forward strand.
GTGAGAGTGTCAGTGAGTGTCAGTGTCAGTGAGAGTAGTGAGAGTGTCAGTGTCATTGAGAGTGTCAGTTTCACTGTGAGTGTCAGTGAGAGTGTCAGTGTCAGTGAGAGTGTCAGTGAGTGTGAGTGAGAGTGTCAGTGAGTGTGTCAGTGAGTGTGTCAGTGAGTGTCAGTGAGAGTGTCAGTGAGAGTGTCAGTGTCAGTGAGAGTGTCAGTGTCAGTGAGAGTGTCAGTGAGAGTGTCAGTGAGAGTGTCAGTGAGAGTTTCAGTGAGTGTGAGTGAGAGTGTCAGAGTCAGTGTCAGTGAGAGTGTCAGTGAGTGTGTCAGTGAATGTCAGTGAGTGTCAGTGAGAGTGTCAGTGAGAGTGTCAGTGAGAGTGTCAGTGTTGGTGAGAGTGTCAGTGTCAGTGAGAGTGTCAGTGAGAGTGTCAGGGAGAGTGTCAGTGTCAGAGTTTCAGTGAGAGTGTCAGTTTCAGTGAGAGTGTCAGTGAGAGTGTCAGTGAGTGTGTCAGTGAGAGTGTCAGTGTCAGTGAGAGTGTCAGTGAAAGTGTCAGTGAGAGTGTCAGTGAGAGTGTCAGTGAGAGTGTCAGTGAGAGTGTCAGTGTGAGTGTCCGTTAGTGTGAGTGAGAGTATCAGTGTCAGTGAGAGTGTCAGTGAGAGTGTCAGTGAGGGTGTCAGTAAGTGTGTCAGTGAGTGTGTCATTGAGTGTGTCGGTGAGAGTGTCAGTGCCAGTGAGAGTGTCAGTGAGAGTGTCAGTGACTGTCAGTGAGAGTGTCAGTGAGTGTCAGTGAGTATCAGTGAGAGTGTCAGTGAGAGTGTCAGTGAGAGTGAGTTTCAGTTTCAGTGTCAGTGAGAGTGTCAGTTTCAGTGTCAGTGAGAGTGTCAGTGAGAGTGTCAGTGTGTGTCAGTGAGAGTGTCAATGAGAGGGTCAGTGAGAGTGTCAGTGTCAGTGTCAGTGAGAGTGTCAATGAGAGTGTCAGTGAAAGTGTCAGTGAGAGTGTCAGTGGTAGTGTCAGTGAGAGTGTCAGTTATTGTCAGTGAGAGTGTCAGTGAGTGTCAGTGAATGTCAGTGAGAGTGTCAGTGAGTGTCAGTGAGAGTTTCAGGGAGAGTGTCAGTGTCAGTGAGAGTGTCAGTGAGAGTGTCAGTTTCAGTGTGAGTGTCAGTGAGTGTCAGTGAGAGTGTCATTTAGTGTCAGTGAGAGTGTCAGTGTGAGTGTGAGTGTCAGTGTCAGTGAGAGTGTCAGTGTCAGTGAGAGTGTCAGTGAGTGTGTCAGTGAGTGTCAGTGAGAGTGTCAGTGAGTGTGTCAGTGAAAGTGTCAGTGAGAGTGCCAGTGAGTGTCCTTGAGTGTCAGTGAGAGTGTCAGTGTGAGTGTCAGTGAGAGTTTCAGTGAGAGTGTCAGTGAGAGTGTCAGTGAGAGTGAGAATGTCAGTGAGAGTGTCAGTGAGAGTGTCAATGAGAGTGTCAGTGAGTGTCAGTGAGTGTCAGTGAGAGTGTCAGTGAGTGTCAGTGAGTATCAGTGGGAGTGTCAGTGAGAGTGTCAGTGAGAGAGTCAGTAAGTGTCAGTATGAGTGTCAGTGTCAGTGAGTGTCAGTGTGTCAGTGAAAGTGTCAGTGAAAGTGTCAGTGAGAGTGTCAGTGAGTGCCAGTGAGTGTCAGTGAGTGTCAGTGAGTATCAGTGAGAGTGTCAGTGAGTGTGTCAGTGAGTGTTTCAGTGAGTGTCATTGAGAGTGTCAGTGTCAGAGTGTCAGTCAGCGTGTCAGTGAAAGTGTCAGTGAGAGTGTCAGTGAGTGTCAGTGAGAGTGTCAGTGAGAGTGTCAGTGGGAGTGTCAGTGGGAGTGTTAGTGGGAGTGTCAGTGAGAGTGTCAGTGAGTGTCAGTGAGAGTGTCAGTGAGAGTTTCAGTGAGAGTGTCAGTGAGAGTGTCAGTGTCAGTGAGAGTGTCAGTAAGTCAGCTTCAGTTTCAGTGTCAGTGAAAGTGTCAGTGAGAGTGTCAGTGAGTGTCAGTAAGAGTGTCAGTGAGTGTCAGTGAGAGTGTCATTGAGTGTCAGTGAGAGTGTCAGTGTCAGTGAGTGTCAGTGAGAGTGTCAGTGAAAGTGTCAGTGAGAGTGCCAGTGAGAGCTTCAGTGAGAGTGTCAGTGAGAGTGTCAGTGAGAGTATCAGTGAGAGTGTCAGTGAGTGTCAGTGAGAGTTTCAGAGAGAGTGTCAGTATCAGTGTGTCAGTGAGTGTCAGTGAGAGTGTCATTGAGAGTGTCAGTTAGAGTGTCCGTGAGAGTGTCCTCGAGAGTGTCAGTGTCAGTGAGAGTATCAGTGAGAGTGTCAGTGAGTGTGTCAGTGAGTGTCAGTGAGAGTGTCAGTGTCAGTGAGAGTGTCAGTGAGTGTGTCAGTGAGAGTGTCAGTGAGTGTGTCAGAGAAAGTGTCAGTGAGAGTGTCAGTGTCAGTGAGAATGTCAGTGAGTGTCAGTGAGAGTGTCAGTGAGTGTCAGTGAGAGTGTCAGTGAGAGTGGCCGTGAGTGTCAGTGAGAGTGTCAGTGTCAGTGAGAGTGTCAGTGAGAGTGTCAGTGAGAGTGTCAGTGAGTGTCATTGAGAGTGTCAGTGTCAGTGAGAGTGTCAGTGAGAGTGTCGATCAGATTAATAGTGTCAGTGTCAGTGAGAGTGTCAGTGAAAGTGTCAGTGTAATTGAGAGTGTCAGTGAGAGTGTCAGTGAGAGTGTAAGTGTCAGTGAGAGTGTCAGTGAGAGTGTCAGTGTCAGTAAGAGTGTCAGCATCAGTGAGAGTGTCAGTTAGAGCGTCAGTTTCACTGTGAGTGTCAGTGAGAGTGTCAGTGAGAGTGTCAGTGTCAGTGAGAGTGTCAGTGAGTGTGAGTGAGAGTGTCAGAGTCAGTGTCAGTGAGAGTGTCAGTGAGTGTGTCAGGGAGTGTGTCAGTGAGTGTCAGTGATAGTGTCAGTGAGAGTGTCAGTGTCAGTGAGAGTATCTAATAAGTCACAAAGTGAGGGGCCCCCCGGGGTAGGATGTGAGGCAGATCTGCGGGGGAAAGAACAGTCAAATTACATAAAGGAGAAAGTAGATCTGCCCCGTATTTGATCAGGTATCGGCTCTTTTAGAGTCCAGAGTCTTCAATAGTCACCCATTTTAGCGCTCACCAATTAGTCAAGGCCAGATACAGTTTAGACAGAAGCACTTTTATAGAAAATGTATCATTTTTATTCTTGTTTACTTCATATATTTTTATGCATAACACAATTATACAAGGTCATTTTTTAGAAAAATTTCACGATTATAAGGTAAAAACATATATATATATACAACCCATCAACCTTCCAGCATTCAGACTTCACCAAGTTCATACATCGCAACCAATCATACTCATACAAGGCTCATTCATACATTCTACTCAGATACGTTTTGAGACAAATTGCTCTGAGAACATTCTGAATATTCATCTCAGCCATAGGCCGGGGACAGATGGTAATAAGTTCAGGGTAGATGGTTTCAACGCCGACGCGCGTTTCGGTGCCAGGCCCCAAGATAGGCCGCACCTTCGTCAGGGCAGGGAAGGGGGAGGAGGGGTTGTGCTCAACAGTAGGATTAATACTTCTGATATCCAGGCACTCTGTAGAAAAAACACATCTTTTAGTATAGTGTTTGACCCCCATTCCAAACAACATTTTATAGTAATATATTCAGTGTTGATCGCATAATAACTAATCACAGTGAAGGATCCACATGTACGAGAGACACTCATAGGTTATCCTCATCCTTTTCCTTTTTAAACAGTTTTCAGTATATCAATACATAGGGGAGCTAGTTCTGTGATACTTCAATACAGTGGTAATATCATACATAGGGGGCATTGGTGAGCTCGAGAAATGGGTGACATACAGGATAGGGCTTAAGAACAAACAATTAGTAAGCATTCAGGAAATCTTTAATACCCATGCAGTGGACCCTCACACATACGCTAATTCACCTGTTGCATTTCTTTTATACAGTAAGCATAGCTCATATGAGCATTCATTCATTCATCTATCTTTTGTGTGTATAGATATACACACTTGCGTAACTGAATTGTGGCGAAATCAAACCTAACTGATGCTTGCACGTGGAAAAATACGATTCTCTAACGACGAAGGTGCGGCCTATCTTGGGGCCTGGCACCGAAACGCGCGTCATTGTTGATGGGTTGTATATATATATATGTTTTTACCTTATAATCGTGAAATTTTTCTACAAAATGACCTTGTATAATTGTGTTATGCATAAAAATATATGAAGTAAACAAGAATAAAAATGATACATTTTCTATAAAAGTGCTTCTGTCTAAACTGTATCTGGCCTTGACTAATTGGTGAGCGCTAAAATGGGTGACTATTGAAGACTCTGGACTCTAATAGAGCCGATACCTGATCAAATACGGGGCAGATCTACTTTCTCCTTTATGTAATTTGAGTGTCAGTGAGAGTGTCAGTGTCAGTGAGACTGTCAGTGAGAGTGTCAGTGGAAGTGTCAGTGGAAGTGTCAGTGAGAGTGTCAGTGAGAGTGTCAGTGAGAGTGCCAGTGTCAGAGTTTCAGTGAGAGTGTCAGTGAGAGTGTCAGTTTCAGTGAGAGTGTCAGTGAGAGTGTCAGTGAGTGTGTCAGTGAGAGTGTCAGTGAGAGTGTCAGTGTCAGTGAGAGTGTCAGTGAGTGTGAGCAAGATTGTGAGTGTCAGTGTCAGTGTCAGTGAGAGTGTCAGTGAGAGTGTCAGTGAGTGTGTCAGTGAGGAGGTCAGTGAGTGTGTCAGTGAGAGTGTCAGTGTCAGTGAGTGTGTCAGTGAGAGTGTGAGTGTCAGTGAGAGTGTCAGTGAGTGTGTCAGTGAGAGTGTTGATGAGATTGTTAGTGAGAGTGTCCGTGTCAGTGAGAGTGTCAGTGTATTTGAGAGTGTCAGTGAGAGTGTCAGTGAGAGTGTAAGTGTCAGTGAGAGTGTCAGTGAGAGTGTCAGTGAGAGTGTCAGTGTGTGTGAGTGAGAGTGTTGAAGTCAGTGTCAGTGAGAGTGTCAGTGAGTGTGTCAGTGAGTGTGTCAGTGAGTGTCAGTGAGAGTGTCAGTGTCAGTGAGAGTGTCAGTGTCAGTGAGAGTGTCAGTGAGAGTGTCAGTGTCAGTGAGAGTGTCAGTGTCAGTGAGAGTGTCAGTGAGAGTGTCAGTGGAAGTGTCAGTGGAAGTGTCAGTGAGAGCGTCAGTGAGAGTGTCAGTGAGAGTGTCAGTGTCAGAGTTTCAGTGAGAGTGTCAGTGAGAGTGTCAGTTTCAGTGAGAGTGTCAGTGAGTGTGTCAGTGAGAGTGTCAGTGTCAGTGAGAGTGTCAGTGAAAGTGTCAGTGAGAGTGTCAGTGAGAGTGTCAGTGAGAGTGTCAGTGAGAGTGTCAGTGAGAGTGTCAGAGAGAGTGTCAGTGTCAGTGAGAGTGTCCGTGAGTGTGAGTGAGAGTATCAGTGTCAGTGAGAGTGTCAGTGAGAGTGTCAGTGAGGCTGTCAGTAAGTGTGTCAGTGAGTGTGTCAGTGAGTGTGTCAGTGAGAGTGTCAGTGTCAGTGAGAGTGTCAGTGAGAGTGTCAGTGAGTGTCAGTGAGTATCAGTGAGAGTGTCAGTGAGAGTGAGTTTCAGTTTCAGTGTCAGTGAGAATTTCAGTTTCAGTGTCAGTGAGAGTGTCAGTGTGTGTCAGTGAGAGTGTCAGTGAGAGTGTCAGTAAGAGTGTCAGTGAGAGTTTCAGTGTCAGTGAGTGTGTCAGTGAGAGTGTGAGTGTCAGTGAGAGTGTCAGTCAGTGTCAGTGTCAGTGAGAGTGTCAGTGTCAGTGAGAGTGTCAATGAGATTGTTAGTGAGAGTGTCAGTGTCAGTGAGAGTGTCAGTGAGAGTGTCAGTGTAATTGAGAGTGTCAGTGAGAGTGTCAGTGAGAGTGTCAGTGAGTGTCAGTGTCAGTGAGAGTGTCAGTGTCATTGAGAGTGTCAGTTTCACTGTGAGTGTCAGTGAGAGTGTCAGTGTCAGTGAGAGTGTCAGTGAGTGTGAGTGAGAGTGTCAGTGAGTGTGTCAGTGAGTGTGTCAGTGAGTGTCAGTGAGAGTGTCAGTGAGAGTGTCAGTGTCAGTGAGAATTTCAGTGTCAGTGAGAGTGTCAGTGAGAGTGTCAGTGAGAGTTTCAGTGAGTGTGAGTGAGAGTGTCAGAGTCAGTGTCAGTGAGAGTGTCAGTGAGTGTGTCAGTGAGTGTCAGTGAGTGTCAGTGAGAGTGTCAGTGAGAGTGTCAGTGTTGGTGAGAGTGTCAGTGAAAGTGTCAGTGAGAATGTCAGTGAGAGTGTCAGTGAGAGTGTCAGTGAGAGTGTCAGTGTGAGTGTCCGTTAGTGTGAGTGAGAGTATCAGTGTCAGTGAGAGTGTCAGTGAGAGTGTCAGTGAGGGTGTCAGTAAGTGTGTCAGTGAGTGTGTCATTGAGTGTGTCGGTGAGAGTGTCAGTGTCAGTGAGAGTGTCAGTGAAAGTGTCAGTGAGAGTGTCAGTGAGAGTGTCAGTGAGAGTGTCAGTGAGAGTGTCAGTGTGAGTGTCCGTTAGTGTGAGTGAGAGTATCAGTGTCAGTGAGAGTGTCAGTGAGAGTGTCAGTGAGGGTGTCAGTAAGTGTGTCAGTGAGAGTGTCAGTGAGTGTGTCAGTGAGAGTGTCAGTGTCAGTGAGAGTGTCAGTGAAAGTGTCAGTGAGAGTGTCAGTGAGAGTGTCAGTGAGAGTGTCAGTGAGAGTGTCAGTGTGAGTGTCCGTTAGTGTGAGTGAGAGTATCAGTGTCAGTGAGAGTGTCAGTGAGAGTCTCAGTGAGGGTGTCAGTAAGTGTGTCAGTGAGTGTGTCATTGAGTGTGTCGGTGAGAGTGTCAGTGCCAGTGAGAGTGTCAGTGAGAGTGTCAGTGAGAGTGTCAGTGACTGTCAGTGAGAGTGTCAGTGAGTGTCAGTGAGTATCAGTGAGAGTGTCAGTGAGAGTGTCAGTGAGAGTGAGTTTCAGTTTCAGTGTCAGTGAGAGTGTCAGTTTCAGTGTCAGTGAGAGTGTCAGTGAGAGTGTCAGTGTGTGTCAGTGAGAGTGTCAATGAGAGGGTCAGTGAGAGTGTCAGTGAGAGTGTCAGTGTCAGTGAGAGTGTCAGGGAGTGTGAGTGAGAGTATCAGTGTCACTGAGAGTGTCAGTGAGAGTGTCAGTGAGTGTGTCAGTGAGTGTGTCAGTGAGAATGTCAGTGTCAGTGAAAGTGTCAGTGAGAGTGTTGATGAGAGTGTCAGTGAGTGTCAGTGAGTGTCAGTGAGAGTGTCAGTAAGTGTCAGTGAGTATCAGTGAGTGTCAGTGAGAGAGTCAGTGAGTGTCAGTGAGAGTGTCAGTGTCAGTGAGTGTCAGTGTGTCAGTGAAAGTGTCAGTAAGAGTGTCAGTGAGTGTCAGTGAGTGTCAGTGAGAGTGTCAGTGAGAGTGTCAGTGAGTATCAGTGAGTATCAGTGAGAGTGTCAGTGAGTGGTTCAGTGAGTGTTTCAGTGAGTGTCATTGAGAGTGTCAGTGTCAGTGAGAGTGTCAGTCAGTGTGTCAGTGAAAGTGTCAGTGACAGTGTCAGTGAGTGTCAGTGAGAGTGTCAATGAGAGTGTCAGTGGGAGTGTCAATGAGAGTGTTAGTGGGAGTGTCATGAGTGTCAGTGAGAGTGTCAGTGAGAGTGTCAGTGAGAGTTTCAGTGAGAGTGTCAGTGTCAGTGAGTGTCAGTGAGTCAGTTTCAATGTGAGTGTCAGTGAGAGTGTCAGTGAAAGTGTCAGTGAGTGTCAGTAAGAGTGTCAGTGAGTGTCAGTGAGAGTGTCATTGAGTGTCAGTGAGAGTGTCAGTGAGAGTGTCAGTGAGAGTGTCAGTGAGAGTGTCAGTGAGTGTCAGTGAGTATCAGTGAGAGTGTCAGTGAGAGTGAGTTTCAGTTTCAGTGTCAGTGAGAATTTCAGTTTCAGTGTCAGTTTCAGTGTCAGTTTCAGTGTCAGTGTGTGTCAGTGAGAGTGTCAGTGAGAGTGTCAGTAAGAGTGTCAGTGAGAGTTTCAGTGTCAGTGAGTGTGTCAGTGAGAGTGTGAGTGTCAGTGAGAGTGTCAGTGAGTGTCAGTGAGAGTGTCAGTGTCAGTGAGAGTGTCAGTGTCAGTGAGAGTGTCAATGAGATTGTTAGTGAGAGTGTCAGTGTCAGTGAGAGTGTCAGTGAGAGTGTCAGTGTAATTGAGAGTGTCAGTGAGAGTGTCAGTGAGAGTGTCAGTGAGTGTCAGTGTCAGTGAGAGTAGTGAGAGTGTCAGTGTCATTGAGAGTGTCAGTTTCACTGTGAGTGTCAGTGAGAGTGTCAGTGTCAGTGAGAGTGTCAGTGAGTGTGAGTGAGAGTGTCAGTGAGTGTGTCAGTGAGTGTGTCAGTGAGTGTCAGTGAGAGTGTCAGTGAGAGTGTCAGTGTCAGTGAGAGTGTCAGTGTCAGTGAGAGTGTCAGTGAGAGTGTCAGTGAGAGTGTCAGTGAGAGTGTCAGTGAGAGTTTCAGTGAGTGTGAGTGAGAGTGTCAGAGTCAGTGTCAGTGAGAGTGTCAGTGAGTGTGTCAGTGAATGTCAGTGAGTGTCAGTAAGAGTGTCAGTGAGAGTGTCAGTGAGAGTGTCAGTGTTGGTGAGAGTGTCAGTGTCAGTGAGAGTGTCAGTGAGAGTGTCAGGGAGAGTGTCAGTGTCAGAGTTTCAGTGAGAGTGTCAGTTTCAGTGAGAGTGTCAGTGAGAGTGTCAGTGAGTGTGTCAGTGAGAGTGTCAGTGTCAGTGAGAGTGTCAGTGAAAGTATCAGTGAGAGTGTCAGTGAGAGTGTCAGTGAGAGTGTCAGTGAGAGTGTCAGTGTCAGTGAGAGTGTCAGTGTCAGTGAGTGTGAGTGAGAGTATCAGTGTCAGTGAGAGTGTCAGTGTCAGTGAGAGTGTCAGTGTCAGTGAGTGTGAGTGAGAGTATCAGTGTCAGTGAGAGTGTCAGTGAGAGTGTCAGTGAGGGTGTCAGTAAGTGTGTCAGTGAGTGTGTCATTGAGTGTGTCGGTGAGAGTGTCAGTGCCAGTGAGAGTGTCAGTGAGAGTGTCAGTGACTGTCAGTGAGAGTGTCAGTGAGTGTCAGTGAGTATCAGTGAGAGTGTCAGTGAGAGTGTCAGTGAGAGTGAGTTTCAGTTTCAGTGTCAGTGAGAGTGTCAGTTTCAGTGTCAGTGAGAGTGTCAGTGAGAGTGTCAGTGTGTGTCAGTGAGAGTGTCAATGAGAGGGTCAGTGAGAGTGTCAGTGAGAGTGTCAGTGTCAGTGAGAGTGTCAGGGAGTGTGAGTGAGAGTATCAGTGTCAGTGAGAGTGTCAGTGAGAGTGTCAGTGAGTGTGTCAGTGAGTGTGTCAGTGAGAATGTCAGTGTCAGTGAAAGTGTCAGTGAGAGTGTTGATGAGAGTGTCAGTGAGTGTCAGTAAGTGTCAGTGAGAGTGTCAGTGAGTGTCAGTGAGTATCAGTGAGTGTCAGTGAGAGTGTCAGTGAGAGAGTCAGTGAGTGTCAGTGAGAGTGTCAGTGTCAGTGAGTGTCAGTGTGTCAGTGAAAGTGTCAGTAAGAGTGTCAGTGAGTGTCAGTGAGTGTCAGTGAGAGTGTCAGTGAGAGTGTCAGTGAGTATCAGTGAGTATCAGTGAGAGTGTCAGTGAGTGTGTCAGTGAGTGTTTCAGTGAGTGTCATTGAGAGTGTCAGTGTCAGTGAGAGTGTCAGTCAGTGTGTCAGTGAAAGTGTCAGTGACAGTGTCAGTGAGTGTCAGTGAGAGTGTCAATGAGAGTGTCAGTGGGAGTGTCAATGAGAGTGTTAGTGGGAGTGTCATGAGTGTCAGTGAGAGTGTCAGTGAGAGTGTCAGTGAGAGTTTCAGTGAGAGTGTCAGTGTCAGTGAGTGTCAGTGAGTCAGTTTCAATGTGAGTGTCAGTGAGAGTGTCAGTGAAAGTGTCAGTGAGTGTCAGTAAGAGTGTCAGTGAGTGTCAGTGAGAGTGTCATTGAGTGTCAGTGAGAGTGTCAGCGAGAGTGTCGGTGCGAGTGTCAGTGTCAGATTCAGTGAGAGTGTCATTGAGAGTGTCAGTGTCAGTGAGAGTGTCAGTGTTAGTGAGTGTCAGTGAGAGTGTCAGTGAAAGTGTCAGTGAGAGTGCCAGTGAGAGCTTCAGTGAGAGTGTCAGTGAGAGTGTCAGTGAGAGTATCAGTGAGAGTGTCAGTGAGTGTCAGTGAGAGTTTCAGTGAGAGTGCCAGTATCAGTGTGTCAGTGAGTGTGAGTGAGAGTGTCAGTGTCAGTGAGAGTGTCAGTTAGAGTGTCCTTGAGAGTGTCAGTGAGAGTGTCAGTGAGTGTCAGTGAGTGTGTCAGTGAGAGTGTCAGTGAGTGTGTCAGAGAAAGTGTCAGTGAGAGTGTCAGTGTCAGTGAGTGTGTCAGTGAGTGTGTCAGTGAGTGTTAGTGAGTGTCAGTGAGAGTGTCAGTGTCAGTGAGAGTGTCAGTGTCAGTGAGAGTGTCAGTGAGGGTGTCAGTGAGAGTGTCAGTGGAAGTGTCAGTGAGAGTGTCAGTGAGAGTGTCAGTGAGAGTGTCAGTGTCAGAGTTTCAGTGAGAGTGTCAGTGAGAGTGTCAGTGAGTGTCAGTGAGAGTGTCAGTGAGAGTGGCCGTGAGAGTGGCCGTGAGTGTCAGTGAGAATGTCAGTGAGAGTGTCAGTGTCAGTGAGAGTGTCAGTGAGTGTCATTGAGAGTGTCAGTGTCAGTGAGAGTGTCGATGAGATTAATAGTGTAAGTGTGAGTGTCAGTGAGAGTGTCAGTGTAATTAAGAGTGTCAGTGAGAGTGTCAGTGAGAGTGTAAGTGTCAGTGATAGTGTCAGTGAGAGTGTCAGTGTCAGTGAGAGTGTCAGCATGAGTGAGAGTGTGAGTGAGTGTGTCAGTTTCACTGTGAGAGTGTCAGTGAGTGTGAGTGAGAGTGTCAGAGTAAGTGTCAGTGAGAGTGTCAGTGAGTGTGTCAGTGAGTGTGTCAGTGAGTGTCAGTGATAGTGTCAGTGAGAGTGTCAGTGAGAGTGTCAGTGGAAGTGTCAGTGAGAGTGTCAGTGAGAGTGTCAGTGAGAGTGTCAGTGTCAGAGTTTCAGTGAGAGTGTCAGTGAGAGTGTCAGTGAGAGCATCAGTGAGAGTGTCAGTGTCAGTGAGAGTGTCAGCGAGTGTGAGTGAGATTGTGAGTTTCAGTGTCAGTGAGAGTGTCAGTGAGAGTGTGAGTGTCAGTGAGAGTGTCAGTGAGTGTGTCAGTGTCAGTGAGAGTGTCAGTGAGAGTGTGAGTGTCAGTGAGAGTGTCAGTGAGTGTGTCAGTGAGAGTGTCAGTGTCAGTGAGAGTGTCAGTGAGAGTGTGAGTGTCAGTGAGTGTGTCAGTGAGAGTGTCAGTGTCAGTGAGAGTGTCAGTGAGAGTGTCGGTGAGAGTGTCAGTGAGAGTGTCAGTGTAATTGAGAGTTCAGTGAGAGTGTCAGTGAGAGTGTCAGTGAGAGTGTAAGTGTCAGTGAGAGTGTCAGTGAGAGTGTCAGCATCAGTGAGAGTTTCAGTGAGAGTGTCAGTTTCAGAGCGTCAGTGAGAGTGTCAGTGAGTGTGTCAGTGAGAGTGAAAGTGGAAGTGTCAGAGTGAGAGTGTCAGTGTCAGAGTTTCAGTGAGTGTCAGTGAGAGTGTCAGTGAGAGTGTCAGTGTCAGTGTGAGTGTCAGTGAGTGTGAGTGAGAGTGTGAGTGTCAGTGTGAGTGTCACTGAGAGTGTCAGTGAGAGTGTCAGTGAGTGTGTCATTGAGGGTGTCAGTGAGAGTGTCAGTGTGTCAGTGAGAGTGTGAGTGTCAGTGAGAGTGTGAGTGTCAGTGAGAGTGTCGATGAGATTGACAGTGAATGTGAGTGTCCGTGAGAGTGTCAGTGTTAGTGTCAGTGAGAGTGTCAGTGTCAGCGAGAGTGTCAGCTTCAGTGAGAGTGTCAGTGTGAGTGTCAGTTTCAGTGTGATTGTCAGTGAGTGTGTCAGTGAGTGTGTCAGTGATTGTGAGTGACAGTGAGTGTGTGAGTGACAGTGAGTGTGTGTGGGGGTTGTGTGTGTGTGGGGGTGTGTGTGTGTGGTTGTGTGTATGTGGGGTTGTGTGTGTTTGTGGGAGGATGTGTGGTTGTGTGGTGTGTGGCGTTGTGTGCGGTGTGTGGGGTTGTGTGTGTGGGGGTTAGTGTGGTTGTGTGTGTGTGTGGGGTTGTGTGTGGGGGTTGTGTCATGTATGTGTGGGGGTTTTGTGTGTGTGCGTGGGATGTTGCGTGGGGGTTGTATGTAGGGGGTTGTGTTTGGTGTGGTTGTGTGTGTGGGGTTGTATGTGTGGGTGTGCGTGTTTGTGGGGTTGTGTGTGTGGGGGTGTGGTTGTGTGTGTGTGGGTTGTGGTTGTGTGTGTGTGTCATGTATGTGTGGGGGGTTTGTGTGTGTGAGTGGGATGTTGTGTGGAGGGTTGTGTGTGGTGTGGTTGTGTGTGGGGTTGTATGTGTGGGTGTGTGTGGGGGGTTGTGGTTGTGTGTGGGGGGTTGTGTGTGTGGGGGGGATGTGGTTGTGTGTGGGAGGTTGTGTGTGGGGGGGTTGTGAGTATGTGTGGTTGTGTGTGTGGGGTTGTGTGTGTGAGGTTGTGTGTGTGGGGGGGTTGTGTGGGGGGTTTTGTGTGGGGTTATGTGTGTGGGGGGTTGTGTGTGGGGTTGTGTGTGTGGGGGGGGTTGTGTGGAGTTGTGTGTGGGGGGGTTGTGTGTGTGGGGTAACAGAATGGGATGGGAGGGGAGGTGAGGCAGTGAATGGGATGGAAGGGAAGGGGGAGTGACAGAAGCGGAGAGGATTAAAGAGGTAAATCAGAAAGTAATGGAAATAAAGGGGGAGGGGGGACATGGAGGGAGAGGGGTAGTTGGAGGGTGGGGTAAAGGGAAAGAAGGGATGGGTTGGGAATGGAATGGAATGGAAAGGAAAGGAAAGGAAAGGAAAGGAAAGGAAAGGAAAGGAAAGGAAAGGAAAGGAAAGGAAAGGAAAGGAAAGGAAAGGAAAGGAAAGGAAAGGAAAGGAAAGGAAAGGAAAGGAAGAATGAGGGGAAGAAGGCGGAGAAGAGAAAGGAGGAGAAAGGCAGGGAAAGGAATTGAGAATGGAGGGGGAGAGGGTAAATGAGAGAGAGCGAGGTGAGGGGAAGGGTAATGAGGGGTAGGGTAGGGTATGGAAGAAGGGATGGGTGAGGGGAAAGGGGAGCAGAAAAGGAGCAGAGGCGATGGGAACAGATTGGAAGGGAAAGAGGCTGTGAATGGAGGGGAAGAGAAGGGAAGGGGTGGGGTGGAGATGGAAAAGGAGATAAGAGAGTGCAGGATGGGACCGGAATGGATTGAATGGGAAGGGGAGGGGATTGACAGAAGGGTAGAGGATTAAAGAGTGATGGAGAAAAAGGGAACTTAAAAGAAAGGGGGAGAAGGGGATGGGAGAGGAGAGATAGCGATGTAAGGCAGAGAAGGAAAAACGGGAAAGAGAAAGGAAGAGGGAAGGGATGTTTCAAGCCAGTATCAAGTCAGTATCAAGTCAGTATCAAGCCAGTATCAAGTCAGTATCAAGTCAGTTTAAAGTTTGGATTCAAGTTCGGTTTCAGTTTGGTTTCAAGTTCGGCTTTCATTTGGTTTCTATACTCACCGTGTTCCTTTCACCCAGCCCCGTCCAGTTCTTTTTGGAGCCTGTGAGGCCCCGGCCCCCTGCTCGGCTCCGGCCGCCAGCAGTGGTCCTCTCCGTCCGGTGCTCATGAGTGCAATGCCGCGGCTGCCTGGTTACCAGCCTTGTATACCACGGACACGTCACAATAGACATGTAACCTGTCATCATGCATCACCTGCTTATGGGCGATTGTTGGACAGGCCACATGAAAGGCCGCACTCCCCCGGCCCGACCAGGCCCGAGCCCGGTCACGCAGGTACCACACACCACCATTTCACGTCCTCCGTCCCCTCTGGGACCCCTACTCTCGAACATGTCGACCTCGTGGGCCCGATCCACTGCCGGCCTGCGCGCCCATCCTGGGCGCCATCTTGGACACTCCACCACGAGGCCGCCTGGCCCCCGATCGACCCCAACCCTGGGCCTGGCCAGGCCTCAGACATCCCGGCACCACCATCCACCCAGGAGGTGAGCGGGCTACTTGGCAAGTCAATGGGAGAAAGAGGTGTCGATGGCTCTCCCCCGCCAAGTGCCGCTCGCCCATCGCCTCCCCGGACGCTGGCTCCACCCCCCTGCTGGGTGTCTGGACTCCCTCATCCCGGACCTCCCGACCTCCAAGTGCGAGGGTCCGGACATCAAAGAACACCAGCCCTATAACTGGGGCAGCTCCAGAGCAGGAAGGCAGTTGTATCTTGGAGTCGAGAGACGCAGAGAAGAACTCATCCTTGACGGACTACTGGCGCTGCCATAGCTCTGTCTCGTGCACCATCGTCTTGCCTGCTGGCGCTGCCGCAACCTTCGTAACCTTCATATCCTTCATCGTCGTCGGGACCTGCTGGCGTGGCCACGGACCGTTTGTATTCACCATCTTCATCGGGACCTGCTGGCTCCGCCGCGGACCGTCGTTTCCTTCGTCCATCTCGGGACCTGCTGGCTCCGCCGCGGCCCGATCATCTAGAACGCCGAGCTCGAGGATTGAGAGCTAGTTTCATCTTTTGATAACAAGACTGTCCCGCTACCCTTTTCCCAAGCCAGAGACCAGAACCGAGGGGACCCCTGAGTCCAGACCTCCTTGTACCATTCCATCGTAAACTTAAAGAGTTGCCTATAAAGTCTCGTTGAACTTTAACCTTGTGTGGTGTCCGTCTGTGGGGGGGAAGTTACTTGTCTGTACGATCGCTGGAGACGGCTCTCCCTGGAGACCTCTCCCCTTATCCTCGGCCGACCCTCCCGGTCCGTCTAACATTGGTGGCAGCGGCGGGATCCGAATCACCGCATAACCGTACAGAGAGTAGCTCACCCCACGGCGAATCACGATGTCAACTAAAGAAAGCGGATCAACGGAGAAATTCCAGATGGAGAAATTGGACGAGTACAGCCATCGTGAACTAAAGCAGTTCTGCATCGAACTAGGTATCGCTACCACCGGACTAAGTACCAAAGACGATTTTAAGCAGGCCCTAGAATCTTGGGCAGAAACCGGGGCTGCCGGAACCCCCGATCAAAGCATCGCAGCAAAAACCACCACGGCCCCTGAAGAGCGAAGAACGGGTCTCTCGCAAGACGAGATCCAGGAACGAGAGAAAACCCGACTACACGAGCTGGAAATGGCCCGGCTCAAAATGGACATTGAACTTAAATTGGCCGAACAAAAAATCAACTTAGAGCACCTGCGTCTCCGAGAAGAAAGAGAGGAGAAACAGAGACAAAGGGAGCTCGAGGAAAAGAAACTGGCATATGAGCATGAGCGGAAACTAGCTGAGATCGACCTACGCAAGCAGAATAAAGAAGTAGGGGTGTCCGAGCAACCCCACACCCCAGGGGCAACAGAGAAAAAGGTACACATCCCCAAGGATGTCGTTCGAGAGTACTTCCGAGAGGACGACATCCAGCAATGGTTTAAGGCCTATGAAATCGCTATGACTGCACACCGGATCGATAGAAGCGATTGGGGAGCCGGTCTATGGGGGAGATTCCTCAATGAGGGCCGCGACGCCCTGCTGCAACTCCCGGACCACCAGATGACCTCCTATGACCATATGAAAGCTGCACTCCTCACCCGCTATGGCCTCACACCCGAGATGTACCGTCAGAGGTTCCGAGACTGCACCCGCATCCCGGGTACAACTTGGGTGGACTATGTAAACTACTTTAGCCGAGCCTTCGAAGGCTGGATCAAAGGAAGCAAGGTCACAACCTACGAACAACTGTTCAATCTTATGGTCTGGGAGCATCTGTCGAACAATTGCTTCATTGAACTCCGCCAGCACCTCCTCGACAGCAAGTTAACGGATCCCCGGCAGCTCGCAGCCGAAGCTGACCGGTGGGAAATCACCAGAGTGGGCCGAAATGGGTCCTACGAACAAAACCGGAACAACAATGGTCAACACCGTCCCCGAGGAGGAGGAGGAGGCCAAGGACGCGGAAGAGACAACGTTCCGGTCGCCCCCGCTACCAGCACCACCCCCCCGGCCAACCGGGGCAGCACCCCGGCGCGACCGGGATATCGAGCCAATGTTACGTGCCATCGATGCCAACGAATCGGACACTATGCAAACGACCCAAACTGCCCCCAGTACCAGAGCCCAAGACCCCGCCAAGTAGCCGCTGCTGCTCTGGGGGAGGAACAGATCTCAGAGGAACAGGAGGAATATGAACAGGAACACCAAGAATGGGAGCCAGCCGCCATGGCTCTAGCCTGCTTAGGGGGGAGAGACATGGTTCCGCGGGTCCCCCTACCCGCTAACACCCAGAAGTACAGCCAATGGGTGAGCATCAATGGACGCCGGGCCGAAGCCCTTCGTGACACTGGGGCCAGTGTAACAGCCGTCCGCTGTCACCTGGTGACCCCAGAAAAATATCTACCGAACATTCTCTGCCCTGTACGTTCAGCCGATAACTCGGAAAGTCTGTGTCGGATGGCCTGCGTCCCCTTCGAATGGGGAGGGGTCTCCGGCATGTTAAAGGTAACGGTCCGAGACGATGCCCCCGTAGACTGCCTCCTGGGGAATGACCTTGAAAGCTCTCCGTGGGCAGCCGTAGAACGAAGAGAACACCTGGGGATGTTAGGCGTCCCGGACTGGGCGTGCGTCACCACCCGGTCCATGGCCGCCCGTGCCAACCCCCGCCCAAAGGAACCCGAATGGCCGGCGCCACCGCCTCCGGTCGCCCCAGCCGAAACCACCGACCGTGACGTCCCCCCAGAACCAGCTCAACCTCCAGACCTCGCTAACCTCGACCAGTGGCCTCAAGAGGGGGGGCCCACGCAAGAACAATTTCGCCAAGAACAGAAGACCTGTCCCTCCCTCGAGGGACTCCGCCAACAAGCGCTCGCCCAAAGTGCAGGGGATACCTCCGGAACGCACTGGGTCTACTGGGACAATGATCTGCTGTACAGTGAGCAAAGAATCGCGGAGCTGGGGGCTAGCCGAGTACTGGTGGTGCCCCTCCGTTTTAGAGACTTTCTGCTAAACCTGGCCCACGATGTCCCCCTGGCGGGACACCTGGGTCAAGATAAAACCTATAGTCGTCTGGTGACCCACTTCTTCTGGCCCAAAATGAGGAACGATGTACACCAGCATTGCCGATCTTGCCCCACGTGCCAAGCCAGTGGAAAGAGCGGCCGCAAACTAAAAGCCCCCCTGCAACCTTTTCCCGTGGTCACCACCCCGTTCGAGAGGGTCGGGATAGACATCGTGGGGCCCCTGGACCCGCGCACCAAACAAGGCCATCGATTCATCCTGGTGCTAGTGGACCACGCCACCCGCTACCCCGAGGCTGTTCCCCTGCGAACTGTGACAGCCCCGGTAGTCGGCCGGGCTCTGATGGGGATCTTCTCCCGTGTGGGCTTCCCCCGAGAAGTCGTCAGCGACAGAGGCACGAACTTTATTTCTAAATATATGAAGTCCCTCTGGCAACAGTGCGGGGTTACCTACCGATTCACGACCCCCTATCACCCTCAAGGAAACGGACTCGTTGAGCGGTTCAACCGCACGCTCAAAGGGATGATCGGGGGGTTGGAAGAGCCCCTCCGTCGCCAGTGGGACGTGCTGCTGCCGTGCCTCCTCTTCGCCTATCGAGAGGTTCCCCAGAAGTCCCTGGGCTTCAGCCCGTTTGAACTACTATATGGACACCCAGTGCGGGGGCCGCTCAGCCTAGTCAAGGAAGGCTGGGAGATGCCCCCTCTAAAGAACCCACCAGATGTCTTCCGATACCTCCTAACCCTCCGCAACCAGACCCGGCGGTTCAGAGAGCTGGCAAAAGCCAACCTAGAGGCCAGTCAAGAGGACATGAAAAAGTGGTATGACCGGAATGCCTCCTCCATCGAATTTGAACCTGGGCAACAGGTATGGGTGATGTCCCCCACCGAACCCTGCGCCCTGCAAGACAAGTGGACAGGGCCCTTCAAAGTAGTCGAGCGCAAGGGTCCTGCCACCTATCTCATCGACATGGAATCTCCCCGGAACCCCCTCCGGGTCCTCCACGCTAACAGACTGAAACCCCACTTTGAGCGTTCAGAACTCAGCCTCCTGATGGCCACAGACAACGGGGCTGAAGAGGACTCCGAGCCCCTCCCTGACCTCCTACGGACTCGGGAGAAAGACGGCTCCGTGGATGGGGTCCGACTCTCGGAGGCCCTCACCCGAGAGCAACGCCAGGAGTGTCGAGTCCTCCTGTCACAGTTCGCCAGCCTGTTCTCCCTCGCCCCAGGTGTCACTTCCTGGTGTGTGCACGACGTGGACACGGGGGACAGCCCCCCTATCCGCCACCGGGCCTACCGCGTGCCAGATCGGGTACGGGCCTGCATCCAGGAAGAGGTAGCAAAAATGCTCACGCTCGGGGTCATCGAGCCCTCAGACAGCCCCTGGGCCAGTCCTGTAGTACTGGTCCCCAAAGCGGCCGCCCCTGGCACCACACCGGAACTCCGGTTCTGCGTCGACTACCGGGGCGTGAATGCGGTCACCAGAACAGACGCACATCCCATCCCCCGGGCAGATGAACTGATCGACCGCATGGGGGCTGCCCGCTACCTCAGTATTTTCGACCTGACGGCGGGTTACTGGCAAATCGGCCTCACACCCCGGGCCCAAGAACGTTCTGCCTTTTCCACCCCCGATGGCCATTACCATTTCAAGGTCATGCCCTTCGGCATGAAGAATGCCCCAGCAACATTTCAGCGGCTCGTCAATCAGGTCCTGGCGGGGCTCGAAGGGTTCAGCGCCGCCTACCTAGACGACATCGCTGTATACAGCCACCATTGGTCCGAGCACCTCCACCACCTCCGAGCAGTGCTACAAGCCCTTCAGCGAGCTGGCCTCACGATCAAGGCCAGCAAATGTCAAATTGGTCAAGGGTCGGTAACCTACCTCGGGCACCAGGTGGGAAGCGGCCTGGTGGCCCCTCTGCAGCTCAAAATTGCCGCCATCCAGTCCTGGCAGCCCCCCATCACCCAGACCGAAGTACGAGCCTTCCTGGGCCTCACGGGCTATTACCGAAGGTTCGTGAAAGACTATGGTACTATAGTGGGGCCCCTCACAGAACTCACGTCAAAAAATCAACCCAAGAAAGTCAACTGGACCCCCGAGTGTCAAACAGCCTTCGAACAATTGAAAGCCGCCATGTGTTCCGCCCCTGTGCTCCAGGCCCCCGACTACAGCCGGGAGTTCGTCGTCCAAACGGATGCCTCCGACCATGGCATTGGGGCAGTCTTGTCTCAAGTGAACACCGAAGGCCTTGATCAGCCAGTGGCCTTCATCAGCAGGCGACTCCTACCACGAGAACAACGCTGGAGCACCATCGAGAGGGAGGCCTTCGCCGTGGTATGGGCCCTCAAGAAACTCCGGCCCTACCTCTTTGGCACACCCTTTCGGGTGCAGACCGACCACCGACCCCTGCAGTGGCTGATGCAGATGCGGGGGGAAAACCCGAAGTTACTACGTTGGTCCATCTCCCTTCAAGGGATGGACTTCACGGTTGAACACCGGCCTGGGCCAGATCACGCCAACGCGGATGGCCTGTCCCGGTTCTTCCGCCTCGACGAGGAGAGTCCCCAAGAGGATGGGTAACTCTCCCCGCCTTCAGCTGGGGGGGACGCATGTTGGACAGGCCACATGAAAGGCCGCACTCCCCCGGCCCGACCAGGCCCGAGCCCGGTCACGCAGGTACCACACACCACCATTTCACGTCCTCCGTCCCCTCTGGGACCCCTACTCTCGAACATGTCGACCTCGTGGGCCCGATCCACTGCCGGCCTGCGCGCCCATCCTGGGCGCCATCTTGGACACTCCACCACGAGGCCGCCTGGCCCCCGATCGACCCCAACCCTGGGCCTGGCCAGGCCTCAGACATCCCGGCACCACCATCCACCCAGGAGGTGAGCGGGCTACTTGGCAAGTCAATGGGAGAAAGAGGTGTCGATGGCTCTCCCCCGCCAAGTGCCGCTCGCCCATCGCCTCCCCGGACGCTGGCTCCACCCCCCTGCTGGGTGTCTGGACTCCCTCATCCCGGACCTCCCGACCTCCAAGTGCGAGGGTCCGGACATCAAAGAACACCAGCCCTATAACTGGGGCAGCTCCAGAGCAGGAAGGCAGTTGTATCTTGGAGTCGAGAGACGCAGAGAAGAACTCATCCTTGACGGACTACTGGCGCTGCCATAGCTCTGTCTCGTGCACCATCGTCTTGCCTGCTGGCGCTGCCGCAACCTTCGTAACCTTCATATCCTTCATCGTCGTCGGGACCTGCTGGCGTGGCCGCGGACCGTTTGTATTCACCATCTTCATCGGGACCTGCTGGCTCCGCCGCGGACCGTCGTTTCCTTCGTCCATCTCGGGACCTGCTGGCTCCGCCGCGGCCCGATCATCTAGAACGCCGAGCTCGAGGATTGAGAGCTAGTTTCATCTTTTGGTAACAAGACTGTCCCGCTACCCTTTTCCCAAGCCAGAGACCAGAACCGAGGGGACCCCTGAGTCCAGACCTCCTTGTACCATTCCATCGTAAACTTAAAGAGTTGCCTATAAAGTCTCGTTGAACTTTAACCTTGTGTGGTGTCCGTCTGTGGGGGGGAAGTTACTTGTCTGTACGATCGCTGGAGACGGCTCTCCCCGGAGACCTCTCCCCTTATCCTCGGCCGACCCTCCCGGTCCGTCTAACAGCGATGACAAGGGTTGCAGTGTAAGGGGGGGGGGGGACAGCCGAGACACGGATATTAATTCAATTACCTAAAAAAAAAAAAATCTATTTAGTCACAAAAGGATCCTGCGATTAACCTCAAAGACAATCTAAACCTGCCCGACCTTCTCCCCCCTCAAGGGCCTCTCCTTGTTTCTGCTCCGGCGGAGGCCCCCCCCTCTGCAATTAGCTTCGACCTCATGACATCACAGGGGAGGGAGGGCCTGGAACGTCACAGGTGTTCCATCCACAGGATTCCCCTTCTGCTGCTAGCCTCGACCTCGTGACATCACAGTGGAGGGCCTGGCACGTCACAGGTGTTCCATCCACAGGATTCCCCCTCTGCTGCTAGCCTCGACCTCGTGACGTCACAGTGGAGGGCCTAGGCGTCACAGGTGTTCCATCCACAGGATTCCGCTTCTGCTGCTAGCCTCGACCTCGTGACATCACAGTGGAGGGCCTGGCACGTCACAGGTGTTCCATCCACAGGAATCCCCTGCTGCTGCTAGCCTCGACCTCGTGACGTCACAGTGGAGGGCCTAGCGCGTCACAGGTGTTCCATTCACAGGATTCTGCTGCTGGGATTGCACGGGCCTTTTATATGAATTTTAAATGTGGAGTTTTCGTATTCTTCGTTTAAAATAAATATTTTCGACATTAGCTGCATTGTTCTGCACCAGGTGCGCAATGAAGGGAGACCTCGGGGGAGAGTCAAGGGATGGGTAGAGGCGGGGGAGTGAGAGAAAGGGAGACCTCGGAGAGAGTCAAGGGGTGGGTAGAGGCGGAGGAGTGAGATGAAGGGAGACCTCGGGGAGAGTCAAGGGGTGGGTGGTGGCTGGGGATTGAGATGAAGGGAGACCTCGGGGAGAGTCAAGGGGATGGTAGAGGCTGGGGAGTGAGATGAAGGGAGACCTTGGGGAGAGTCAAGGGGTGGTAGAGGCTGGGGAGCGAGAGAAAGGGAGACCTCGGGGGAGAGTCAAGGGATGGTAGAGGCTGGGGAGTGAGATGAAGGGAGACCTCGGGGGAGAGTCAAGGGATGGATAGAGGCTGGGGAGCGAGAGAAAGGGAGACCTCGGGGGAGAGTCAAGGGATGGTAGAGGCGGGGGAGTGAGATGAAGGGAGACCTCGGGGAGAGTCAAGGGATGGTAGAGGCTGGGGAGTGAGATGAAGGGAGACCTCGGGGAGAGTCAAGGGATGGGTAGAGGCTGGGGAGTGAGATGAAGGGAGACCTCGGGGAGAGTCAAGGGGTGGGTAGAGGCGGAGGAGTGAGATGAAGGGAGACCTTGGGGAGAGTCAAGGGACGGGTAGAGGCTGGGGAGTGAGATGAAGGGGGACCTCGGGGAGAGTCAAGGGATGGTAGAGGCTGGGGAGTGAGATGAAGGGAGACCTCGGGGGAGAGTCAAGGGATGGGTAGAGGCTGAGGAGTGAGATGAAGGGAGACCTCGGGGGAGAGTCAAGGGATCGGTAGAGGCTGAGGAGTGAGATGAAGGGAGACCTCGGGGGAGAGTCAAGGGATGGTAGAGGCTGGGGAGTGAGATGAAGGGAGACCTCAGGGGAGAGTCAAGGGATGGGTAGAGGCTGAGGAGTGAGATGAAGGGAGACCTCGGGGGAGAGTCAAGGGATGGTAGAGGCTGGGGAGTGAGATGAAGGGAGACCTCGGGGAGAGTCAAGGGATGGGTAGAGGCTGGGGAGTGAGATGAAGGGAGACCTCGGGGAGAGTCAAGGGATGGGTAGAGGCGGGGGAGTGAGATTAAGGGAGACCTCGGGGAGAATCAAGGTATGGGTAGAGGCTGGGGAGTGAGATGAAGGGAGACCTCGGGGAGGGTCAAGGGATGGGTAGAGGCAGGGGAATGAGATGAAGGGAGACCTCGGGGAGAGTCAAGGATTGGATAGAGGCGGGGGAGTGAGATGAAGGGAGACCTCGGGGAGAGACAAGGGATGGGTAGAGGCGGGGGAGTGAGATGAAGGGAGACCTCGGGGAGAGTCAAGGGATGGGTAGAGGCGGGGGAGTGATATGAAGGAAGACCTCGGGGAGAGTCAAGGGATGGTAGAGGCTGGGGAGTGAGATGAAGGGAGATCTCGGGGAGAGTCAAGGGATGGTAGAGGCTGGTGAGTGAGATGAAGGGAGACCTCGGGGAGAGTCAAGGGATGGGTAGAGGCGGGGGAGTGAGATGAAGGGAGACCTCGCGGAGAGTCAGGGGATGGGTAGAGGCGGGGGAGTGAGATGAAGGGAGACCTCGGGGAGAGTCAAGGGATGGGTAGAGGCGGGGGAGTGAGATGAACGGAGACCTCGGGGAGAATCAAGGGATGGGTAGAGGCGGGGGAATGAGATGAAGGGAGACCTCGGGGAGAGTCATGGGATGGGTAGAGGCGGGGAGTGAGATGAAGGGAGACCTCGGGGAGAGTCAAGGGATGAGTAGAGGCGGGGGAGTGAGATGAAGGGAGACCTCGGGGAGAGTCAAGGGATGGGTAGAGGCGGGGGAGTGAGATGAAGGGAGACCTCGGGGAGAGTCAAGGGATGGGTAGAGGCGGGGGAGTGAGATGAACGGAGACCTCGGGGAGAATCAAGGGATGGGTAGAGGCGGGGGAGTGAGATGAAGGGAGACCTCGGGGAGAGTCAAGGGATGGGTAGAGGCGGGGGAATGAGATGAAGGGAGACCTCGGGGAGAGTCATGGGATGGGTAGAGGCGGGGAGTGAGATGAAGGGAGACCTCGGGGAGAGTCAAGGGATGAGTAGAGGCGGGGGAGTGAGATGAAGGGAGACCTCGGGGAGAGTCAAGGGATGGGTAGAGGCGGGGGAGTGAGATGAAGGGAGACCTCGGGGAGAGTCAAGGGATGGGTAGAGGCTGGGTAGTGAGATGAAGGGAGACCTCGGGGAGACTCAAGGGATGGATAGAGGCGGGGGAGTGAGATGAAGGGAGACCTCGGGGAGAGTCAAGGGATGGGTAGAGGCGGGGGCGTGAGATGAAGGGAGACCTCGGGAAGAGTCAAGGGATGGGTAGAGGCGGGGGAGTGAGATGAAGGGAGACCTCGGGGGAGAGTCAAGGGATGGGTAGAGGCGGGGGAGTGAGATGAAGGGAGACCTCGGGGAGAGTCAAGGGATGGATAGAGGCGGGCGAGTGAGAAGAAGGGAGACCTCAGGGAGAGTCAAGGGACGGGTAGAGGCTGGGGAGTGAGATGAAGGGAGACCTCGGGGAGAGTCAAGGGATGGATAAAGGCGGGGGAGTGAGATGAAGGGAGACCTCGGGTAGAGTCAAGGGATGGATAGAGGCGGGGAGTGAGATGAAGGGAGACCTCTGGGAGAGTCAAGGGATGGGTAGAGGCTGGGGAGTGAGATGAAGGGAGACCTCGGGGAGAGTCAAGGGATGGATAGAGGCTGGGGAGCGAGAGAAAGGGAGACCTCGGGGGAGAGTCAAGGGATGGTAGAGGCTGGAGAGTGAGATGAAGGGAGACCTCGGGGAAGAGTCAAGGGATGGGTAGAGGCTGAGGAGTGAGATAAAGGGAGACCTCGGGGGAGAGTCAAAGGATCGGAAGAGGCTGGGGAGTGAGATGAAGGGAGACCTCGGGGAGAGTCAAGGGATGGGTAGAGGTGGGGGAGTGAGATGAAGGGAGACCTCGGGGAGAGTCAAGGGATGGGTAGAGGCGGAGGAGTGAGATGAAGGGAGACCTTGGGGAGAGTCAAGGGACGGGTAGAGGCTGGGGAGTGAGATGAAGGGAGACCTCGGGGAGAGTCAAGGGATGGATAGAGGCGGGGGAGTGAGATGAGGGGAGACCTCGGGGAGAGTCAAGGGATGGATAGAGGCGGGGAGTGAGATGAAGGGAGACCTCTGGGAGAGTCAAGGGATGGGTAGAGGCGGGGGAGTGAGATGAAGGGAGACCTCGGGGAGAGTCAAGGGATGGGTAGAGGCGGGGGAGTGAGATGAAGGGAGACCTCGGGGAGAGTCAAGGGATGGGTAGAGCCGGGGGAGTGAGATGAAGGGAGACCTCGGGGAGAGTCAAGGGATGGATAGAGGTGGGGGAGTGAGATGAAGGGAGACCTCGGGGAGAGTCAAGGGATGGATAGAGGCGGGGAGTGAGATGAAGGGAGACCTCTGGGAGAGAGATGAAGGGTGACCTCGGGGAAAGTCAAGGGATGGTAGAGGCTGGGGAGTGAGATGAAGGGAGACCTCGGGGAGAGATAAGGGATGGTAGAGGCTGGGGAGTGAGTTGAAGGGAGACCTCGGGGAGAGTCAAGGGATGGGTAGAGGCGGGGGAGTGAGATGAAGGGAGACCTCTGGGAGAGTCAAGGGATGGGTAGAGGCGGGGGAGTGAGATGAAGGGAGACCTCGGGGAGAGTCAAGGGACGGGTAGAGGCTGGGGAGTGAGATGAAGGGGGACCTCGGGAGAGTCAAGGGATGGGTAGAGGCGGGGGAGTGAGATGAAGGGAGACCTCGGGGAAGAGTCAAGGGATGGGTAGAGGCTGAGGAGTGAGATGAAGGGAGACCTCGGGGGAGAGTCAAAGGATCGGAAGAGGCTGGGGAGTGAGATGAAGGGAGACCTCGGGGAGAGTCAAGGGATGGGTAGAGGTGGGGGAGTGAGATGAAGGGGGACCTCGGGAGAGTCAAGGGATGGGTAGAGGCGGGGGAGTGAGATGAAGGGAGACCTCGGGGAAGAGTCAAGGGATGGGTAGAGGCTGAGGAGTGAGATGAAGGGAGACCTCGGGGGAGAGTCAAAGGATCGGAAGAGGCTGGGGAGTGAGATGAAGGGAGACCTCGGGGAGAGTCAAGGGATGGGTAGAGGTGGGGGAGTGAGATGAAGGGAGACCTCGGGGAGAGTCAAGGGATGGGTAGAGGCGGAGGAGTGAGATGAAGGGAGACCTTGGGGAGAGTCAAGGGACGGGTAGAGGCTGGGGAGTGAGATGAAGGGAGACCTCGGGGAGAGTCAAGGGATGGATAGAGGCGGGGGAGTGAGATGAGGGGAGACCTCGGGGAGAGTCAAGGGATGGATAGAGGCGGGGAGTGAGATGAAGGGAGACCTCTGGGAGAGTCAAGGGATGGGTAGAGGCGGGGGAGTGAGATGAAGGGAGACCTCGGGGAGAGTCAAGGGATGGGTAGAGGCGGGGGAGTGAGATGAAGGGAGACCTCGGGGAGAGTCAAGGGATGGGTAGAGCCGGGGGAGTGAGATGAAGGGAGACCTCGGGGAGAGTCAAGGGATGGATAGAGGTGGGGGAGTGAGATGAAGGGAGACCTCGGGGAGAGTCAAGGGATGGATAGAGGCGGGGAGTGAGATGAAGGGAGACCTCTGGGAGAGAGATGAAGGGTGACCTCGGGGAAAGTCAAGGGATGGTAGAGGCTGGGGAGTGAGATGAAGGGAGACCTCGGGGAGAGATAAGGGATGGTAGAGGCTGGGGAGTGAGATGAAGGGAGACCTCGGGGAGAGTCAAGGGATGGGTAGAGGCGGGGGAGTGAGATGAAGGGAGACCTCTGGGAGAGTCAAGGGATGGGTAGAGGCGGGGGAGTGAGATGAAGGGAGACCTCGGGGAGAGTCAAGGGACGGGTAGAGGCTGGGGAGTGAGATGAAGGGGGACCTCGGGAGAGTCAAGGGATGGGTAGAGGCGGGGGAGTGAGATGAAGGGAGACCTCGGGGAGAGTCAAGGGATGGTAGAGGCTGGGGAGTGAGATGAAGGGAGACCTCGGGGAGAGTCAAGGGATGGGTAGAGGCGGGGGAGTGAGATGAAGGGAGACCTCGGGGAGAGTCAAGGGATGGGTAGAGGCGGGGGAGTGAGATGAAGGGAGACCTCGGGGAGAGTCAAGGGACGGGTAGAGGCTGAGGAGTGAGATGAAGGGTGACCTCGGGGAAAGTCAAGGGATGGGTAGAGGCGGGGGAGTGAGATGAAGGGAGACCTCGGGGAGAGTCAAGGGATGGTAGAGGCTGGGGAGTGAGATGAAGGGAGACCTCGGGGAGAGTCAAGGGATGGTAGAGGCTGGGGAGTGAGATGAAGGGAGACCTCGGGGAGAGTCAAGGGATGGTAGAGGCTGGGGAGTGAGATGAAGGGAGACCTCGGGGAGAGTCAAGGGATGGGTAGAGGCGGGGGAGTGAGATGAAGGGAGACCTCTGGGAGAGTCAAGGGATGGGTAGAGGCTGGGGAGTGAGATGAAGGGGGACCTCGGGGAGAGTCAAGGGGTGGGTTGAGGCTGAGGAGTGAGATGAAGGGAGACCTGGGGGAAGGGGCGTCAAGGGACGGGTAGAGGCTGAGGAGTGAGATGAAGGGAGACCTCGGGGGAGAGTCAAGGGGTGGGTAGAGGCTGGGGAGTGAGATGAAGGGAGACCTCGGGGGAGAGTCAAGGGGTGGGTAGAGGCGCAGGAGTGAGATGAAGGGAGACCTCGGGGAGAGTCAAGGAGCGCGTAGAGGCTGGGGAATCTGATAAAGGGAGACCTCGGGGAGAGTTAAGGGATGGGTAGAGCTTGGTTAGTCAGAGGAAGGAGTTGTGGGTTTAGGGAGAGAGAGTTGTGGCATGTTTATCATGCAAAGGACGAGCTGCTACGATGACGATGTGGTCATGGGTTTGACTGGGGTTGAGGATTAGCTTTGGGGGGATTAGAGAGGTAGTGAAGTCAGAACATGTCATCAGTTTGATGAGTGTGAAAATAAATGGAGGCTGTGGTGCAAGGGCAGAATAATTGGAGGCTGGAATAGAGGGCCAGTGCTGTCCCTCAGTGCTAGACTGACAGCCAGTGTGGGCCAGTTCTAACTGACTGCATTGTCCACTGTTGGTTGTCGTCGTTGGGTCTGGTGGTAAATGAAGGAGTAGCACGGGGAGGAACCGGGTTCAAGCCCCCCATATACAAGTACCAGCACATGGAGTGGGCATGCCCATTCCCAATGTGTGTTGCACAGCAGAAAGCTTATTTTCTCAAACTTTTTCCTGCCAACCTCTGCCTGTCCACCAAATCTATCTACCCTTCTGCTGATTCCCCAGCCTCTCGGTGTGGGGTGCATTCCTCCGCCCGTGTGTCAATGAATTGTGCTATGTTGTGGTAATATGTGCATTGTTGTGACATTGTGGAAATGGGGCAAGTGAGTACATTTCTATTGGGTTCTGAAAAATGGGCGAATATGTGCTATGCTGAGTTAGTAGTGTATGTCAAGGGGCATTAGACTTGGCAGCAAAGAGTTAATGTGTGTAATGTGTAGGTATCTGGTTTTCTAATGTTATGTTGTCATGTTATCTGCTCTGCTAGGCTTGTACCATTAGTATGGTATTGCAATAGCGGTTGGTGTTGACCAAGATTGGCGGGTGGAGAGATGGAAAAAGAAATGTACCTTCGACCTGCCGCTTCACACTCTTTTGCTCCTCTCCTCTCCTCTCCTCTCCTCCAAGCACAGGCTCCCAGACTCCACTGCGGCCAATCCGGACGCTGCTCTCATGCTGCTGGTTGCAGCATGAAAGCAGTGTCAGGATTGTCCTGAGCGCCATGAACTTACGCTCCCAGTGAGACTGGGAGCCTGTGCCTGCTTTCTCCGGCAATGCAGCTCGGGATAGAGACAGCTTCAGTGCGCATGTGGGTTTGGCCGGCCAAACCGTCTTGCTCACTGAAGGCAGGGCCCACCACTACCCCTCAGTGCCTGTAACTCCCCCTGCCCACCCCCAAAGACTGGTCAGTAAAGGAAAAATAAAACAATAATAAAAAGTATTTATTATCGTTTTACTATTCCTTTCCTGACATTTTGAGACAGCCGGCAGGGTGAGGGGGTCTGTGGGGGAGGGAGGGGGGTCGACACTTCTCGCCCTTATCAAAGGAGCCGCCGCTGTGGTATTGTAGTGTTTTCACATTTGTGCCTTTCATACATTTGCAGATTTCCTTCAATCAATTGTTAATTGTTTGATTGTGATGGTTAGTAGTAATTCCTTGAAGGTCTTGTTTAGTAAAGTTTGTTGTTACTTAACATGAAACTAGCATGAGCTGATTCTAGTAAAGGCCTTTTTAGTGGTCGGAGTTTGTGGTGTGCTGAAGCACTTTTGTGTATTTTATTGAGCTGGGTGGTCAGTTGTCCATTGGCCCGGCCAAGGGAGATTGTTTTCTGGCAGCATCACTAGTCTGGTAAAAGTTACTGATGCAACGTGTGTAGTAGATTTAGGTTAAGATTATCTGAATGCCTACAAGGCGTATGTTGATGTGTTACTGGGTAGAGCTGTCGAGCTGGCAGCACTTTGCCAACTGTATACAGCGCCTGGATACCCCCAGGGTGATAAGCAGCGCTATACAAATACCGTCTGATTGATTGAAGGATATGACTTTGGTGTTCTCATGTGCAGTCAGTGAAGCTATCTTTTGTGTTTGAGAAAATAAAGATAATTAATCTAGTTGGCAAGGTGTAGTGTAGTGGGTATAGTTGGAAAAAATCAAGTTCTTGTGTGATGGGAGGTAGGATCAGAGAAGCAAAGCAGGAGAGAGGGAGTGACCAAAATGAATTCAGTGTGTGTGTCTGTATGAGGCGTGTTTGCAGTGTTTTTTGGGCCTACCGCTTTGCAGAGGGCCTGTCTTAGCAGATGTCCCAGGGGTTGTCAGACGCTCTTCTGGGACTCTCCTCTCTGGAGAGATATTTAGGATCAGTAGCTCAAAAGTAGCAGCTCTTGAAGACATTCTGCTCACTTCAACAGGAAGGAGAGAACAAGCTGAGAGAGCCGGACAAGCAAGAAGAGACCAGAGGAGGGAAAAAACTGAGATGAAAATGAAAAGGTAGGTAAAGTAGACAGAAGATTCCAGCAAAAATATGAAAAACATTAGTATGTAAGCGAAGGAGCCAGAACTCGAGAATATGGGCAGGAAAGGGAAAAGAAGGAACATTATTTATCAATTGCAAAAAGTGTGTGTTAAAAATGTGATTTAGGTGCCTCGTGATAGTGACCTTTTAGAGAATTATAGGTGTAATTTGCTGTTGAGTGGCAATTTTTATGGGGGGGGGAAATGCACTATATGCAGAGATTATTTGTAAATTATTTGTCCCAGGTTCTGATCCTCCTCCTTTATGAAAGTGGGTAAACTCAGATTCTGCACATATCTGTGTTACCTTTGTATCAAAAATTCAAATTCTAAAAACGTAGCTCCATTCCAGCAGTTTACTGGCAGTAGGAGCTTTGTATCAGGGTATAGGGATTAACATGAGAGAACTTGAACAAATATATTAAAACATACTAAATTGCACCATTTCACGATCAAGATCAACTCAATCTGTCCGAACTGACATGTTTTTGCTACTATAAAAAGTTTTGAACTTGTCTGTTGTGGTTCATGTAAGATTTAGTTATTAAGTAGGACAAGTGGATATCTCTAGAAGGGCAAGCAGATTTCTGAATAATTTTGCCCTTTAGGCAAGTAGATTTTTAAAAGACGTCCACGCCCCTGAAACGGACTCATCTTTTTTTTCCTATACATTCCAAAAAGAATAATGAAGTAGATTTCCCATTGAAACACAGTACAAACACAGTGTGGTCTAACCAATATAGCTGCCTTTTTATTTTTCAAGGGGTTAGATTAACCAATAATACTGGTTGTCTTCATTCACATGTACCGTGGTATACCGCCAAGGTACCACAGTATACCGCGGCCCAATATATCACTAAGTTATTGTGCCTTATTACTGAAAAACAAGTGAAAAAATTCAGATCACATAACAAAAAAGACCCTTCCTACCCCATAATCGATATTCATGCCAGATTTCATGTACATCTGTTCAGTCATTTTGTCGCTACCCCTGTCTAAAAAGTCTATGGAAAAAACATAGGTGGATAAACCTGTTTTGGGACCCAACGTTTTTTATTTGCACTGTCTTAACTAATCATCACAAATCTTTGTGTTGGCTGCCAATGTAGAAAAAAGAATAGGTCTGCTAAGTTTTGTGGAGATTCACCAAACCGTGACATTTATTAGCAAGCAAAAATCTGACGAATTCCTACCTCTGGGAATCCTAACTATAACTGCAGAGTGGCTACCGTCACTGTGTTATATATGTATGTATATATATATATATATATATATATATATATATATATATATATATATATATATATATATATATATATATATATATATATGTATGTATATATATATATATATATATATATATATTTCACAACTCCCTTTTGCAAAGAGAATGAGTCAGCACTCACGGCAAGGTTACTTTCCCAATCCTTTATTTTCAGTGTCAATACTCCAGCATTTATCAAGTACAAACCAACGCGTTTCGCAACAGCAGTTGCTTGTTCACGGTCAGTGTGAAAATGTTCATACTCCTCCTATATTCTGAAGGACTCGCCAGAACTTCTGATCTCACTTCCTGTTTGGTTACAGGAAGTTAGATGGGAAATGTAGTTTTTTAACAATTTCCAGATCGTTATTTTTATATCTTATCTATGTATGGTTTTCAACACAAATCTATTGATGTGGCAGGTGGCAAACATCTTTCTATGGTGCGTTCTCGTTTGTCTGTCCCCCTCACTAATATGCGATAGATCAACTCGCACATACAGATTAACCCTCGTTTGTTTCGATTGGTAATTGGCAAGAGGCGATATAGCCCTCTAGTGGGCAAATTTAACTATTCAACCACATTTGGAACTGTGAGATAGTTTACATCCTTGAAGCATCATTCTTATATTAAAGCCCTCTGGTGGGCATAAAACATACTATACATTTTTATACGTACACTTATATTGACTGTGATTTCGCTTTTAACATCCTGTTTGTGATGCATCTTAACCATTAAAGTAACCTTTACTCAGTTTGCATAAATTGGGTCATCTTCCTGTGCCAAACTCTATGTGTATAGGGTCACCTGTTCCACACAAATCCATCGGGTGTACCATATCATAACAAAACATTTTTTCATTTAAATCTACATTTAAACTTTTTTTAGTTTTCTGTTTCTGTTGCTTTCTCTTTTTATATTACAAAGGATCATCTAATATCAAACACAACTCTCCACCAACATTTTATAAATGTACATACAGTTCTTCGCTCTGGTTTAATCCCCAATGGGTCATTGTTCGAAAATTCAGGATTTGTATTGATTCTTTGCATCTCAGTTGTCGTTCCTGATCTCCACCCCTCTCATGTGTCAATATACATTCAAGTGCATAAGTTCTCAATAGTTTCCAATCACTGTTATGCGCCACCTCCATATGTTTGGCGACTGCATTACTTCTGTCTTTGTTTGTTGTCGCTCTAATATGTTCTAGGATGCGCTTTTTAAATTCATTTTTTGTGCTCCCAATATATTTAAGCGAGCATGGGCACTCAATTACATATACCACATGTGTGCTCATGCAGTCAATCAATTGTTTTATTTGCCACATCTTTTTGTTGGGTAACATCACTTCTTTTGTATTTACTGCAATTTGGCAAACCTTGCAATGTTGACATTTTATGAATCCTTTAGTGTTGAGCCATTGGATTCCTTTTTTCTTTTTCGTATGGTCTTGATGGTGACTCTGAATTAGTCTATCTCTTAGATTCCTTGCTCTCCTGAACGTGACCAAGGGATGGTTCCCCATTATTTTACCAGTTTTTTGATCAAGATGTAGTAATTTCCAGTTGTTCCTCAAAATGTTTATGATCTGTTTGGATTCCCTGGTGTAATCTAGGATTAGTCTTATTTTTCTTTCAGGATTCAAATCTTCTGCGGTGTTTCTTATTTCCTGTTTGGTTGTTAGCGCATCCCTCCGATTCTTCTTGTTAGCTCTTTGCCATCCTTTCATTATGATTTTCTTGTTGTATCCTCTGTTTTTAAATCTTTGGGCCATAGTTTTACTGGTTTTCACCCTTTCATTCTTCTCTGAGCAAATTCTCCTCAATCTGAGGAATTCCCCATATGGTATATTTTCCTTTACAGATGGCTTATGGAAACTGTCAAAATGTAAAGTGGAATTCGTAGCAGTTTCTTTCCTATGTAGTGTTGTTTCTACTTTGTTGTTCCAGATATAAATCTCTGTATCAAGGAAAATGGCTTTATCCTTACTGATCTTATACGTGAATCTGATGTTGGAGGTAGAGAGTTGAGGATTTGGAAGTAACTTTCAAATTCTTGACTTGTTCCTTCCCACACAATCAGGAGGTCATCTATATACCTTGTCCATTTGACAATTATTTCCTCAAACAAGTCATTATCTGGGTGCCATGCCACTTGCTGTTCCCACCATCCCATTGTGAGGCAGGCGTACGCTGGGCTGAAAGAAAAACCCATGGCACATCCATGGATTTGTTGGTAAATTTCATCTCCAAATAAAAAGAAATTTTGTGTTAGACACATCTCCACCATGTCTATTAACATTTGGTTGTGTCTATTAAACTGAATATCACATTCTTTGAGGAAAAAGGCACACGCATTTAGGCCAATATCATTGTCAATATTCGTATACAGAGATACGACATCCATTGTGACCAATAGAAAATTAGGTTGCCAAGATAAATCCTCAAGATGTTTTAAGAGATCTGTTGTGTCTCTTAGATATGAGCTCAAGTTGGTTACAAACGGCATAAGAAAGAAGTCTATATAATTTGCCACCGGTTCCATCAATGACCCCTTTGATGACACTATCGGTCTCCCTGGTGGTTTTAGTGGGTTCTTATGCACCTTTGGTAAAAAATAGATAGTAAACTATCACACAGTTCCAAATGTGGTTGAATAGTTAAATTTTCCCACTAGAGGGCTATATCGCCTCTTGCCAATTACCAATCGAAACAAACGAGGGTTAATCTGTATGTGCGAGTTGATCTATCGCATATTAGTGAGAGCGACAGACAAACGAGAACGCACCATAGAAAGATGTTTGCCACCTGCCACATCAATAGATTTGTGTTGAAAACCATACATAATTTATCCTTCATACATAGATAAGATATAAGAATAACGATCTGGAAATTGTTTAAAAACTACATTTCCCATCTAACTTCCTGTAACCAAACAGGAAGTGAGATCAGAAGTTCTGGCTAGTTCTTCAGAATATAGGAGGAGTATGAACATTTTCACACTGGCGAGCCAAAGCAGTGGATATATATATATATATATATATATATATATATATATATATATATATATATATATAGTTGCAGGCTGGTAAAACGCAAATAAACCAACATCTTGCCTGAATCCTTGTGGTGGTCTGAGTTCCTTCCTCGCCGCACGTCGGAAGTGGTGGGAATTGTTTGGTGCATATATATATATATATATATATATATATATCCAAACGCAAAGAACCCTGAATTGAGAAGCCGTACACGGCCGTGTTTGTCACCTTCTTTATTTGGTAAGTAGCAGGGAACCAGACGTTGCCTCCACACCCCAGGTTCACCAAACATGTTTCGGGCCATCATGCCCTTGATCTCTGGCATCAAATGAGGCACCGCTGCAATAGTCTTACCCTCACTCGCAGCACATGAAATATCCTCCGGCCCAGTGGGCGTGTCACATTTGCATTCTGGTCTCTGTAGTTCTAAAAATTCATCAGCCATAATGAAATGCAGCAATGTCTCTCCTTGTGTGAAAACTCAAGTAGTTTGTGCGTGTAGAAAACACGGCTGGGTCCCTGCTTGTGTCGCTCACCAAAACAGGTTCACGCTGTTCCGTTAAGCACTGCAAAGTTCATTGCACTAATGGAGCCGCTCTTTTGCAGGAGGCCCGCAGTCCCTGCAGGGGACCCCATAGGAGGGCAAACCCCGTAGTAGGTCCGTGGGCAGCCGGCCGCCCATTCCGGGGGTGGGGGGAGGGAGTTGGGGGGCATCAATGATAAGGGGGGGCGGGTTGAGGGGGCGGGCCCTGGGGCAGGATATAAGGGTAGCCCCTCCTACCACGCGCCCTCTTTGCTGCTGCCCCCACACCAGTTAGTTCGCTCCACTGGCTGCTCCTCGCCAGCCGTAGGGTCATAGGGTGCCCCTGCCCCCTCCCCTTCCCCGTCGGACGCGACGGCCGCGCTTTTCAGCTCTGATAAGGTAAGCGGAGTACACTGCCTCCCCCTGGGCCCCGTCCTTGGGCAAAACCCAAGTCAACAGGGCTCCGTGGCTATGCCACGGGGGGGCAGCAGATCCGTGATTGTGTTACGGGTAGGGGGCTTGTTGTGGGGGTGTGGGGTACCGAAGTGCGAGCGACAGGCGGGTGTGAGGGCAACAACCGTGTGCGATGTAAATATGGGCCACGCGCTCAGCCAGGCGTTTTGCCTTGTGTGGGTGCACCGAAGGTCAGGGTGTTAGGCCGTAGACCGTGGAGTTGTTGAATGAGGACCGCGCAACCGGCCATGCGGCTAGCTTTGCGGTATAGGTTGTTTTCAATGAGATGTCGGCCTGTAATCTATATGGTAATTTATTTACAGCGGCTGAGGCGGTAATATGCGGCTGAACGTCTAGAGCGTGGTCCCCGCCGCCATTTCGAGCGGCCGAGACTGCGATATGCCGTTAGCGTTTTCATCAGGTTATCAACCGCATGCTGGGCTCTCTATGCTTAAAAGAGCTGCTTAGCGTGTCAGGATGCCGCTTCACTGCTCCCAGTCATCGGAGTCCCCTCCGGGGACGCTGATAGCGTGGCCCTCAGGAAGAGCGTCACACGGGCGGGCCCGGGGCCCTTGGGAGCAGGAGGCTTCCATTCAGATTGACAAGGTGCAAGCATTCATGATTTGGGCGAAAGATGAGGGGAAGAGCCACTCGTGGATGGCGGGTCACCTATCGGCCATCGGGCATCATGCCAGG
Organism: Lissotriton vulgaris; assembly: GCF_964263255.1. Taxonomy (NCBI): domain Eukaryota; kingdom Metazoa; phylum Chordata; class Amphibia; order Caudata; family Salamandridae; genus Lissotriton; species Lissotriton vulgaris. Next base: position 1,289,601,916 of record NC_141685.1, read on the forward strand.
CTGTTAGGTCAGAAGGACCCCACCACATTATTTACGACCAGGGCAGCGCTCAAAGGTTGGGCAAGAGTGATGCCTAAATCAGTAGACCAAAGGGCCCCCATTGATTACGAGACATTAAAAAGCATGATAGACGCCCTTCCCACGGTCACCCACTCTGCCTACGAAGCATCCCTCTTCGCAGTGACATTCAGCTTAGCGGTTTTTGGAGCCTTTAGAATAGGGGAGTTGGTGGCCCGCTCCAAGAAAGAGATGAACTCTAGGGCCCTCCTGATGAAGGACGTGCGACTTACAGCTGAATCAGTAGAGATTTACTTACAATTCTCAAAGACAGACCAAGCAGGCAGGGGTAGGAGCATCTCATTACATCGCCTGGGCAACGACAGCTACTGCCCGGTGGCCCTGCTAGCCGCCTTCTTGTCTTGCCGCCCATGTACAGAAGAGCTGCTATTGATACACTTAGACGGCTCCCCGGTTACTAAATACCATGTGGAGCATGTGATGCAAGGGTGCCTATTCTTGGCTGGCTATACAACAAAAGGGGCCAAGTTCGCTCCCACTCTTTTAGAATAGGGGTGGCCACCACAGCTTTCAAGGAAGGTCTGCCAGCCGAGGCAATTAAGAGGGTAGGGCGGTGGGACTCCAACTGCTTCAAAAGATATGTGAGACCAGTTAGTGCAATACCCCCTTTTAGCAGAAGTGAAGTAGGGAACGTGTAAGCAAAGAGAGAATATGTTTGCGTATACCACGGTTGCGTGGCCTTTTCTGGTTTGTAGTGCAATGTGAATTATAGACTACAGTTGCCACGTTTTGGTGGTTGTTTTACTTTGCAGTGCTTTGAAGTGTTCAAATAAACTATAATCTTGCAACACATTGTGTTTTATTGCAGGCACAGAGGTGTGGGTGATGGGGCACTCTTATGTCACAAGATTGGCGAGATGGGTGAATGCAAGCACGTGGAAGCATGGCTTCACCAACACTAGTTTATCCTGGTTTGGCCTCCCTGGAATGCACTGGCCTGCACTCTTAGCGACGCTGCGTAAGACATTGAGGGAGAATAGACGACCGCCAAACATCTTGGTGGTGCATTTAGGGGGGAATGACCTGGTATCATTAGGCAAGAGACGACTATTAGATGCGATGAGGAAGGACTTGAGCATCCTGAGCAGTGAGCTGGGACCATGCAGCATATGGTGGTCGGAAATAACTCCCAGACCTATATGGCATGGAGCGATCTCCCAGGAGGCGCTGGAAGTTACCCGCAGGCGTGTAAACGCAGCAATGCGTAAATTTGCAGATATGCGAGGGGTGGGTTTCATCAGGCACGGCCTACTGCACGCGAAATCCATTGGTTGCTGGGAATCTGACGGGGTGCATTTGTCCAAGGTAGGCATGGCAATATTCCTACTAGATTTAGGGGAAGCACTGGAAACAGCAGGATGCAAGTAGAGGAGAATAGGGGGCTAGGTAGTGGGGGCTCTGGGCGCAGCGGGTGCCACGCCCAGGGCTGTAGAAGAGGTACAAGGCGATCCTCATACTGGACAGGCGTAGGAACAGGACCTGAAGCCCCAGTGCAAAACATAATCCAAGGGGCCCTTCTTGGGGACTTGGTTTCGATGGCGCCCCGTTAGTCCTTAGGGCGGTTGTAAGCCTGAGCAACCGGGGTCTTGCCGATAGCGCCCCGCCCGGATGGGTAAGGTGTGAGTTAACTCTCCCTTGTCCGGAGGGTGGGGTGGGTGGACGATAGGTCCGCCGGTGGGAAGAGTTTCCTCCCAGGTACCACACCGGGCTATGGCCGCTGGTGTCTGTTACTTTGGGTTTTGGGGAGGTTGTGGGCAGAGGCGTACCAATGGAACTACTATGCAGGAGGCCCGCGGTCCCTGCAGGGGACCCCATAGGAGGGCAGACCCAGTAGTAGGTCCGTGGGCAGCCGGCCGCCCATTCCGGGGGTGGGGTGCGGGAGTTGGGGGGCGTCAACGATAAGGGGGGGCGGGTTGAGGGGGCGGGCCCCAGGGCAGGATATAAGGGTAGCCCCTCCTACCACGCGCCCTCTTTGCTGCTGCCCCCACACCAGTTAGTTTGTTCCTCTGGCTGCTCCTCGCCAGCCGTAGGGTCGTAGGTTGCCCCCGCCCCCTCCCCTTCCCCGTCGGATGCGAGGGCCGCGCTTTTCAGCTCCCCTCCCTGCCGCTCACCCGCTGAAAGGGGGGAAGTGGGGAGGGGGGGACAGTAATAATGTATTAATGTTTTCTCTTGTTGCAGGAGGAGTTACAAGGCGATCCCCATACAGGACAGGCGCAGGAACAGGACCTGAATCCCCAGTGCGAAACACACCGTGCTGAGTCATACATAATCCAAGGGGCCCTTCTTGGGGACTTGGTTTCGACGGCGCCCTGTTAGTTCTTAGGGCGGTTGTAAGCCTGAACAACCGGGGGCATGCCGATAGCGCCCCGCCCGGATGGGTAAGGTGTGAGTTAACTCTCCCTTGTCCGGAGGGTGGGTTGGGTGGACGATAGGTCCGCCGGTGGGAGGAGTTTCCTCCCAGGTACCACACTGGGCTATGGCCGCTGGTGTCTGTTACTTTGGCTCAACTTCAGGCTCCCTGCAACAAGGGGTTGCGGGGTGGAGGGGGTCGTCTGTCAGTTAACCCATCCTGTTATTTGTACTACAAATAAACCTGCAACCTCTTCATCCCAACATACTTGTCTGTGTTTCATTTGGGCTTTTGGGGAGGTTGTGGGCAGAGGCGTACCGATGGAACTACTATGCAGCGGGGCTTCTCGCGACCCTGGCCGGGCCGCAACAATATCCAAACGCAAAGAACCCTGAATTGAGAAGCCGCACACAGCCGTGTTTGTCACCTTCTTTATTCGGTAAGTAGCAGGGAACCAGACGTTGCCTCCACACCCCAGGTTCACCAAACATGTTTCGGGCCATCATGCCCTTGATCTCTGGCATCAAATGAGGCACCGCTGCAATAGTCGTACGCCGCACTCGCAGCACATGAAATATCCTCCGGCCCAGTGGGCTGCCTGGGTCACGGAAAGACCCCTCACCGATAACTGTGAGTCTCAGGCACTGACAAGCCAAGTAAGTGCCAGGAGAGCAACGTGGGACTATTGGTTGCGAAACAGAAGGCAGTTTACTTACCCAGTGTTTATGCATAGCTACTAAAGGATGAGAAAGTATCAGAAGCACAATGGGAGGTAACCCACGAAGGGTATTGAAATAACGGAACTTTAAATACCAGAATGCACTACATGGCACGCCCACTTTGGCAGAACGTTTATAATCACGCTGCGAGTGCAGCGCCACTTCTTGCCTACACTGCTCCGAATACATATATCACGCACAATGCACTTTGGGAGCAGTAGTTCATCATTACAGTCATGTGATGCACCGTGTTAAATCAGGCTCGGGCGCACCTGGGTCCTTGTGATCCAGTCTGTGAGCAAGGCATGACGCCGAAACGTTAGACACATGGAAGCAGGCACTTTTGAGACTTTGGAAATAAAGCCAGTTTCTACTGTATTGCGCCTCACCTTGTTTGTTTTGCCAGGAAGGTGATGGTGGGCTGCCCTGTGCCCATGTTTATCTGATGCTTTTTGGGGGAATATATATATATATATACACACACACAGAAACTCCAGAGTCTTCCTCTATTCCACTCTCAGGCAAAGTTAGTGATAGAGTAGGCATTTCAAATGCACTTGTTCCTGACCCTCTTACTTATCCCATGTATCCTTCCCTGGATTCAATTACACACCTGGGGCTTTCCTTTTGAATCCCGCTTTCTCCACAAATCTTCTGGGGAGAGGCCTTTGGCATAAACTGAACTATCATGTATAATGTAGTAGTAACAGTGCCTGTCTGGATGTGCCAATTGAAAATTAAAGTGACTACCCTGGGCGAAAACGATCAGTCTGCGAATTTATCAATAATGATGTATCAATATCACTACTAAATACTCCTGGCGCATTAGTACAAGTCCCTTACTCTTTGTGGTCTCAACATGCTAGTAATGTACGGTGCATTTTAACTACAGAGCATTTCAGTATCAGATTCAACCCAATGAAGAAGCGTCCCCTTATAGCCAGAACCACTGAAATTATGAGGCAGGGGAGGGCCGAATTATGCAGCAGGGATGAGTAAATTGGGTGAGAAAAGACAAATTATGAGGCATTATGCGGCACATTTTGGGAGAATAATACTACAATATTTTGTCATTTTTAAACTTATTATCACTCTCTGTGCATTAATTGCAAGTCATTAGTACCAGTTTGAGGGAAACATCCTTTACGACGCAACTTTTACCACGCAGTGCCTTTACAACGCAGGTTTTTCAACGCAAGTCATTACAACAAATTGCGCTGGGGGGCGCTCTAGGATAGGTAATAGTTTAATTTACTATCCAACACCTTCCCTACTATCCACGGGGACTGGAGTTGGAATAGTAAATAAACTATTCACTATCCAGCACCCTGCGTTGAAAAACCTGCGTGGTAAAAGCATGCGTGGTAAAAGCATGCGTTGTAACAATGTACATCCCCAGTTTAACACCCCCCCAAAAAAAATATGCTACAGAAACGTGACAAGTCAACATTTCAAATGAGCCTTCGACTGCACTGCAACACATGTCGCTGCGTTTTTATGAACTTTTAAACCATTTGAGCCAGTCGCGGCCCATGCAGGTACGCATGGTGGGGTGGGGCAGGGTGGACGGAAGTGAAAGTGACAAACGACGGAGTAGGGAAAATAAAATAAATAAATAAATAAAACCAATTACTGCTGCAACGTGCTTATCTGCATGGGCCGCCAATGGTTTGAGCTAGAAACATATTTTTTTGTTAAAATCTGAAAATTATGCAGCAATTGCGCCAAACTCACATAAGTCACCACCTGTGACTGTCCATAGGCCAACTGGCCTTGTGGGGGCTAGGACGCCCTGTGTCCCAAAGTCAGGGGGAGCCTAAACGTAGCAGCTGCCCACGAAGTGCTGGGCAGCTGTGGAGACACTGGGGCCAACGCTGGAGCCTTGTGGCCATAAACAAATACAATGCCCCCTAAGCCTCTCAGGCTCTGAAGAATGAAATGCCCCCACGAGCCTCTCTGGGCTCGCAACTTAAGGAATGCCTGGAGCCTCTCTGGGCTCCAAGTAAAGAAATGCCGCCAAGAGCCTTTCATGCTCGAACACAAACTGCGGCCTTTGTTGGAGTCTTGCTGGGCTCAAAAACAAGCAATGCCCCCGAGCCTCTCTGGGCTCTGAAAACAACTGCTGCCTGTTTGGCTGGAGTCCGCCTCCTGGGGACTCAAAAACGACAATGGCCCCCGGAGCCCTCGTGGGCTTCTGAACAAATGCACCAGAACCCTTCAAGCTCTAACTAAACAAATGGGCCGTCATTGGAGTCCCCCTCCTGGGGACTCTTAAGACAAGAGAAATGCCGCCTCAAGCCTCGCAGGCTCGTAAATACAAATGTGGCGCTGTGAGCCTATCGTGGAAAACAGCATCAATGCGCTGTTGTTGGAGTCCCCCTTCTGGGGACTCTGACAAGGGCTCTGTATACCATAAGGCCCAAGAGCCTTTCACGGGGGTGAGGAGGGACACGCGGGGACGCCCGCACTCACCGGTAGTAGGCGGCGTCTCCCCTCGGCGGTGTCTCCTATCGGCTCCTGGGCTGCGGGGCTCTCCCTCCTTTCAAGGGAGCCCCGATGGGGGGAAAACACCGGTTGCTTCTTTATGGCAGCGCGGGGCTCTCCTGCGACACCGGAGCCCCGTCTGCTCTCTCCACCGCCCTGCTCCTCTCCTCGTTCTGCGGGGGCGGACTTCCGGGTTGCCCCTTCGGCTTCCGGGTCGTCGCTGGCAGCGCGGCGGCCCGGGGGGAGGACTGCAGCTGGTGGCACGATCTGGGGCAAATGCCGGGTGGGCACCGGCTCCTTTTACATAAATATTAAATCGAGGTGGGCACTCGATCGGGGTCCCAAAAATGGCACCAGGTCCCTGGCCGGGGTGGGCACCTGCCATGGGTAAGAAACCTGCAAAAACGGATCCAATGCCGGGTGGGCACCTGCCAAAGTGAATAAAGCGCCCCCAGGCGCTCAGAAAGCAATTAAAGTGCTCCCAAGCGCTAGCAGCACGGATAAAGTGCTCCCCAGCGCTAGGGTACAAATAAAGTGCTCACAGGCGCTTAGAGGCCCACAAGTCCAGCAAAGTTTTGGAGGCAGGCAGGGGGGCAAGGCTGGACCCAGAGCCAGCTCACTGGGCCTCCAGGCAGGGAGGCAGTCCAAGTGGCGGTCCTCCTGGTGCCCAACAGCAACAGCCCCCCTCAGCAAAAGGATCCTGGAAGAGAACAAATTGTAAGGGGACACAGACCCTTCTTATACTGTAAATTCCTTTGTCTGTGGGTAGGGTGGGGAAGAACCAGTTGCAGCTGGTCTGGGAGCACCTTTGATGTGCTCAGCACCTCACTCTATTCACTGGCAGGGTTAGGGTCATTAGACGCACCACAGGGGGCGGAGCCAGCATTGTGTGAGGAAAGCCCAGCCCTATTCAGGAACCAGGTGCACACCTCCCCAGCCATCAGCATGCTAATCTCCACACTCACCACTGGGCAGACCCATCCAGACTCCTGAAGCCAGGCTCACCAGCCAGCCCCAGCCAATCAGACACCAGCACCTTTACAGCACACGCACAGCCATGTCTAGAAGTGGCACTTCCACACTAGACACATACACGCCGCATACATCATTTCACAGCATTCAATCACACGAGTCCGCACATACCAGACTCGAGCCTGTACACCCCACGTATCAGGAACTACCAGGGACACAGACATTCCCCATGCATTCCTATGGGAGGGCAGGCCAACCTTACTCCACGCACTCAGAGTGCGCAGGCACTTTCCACTGGGACACAGTGAAAGTGCGCAGAACCCAAAAATCACCATCACCAGGTCACCAATAAAAGCAAAAAGTTTAGGGGTGAACCTGCCAGAAGGGCCAAGTCCAACACAACCCCCTTCCAGCCAAAACCCAGGGGAGACCAAACACCACCATGATGGACTTCCCTGCGTGGGGCGATAGAACACGGACGTGGGCCCGCAACTGCAGGGACACCCTCCTGTTCTACGCCACGGTGAACCCATGGGATTCCTTCCAAAACCACTGTCTGGAACAACTGGGCTACCTCACTGGAACTCCCAAGCTGTCAGCGGCCAGGATCAGGCCCTGGGCCACCCAGGTGCCACTGGTCCTTGCCTATTCGCAGAGCGGGGGGTAGTAACCCCTGGCACATAGTAGCCATTCTCCACTCTTCCTGTCTGTATGACAGGACTAGACTGCCACTGGTTCTCCAGCCTAGGGTCTACACCCTTAGGCGGACCAGGAGTCTCAGAGAAGGCTCTCCTCCCCCTACCTCTTCTTCTAGGGTTCCTCCACCTCCGACGAGGGGTACACCTAGAACGCCATTCCAACCCAGGGTTTAACCCCTCAGGTTGCACCGGGGTCAGAGGTGGGCTCTCCCACCCTCTGCACTCCCTTCCAGAGTCCTGCTCCCTACCAACTGGGACGGTACCTCTGGAAGAAGAACCGGTCAGGACACTGATTACAGTCGTCCTTACCTCCAGGTCAGGCGTATCCTGAACCTGGCCTTCCAACCTCTGGTCTAGAACATTTGGAGGAATAACTGCCTGGCACTCCAGGACTTCTGGGGATTCACACGCCATCCCCCTGAGGCTGACACATGACCCATGTGTCGTGTGACTGTCTGTCTGGCGCAGATCTCCCATCCCCTATCCACCTGACAGTGCGTGAAGATCCCCTAGAGCAGAAGTGGCGCCACCCGGGTCCCCCAAGAAGATCTAGCCCAACTGGCTAGTCCCTGGTCCACTGGTGCATCCACTGGGAAACTCATCCCCCAATCACTCCTCACTTCGGGCTTCTGTGCCCTCCCAACTGGAGTGACACTGTCGGATACTGGAACCCCTGGAGCTCTAGTTACAGATGCTCCAGGTTCCCTAGACACTAGGAGATCCTCCTCAAGTGGACTAACAGGACAACCTAGGTCCCCAACCTGGTGGTCCCTCATGAAACCACCCAGGTTCTGAGATAGGGCTTCGGCCATCTGGGGACTCTCAGCCACCCACTGACTCCTGCTCCACTGAGCCAGTTAGTAAGCCTCTCCACCCCTCTCACGATACTGGGACCTAGCTGGGCTACACTGAGCCTCTTCCACCACGCTGGGCTGGAAAATACCTGAACCACTACTTTTGGAATCACTCACTAATGATTCTAAAGAACCTCTGGCACTTTCCCAGCGGTCTGCTTCATCTGCAAGCTCACAGGCATCAGACAATCCACACCCCAACAGGTGTTGGCGCAACCCTGGTGAACAACAACTGAGCAGGTGCTCTTTGACAATCAGATCAAACAGTTTGTCAAAATCAGAGTCAGTGTGAACCTGTACCCAATCAAACAGTGTCCCACAACATTCATCTTCAAAATCTTCCCAAGACTGGTGAGACAGTTTCTTACTGTCCCTGAACTTCAACCTTAACTCCTCCTCTTGGGAAACAGGTACCATACTTTGGGAACTGGGAATGGGACTGCTCGCACTGGGCTCTATATAGCTGCCATCACTGGACTCAACCCGCCCTGGGGAGTCCAGAAAATTAAAACTGCGCGCAGGGGATAGTCTACCCTCCAGAGGTAAGTTCTCTCTGGTGAAGGCCCTCTCAGCCTCCTCTATCCTCTCCTGCGCTAAGACCCTCTGAGTCTCTAGCTGTTGCTTTCTAATGCCCAGCTGTGCCATAGCCTGGGCATGCTCTGACCTGAGCTTTTCTAAAGCCAGCTGGTGCTCCCTTTCTTTCCTCCTATCTTCCCACTCCTCTGGGGACAGGGAAAGGGATGAGGCACTGCCTCCTACACTGGACCCAGCAAGGGACTCCCTATCTATGGGGTCCTCACTATCTGCTGGTGTCCCTGTACTCTCGTTTTCTTCCTCCTCTTCAGACTCTTCAGGGCTCCCCTCAGACCCACCACCCTCATGGTGTGAGACCCGGGCCATCTCCTCACTGTGCTCACGCTCCCAGTCATCCTTCTGCCATTGGATTAGGTTACCCCTAAGTTGGGACTGGGTGTCTGACTCATTCACTGCAATGTCTCTCTCTTCGCAAAATTCTCTCAACTCATGCATAAACAGACCCCAGACATTAAAAGCAGACTCCATCTTGGCAGGATGCTCACAGACACGTGCAACACAGGGGACTTAACTGTCAGAGTTGAAGCAAGAGTACACAATTTACAAAGAAATTCAGTGAGCTCCCTATCCCAGAGAACTCACACTCACTTGTCTAGTGCCACACACCATTCATCCACACACAACCCCCCCCCTCGGATTAGTAAGGCAGTTTCTACCACCCCTGATTTCTTAACCTGACCACACGTGACACAGGTACCAGACTCTGGGCGCAGGGCGGGGAACAAATGTACTGGACACTATTACGCTGCTACCACTGGATCCCACCCTCTGGTGAATCCAGAAAATTCAAACAGCACTTAGGGGATAGAAAACCACCCAGAGCTAGTGACACTAACTCACAGTGCACAAGAAACACATTTCCAAAGAAATGACATTAAGAACAATTTAGAAACAATGATCCCCAAAATGTGATTTATCTAAAATGCAAAGGTTGTAGTGCGGCCAGTTGCCACTGAGGTACAACGCAAACACAAATCCTTATCCTTTCCGCTGTCGCCAATGTTAGAAATTAGATCCCTGGCTGGCCAGGGCTTGCGCCAAAGTCAGTCAGAGACCACCACTTCCACGTCAGGGCAAGGGAGTTACACGCCAAGATAACCCCTGCTCACCCCCTTGGTAACGTAGCACGAGCAGTAAGGCTAAACTTGGAGGCAATGTGAGTTAATTGTTTGCGCACGCACCCCAGCAACAACACCCAAGGCCCACCACAAAGGAAATGCCACACAAGGTTATAAATAAAAATAGCCTTTGTATTACACCAAAACACATTAGATAAAAACACACACTTTACAATGTGCCAACAGGCACAGGCAGAATTTACAGGGCATATGTACAAGACAGGGCCACCTGGACCACTGTCAGGAATCAGCACTTTTAGAACTAGCACTTAGAATATTACTTAGAACATAGCACATAGAATGTAAAATCACTGTAGCACAAATTAGAAAATGTAGCACACAACCAGTAACTACTGGTAACAGGTAAGTACCACCTACGCAACCCTAACCACCTTAGGAGAATATTGCGCAGGGAGCCTGGACCTCACTAGCAACACCTGCACTAGGAGAAAAACAACAACCTAAGTATCACAATACCTGTAGGGGCATAGGCACATTACGCATGATGCATCACTACACATTCAGAGGTGTAGGGAAGGAAAACACATGATGCATAACATACATTCAGCGGTGTAAGAACATGGCACATAACACCTGTGACTGTCCATAGGCCAACTGGCCTTGTGGGGGCTAGGACGCCCTGTGTCCCAAAATCAGGGAAAGCCTAAACGTAGCAGCTGGGCAGCTGTGGAGACACTGGGGCCAACGCTGGAGCCTTGTGGCCCTAAACAAATACAATGCCCCCTGAGCCTCTCAGGCTCTGAAGAACGAAATGCCCCCACGAGCTTCTCTGGGCTCGCACCTTAAGGAATGCCTGGAGCCTCTCTGGGCTCCAAGTAAAGAAATGCAGCCAAGAGCATTTCAGGCTCGAAAACAAACTGTGGCTGTTGTTGGAGTCTTGCTGGGCTCAAAAACAAGCAATGCCCCCGAGCCTCTCTGGGCTCCGAAAACAACTGCTGCCTGTTTGGCTGGAGTCCCCCTCCTGGGGACTCAAAAACGACAATGGCCCCCGGAGCCCTCATGGGCTTCTGAACAAATGCCCCCAGAGCCCTTCAAGCTCTAACTAAACAAATGGGCCGTTGTTGGAGTCCCCCTTCTGGGGACTCTAAGACAGGAGAAACGCCGCCTCGAGCCTCGCAGGCTCGTAAATACAAATGTGGCGCCGTGAGCCTCTCGTGTCTCTCAGCACCAATGCGCCGTCGTTGGAGACCCCCTCCTGGGGACTTTGACAAGGGCTCTGTATACCATGAGGCCCAAGAACCTTTCACGGGGCTGAGGAGGGACCCGCGGGGACGCTTGCACTCACCGGTAGTAGGCGGCGTTTCCCCTCGGCGGTGTCTCCTCTCGGCTCCTGGGCTGCGGGGCTCTCCCTCCTTTCAAGGGAGCCCCGATGGGGGGAAAACACCTGTTGCTTCTTTATGGCAGCGCAGGGCTGTCCTGCGACACCGGAGCCCCGTCTGCTCTCTCCACCGCCCTGCTCCTCTCCTCGTGCTGCAGGGGCGGGACTTTCAGGTCGCCCCTTCGGCTTCCGGGTCGTCGCAGGCAGCACGGCGACCCGGCGGGGAGGACATTAGCTGGTGGCACGATCCGGGGCAAATGCCGGCTCCTTTTACATAAATATTAAATCGAGGTGGGCCCCAAAAACGGCACCAGGACCCTGGTGGGGTGGGCACCTGCCAGGGGTACGAAATCTACAAAAACGGATCCACTGCCGGGTGGGCACCGGCCACAGTGAATAAAGCGCCCCCAGGCGCTCAGAAGGCAATTAAAGCGCTCCCAAGCTCTAGCAGCAAGGATAAAGCGCTCCCCAGCGCTAGGGTACAAATAATGCGCTCACAGGCGCTTAGAGGCCCACAAGTCCAGCAACGTTTTGGAGGCAGGCAGGGGGGCAAGGCTGGGCCCAGAGCCAGCTCAATGGGCCTCCAGACAGGAAGGCAGTCCAAGTGGCGGTCCTCCTGGCGCCCAACAGCAACAACCCCCCTCAGCAAAAGGATCCTGGAAGAGAACAAATTGTAAGGGGACACAGCCCCTTCTTATACTGTAAATTCCTTTGTCTGTGGGTAGGGTGGGGGAAGAACCAGTTGCAGCTGGTCTGGGAGCACACTTGATGTGCTCAGCCCCTCACTCTATTCACTGGCAGGGTTAGGGTCATTAGGCGCACCACAGGGGGTGGAGCCAGCATTGTGTGGGGAAAGCCCAGCCCTATTCAGGACCCAGGTGCACAATTTTAATAATTTAGTGTCACTTTCATTACCTGTTTTAATTCTCCTGCACACTTCCCCTGAACCCTGCTCTGGGCTCACACGCTCTGGACCTAAACCGCACAGCGAATCTAAGCGCTGGTTGCAGTTTCAAACCGCAAAACACAGGGACGCCATTCCCGCCGCGGACACAGGCCATGACCCTTTTTCGAGAGGCCACGCCCCGCCGGCCATCACTATTAAAGGACGCTGAATACAAGCGTCACATAGATAGAAATTTCTCCTGAGGCGGAAGCCGGGAGTAGGTTGCACAATTTTAATAATTGAGTGTCACTTTTATTACCTGTTTTAATTCTCCTGCAAGCTTCCCCTGTACCCTGCTCTGGGCTCACACGCTCTGGACCTAAACCGCACAGCGGATCTAAGCGCTGGTTGCAGTTTCAAACCGCAAAACACAGGGACGCCATTCCCGCCGCAGACACAGACCACGCCCCTTTTTCGAGAGGCCCTGCCCCCTGCCGGCTGTCACTACTAAGGGACGCTGAATACAAGCGTCACATAGATAGAAATTTCTCCTGAGGCGGAAGCCGGGAGTAGGTTGCACAATTTTAATAATTGAGTGTCACTTTTATTACCTGTTTTAATTCTCCTGCACACTTCCCCTGTACCCTGCTATGGGCTCACACGCTCTGGACCTAAACCACACAGCGGATCTAAGCGCTGGTTGCAGTTTCAAACCGCTAAACACAGGGACGCTATTCCCGCCGCGGACACAGGCCATGCCCCTTTTTTGAGAGGCCACGCCCCCCCCCCCAGGTTATCCTTCCCGGTATAAAAAATGTGTATCTTCCGGTCGTGCAGCGGGCGCGCCGTTTGCGCGGCGAAGGCGTGCCTAAGGCAAGCCCGTTTGTGCCCGTCCGCGCCTGGACCGGGCCGAGGGCCATGCCCCTTACATCTCGGCCACAAAAGACCAGGCAATGTAGTGCGGAAGCTCTCCTCAGCATAAGCCCTTTAGGAACTGATTGTGGCTTGCACTGTTATCACGCTACAGAGCTCCCAGTGATCTGCCCAAAATTTAAACAAATCCTCAAACCTAAGCAGGTTCGTGATGCGAAACAGGATAACTGTATGTTTTTGTTAAACTGCAGGTCCCTGTCAAAACATAGGGTGGAAATTGCCCTTTTGTTAGAGGAACGCATGCCAGATGCAGTGTTTCTCACTGAAACGTGGCTTGCGTCGGACTCCGACCCTGTCTTAGTGACAGCCCTTCCTCCAGGTTTCCAAATTATTCGGCGAGATCGTCCTGGAGGGAGAGGAGGAGGCCTAGCCATTATATATAAGGAGCAATACCACTGTCGAGTAATCTCTGAAGTAATTCCAGATTGTGAGAGCTTAGCATTCACTCTGGAATTCTCCCCTAACAATTGCTTTTCAGGTACGGTGGTATATCGCCCCCCGGGACCCCCCAAACAGTTTCACAATCTCCTTCCGCCGATCGTGGATGAACGTGTTAGCACTGCCTCTAATTATACTTTGCTAGGGGATCTCAACTTTCATTTTGATACTGCCCTGGATCATACAGCTATGACACTTGTAGACGACCTAGCTGCTCTACAATTAGTCCAACGTGTGAAGGCACCGACTCACGTTAAGGGCCACTTACTGGACCCTGTGTTCAGTAATTGTGTAGATCTTGTGGTTGGGCTACCAATCTCCCTCCCGTCGACTGATCATCTACTGGTGCCTTTCACCTGGACCACATTTAAGCCACTCCCTTCGAGACCCACTGTAAGGCATGCCAGATCCTGGGCGTGGCTACCAGTCGATGACTGGGCAAGTAGACTCGCAACTGACCAACCCTCCTATAATGAGGACCCATGTTTGGCCAACCAGGAATATGAAGACTGGATCACACAATCCCTTGAAGCCACTCTCCCCCTGAGTAAGATAATGCTGAAACGTTCCCAAAAAACTGCCCCGTGGTACTCAGAGGCTCTCAGGGAAAAGAAACGCCAATGCAGGAAAATAGAAAGACGATGGCGTTTAGATTACTCTTTGGAGGAAAAAACCCGATACCGAGAGGCAATTAAAATCTACAAAACCGAGGTTAAATCTGCCCAATCTGTATACTTCTCTGATAAAATCTTACAAGCTAAGTCCAAGCCTAAGGAAATTTTTCAAATACTGAAAAAACTCACAAAACTTCCCCCTTCTAGCTTGCACGAGGAAAAAACAACAGCCCACTGCAATGACCTGGCAGAATTTTTCCACCAGAAAGTTAATAAAATATATTCATCTCTCCCCTCTATAGCAATTGTCCCCATAGCTCAGGATCGAACAAATCTGGGGGATACTTCATTGGAACCCTTGCTAACACTGGACCACTTCCCTCCACTAGACCTTGAATCTTTGGATTCTATTGCCCGCAAGGTAAAATCTGGGTCTCCATGTGATCCAGCACCTCCAGAAGCCATGATGTTGGCATCTCAGGTCACTTTACCAACTATTTTGGACCTCCTGAATGCCTCCATCACCTCTGGCACTGTCCCTCCCGCTTGGAAGCGGGCCATGTCCGAGCTCTGCTAAAAAATCCCAATCTGGATCCCTTTGACTTTAGCAACTATCAGCCGAGTTCTCTGCTCCCCTGGGTGAGCAAAATCCTTGAGAGATACATCAATCTCCAGCTGGTGAATTTTCTTGAAAACAACCAGCTGTTAGATGCCACCCAGACGGGTTTTAGACCCAGACACGGAACAGAGACTGCCCTTCTAGCAGTCACGGAGGAAACCAGAAAAATCCTAGATCGGGGGGGTCAGTGGCAGTGATCCTCCTTGACCTAAGCGCGGCATTCGATACGGTCAGCCAAGACACTCTGCTGACCCGCCTCTTGAATGTCGGAATAGTGGATGGAGCTTGGCTATGGCTCAAATCCTTCTTGAGTGACAGATCATTCCAAGTTTTTGATGGAGACACTGTATCCATGAGCAGGCCGTTGAGGTGTGGAGTCCCACAAGGCTCCTCTTTAA
The DNA here is from genome assembly GCF_964263255.1 of Lissotriton vulgaris. Classification (NCBI taxonomy): domain Eukaryota; kingdom Metazoa; phylum Chordata; class Amphibia; order Caudata; family Salamandridae; genus Lissotriton; species Lissotriton vulgaris. Next base: position 1,289,617,010 of record NC_141685.1, read on the forward strand.
GCCCCGCGTTTTTTAACATCTACATGAGACCACTGGCTGAGGTTGTTCGTCCGTTTGGGGTTAAGATTATTTCTTACGCGGACGACACCCAGCTGGTGGTGTCCTTGGCGCAGGAGGCCGCTCTACCGTCGTCAGGTGGGCTAATAAAGTGCCTAGAGGAGGTAAAGGGCTGGATGACCTCCTCATCTCTTAAGCTCAATGGGGACAAAACGGAGCTGATGCTCCTGGGTCCCTCAAACCCCACCTTTTTCAACTCCTTGTGGCCTCCTTGTCTAGGTACCCCCCCAGTACCCAAGGACAATATTAAGAAGAGCCTTGGGGTGTGGCTGGACAAGACCCTCTCGTTTAACATCCAGGCTACAAAACTCTCGGCCACCTGCTTCGGACTTCTCAGGATGCTAAAGAAAGTCCTCCCTCTTTTGCCTATGGAGGCAAAGCAGGTGGCCATCCAAGGTCTGATACAGTCCCGCTTAGACTTCAACCTTGGCTCCCCGGAATACACCTTGCGTAGACTACAGATAGTGCAGAACTGTGCGGCCCGCACACTGTTACAGCTGCCACGCAGACAATCAGCCAGACCTGGTCTGATTAGCCTGCACTGGCTGCCAGTGCGACAGAGTCATCTTTAAGGCCATGTGTATTGCCCATCAGGCCTTTTGGGACACAGGACCAATGATTACCCGGGACCTAGTAAATCAGTACCAACCTGGCAGAAACCTTTGCTCTAGCCAGGCCTGTTTGGCTATAGCTCTGAGAATAAAAAAGGCAAGGGCGGGCGGCAGGACGTTTACCTAAAATGCCGCAGAGATCTGGAACTCACTTCCTCTTCATCTCAGATCCAACCCTAACCTCTCCTCCTTTCGAAAACAGCTGAAGACTTTTTTGTTTAACACTCCTTGTTAAATTCTGCAAGTTACCTTTGTCAAGCAATTTCTATTCTGGTCTTTAGCGCTTGGACGCCTCTGGGCAGCAACCGCGCTCTACAAATCTACGTTTCATTTCATTTCATTTCCTCCCCAGCCATCATCATGCTAATCTCCACACTCACCACCGGGCAGACCCATCCAGACTCCTGGAGCCAGGCTCACCAGCAGCCCCAGCCAATCACACGCCAGCACCCTTACAGCACACGCACAGCCATGTCTAGAAGTGGCACTTCCACACTAGACACATACACGCCGCATACATCATTTCGCAGCATTCAATCACACGAGTCTGCACATACCAGACTTGAGCCTGTACACCCCACGCATCAGGAACTACCAGGGACACAGATATTCCCAATGCATTCCTATGGGAGGGCAGGCCAACCTTACTCCACGCACTCAGAGTGCGCACGCACTTTCCACTGGGACACAGTGAAAGTGCGCAGAACCCAAAAATCACCATCACCAGGTCACCATTAAAAGCAAAAAAGTTAGGGGTGAACCTGCCAGAAGGGCAAAGTCCAACAATATATATATATATATTTTTCGGAAGCTTTATATAGCGCAAACTAGACCCGAAGGTATCAGAGCGCTTTACCTGAGCACTAGTTAGGTTACAGAAGGACACATACATTTTTGTTAGGCACGGGGAGATTAAGCTATTTGCCCAGAATCACAGAATGTTGAGCGTCCCTCCTGAGACTCGAACCCGAGTCCCCAGCTCCGAGGTCGACCGCCCTAGCCGTTAGGCCACATTCCCTCCCCCTTCATGCTTTCTGCTGTGAAGGAAAGAGTTAGGGGTACCAGTGGCCAGACTTGTTTTCACTGCTTCTGAAGACACAATGTAGACCAGCATCTGTACCCATTGCCCTGCATAGGGGTAGTGCACTGTAGGGGCTGCTGCTGGAGGGAAGATTGAGCTGAGGCTGTAGGGATTAGAGTGAGACAGGGGGGATGGTTATGGAGGCGCCGCAGTGGTTAATTTGTAAAAATAAATACGTGCAGGGGCTCTCGTCAGGTGGCAGCCTGCACCAGCCCATTTCTTCTGTAACACTGCCTGAAACAGAGCCAACTACTAACTAGGCAGTGGGGAAAGGGTGTGGCATAGTGACCAGAGCTGCGGACCTCGGAGCTGGGGAACCAGGTTCGGGTTTTGATATCAGCTCAACATCCTGTGATTCAGGGCAAATCACGTAATCTTCCTGTGCCTACCAAAAATGAGTGTGTCCTTTACTGGCGCTCATGAAACTACTGAGCCGGTGTTGATGATTACATTTCAGTGCTGAGGACCAGAAACCACTGGCTCAAATTAAGCACTGAGGAGCTGGTGTATTTGGAGAGAGTGAACTGAAGCTGTGAGTTGGTGTGGGAGGAGTGAGTGTTGGTAGGAGGCTTTTTGGGATGGCAACCCATAGGCTATGGTTGCAGCAAACAGCACATTAATTGGATTGCCGGAAAGGGTGGGTAGGTGTGTTTTCTGGACTTCATAAATGCAGATGGGGAAGAAAAAACATAAAGAAGCTCAGACTTCATCACAATTTGTGCAGCAACCATTTTAATGTGGGACAAAACCTTATCGAAAAGCTCTATTCACCAATACTTCTACCAGTCATACTGCTAATGGCTCACAGAGCAATACTGTTAGCCAGTACTATCACACCATGATTTTGGGGTGTTCCTCTTGCACACTACCATGTCAGTTTTATGGAGCAGTCATGTTAGGTAAGGTAATAACCCTAAGGAGCAATAGGAGTGCAGAAAACACTCTGCAGCTAATTCACGAAGGTAAACGTAGTCCTGGAGTCTAAGTTTAGACTTGAGGTCTAAAGGGCCCAATTCTCAAAGGTAAATTCAAACCTGAAGTGTAAGGGCCCAATTCACAAAGGGAGACTTAGACTTGAAGTCTAACTTTACCTTTGTGAACTTGGCCCTTAGACTTCAGGTCTAAACTTGGACTTCAGGTCTAACTTTACCTTTGTGAACTGGGCCTTTAGACTTCAAGACTAAACTTAGACTTAAGGTCTAACTTTCCCTTGTGAACTCAGCCCTTAGACTTCAGGTCTAAACTTAGACTTCAGGTCTAACTTTACCTTTGTGAACTGGACCCTTAGACTTCAGGTCTAAAGTTAGACTTCAGGTCTAAACTTAGACTTCAGGTCTAACTTTACCTTTGTGATCTTGGCCCTAAGACTTCAGGTCTAAACTTAGACTTCAGGTCTAACTTTACCTTTGTGAACTCAGCCCTTAGACTTCAGGTCTAAACTTAGACTTCAGGTCTAACTTTACCTTTGTGAACTGGGCCCTAAGACTTCAGGTCTAAACTTAGACTTCAGATCTAACTTTACCTTTGTGATCTTGGCCCTAAGACTTCAGGTCTAAACTTAGACTTCAGATCTAACTTTACCTTTGTGAACTGGGCCCTAAGACTTCAGGTCTAAACTTAGACTTCAGATCTAACTTTACCTTTGTGAACTGGGCCCTAAGACTTCAGGTCTAAACTTAGACTTCAGGTCTAACTTTACCTTTGTGATCTGGGCCCTAAGACTTCAGGTCTAAACTTAGACTTCAGGTCTAACTTTACCTTTGTGATCTTGGCCCTAAGACTTCAGGTCTAAACTTAGACTTCAGATTTAGCTTTACCTTTGTGAACTCAGCCCTTAGACTTCAGGTCTAAACTTAGACTTCAGGTCTAACTTTACCTTTGTGAACTCAGCCCTTAGACTTCAGGTCTAACCTTAGACTTCAGGTCTAACTTTACGTTAGTGAAATCGGTCTTAGACTTCAGGTCTAAACTTAGACTTCAGGTCTAACTTTACCTTTGTGAACTGGGCCCTCATACTTGAGGTCTAAACTTAGACTTCAGGTCTAACTTTCCCTTTGTGAACTGGGCCCTTAGATTTCAGGTCTAAACTTAGACTTCAGGTCTAACTTTACCTTTGTAAATTGGGCTTTTAGACTTCAGGTCTAAACCTAGACTTCTTTACCATTGTGAATTGGGGCCTCTTTCTCTGCAGCAGCATATAATACTTGCCCAATCACGTGCTTTACTCAAGGTAACCAACATGAGTTGAGCCAACACCTTCTCTTAGTTGCGCCCTTCATAGGTCCTTTTCTTTTGATCACACAAGTACTGGCTGCAGCTGCACTATCAAGCTAAATCTAAAAAAGTAAGCCTCTGAAGTACTGAAATACACCCATGAAGGTGCTGAAAAACAACCTAAAGCACTATTCAAGTGCATTAACTCTTCGACAATTAAGCATGGAGTTATATCATGTGGCGGGGAGTACTGGTGAACATCAGTAAAGTATTTCAAATAACAGTATTAGTTTAATTTAAAATCCCCCTGTTCTCACTCCTTTGATTTAAGTCTTTAGTGCCAAGAAATTTGCACCATTTCTTTCTGCATCCATTGTGCCCTTGACTACTATTGGCGATGTAGTATTGAGTGAATCGCAGTGACTATATAGAGTTAGGAGTCACACAGTGCATAGTTGGTCAGTTTGAGTAAATATTCTTTCTTTTAGAGGACATGTGTCAGACCCTTTCAGGGGGCGTGGTGTAAGCATGGGTTACTTAGACCTCACTTTTAGGGCTGGAGTTGTTTGCCTCTGATGTCCAGAAAGCCATCCTATCAAGGCTGTAAAAACTGGGTCAAATACATCCCCTGCCTCACTTCAGTGGTATCCTTGGGAAACAGTCACAGGCTTCTCAGGGAGGTAGTGTGGGGTGTACAAACTCAGAACCTAACCACCCAGCAGAACAATTTGTTTGCCCAGTACAGGGCTTAAATTGGATACATTGAGAACTCACTATAAATGGGGTGAAACATAGGTATTAGTAGCAGGTGCAATAATATACATTGCAGCATGAACTACTGTGCTTTGGGATAATGCCCTTTTTTCCCCGTTTCCCCAAAGTCACTCCTCTTGTGTCAGTCAGCCACTCAAATCACTTTATCTTTTGGCCACCATGGCCATAAAAGTACATACAAGTTAAAGCAACAATAAATAGATAACATAATTCATAAAAACATAGTTACAGACCAGAGCTACATTAAACAAGCATTTGCAATGCAATAGGTCTCGCATTAATTAAGTTTGAGCTATTGGCATTGCTAAATATTGCAACACCAATTACAAAAAATGTCTATAAATTGTAGGCCAAAAAAATGTGTATCTATTTTTTTAGCAATGGTGGCATGCTGCGCTTTAGATGAATATGTTTAGTAAAGTGTGACATACTGCGATTGCTACAATAATTAATTGTGGATGTGTAAACAATTGATGTGTGCACTGATGGCTGGTGGTGTGTGTGCCTGTAGAAACTGTGCACTGATGGCTAGTGGTGTGTGTGCCTTTTGGAAGTGTGCACTGCTGGCTGGTGGTGTGTGCCTGGTGAAAGCGTGCACTTACAGCTGGTGGTGTGTGTGTCCCTGGTGAAAGTGTGCACTGATGTCTGGTGGTATGTGTGTGCCTGGTAAAAGCGTGCACGGACGGCTGGTGTTGTGTGTGTGCCTGAAAGCGTGCACGGATGTCTGGTGGTGTGTGCCTGGTGGAAGCGTGCACTGACGGCTGGTGGTGTTTGTGCCCAGTGAAAGCGTGCACTGATGGCTGGTGGTGTTTGTGCCCGTTGAAAGTCTGCACTGACGACTGATGGTGTCTGTGCCTGGTGAAAGTGTGCACTGATGGTGTGGTTGAGTGTGTGGTTGTGTGTGTGGTTCTATGTGTGTGGTTGTGTGTGTGGTTGTGTGTGTGGTTGTATGTATGGTTGTATATGTGGTTGTGTGTGGTTGTTGTGGGTGGTTGTGTGTGGTTGTGTGTGTGTGTGTGTGTGTGGTTGTATGTGTGTGTGTTTGTGTGTGTGGTTATGGTTGTGTGTGTGGTTATGTGTGTGGTTGAGTGGGGAGTGAGCCAGAAAGAACTAGCGGTTGGCAGTCTGGAGAGAGTTACAAAGATAGATACCATTAAATGTAGATATTCAAAGGAAAAATAAATTGTTAAAGACAGACAGTGAAGCAAAGGCAGGGTTGAAACAGGGAGAAAGGCAGGTGGAAATGTTATGAGCAATTAAATAAAAGAGAAGGTTAGAGAAAGAAAATAAAGGGGGCATATTTTGGAGGGACCGAAACAGAGGTGTAGGAAAGAGCGTGAGAGAGAAAAAAAATAGCAGAGAGGTGAAGCAGGCGACTGGCCTATACCTAGATGGAGGATGGAAAACAGGAGAGAATTAACTGAAAGGAAGAAATGAGAGTTGAGAGCAGAAAAAGACAGAAGTGAAGATAGTGGAGGAGAAAAGGAGGTAATAAAAGAGATGAGAAATGCAGAATAGACAGTAAAAAAGGTCGAATAGGGAGAGAGGAGCGAAATATTAGAAGATGGAGCGACGGAGAGCACGTCTACAGTTAGTTTCACATAGTACAGCTGTGAACTGTGACTGCTCAGCTGCCCATATCTTGCTTGAAAGTACATCGGAATAGACAATGTTCTGGTGTTTCAAGATATAAAACACAAAAAGTTATGTTTTTATAAGAACCAAGTCCACTCTTCCAGGGCAGAGGCATGTCATTTGCGGATTCACCGTGAGTGGTGCTGGGCCTGGACAGACATTTGTTGGAGAGCTGTCCTGTGTTCCTGTGACCTGCCCTAAGCAAGCACATGCGCGCACCCATTCATCAAGAGAGCCAAAGAAAGGTGCAATTAAGTGGAAAATGAACCTGAAATACAGGATCAAACACCGAAGTGTAACACGATTTGTCACAGCGTGCAGGTTACATGCACAGTCCTCTCAGTGTGTTCATTGTCACCTTTATAATGGATTGTGAGATAGCTTTCAGTGAGGCAGCAACACAGATCCGATTGCTCGAGCACGTGTTTTGTACTTTGCTTGAATTCATATAGCTTGCTTACCAAACTCATTGTGAGACGTAATGCGCCCGGCCGACGACCACCCCGCTTGTCAGTGCAGAGCTGGTACCAGAGAAGCGCAAGAACGCCCTCACTCGTCTCAAGCCTTGCAGGCTGCTTCTGAAACTTTGGAGGGTGGAAGTGAGGAAGTGGAGGCGGGGGCGTGTAACCACCCCATGGGGTAAAGTGGTTGCGCCCAGTTTGTACTGGAAAAAGATGCGGTTTCTGTAGTTTGTTTCTTGCACGTGATAAATAACAGGGGGAGGGGCACTGGCGGGTCACAAATGCATCACGATGATAGTGCGTTAAAACAAGTAGGGAGATAACATTCTGAAATGTAAATTCTGTTTATTCGGCGGAAAAGTTGGGCGTTGTCACCCCCATGTAGTGTTAGGTTAATTACTGCCCAACCCGCAGGAGTGAGACGAAAGCGGCCTGCGGCAGTAGTTTTATCCAGGAGAGGAGGAAGGCAACATGCACCGCCTCGTGAAATGGATCCAAAGAAAACCAAGCTCTAGGCATTGATGTGGCGGGGGCGGGTTACATGAGGTAAAAGTGACAATTGTGAGCAAACAAAATACAAGAGGTAGCAAACGGTGCATTACAGGAGGAAAGGTGACATGTGTGCAAGTTACAAAGGCGTAACTCAGGAGGCAGATGACTGCAGTGAAAGATGCTGGCAAATGTCGAGCCATGGCAAACTCCCGAGACCTGCCCTAAGCAAGCCCATGCGTGCACCCGTTCATCAAGAGAGCAAAAGAAAGGTGCCATTAAGTGGAAAACAAACTTGAAATATAGGAGCAAACACCGGAAGTGTAACAAGATTTGTCACAGCGTGCAGGTTACATGCACAGTCCTCTCAGTGTGTTCATTGTCACCTTTATAATGGATTGTGAGGTAGCTTTCAGTGAGGCAGCAAAAGAGATCCGATTGCCCGAGCACGTGTTTTGTACTTTGCTTGAATTCATATAGCGCTTGGTTCCTTACCAAACTCATTGTGAAACGTAAAGCGCTCGGCCGACGGCAACCCTACTTGTCAGTGCGGAGCTGGTACCAGAGAAGCGCAAGAGCGCCATCACTCGTCACAAGCCTGGCAGGCTGTCTCTAAAACTTGGGAGGGTGGAAGTGAGGAAGTGGAGGTGAGGGTGTGTAGCCACCCCCTGAGATAAAGTGTTGGCAAATGGAATCAGAGCGGCCGCGGTCGCTTTGATGTTCTTGTCTTGTCTTGCTTTGTGGGAGGGGTTGGGGGAGCGAAGTGCTGTGCACGCGCCTGGCTCACATAAACTGTACGTGATCCGCAGTGGGTAGACCTTTTAGGTCTGCTTACTATAAATCTCGCCTATCTTTCCTTTGGGATGGACAGGCGAGACCTAAAAAATAAAAGCTAAGTGCAATGTTAATCACGGATTTGAAATAAGAAGTGCACATAGATACGACAACAGGATTTCCCCAGGATAAATAGTCCATGTGATATCAGGCAAATACAGGGGTACCTTCCTTCTAAGGCCCCTTATAGCAGCCAAGGATTTGGCAACAGATATGGCAACAACCGGACGGCTATCCACCCTGAAAATGTCAAGGGTGCGGAATAATTACGTATGTCTAGCAGCATACATATAGTAGCTAGCCAGGTGCGGCAGGGGAGGCGTAAGCTGGACACAAGTGCTAGCGGATCGCTCTGCTCCGCCCGCGGAGTGTGCAGAGATTTGCCTACTCCACGGAGAACGTAGAGAAGGCAAATCTCCGCACACTCCACAGCGGAGCGGAGATGACCAGCCCCCGCCTCCACCCCGCCTATTAAGAATTAATTCAAAATACATTAAAGGTGAAAGAAAACAAGCGTACCTTGACTGCAGCGCCCAGGGGCGTCCTTGCGAGAAAGGCACATGCACGGGTGCGCACGCATGCACAGATCACCCTGAAACGGCGAGGAAGAGGACAGCAGCCTGGGGTCGCCACAGTCAAGGTAAGTCTTTTTTATTTTACCTTTAATTAATTTTTAATTAATTCTTATTAGGGGATTAGATGCGGGTGACGGAGCGGAGTTCCACAGAATTTGTTCCTAACTCCGTGGACCTCCACGTAGTCCCGCTCTACCAGCTCCGCCCAGGGTTACTGGACACACAAAGAAACATGCGGAATGCTCTTGACTGTAGAAATCTAAGCGGGGCACGCTAAAGCTCCCCCAGCTGCCTAATTGGAAGTGAACACTCTCAGTGGGAGGGTCCCCACTCGGACCTGGAAGTAAAGCTTCCTGTCCAGCACAACAGACACCTGATCCCAGAAGAGCTCAAACCCACAAGTGGGCTTGAAATCAATCTAATCATTAGTAAGCTTAGAGGAGGCAGCTTTTCTGGATTTATTGCCCATTAGTGTTGCCCAGTAATGCTTTTACAGAAAATCTTTGGACAGGAAATGAGTAGAATCTGGCTGATCCCACAACTCAGGCATCCCAAGTCAGTGTAACGCCTCCTTGATTCTCGTGAACCAGGAGACCTTACTGAAGTGGTCAGCCTTCATGACATCCTTAAGACAAATCACATAGTGAACAAGTTTAGGGGTGGTCCATAGGCATCTCCAATAAAATATGGGGCTTAGAAGGAGTTTAACCGAACCCTATTTACTCCCAGGTCCATTAAAAGCAAACAGAGTGGAGTGCTAGGAGGAAGATAGTCAAGATTTCTAAAGAATTTATTTTCAATTATGGTTAATTCTAAATGGTTGGAAAATCCCCATAGTTCCGCCCTGTATATGGTGGAACCCAGTGCTTTGGCCTTGTAAAGCTGGCGTAATGGGTTGGGTGTATGAAGTTGAATACTCTTTGAGGTACACACCAGTGGTCTGCTTAAGTTTCAAGGCTGCCTTATTGATGTGGGAGTCATACCCCCAGAAATTGTTACCCCAAGATAGGTAATAGAATCAACAAAGTGTTGTCTGCAAAGAGGAGAATCTGAGATATGATTTGTGCCAAGGAGGGAGCATCTGTATCAAAGTGGGACAGGAAGTGAACAATATCAATTATAAATAACAAGAATAATGTGGGGGCCACCACACAACTCCGGCAAACACCTTTGCGAACTGCTAACCTTTCAGTAAATTGACTTTGCGCCCCCACCTAATATGTGCATAATGGTCCTCATGTAAACAGATTAGTAATGATAGAATGTGAGGAGGTACAGCCAGATCAGCAAGGGATTTCCAAAGGGCAGACGGGGGATCAGGTCAAAAGCCAATTTTAGATTGACAAAGGCAATATAAAGGTTGGACTGGCCAATCACAACGGTTCTCCCAATAGATTTTTAAAAATGGAAGACCTGGTCGCTGGTTGAGACCTTCCTGCGAATTTGTACAGAGGACATCTTGTTCCACAATCCAATCATGGATTTTTGGCAGCAGACAGAGGCAAAACCACTTTTTGGAGGCAGTTTATTGAGCTTATTGGTCTGCAATTGCTCAGTTGAGATCGGTCACCATTTTAATGGATAGGTAAAACCATTGCGCCCTTCCAAGAATCAGGAATGGGTGCCCCCTTTGACTGATGGCATTAGCAATGGCTAAAATATAGCTGGACAATCCTCCATATCAAATAAGAATGTGTCAGCTGGAACACCATCTGGTACTGCGGCTTGGCCCCGCAAGACAGCGTTTAGGGGCTCGATGATATCAGTGATAGCAAACATGGGTATAACACGGGAGGGAGGTGGAAGGACTTCGGTTGTAGCCTGAGTTGGAGTGTTAGAGTCACGAGAATATAAAGTGTGAAGTTCAGTAAATCTTTATTTCGAAGAATAAAAATTCCTCATAAAAGCACATTACATAAAATTTCATTACATTTCATTCCTGAACTTTTCATGTTAAAAACAACAATAGAGAAGAGAGGATATGATTCACGGGGCAGGTATGATTTTACAACACTAATTCATTTCTTGTATTCCTCAATCTTACTGCTACTTTTAAAAAGCTTAAAATGGCACATAGGGTGTGAGGATCAGTGGCTTTCTGTAAAAACAACAATGCAGTTCTTGCTTGGCGGAATTTCTGTTTCTTTAAAATGTCTACCAAAAACAATCGTCTGGGGTTACTATAAAATGAACATAAAAGTACAAAATGAAGGGTGTCCTGCAGAGACCTATTATCGCAGCCGCAGGCACCCTTCTGCTTAATTGATACGGTAAAACCAGCAGGGTAAGCTAAAATGTTTGGTAACCAATTGAGCCTAAAACTGCACATTAAAAACCGATCATTTTGGCTATACATAAGAAACAGATATGATTCCATTCCCCCTCCATTTCTTACAAGGTCATAGGCTGCTAGTGATTTCTTTGCCAGGTCACAACTTCTGTCAGCGACAAATTTTTCTAAAAGCAATTTTTTTACCTTCATTTTACAACTATTTACAATCAAGGAGGGATCATTAAAAAGCTGGCCCTGGTCAATACTTGTTAAAGAGTCTTTCACATATTTCAACCAGGGGATTTGTAGGGCCTTGTCTCTTTGTAAGCAGTCTGTAATTATTTCCCTGGTCAGAGCTGCCTCCGGGTTAGTCCAAGTTCTCATCCATGCCATAATTGGCCTTAGTTTAACAATATCAGAAATATATGGCATCCCCAATTCATCATGGGCAATTTCAGCAGGGATGGCTTGCGGGACTTTTAAGATTCTCCGAAAGAATTTATCTTCATGCTGTTTGTTGGACAGGCCACGTGAAGGGCCGCTCCCCCTCTGCCCGACCAGGCCCGAGTCCGGCCCCTCAAGTGTCACACACCACCACTTCACGTTTTCCGTCCCCTCCGGGACCCTTGCCTCTGAACATATCGACCTCGTGGGCCCGATCCACTACCGGCCCGCGCCCCCAGCCTGGGCGCCATCTTGGACCCTCCACCACGAGGCCGCGTGGCTCCCGATCGACCCCAACCCTGGGCCTGGCCAGGCCTCAGACATCCCGGCACCACCATCCACCCAGGAGGTGAGCGGACTATTTGGCAGGTCAATGGGAGAAAGAGGTGTCGATGGCTCTCCCCCGCCAGGTACCGCTCGCCCCCAGCCTCCCCGGGCGCTGGCTCCACCCCCCTGCTGGGTGTCTGGACTCCTTCATCCCGGACCCCCCGACCTCCAAGTGCGAGGGTCCGGACATCAAAGGGCACCAGCCCTATAACTGGAGCAGCTCCAGAGCAGGAAGGCAGTTGTATCCTGGAGTCGAGAGACGCAGAGAAGAACTCATCCTTGATGGGCTATTGGCGCTGCCGTAGCTCTGCCTTGCGAACTATCGTCCTGCCTGCTGGCGCTGCCGCAACCTTCGTAAACCTTCATCGTCGTCGGGACCTGCTGGCGTGGCCGCGGACCGTTTGTAACCACCATCTTCATCGGGACCTGCTGGCTCCGCCGCGGACCGTCGCTGCCTTCAGCCATCTCGGGACCTGCTGGCTCCGCCGCGGCCCGTCCATCTAGAACGCCGAGCTCGAGGATTGAGAGCTATTCCATCTATTGGTAACAAGACTGTCCCGCTACCCTTTTCCCAATCCAGCGACCAGAATCGAGGGGACCCCTGAGTCCAGACCTCCTTGTATCATTTCACCGTACTTAAAGAATTGCTTATAAAGTATCGTTAAACCTTAACCTGGTGTGGTGTCCGTCTGTGGGGGGGAAGTTACTTGTCTGTACGATCGCTGGAGACGGCTCTCCCCGGAGACCTCTCCCCTTATCCTCGGCCGACCCTCCCGGTCCGTCTAACACTGTTGAAGTTGCTTACAGTCCCTAAAGCCCCATATCTCAGCACCATACAGGGCCTTAGCTGTACTGATTGAGGCATATAATGCCATTATCTGTTCTGGGCACCAGCGTCCCAATCTACGGGCAAAGCTCAAAATAGCCCCATTTGAGGACACAAGCTTGGTGCAATGGGCCTCAAGCAGGTGATTAAATAGCATGTCCCCGTCCATTAGCAGCCCTAAGTAGGGGAAGGTCTTTACTTTGCCCAGAGTCTGTGACCCAATTTTGAACACACTCTTGTTAGTAGGTTTTTTACCGGCCACCATGACAAAGGATTTTGTTAGGTTGACAGACAAGTCCAAGTCCCCCATGAACTTAACGAATCCGTCCACCAGAATTTGCAAAGCCCTTGGGGTCCTGGCCAGCAGGACTGCGTCATCCGCGTACAATAGTACTGGGACATGACGCGGTCCTACTTTGGGGGAATCAACTTCTAGGGCGAAGAGGGCATTCTCTAGGGCATTAATGTAAAGGGAGAAAAGAAAAGGGGCTAATATGCACCCTTGTCTTATATAAAGTGTGAAAGTAATCAACCCATTCAGATGGAGCAACTTTATTTTATTGCTCCAATATGGCTGAAGAGCCACCACATGCGACTCATTTCTAGAATTTGGTAGAATCTGTGGCTGAGCATACATCTAAAAGGGCCCTCCACCTCTGTTCATCCCAGTCCCATTTAGCATTAGCAATGGCCATCTTGTAGGTCTTCCTCTACAAGGGAATGTGGACAGATCCTTAGATGTGATGGCTGTAACTAGGGAATGATTGAGTTTGCAGCACTCTTTATTAAACCAGGATCGATTCTTATCAGTAAGTTTCCTGTTGCGTGAAACAGGGATGGTGAAATTACCTAAAATGCGCTTAAAGGGGGCCTTATGAATATCCATCGGTTGGCCTGGTGTGTCTAACTGGTCAATCTTAATTTGAGCCGGACTGTTTTAAGGTCCATATCTATGACAGATAATACATCAGGAAGAGCAGCTACCTGATGTCATTTCAGGTTACGCTTGTCAGCAGTCAAGGTAATATCCCTGGTGTAAGAGGGCAGATCAAGATCTGAAGGGATGCTCTCACAAAAGGCATGGGTGGTCAAAGAGAGGGGGTTGTGATTGCTTTCTGATCTTTCTAAAACAATCATATCGATTACAGATGACTACAGCCTTAAGTCGACTAATATATAATCAATTCGGCTTGTGTGATGTGACTTGTTGTAAGTGTGGACACCTTTTAAATCAGATTTATTTCTAGCATTAAGGGTACTGAGGCCATGTTCCACTGTAAGTGCCTTTAATTGGAGAGCGGCTTTTGTCCATCTGTTTATTGGTGGAATATCTAACAAAGGAATAGCCCAAGCATAATCTTCATACCTGGTTAAATAAACGTCATCATTGTCGAGTGGCTCGAATGTTATGTTAAAGTCACTCGCTACAATAAGACAGTGTTGGTAAGAGCGCTGTTCAGGAAAGTTTTCAAGAACCTGTAGCATTTGCGAAACCAAACTGTCCCTGACCCCTCCTACATAAACATTAAAGATGGTTATCCCGTGGTTATTTCTAGTGTTCAACAAGATACCCAAGATGTCAGGAGAATTCATGTTAAGTTGACTTATTCAACAGTTTAGTGAGGCTATAACCCAGATGACTAGACCCCCTCTGGTTAGGAATTGCAAGAAGGAAAAAACTAAGATAATCTTAGCTGTGGATTGAATCTAGTGGCCAGTTTTCTTGGACTAGACATTCATCAAAATTGTCCATAAATTGGTTCCAGTCTAGAAGGGTTACTTTGGATCTATGCTCTGTCACATTCCAGGAGACAAAGAGCAGCTCGCTGGGCTTAGAAGATGGAGGTCCCTTGTGTATAACACCATCACGGCTGGACAGGGAACCAAAAACGGCCCTGGCAAACACCTCGGCCGGCCCCTGGGCGTGCTAGTTCAGAGCACCACTCCCATCTCACTGCTGCAGTTTACAATGGGCCGATATTGCAGCTATGTTGCAAAACCACCCCCGGTAACAAAAACGGCCTCCCTGGGGTCCAAAATGGGTCCCCACTAGGGGTAGGCGTAGTTCGCGAAGTAGCGCTACGCAAAGCTACGCGAAGTGCACTTCGCACTACGTGAACTTCACGTAGCACTATGCGAGCTGCGTAGTAGCATGTTTGCACTGTGCAAGATGCATTTTCAATGATTGCACAGTGCGAACAAGCATCCGGCACTGTGCAATCATTGAAAATGGCATCTTGCACATTGCGAGCTGTAGTTTTCTACTGCTCGAGTAGATTATTACTCGAGCGGCAGCTTTCTCAACGCAAACTGGTAGTTTCTCATTGAGAGCGGTCGCGAGCATGCGCAACCACTCACAATGAGAAACCTGACCTCCCCGCGTTGAGAATCTCGCCGGGATGTCATTTTGCTTGCTCGCGGTCGTGAACATGACGTTGAGGACCGCGAACAAGCAAAAAATTACCGCTGCACTACGCTACGCTGCACTACGCGTGTTCGCACTGTGCTACGTGCAGCTCGCATAGTGTGAAGTTGCGCAAACTTCGCAAACTCCGCGAGTGTAGCGTAGTGCTTCGCCCAGGGTTAGTCCCCACCCTGGCGATCCACTGGGTAAATGCCCAGTGACTACTCCGGCCAGTCTGGCACTGAGCACCATTCTCAGACAACTCAACTGAGATGACACTATTGGACACAAAAGGGACGTAATTGTTAGGACCACTAGAGGAATATTCACAAGCATGCTATGGATTAAAGTTAGTAGCAGACATGATCAACACCTCGGAGGAACAGGAATGAGTTGGATGGTCAGACCCCCTAGCATCCATTGGACAGCCAGGCAGAGCAGAATTGAATATAAGCAATATTGATGGATCAGAAGGTGGAACAGCCACCCCCTGAGTCAGTCATTATCACTAAGATGTGAGATGTAATTGAAAGATACCCTCTGGGATCTCTCACCAGGGAACTGTACTGTCCTGTGATACTTAAATAGAATACTGGAATGACTAGGGGGGCTTGTCCTAACAGCAAGGGCCACCAAATTCTCAACCATAGCTTTGTAAATGAGAATTAGGTATATCGCGCCAAAGTTGGAATCAGGGATGACTATCGTTTTGGCACTGATAATGTCATCTCGGATAAGTGAATGACAATCCCTGACGTAACATATCCAGTGTGTCATTGTTCTTTATATATTTTTCCTTTTCATGGCCAATTTAATGGGTTAGCTTAGGACAGGGGCCTCCAAACCTTTCAGTAATAATAGCTACTTATGTTCAATGAAGGTCATCCTGAGCTTATAATAGTACGAGTGTTATAATAGTGACCATATCAGACAAGATTACATTAGTGGGCTCCATATGCAAGATGACTAACAGTGATCTCATCAGTGCATCAGTCAGGATTGCCGACAATAATGTTAATAAGCCTTTATCAGTTCGGAATGCCTCTACATCAGAAGTCTTCAAACTGTGTAGTGTGCCTCCCAGAGGGGCATAAATGCCTCTGCAAGTCCATGTAAATGAAGAAGGCCTGGAAGTGCAGCGATGTTTATTTGCTGCATTTCCAGGCTGTCTTCATTTACTCTGAAACCCTTGAAGTGAGATCAGAGTGCTGTGGGGCCGTATGTCAGTGAGTGTGGTGCTGTGGGATTGGCTGGGCAGTGTCTGGAGTCTTATCTCTGGCACACCCGAGTTTTTCACAGGTCTTTAAAGACCATTTGTATATTTACATACCGTTGTATGCCTCTGTTATTTTTCTGGTTCCATGACCCCCTATTCCTTACATTTGCATTTTACATTTACTAGTGTGAGCATGCATTTCATGAAAAGGAATATAAAGTAGGGTTGCCAAAAGATAAATGCCAGCCATATGTTGTTTAAAGAACCTGCAAAGATCTCGTCTTGACACTAAATAGGGTTATAAATAAAAAGTATGTATTCATTTGTAATGTGACTTTTCTGTCTTTATTCCCTTTAATTATCAGTCGGGAATCATTCAGGCCATGCCAGGAACACAATTAAAGGTGCTTTCTATTTATATGTGCTGTTCGAAGTGTGCACCTGTTTATTTTTCTATTGTCTGCAACATCAAAATAATGAGCTGGCGACCCTAATCATAAGACTGGAAGTTTGCTGCAGAATCAGCACATCATTTGTTTCCTCCACCCTCGATCCCTGAATAATGCCATAAAAGCAATAGTTTAACTTGTATCTGAAACCCTATGCCGCCATCAATAACATGCTGTGTTACTTCAAGTGTCTAGGAATGCACCCTGCATTCAGACAACTCACTCCTCATTCTTGCCCTTTACTTTCACGTTCACCCTGCACTCACAGCAATCACAATGCACTCACAGTGATCACCATGCACTCACATCATTTACCCGCTCCCCCTGCACTCACAGTCAAAACCCCGCACTCACAATGCACTTGCGCTGTTCACCCTGTATTTCACCCTTCAGTCACACGAGCACACTACTCACCTTTCACTCATGTGATACTTCACTCACCTGTCCCCCTCACTGCTCAATCTGCAATCTCACTCAAACAAGCCCATCACTAACCATGCATTCATTCGTCCCACTCTGCACTTATATCCACACCAAAAATCATATGGTCACCTCACTCACCCTGCAGTCACTCCTTTTACCCTACTCTCTCACTGTCATATCGCTCACCATGCACTCACATGGGCACTCCTACCACCCACACAGCGCAGAGGGTTAATGTGCTTGCTACAAAGAACGGGTGCCATGTGGATCACAGAACTGAGTGTGAGTAAACTATGAGTAGTGCTATTAAAAAATGAAATGTTTGTCTGAAAGCGGCTATAAAGAGATGAGGTGCATTGCTGGTAAGTAGTAGTGAGGGAATTCATGGAGGCGAAAATGGGGGAGGGGCGCCAAAAAAGACGGTTACACCATGTGCGGCCAGTGCTAGGGCCAGCCCTGGCTGGGAGTGTTAGTCCCCCGAAGTTCAGGTCTAGTTGAAACCCTGGTGTGCTGGCAGGGTCAAAGTGAGTCAGAAAAGGGGGTGGTGATGAACAGAGTGTCTGAATTAAGCAGACCACTCTTACCCAGTCCAAAGATCAGGGCTTGATCCATCACCGTTTTTTAGCTCACTGCACCATCCCAGCTCAGAACTTGGCTATATGCAAATTAGTCTGACCCTGGCCCAGTGCATCATGGGAACAGGGCAGACCAAACTACCAAGCCAATTCTTATACTGGGAAGGAAACAAGCTTCCGGGGACCGGTTTCTGGCATTTCAGCCGTCTTCGGCCCGGCTTGCTTGAATCCTGATGGTGCAATGAGCAAGGGACTCATATCTGAGTATACCCTTCCATGCTTATGGTGGACAAAAATGATTCAGAAAAGGGGGTGGTGATGAACAGAGTGTCAAAGTGGTTGCTAAAAATAAAATGAAAAGCCTAAGCGTTATGTGTTTTCACAGTCTTGCAGGTGTGTATAAAATAATGCAATAACAACTTAATTGGATAATAAATGCAAGTTAAACTAACTGGTGATAACTGCACTCTTTTAGGATATGAAACCTCAGTTCGTGACTACCATCACTGCAGATGTCTGTGTGTGTTAAAGCTAAGCAACACATAATTGAACCCTAGTTGGTGCAGAGGAATAGTGACCTTTGTACTTATAGTCAGGGCCACTGGAATTATGCAATTGTGCGGTTTGGGCATTTTGTGCATAGTTATGGATTTCCCGCATTTGCCACATAATCCATTGTCTGCTACATAAATTGCAGATTTAAAAAAAAACTTGTTTCTAGCTCAAATGGTTCAAAAGTTACTAAAAATGCAGCAACACATTACCTCACAGTGGAAGGCCCTTTCTAAAGATTGACTGATCTTCTTTCTGTTGCTTATTGCTATATGTGGGTATTAATATGGTACTTATGAGGGCCAATAAAACCCAGGGCAGTGTTAACAAGTGTACAAATTGCAAAATAATGCAGTAATGCTAATGACGAAATATGCAGCATTATGCAGCATAATTCACCTTTACTTGCTGCAGAAATTAGTCAACCCTGCTGCATAATTTGGCCTTCTCCTGCGTAATAATTCCAGTGGCCCCCTGTTTATAGTGCTATGAAGTCTCAGCCTGTGGCAGGAAGCACTGTGAATATGTAAGTCATTATTTTAAAACAATATTTACATACTCTAAGCTAGGTTGCTGCATATGTATCCAATACAGACATTTTTGTAAGTGTCTCCCCTATTCCAGATCTCGGCTGATAACACCCTTACATTACATCTCAAAAAGAATACATCTTTGCCACCATGAAGCCTTAAGCAGAGCCACTGGAATTATTCAGCAGAAGAGGACCTCATTATGCGGCATGCTTGACTAAATTATGCAGCAAGAAAAGGTAAATTATGCAGCACAATGTGCCACATTTTGTGGTTAGCATTACTTCATTATTTTGTCGTTTTAACTCAAGGTAACGCAGTCACTGGAAATATTTCACCTCATTATTACCATTTTAACACCCAAATACAGCAGTAAGCAACTACAAGACTACCAGTGAATCTTTGCAAAGGGCCTTCCAATTCTCCGGAACACTTTGCCATGCTTTAAGTAACTTTTGTTCCGTTTGAGCTAGAATCATGTTTCTTTAGTTCAAATCTGCAGATTAGGGAGCAAATGCAGTAAAACTATAATTATGTGGAAAACACTGCTGATGCAGAAACTCGTAATTCCAGTGGCCCTGGCTTTAAGTGACTCAATCAATTAATAGCTGGTAAGAAGGCTGTTTTTTTAAAACTATCTGCACTACCACCACACCCTTCGCTTTCAGGCAGAGGCACCTCAAAGTCAGTATTAACCATTCAGGGGCAGTTTTTTTTGTGAATGCTGAGTCAATTGGGTGGCAGGTAGAAGGCAAGCAGGGTTGAATTCAAATGCAGAGCTCTAATCCTCTCGATCCCTGGGGCCTCACAGTAATGGTCTAGGAGACAAAGGAAAGGAGCGAGATTCATAGATTTTGTCACAGAGAAGGCCCAGAATAGGGAGCACTGTATGTTGAATTATTTTTATGTTACAAATGGCCAGAGACAGCTTCTTCAGAGATATACCCCAAAGGAGGAGACAATATGAGGTTTTTTTTTAGGGACATTCATTAGTGGAGATGGTACTGCTGCCAAGTGTGTAAGTAGACAATGCTGGTTATCAATAAGGAAGCAGATGCATCAGGACTGCGGCCCAGGAATTTGAGGGTATGACTGTCTACCTTTAAAAAAGGGGCATTGGAGCTTATTTTCCTTTCAATCATTAGGACCGAGGTGATGATCCATCATGGTGGGGAAGAGGTAAAAGATGCAGAGGAGATGGCCTGCTACTCAGGACTGCGGTTATCATTAGTGCAGCAGGTATAGTTGCTTTGGGGTCACAGAGTATGAGAGGCTCACAAAACCACAACTATGGGGAGCAGTTTTGTTTGGGATAATGTCTGTTTTTGTATGATGCATTTGCTGTCTTATAAGTCTCATATTTAGTGCAGTTCATAAGCTATAGAAAAAGTATTCTTGAAATCGTCTCATAAGCCCAGCTCCTTGCACGAACCATGTCCCTCCCGCTCCCCCAATCCTTGCCATAATGTTTTAAAGAGGGGGCCTGACCTCAAAACATTTTGTTTACGTGGGGATCAGAGTGAAAATGTTTGAAGACCTCTGCTCTACATGGATAAAACATAACAGCCATAGATGCAATGCAGCTGGCACCAAGGTATTAATAGTAGTACTACGTCTCCCCATTGCCACCTGATTTATCACTGAAATATCAGCTTTAAATATGTTTGCGAAATTATGAGGTTTAAAAATACAAGTATTTTTGTGTTGAATAGACACTTTAAAATTTTGGTCAACACGACTAATTTAACTAACCAAAAGTGTCTAATTTAGTAGGTTGGGCTGCACACAGGAGAGCTACTTACAGGTGGTTGGAGAGCTGCCAGTAACTAACAAGCTACTCATTGGAGAAGCCTGGCTTAGGAACACCAATCATCATGATGGAATCAGTACTGGCAGGTCTACTTTTAGTGGGTCACAGGGAGTTGTTAGGTTCATGACCGAGATAGGCCCCAAAGGAAGAAGAAGAGGGAAAATTATCCAGAGTCAAGTGCCCAGTATGAGCGCCTAAGCTTTGAGTACTCGAGGTATTGGAAGTTACCCCGTTGTAGTTAAGCGGCCACAAAGGCACATGACTGGGAATTTGCTGATCATGATTAGCAGTGGGAACTTCATCGAATATGGGATCGGCACCCTTATTCACAGGAGTCACCACCTGGTTACAGCAGCAGATGGTCTGGAGATGGTTCCAGGTAGATCAATTTGCCCAATAAATGCATGCTTGTTGCAAAGAGCTAGAAGCTGTTTCTAAGAATTGAGCAGTGATGTAATCATGGATTTTAGATCCCCCACCTCAGTTTTCAAATCTAAGATAAAAGCAAGGAGGGGGGTGGTGAATAACCTTTAACAGTTTTTAACACATTTATTGATAATAGTGTTGTGTTTAGAATGCTTGTGTCCCCTGCGGGACACCATACCTGATGTGGTTGTCGGTGTCCCTGCGAAGACACCGTACCAGCAGTGAGGTCATCAGCTGGTAACTGTCGGAAGTGACAGTTCCCAGCTGATCGCCAACCTGATTGCAGCTCAGCTCCGACGGCTGTAGGAGCATGCGTGTTGGCTCGTATTAATAAAAGAATGATCTTCCAAACTTTGATAGAGTAATTAATAACAATACTGGCGACGATGAGCCAACACAGAACCCACGGAATATGAAAGAGTAAATTGAAAAAGATCGAGTGAAAAACCACGCTACCCGTCATTGTGCTGCAGATGGGGTTTGAAAGGAACGGAAAAAAATAAACCAGGCACAAAGGAACAAGTAATTGGAAAAAAAGACTTTTGGCAATCGGAAGATAAAAAAAAAAATAAGAAGAAGAAGGAAGAACCTGCCATGGATGCGGAGTGAGTAGTTTGCTGGAATCTGACTAAAACAGATAATTTACGAGTGTGGCAAGGAAACGAGTTAACTAGTACCTAACCAACTGCTAAGTGGCTTATTGCGAGGCATAGGAAATTGGTGTGCGCAATGTGTAAACTGACTGGAAATATCTTCAAGGAAAATTGACTTCAATTTCATGACTGAATTGCGCATGTTGACCACCTACTGACGTGTGCACGATTGAGGAACGTGTGGCGCATAAGGAATAAATAATACTGGTCAACTGGATCAACGGCAAACTCCAACCGTCATTCTGCAACTGCAACCAAGACAGCTGTGATCACCGTCAGCCGCCTCCCACGTCATCGCGTCACACGTGATTGATGTCGGCGGACATTTTCAAGAGGAAAATACATGCATTTGTAAAAAGCGGTGCAGTCTATGTGGAAAAGACGTCCAGGAAGCGATCCACTCGCAAAAGACAACGTGGACTGTGCGCTCGATATAAAACAACCATAAAGAAAAGCCTTGTGAATCTCAGCAAACAGAGGATCAGACGGTAATTAAAACTATATAAAAATTCATAATATTTTAAAGTTTATGCAGAGTGCTTTTAATTCATTCTTGTGGAAGGTCTTACACCAACACAAACTAAAACGAACAATAGGACACATTCAGGGGTCATAAGTATAGCACTTTGCACTCAACATACAGCTACAATTTACCCAAAAACTGTATAAACCAAAGAATACAAATGAGTGACATGGCAACTGGCTGTATATGGAACCTTTCACCCCCTGAGTCATTTCTGCGTGCAGGCAGTGAACCAGTGTTAAAGTGGGAAGAGTGGAGGGAATATTTCCTCAACTACATATCCACCCTTGAAGAAGATGCAGAAATAAAGGATGTATGGCGTTACAAAGCATCATTTTAAATCGTATACCATTACAACGCGATTTTTACAACGCAGGATCCGTTACAATGCATGCCTTTACAACGCATGTCATTACATAGCAGATGCTATTACAACGCATGCCATTACAACGTAAGTATAGGTAAGTATATCTTTTAAAAAATAAAATGTAATTAAGTTAATTAAATTAATTTAATTTAATTATTTTAATTTAAATAATATTAAATTTAAATTAATTTAATTTAATAAATTTAATTCTATTAATTTAATTAATTTTAAAATTTGTAAGTAATTTAATTTAATTAATTTAATTTAATTAATTTAATTTAAATAATTTTAAAATTGTAATTAATTTATTTTAATTAATATGATTTAATTAATTTAATTTAATTAATTTAAAAATTGTAATATATATAATTTAATTAATTTAATTTAATTAATTTAATTGTAAAATTGTAATTAATTTATGTTAATTAATTTACTTTAATTAATTTAAAAATTGTAAATAATATAATTTAATTAATTTAATTTAATTTAATTATTTAATTTATTTAATTTATTTAAAGTCGTTTTTTAAAAAAAAATGAACCCTAAAAATACCCCTGTACCCCACAACCCAAACCCAACCCTGAAACCTAAAAATACCCCTGTACCCCAAAACCCAAACCCAGCCCTAAAACCTAAAAATACCCCTGTACCCCAAAACCCAAACCCAACCCTGAAACCTAAAAATACCCCTGTACCCCAAAACCCAAACCCAGCCCTAAAACCTAAAAATACCCCTGTACCCCAAAACCCAATCCCAGCCCTGAAACCTAAAAAGTAACCCTGTACCCCAAAACCCAAACCCAGCCCTGAAACCTAAAAATACCCCTGTACCCCAAAACCCAAACCCAGCCCTAAAACCTAAAATTACCCCTGTACCCCAAAACCCAAACCCAGCCCTAAAACCTAAAAATACCCCTGTACCCCAAAACCCAAACCCAGCCCTAAAACCTAAAAATACCCCTGTACCCCAAGACCCAAACCCAGCCCTAAAACCTAAAAATACCCCTGTACCCCAAAACCCAAACCCAACCCTGAAACCTAAAAATACCCCTGTACCCCAAAACCCAAACCCAGCCCTAAAACCTAAAAATACCCCTGTACCCCAAAACCCAAACCCAGCCCTAAAACCTAAAAATACCCCTGTACCCCAAAACCCAAACCCAACCCTGAAACCTAAAAATACCCCTGTACCCCAAAACCCAAACCCAGCCCTAAAACCTAAAAATACCCCTGTACCCCAAAACCCAAACCCAGCCCTGAAACCTAAAAATAACCAAACACCCCAAAACATATATCTCAGTACCCGAAAACATATACTCCTATACTCATACTTATTTTTAAAATTACTTAAATTAATATATTTAATTTATAATATAAAACAATAAATACATATATTTATTTATAATTAATATTAATTAAATTAATTAAATAATATTAAATAAAATAAAAAAATATATATATACTTACCTATACTTACGTTGTAATGGCATGCATTGTAATAGCATCTGCTATGTAATGTCATGCGTTGTAAAGGCATGCGATGTAATGGATCCAGCGTTGTAAAAGTTGCGTTGTAATAGAAGTGCGTTGTAAAAGTTGCGATGTAACGGTTGTTTCCCGAAATAAAACCTGAAAAGAAGTACAAAATGCTGATGCACAACTTAGGGGCAGGAGGAATAAAAGTTTACAATTCTATAAACAAAAAAATAAGAGGGGAAAATGAAGGTGATGCATTCACCAATGCAATTGATGATTTAAATGCATATTACAAACCGATGGTTTGCGTTGGAGTAGATAGGTACAAATTCTTTCATAGGAAACAAAGAAAGGAAGAGTCAATAGATGACTATGTGTCTGCTCTTAAAGACTTAGCTATAAACTGTCGGTTTGGACAACTTCACAATGAATTAATAAGGGATCAAATTGTAATGCAAGGCTCAACCGAAAATATTCAAGACAATCTTTGGGCTAAGGGTGAGTATCCCCTGCAGAACATAATAGATATACCTAGGAAGGCTGAACTCACGGGACGATGCGCAAAAGCGGTGCTAAAAGAAGACAAAGTAAAGAAGGAAGGCGAGAATGTCAACAAGGTGACTGATCAAGGGAGTTGGAAAGTTAATAAGCAGAATGTGAAAACAAAAGACACCACACAAACTTACAGGAGGAATGAGACACGAGGTAGGGGATATTGTTATCGATGCCTCAGCATTGCTCACATGGCATACGACTTTAAGTGCCCTGCCCGTGAAGCAAAATGCACATTTTGTGGTCTGATTGGACCTTTTAACAAAGCATGCAATAGGAAGAGACCCCAACGTGTAAAAGCAGTGGAAGATGAAGAAGAAGAGTTAAATGATGAGGATGATGAAGACATCAACATGTACATTCTCAACATAGATGATGAACAAGAAAAAGACAATGGATCAAAATTGAAGGCTAAGACAAAAAAACGGTTTGCACCATGACAATCGGTGGAGTGGAAATAAACATAGTGGCAGATTAAGGGTCACCTTATACCATCGTGAACGAGAAGGTCTGGGAGGCCAAATTTAAAGAAAAAATTGGAGAAAGACTCAATAAACCAGACATTGCAATAAAATCATTCAATTGTAAACCTATAGAAGTACGGGGTTACAGAAGTCTTAAGTTTATATACAAAGGTAGAGAAGCCAAATGTAAGCTCTATGTTTCAAAAGTAGGACCATCTGTACTCGGATGGATGGACCAGGGAAGTCTAGGAATCAAGCTTGATCCAAGCAGCTATGAACCAGTGCTGAGTCTGTTGGACACTAACAACTATGCTAGCCAAATACTAGCAAAATACCCCAAAGTATTCAGTGGCAATGTAGGAGTACTTAAGGGATACCAGCATAAAATAAAATTGAAACCCATCACCACACCTACGGTGCACAAAGCAAGGAACATACCATTTGCAATAAGAGATGAGGTCAGAAATCAACTTGACAAATTACTAAGTGACGGAATAATAGAGAGGGTAGAGGCATCAGAGTGGGTTGCACCACTCGTCGTGGCTAAACGCCCCAATGGAAAAATTAGACTTTGCATTGACCTTCGAGACCTGAACCAAAACATAGTAGTGGAACAGTACCCACTCCCCAAGATAAATGAGATGCTGTCCACCACCAAGGGTGTCAAGTGGTTTACCACCATCGACTTAAAATCTGCATACCATCAAGTACAACTACACCGTGAGAGCAAGTCATTGACCACCTTTGTAACACCGTTTGGATGTTTTAGATTCACCCGCGTTCCATTCGGTTTAGCCTCTGCGGCTGCAATGTTCCAAAGCTTAATGAATAGCATATTTGAAGGTGTCACTGGAATATTGTTGTTTCAAGATGACATCCTAGTGATGGGGAAAACAAGAGAAGAACATGACAGTCGAGTGGAGCAAGTTCTAGACAAATTGAATGAAAAAGGGTTAACAGCCGAGCATTCAAAATGTAAATTCGCATGCAATTTTGTCAGCTATCTGGGCCATCAGATAACCAGTGAAGGTATCAGTCCTAAAAATGATCTAATTCTAGCTATAAAAGACTCACCAGTACCCACCAATAAAGACGAAGTAAGGTCATTCCTTGGATTGGTGGAGTACTACGCAAAGTTCATCAGGAACTTTTCCACCAAAACTTACGCATTAAGACAGCAATTGAAACTAAAAAACAAATTTGATTGGACTGAGGAATGTGAACAAACCTTTCAAGACCTGAAACGGGACATGTGCAAAACGTTACCTTTACAAGGATTTGATCCCACTTTCCAAAACTACGTGACAACTGACGCAAGCAACAAAGGCATTGGAGCCGTACTAACACAAAAAGATGCAAAAGGAGCGGAGTATACTATCGCTTTTGCGTCACGATCCTTAACGTCAGCAGAGGAAAATTTTCAGTAATTGAACGTGAGGCCTTAGCCTGTGTCTGGGCCCTCGAGCAGTTCCGACAGTACATCTGGGGTAGGAAGGTAAATCTTTGCACGGACCACAAACCTTTAACGAAGGTACTCAACATGAAGGGTCTACACACAGCCTCTCCACGACTGACAAGAATTTCGATGCACCTGTTCGATTACATGTATAACATACAATATGTTCCAGGTGTAAAGAACGTAGTATCGGACTTTTTAAGCAGAATCCCACTGGAATCAAAAAGCAACACGGAAACCAATGAAATGGAAGATTCGTGCATAGCGAATTTGTGGGAATGCACGAATGGGATAACAAAGGAAGAATGGTTGAAAGAACAGGACAAGGACAAAGGGATATTTTGTTCAATGTTTATGGAGGCGCACCAAATAGAAGTCCAAAGAGAGTTTCGTTCAAGTATGTAGAAAAGTTCTTTATTTGTTTTTGTCCATTCTTAAAATACAAATCACCAGATATTTTACAAAAAGGTCAGCCAACGCGTTTCACTCCCTTCCAGGGAGTTTCTTCAGGGCTGAAAACAGAATAGATAAAAGAAAGCTAACATCAGTTTCATGTGTTGAAGGTCTTGTACATATTTCCCATTTCACAATTCATTTTAAAAAGGAAAGACATATGATTAGATTGTTAACTTTTCAAAAGAACGACACAGTATCCAGATTTAGGGAAAGACTGTTAAAAAACGCAACAGCAAATTACATTGTGTGGATGTAGTCCAAAACAAAACACCTTGTGGTTATCTATAAACCACCTCTCTAAAATGTGCCACCGCGGAAGGGGGATGAAATAAATGTTATGCGGAAACACATAAAGAGAAATGGAAAATTGTCGATCGATTATCAAAACCACAGACAGATCTTATTTAGGCTTCAATTGACACACTTTAAAACAAACAAACATCAGACAGGTTTCAAATCATATACTACATTGTCACTGATAATACATTATTCCCTATCTGTTCAGGGTCATTTTATTGCCTTAGTAACCCACCCCTCTCACCTCTCACTTTTTTCCTTTTTCCCCTTTTTACAAAAACCTCTTTTCTTTTCACTCCCACTCCTAAGTTCCATAAAACGTTGAGAACTGTGGGCCATACAGTCAATACACAACTTTGAGAACTACCTAATTTGGAGACCTTTTATCCCTTAAAAGTAGTTAGGGTATACCACATACCTATTCTTACGCTTTGAGAAATGCGATTGATCATGAAGATTTAACTGGATTGACAACATTAGACTCTCAAAAATGTATTGTTGCAGTTTTGATAATGTAATCAATGCATGTACTTTTTATGGTTTGAAATATTAACCGAAATAAAGTCTTATTTGATTTGATGATTTGACTCTCAACCTAGTAATAATCAATACGATACACAAGGAGACCTTATATATATATATATATATATTTATTTTAAATCCCCCCAAGAAAACTAGCACAAACCCTATATCTAACAGTATGTTCTAAAATGGGTCTGCCTTATATAGATTGGTGATATCATAGACTACAATAACCGAAAAAGAAATTGAGATACCCCTTTTTAAAGACCACTAACAATGTAAAAAACTCGATAAAAAGAAATGAACAGCATTGTCTGAATCGCACTATAGCGCAAACACCATCTAAAGATGGCGCCCATTTAGAGATCTATGTTTGGGTAAACTATGCCTTAAGGATAGGATCCTTGATTTTACTATCATAAGCTCTCACAACAGTGGGAACAAATGTTAAATGGTAAACATGCTCCCAACGCATATTCTGGGGATACACCAGTATTTAGCACGCCTTTTTATAGCGTAAACAACATTAAAAGATGTCACCAACCGAGAGAGATTTAACTCTAGGTGTAACACACGTCGGGTTGATTAATGTATCTCCTGTCACAAGACTTCTAGATAGCGTAAATTAACTCATTTCCGTTTAAGTACACATTTATTTATTTATTTTAAACAGTACCCATGCGATTATTGCCTATTCAAATATGGTGCCCGCGATCATGCAGGAACCAAGGGAGATGCATTTCCGGGGTTAGCGTCGCTACCTAATTGGTGGCTTGGAATTTAGAATATAAGGCGGTCTCCGACATGGCGACTCCAGCTTGGGACCATCCATGCCGCTACGGTGATACATCTACGCCGACAGATACAGGTGAGGGAAAAGGGGGCAGGACTATTGTATGTGGTTAAGGGGAACCCTAACTTTTCTGCATTACATCAGGCTCTATTGTCATTTGTTTTGGGGACCTGGCATGGGGGGTCCATATCTTCTTTTTAAATGTAACGACTGTCTTGCTCTGGGTTTAAAGTAAGGAAGGGTAAGAGTACATGTGGTAACTTATAAACTCTGAACGATTTTGTTGACACATGTCAGAAGGTGGCTGCAGGATACGCTAGCGCTCCACTGAACCCGTAACCTCTAGGGAACACCGCGTTGCGATAACCGAACGCCGCGGGGTTCACAAACATGTATACAAACACATGGTGAACCTTTTGACTGATATCAAAAGGTGGCTGCAAGATACGCTAGCGCCTTACTGAACCCGTAACCTTTAGGGAACGCCGCGCTGCTCTAACCGAACGCCGCGGTGTTCCCAACTGAGTATACAAATATAGGGCAAATATATGGTGAACATCCTTCGTGTGGGGCAAGATAGAAATGAAGTGCCGACTGTTAGACTACTTGGTCAACTTAACTGTGCTTTACTATTCACCAGGTACAGGGCATGTGGGGGGTCATAGTTGATTGTAATCTGTACAAATACAGTATAAACTGTCAAACTAGAAAATATTCTATGCTTGGGGCAACATGTAAATAAAATCCCGGCAATTTAGTCACTTGGCCATATTAACTGGGTTCACAAATGGGAGGTAATATTTGAATATAGTTTGAATATAGTGTGCTTAAATATAGTGCAGCTAAAAGATACCTCTTGTGATAGACAAGTACCCATGTTTATGGGAGACCGTCTAACCAATACTGTTGGTCTCTTCAATATTAGAATTGCGACGACTTTACACCGACACGGTCAGGGAAAGGAAGAGATTGAACTTCCTGGACTAATTGTGGTAAAAACTCCCAACACCGGAAGCGTGGAAACTTATATGGGGAAGAATATATCACATTGATAACAGGTATGGATGAAAGAATACAAACAAAAAACTAAAGGATCCCCTTAAATAGCAATTGTAGAGACCTAAAAGTATTCTCTTTTTCTGTATAGACCAATATAAGAACAACCAAGTGGGAAGGACTAAAAGGAAACTAATTGGGAAAAGGAAGGATTCAATCCCACGTTACTGGGAAAAGACCGTTGTGGTAAGAATCTGCACGTAAATATTATATTGTCAGTATTGCACGTACATATGCGAATAGGACTTGGATAATTCAAGAAGCACTGTGAGGTATATGCAAGATGAATTAGTATACTAGCGGACAAAGATCATTGTGGTAATAATTTGCACCAAATCACTATACTGTCCACATTTATGTAAATAGGATTTGGATACCTTAAGGTGTAACTTGAGCGATCCTTAGGTATCTATAAGAATGCACAAATAGGAAATACTCCCCTTTCTTTGAAGAAATAGTACAGTTTGGTATCCCATGCAAAAAACTGGCTTCTATTACTACAACTGTTTCTCTCTCAAATTCTTTTGACAATACTCTTTGTCTGCCTCTGCCTACCCCTCCTTCCTCTCTCTCTCTTCCTCTCACTTTGAAAAGTCGCAAAATTCCCAAAATATACACACAAAAATAAATCTTAATTGGGGCATTGCCTATCCATTGACGATTAATGTGGAATCTGTACTCTAAAGGACAGGAATATGATGGGAAACCACAATATGTATGAAATCTATTGAAAATATACTATGAAGCTGTGAAATGACCCTGAACAGATAGGGAATAATGTATTATCAGTGACCATGTAGTATATGATTTGAAACCTGTCTGATGTTTGTTTGTTTTAAAGTGTGTCAATTGAAGCCTAAATAAGATCTGTCTGTGGTTTTGATAATCGATCGCCAATTTTCCATTTCTCTTTATGTGTTTCCGCGTAAAAATTTATTTCATCCCCCTTCCGCGGCGGCACATTTTAGAGAGGTGGTTTATAGATAACCACAAGGTGTTTTGTTTTGGACTACATTCACACAATGTAATTTGCTGTTGTGTTTTTTAACAGACTTTCCCTAAATCTGGATACTGTGTCGTTCTTTTGAAAAGCTAACAATCTAATCATATGTCTTTCCTTTTTAAAATGAATTGTGAAATGGGAAATATGTACAAGACCTTCGACACATGAAACTGATCTTAGCTTTCTTTTATCTATTCTGTTTTCAGCCCTGAAGAAACTCCCTGGAAGGGAGTGAAACGCGTTGGCTGACCTTTTTGTAAAATATCTGGTGATTTGTATTTTAAGAATGGACAAAAACAAATAAAGAACTTTTCTACATACTTGAACGAAACTCTCTTTGGACTTCTATTTGGTGCGCCCCCATAAACATTGAACAAAATATCTATTTGATCTGGAAAACACAGCAACGTCAAACAGCAGCTGACGTTGGGGTTGGCAGCACAAAGTGTTAAAGAGGACTTATTTTGGAACTGGATTTTAGGTGCGGCGTTGTAGGGTCCGCTGCTGCCTCTTTTGTTGATTTTCAAGGACAAAGGGATGTATGACGTTACAACGCACGCATTTACCACGCATGCCTTTACAACGCGGTTTTTACATCGCAATCCATTACAACGCATAGCGCTTAGAGGTGCTGGAGAGTGAAAAGTTTAATTTACCAGGACAAAGACATGGGATGGTAATACAAATGATCAAAGAAGGTTGGTCTAGTAAAAACAAGTTAAATGCCCAAGCGAAACCCTTCTGGGAAGTTATAAACAAATTATCAATGGAAGATGGACTACTTATGAGAAGCGGAAGATATGTACCGCCGACAGTTATCAGGGAGAACATTTTGGAAATATGCCATGAAGGACACCTGGGCATCACTTAAAGCAAAAACAGAGTGAAAAACATGTATTGGTGGCCTGGTGTCAGCCTGGATGTAGAAAGAAAGGTTGGATGTTGTAAGTTGTGCATGAACTCTGACAAGGCACAAGTAACTTTTAAACCACCTTTGCATCCAATACAATGTCCATCCATGCCATGGGAAAGGATTGGCATTGACATAATGGGCCAACAACAAAAGACCCTGTCCAAAGGACGCTACTTGTGTCAGTTACTTATATAATAGGACAGTCTAAACGTACTGATAA
The DNA here is from genome assembly GCF_964263255.1 of Lissotriton vulgaris. Lineage (NCBI taxonomy): Eukaryota > Metazoa > Chordata > Amphibia > Caudata > Salamandridae > Lissotriton > Lissotriton vulgaris. The sequence goes on from NC_141685.1 coordinate 1,289,648,746, forward strand.
CTATTATCCTCCCCTACATACTTTTGTTCTGATAAGGGGACATTTCACTGCACCTCGTCCATAGTTTTCTTACAATTAGGAATAAAAACCAAAGGCCAGACCTCTTTGACAGCTACACAGAACACCATACAGAAATGTCTGATACTTCTAATCAATACCAAGCATCCACACCATCAGTGTTAGACCAAGTTCTACTTAGAAAAAAATGTGCGAGAAACGAATGACACCTCACGGAAACACCACCAACGGGGTAACTGGTATGTAATCTCCAGACAGGCCCCTGTCCCATCATCGGTTCTCATCCGATTCTCAAAGAAACAGGAGGAACAAAACAACAAACAAAACAGTGCAACGAACAGTGGAAGCAGAGGCAATCTGCTAGTGACAAACAAATAACATAAACAAGTGCTTAAAACAATAGGTAATGGTATGCATGAATAGCTACCAGCCTTTTTAATCTCAATTGCAGTCATTCATCTCTCTATGAATAAAGTTATTAAAGAGATTTGGATGCTGTGTTTTAAAACTGAATTCTTACTAATATCTCCACCAAAGAAACACACAGAAGTGAAGGAAGGGTCCAATATGATCACAGCATTAAATTGCACCCCTACCCTAGTTGGCTCAGCGAAATCTCTAGGAATCACTCTAGATGAGAAACTAAACATGAAAGCCCACATCAACGCAATGGCAAAAACGCCCGCTACCATCCGAACTACATCAGAAAAGTGAAACAATTCATATCCAAAGCAGACCTCAAACTGGCAGTTCAGTCTCTAGTTATCGTGAGGATTGAATATGGATGCACAACACTAGCAGGTCTACCAAAAATTTCAACAGCACCTCTGAAAGCATGTCTTAATGCAGCCGCACGACTGATCACCGGATCAAGGAAATTTGACCATATATCGCGACATTTGAAGGCATTAAACTGGCTACCGTACAAAGCCAGAATCCAGCTAAAAATGGCATGCATAACCCACAAGGCGCTCCACTACAATACACCCAAATACCTTGCTCAGAAAATCAAGTTATCTGGAGGTAACAGACCAGCCAGGAGCACAAATGAGCTAATGCTGAGACCTGCCATCTTCCAGAAGAAGAAAACTGACGACAGGGCTTTCTCAGGAGCAGCCCCTAGAATCTGGAATTCACTTCCGTCAAACATTAGAAAGATTGAAGATACAGCATCCTTTAAGAGGGAAACTAAGATCTTCCTAATGAGTAAATTCCTTCCATAGACGAGACACAGGAAGTCAGAATTCATGTTTAATGACTGGAGCTGAAACATACACAGGAATAGACCATTAGGATCGATTGATTCTATTGCACATTATATTTTACTATATACTAAACCTGTGTCATACTATATGCTATTACTCTTTGTAGAAATGTTATTGATATAGTCGCTTTATGTATTATATATGTACCTACCTCATAATATTGTAAAGTTACGATAACAATGCAGGACTTTAACTACCTCATGTAATGTGAAGCGCTCTGATACCCAAGGGTCTTGTTCGCGCTATACAAAACTCTTAATAAATAAACAAATAGGGCATCATGACTTGTACCTCACAGGGAATATTCCCATCCCAATAGCATGTTCAGGCAATATTATGTTTTCCTAAATTAATATGGCTTCCCTTATGGTCTTTCCACTCTGATGTTTTGTGGATACTAAACAAGTGCCCATGTGTGGCTCAGTGTATAGTCACTGGTATAAACATACATTATTTCCATGCACACATGCGGTAATAGCTGCTCTTCAGCCTGTACATGGTAAACAATGAGGATGTTTTATGTTATTTCCTTCTGAAGAAGGTCGTGAAGAAAGCTGGCTGAAGCGATACCTGAGGACTTCCTTGCTTCAAGGAGACCTGCCCTTTGACCTGGGGAGGTGAGCTGCAGCTTGGAGAGTGGACAGCAGCCGAGAGCCCAGAGCACAAGAAAGGAAATCTGAATAGAGAGAGCTGCTGAGTGGCCTGTAAACCTGACAAGGGGCCTGTAAGTCACAAGCAACAGCCCCTCTAGAAGAGTTCAGAGCAGAAAGGTTCCTTCAAGTTCAATACCTGAAGTGGTAGTATCTAAAGACATTTTGGTTCCTTCGCAACACACTAAAAAGGCCTTCACACCCCTGACCCTGGCGGTCTGCAGGACACACCTGAAATAATTCCCACTCACCTGTGTCAGTCTTCCTCCTTGCCTTCCCACTGCTCAACCACAATTCTAGCAGCACAGCCCAGTTCACCATAAAACAAAACATGAAATCACCTTTAACCTTCCTAACCATAGAATAATTCATCAATGCTGAAAACGCTTGCCTTTGGGATGTCTGTCGTGCCTAGCTACCCAGGGGGTGAGCAGGGGTTATCTTAGGTGTGTATCCCCCTTACCCTGACTAGAAGCAACGGTCCCAATTTGGACAAAGGTACCTACCTCTGCCAAGTAGAGAACCCCATTTATAACAATAAATTAACATGTCACAAATCAAAATATGTATGTGCAGCAAAAGGATCAAACACTGCTATGAACAATTTGGCCTTAGTAGCTAGCCCCCCACGTAACTCAACCCTAGGGAGGAATATAGGGGTAAACATGGACTCCAATCTTTCAATCATAATCAGATTGGGTTTGTCAATGTGCCTAAACTGCTAAATGTGTCACTTATATCCCTCATATTGGCTATCAAGGTGGGTCTGCACGCATTGCCTGAAATTCTTGGCCCGCTCCACTTGCTGAAAGTGTTAGCCCCCCTCCCCTCCCCTACCGCCCCCCCCCCCTAAAAAAAAAAAGATTGGGTCTAGTTGCTCTCCTGAGCACAAGTTTTTTGCAGAGCTGCCAAGTTTTTCAGGTCCATCCGTGGTGTGCTGCTCCAGTCTACGTTTTTTCCTTGAATTCTGGGACTTGTAGTCTTGTTTATTTCATTATAAAACAGGACTACATGTCCCATAATTCAGAAGGAAAAACCTGGACTGGAGCCGCACATCACACAACGGCCGAAGAAACTTGGCAGTTATGATAAGACTCACAAGTAGAAGCACCCGGAGCAACACACAGTAAAGATTGTTCTAGAAATTCACACAAGTGAGACCCGCCACGAGTCTGGTGAAGAATGAGAGCTTCTGCTGTGAATGATATACTGTCCATGAGGGGTGACCCATCTATCAGCAGGGACGCAACAACTGCTCCCGGGTGTGATTGGTTCGAAGTTATCTCACTGTGACCAATGAAGAGTGGCCCTAATTGGGCTCTCTTGTTAAAGTTCATAATAAATTGTAGCGTATGACCCCCCTGTGTGAGTGTCTTCGCACATGCTTGTATGGATGTGTGTGTGTGTGCAAGTTGTGACAGCCTTCGGGCCCCGCCTTCCCAGCAGCAGAATCCTGTGGATGGAACACCTGTGACGTGCCAGGCCATGCACTGTGATGTCACGAGGTCCAGGCTAGCACCAGCAGGGGAATCCTGTGGATGGAACACCTGTGACGTGCCAGGTCCTGCACTGTGATGTCACGAGGTCCAGGCTAGCACCAGCAGGGGAATCCTGTGGATGGCACACCTGTGACGTGCCGGGCCCTGCACTGTGATGTCACACGGTCCAGGCTAGCACTAGCAGGGGAATCCTGTGGATGGAACACATGTGACGTGCCAGGTCCTGCACTGTGATGTCACGAGGTCCAGGCTAGCACCTGCAGGGGTATCCTGTGGATGGGACACCTGTGACGTGCCAGGCCCTGCACTGTGATGTCACGAGGTCCAGGCTAGCACCAGCAGGGGAATCCTGTGGATGGAACCTGTGACGTGCCAGGCCCTGCACTGTGATGTCACGAGGTCCAGGCTAGCACCAGCAGGGGAATCCTGTGGATGGAACACCTGTGACGTGCCAGGCCCTGCACTGTGATGTCACGAGGTCCAGGCAAGCACCAGCAGGGGAATCCTGTGGATGGAACACCTGTGACGTGCCAGGCCCTGCACTGTGATGTCACACGGTCCAGGCTAGCACCAGCAGGGGAATCCTGTAGATGGAACACCTGTGACGTGCCAGGCCCTGCACTGTGATGTCACGAGGTCCAGGCTAGCACCTGCCGGGGAATCCTGTGGATGGAACACCTGTGACGTGCCAGGCCCTGCACTGTGATGTCACACGGTCCAGGCTAGCACCAGCAGGGGAATCCTGTAGATGGAACACCTGTGACGTGCCAGGCCCTGCACTGTGATGTCACGAGGTCCAGGCTAGCACCTGCCGGGGAATCCTGTGGATGGAACACCTGTGACGTGCCAGGCCCTGCACTGTGATGTCACGAGGTCCAGGTTAGCACCAGCAGGGGAATCCTGTGGATGGAACACCTGTGATGTGCCGGGCCCCCCACTGTGACGTCACGAGGTCGAGGCTAGCAGCAGCAGGGGAATCCTGTGGATGGGACACCTGTGACGTGCCAGGCCCTGCACTGTGACGTCACGAGGTCGAGGCTAGCACCAGCAGGGGAATCCTGTGGATGGAACACCTGTGACGTGCCAGGCCCTGCACTGTGATGTCACGAGGTCCAGGCTAGCACCAGCAGGGGAATCCTGTGGATGGAACACCTGTGATGTGCCGGGCCCCCCACTGTGACGTCACAAGGTCGAGGCTAGCAGCAGCAGGGGAATCCTGTGGATGGGACACCTGTGACGTGCCAGGCCCTGCACTGTGATGTCACACGGTCCAGGCTAGCACCAGCAGGGGAATCCTGTAGATGGAACACCTGTGACGTGCCAGGCCCCCCACTGTGACGTCACGAGGTCGAGGCTAGCAGCAGCAGGGGAATCCTGTGGATGGGACACCTGTAACGTGCCGAGCCCTGCACTGTGACGTCACAAGGTCGAGGCTAGGACCAGCAGGGGAATCCTGTGGATGGAACATCTGTGACGTGCCAGGCCCTGCACTGTGATGTCACGAGGTCGAGGCTAGCAGCAGCAGGGGAATCCTGTGAATGGAACATCTGTGACGTGCCAGGCCCTGCACTGTGATGTCACGAGGTCCAGGCTAGCACCAGCAAGGGAATCCTGTGGATGGAACACCTGTGACGTGCCAGGTCCTGCACTGTGATGTCACGAGGTCCAGGCTAGCACCAGCAGGGGAATCCTGTGGATGGAACACCTGTGACGTACCAGGCCCTGCACTGTGATGTCACGAGGTCCAGGCTAGCACCAGCAGGGGAATT